>NC_060130.1:98307698-98977073 GCF_021461395.2 Schistocerca americana | reverse complement strand
GAGGCCCTGTAATGGTGTGGAGCGTGTGCAGTTGAGTGATATGGGACTTCTGATACGTCTAGATACGACTATGACAGGTTACACGGACGTAATCATCCTGTCTGATCACCTGCAACCATTCAAGTCCATTTTTCATTCCGACGAACTTGGGCAATTCCATCAGGACAATGCGACACACCACACGTCCATTATTGCTACAGAGTGGCTCCAGGAACATTCCTCTTAGCTTAAACACTTCCTCCGGTTACCAAACTCCACAGATATGAGTATTATTGAGCATATATGGGATTCCTTGCAGCGTGCTGTTCAGAACAGATCTCCATCCCCTCGTACTCTTAGGGATTTAGGGACAGCCCTGCTGGATCCATAGTGTCAGCTCCCTCTAACACTATTTCAGACATTAGTCGAGTCAATGCCACGTCGTGTTGCGGCGCTTCTGCGTGCTCGCGGAGGACATACACGATATTAGGCAGGTGTACCAGTTTCTTTGGCTCTTCAGTGTATTAGTCGTTTTTAAGGAGTTCTTGCCTGTTCTTCTGTTGTTGTCGCTGGACTCGTACCCTGCTCAGTATCTTATGTCCTCTGTATTCCGTAAATAGAGGGACTGTTGGTGGAAGTTGAGTAAAAAAATCCTGATACGTGATCCCTCTGCTTCCTCAAGTCATCTTCCTGAAAAGCGAAGGCACATTTCCTTCCGACCCCTCTTTTACACACGTTTCGTATAGAAGAAACTGCGATGGAACATTACGGAGATATATACAGATTGTAGCAGTTTTCGTGTCAATGCAACGGGTTTAACGTTCATGTGATAACCGGGTCAGTGTCCAAACATTGATTCACGGCTGACTGGTGTAGGGCGTACACATTCTACAAACAGTCACATACCAACAAATATTCAAATGTTCAAATGTGTGTGAGTTCCTAAGGAACCAAACTGCTGAGGACATCGGTCCCTAGACTTACACACTACTTAAACTAACTTATGCTAAGAACAACACACACACCCATGCCCGAGGGAGGACTCGTATCTCCGGCGGGAGGGACCGCGCAGTCCGTGACATGACGCCTCAAACCGGGCGGCCACATCGCGCGGCACCAACAAATAAAAACTCGCCATAGACGTCGGCTGGTCGCTCAGAAGCTTGGCAGCTGTTCTGTAAGATACCTAAGTTTAATCACATCGTCACTGTTGGTTTTATTTCAGATGGCACATTATTTGCCTTTATCGCATGGTACTCTGTCGACTCAATTGCACGGGGATCGACGAAGTGCAGTCCCTCTGGCACTGAAAGCCAAGAACCACGAATTGGTGGAACAGCAGTCGAAATGGAGGTTACTAATCTGCCACAGTTTAAGCTAGGAACTCTCCGGGAGCACTAGGCTGGGTACACAGGTCACATGTGCCTTAATGGGCAATTCGAAACACAGTTTTGGGTTATTGCACAAACATGAAGTACAACTTTCCTTGGGAGAAGTATTCCCCATATTTACTAGGATTTGAACTGAAGACCTTTTGCTCGGAAGTGCATGTTCTACACCTGTGTACCCGGACTTATGTCTAAGTTCCCGCAACGTTCGTTTATACTTCCACACATTTGATGTCATATTATACTGTCGTTTTACCCGTTTTCTTTCTTCTAGTGGGATGACACCATCACTACCAACTAAGACATTACTTGCATTTATGCAGCCTTCAATTATCTGGGTAACCTTGAACACATCCGCTAACTGCCAACGAAGGACGTGACGCGAAATCAAAAAATAAAGAGCTTTAACATTACATACGGCTTCACCTTAACGTCAGTGCTCGTTTTAAGACTTACAGCTGCGTTTGCTTCGAATGCCGCATGAGTAAAACCGATTGCTATCTTAAAGATTCCTATCATTTCACTAAAATGAAGAGTGATATTTACATATTTTAAAGATTTCACATCTACTCGGGAGCTAGATTTTTCTCGAAAAATTTTTCCCTCTAACTTTGTCCAAACACTTGCTTATTCCAGTCGTCTTTCTTCTCTTTGCCTACCAGAAATATTGATTATTGCTGTTGAGTGGTAGTGGAATCCAAATGGAGTAACTGTGCTGTTGAATAACAGTGAACAATAATTATTGTACGAACCTTAGTCAAGTACTTCCACTGAAGTAATCCGTGTTCTCATAATGCTATGTACGTTAACTATACAGTGAAATAGAAAAAAAGTTTGTCTTTTTTTGGAGAATTATGTTGAACTGTTGATGTAGATTTGTAAATTGTACGTTACTCCCGTCATTCTATCCGTAAGTTACGTTACACATAACTGTAGAACCATCGGAACAGTACATATACGCAGATTTTTTAAAGCTGTTACATCAGGTATTTCAGGGAGACTGTTTCGTTGATTTAAAAAATTGGACTGAACATCCTAATTAAGAATACCTTAAAATCTGGAAGAAATTTAGAAACAGTGCAAATTCTAAGTCTGACTTGCTATACTTCGCCCATGTTCGTTAATCTTATACACTATGTGATGAAAAATATACAGACACCAGTATGCAATGCGGAATTGATCACTAAATGTGACGAGCGCTGGTCTCGTCAATATAAAAGGAGTCTGGTACTGGCAGAAGTAAAGCTGTGAGGACGGGGCGTGAGTCGTGCTTGGGTAGCTCAGTTGGTAGAGCACTTGCCCGCGAAAGGCAAAGGTCCGGAGTTCGAGTCTCGGTCCGGCACGCAGTTTTAATCTGCCAGGAAGTTTCTTATCCCAGATATGCTCAATAATGCTCATGTCTGAGGAGTTTCGTGGCCAGCGGTAGTGTTTAAACTCAGAAGAGTGCTCCTGGAGCCACTCTGTAGCAATTCTGGACGTATGGGGTGTCGTATTGTCCTGCTGGAATTGACCAAGTCCGTCGGAATTCACAATGGATATGAATGGATGCAAGTGATCAGACAGGATGCTTACATACATGTCACCTGTCAGAGTCGTATCTAGACGTATCAGGGGTCCCATATAAGTACAATTGCACACACCCCACACCATTACAAAGCCGCCGCCATCTCGAACAGCCCCTGTTGACATGCACGGTCCACGGATTCACGAGGTTGTCTCCACACCCGTACTCGTCCATCCGCTCGATACAATTTGAAACGAGACTCGTCCGACCAAGCAACATGTTTCCTGTCATCAACAGTCCAATGTCGGAGTTAACGGGACAGGCGAGGTGCAAAGCTTCGTGTAGTGCAGTTTCATTGCTGTTTTGGTGCACGGTTTTCCCAATCTAAGCCCGTTTTGTTCTAGTATAATAGATAGAGAGTTGCTGGTTGCTTAAATTCGCAGAAAGCTGCTTATCGTCGGAGGTCAGAGGGTGGAGTGCGGCTCAGTATGGACAGCCATTCGACGGTGACTGATTTTACTGTGCCCCTGATCATTCTCATTCTATTGTTCACGGTGAGTCAAGCGTTTGTGTGTGCGCACTATTCATCCACACAGGAAAACCGTATTCCACAACAGAGTAGACTAGCCCGAGTGCTGAAGTGCGCAGAGTTTCAGCAGCGCAGCCACAGGTTGTTCCGCACAGCTCGTGCAGGATGCCGGTCCTAGTTCGTATAATCGCAGCGGTGTTTACCAGACGCTTCTTATGCGAGGGTGTGTTGAAAAGTACTGCCTCCGAATTCATTATGTAAAAACTCTTAAGGTTTTTTTAAAATGAAAATGGGACCAACTGGGGACTGCACGGAGGATGATGGATGAGAGTGAACTCGAGGCGTCGGATTGTTGCAGATGTCGCAGCGCTCGTGTGTGGTCCGGCGTTGTCACGCTGAAGAAGAGGGTGCCCCACGTGTGGAAGAACTCTTCAACGTCGAAACTCAATTAGAACACGCTGTTTCTCGCACACCAACATATTTACTTCAGAAACCGCCACGTTACACACTACAGTTCCGAGCCCTCTAGTGGCAGAGGTCTGCGAATATGTAGACATGAAGAATAAAGATGTAGACTGTTAATAACGTTTGTTTTATTTAAAAAGCTTTTAAAGTTTTCACATTGACACATTCGGAGGTGATGCTTTTCAGCACTCCGTGTCCGGTCCAGTGTAATTGCTAGATATTTTGGGAGCCGATTGTGATGAACTAGTCTGTCATCAAAACGGACCTGGAGCTGTCCATTTGCCGCTCTGCTGTATAGTTTAGTACATGTCAATAACATTACTTCTAACACATTGCAACTTAGAAAACTGCGTAATTTGAAAAGCATTTCTTCAAAAAATTTACATTTACAGGTGCCATGCAATTAATTTAATAACTATAATAGTGACAAACTCCCGCAACTTTGACAACATAATGGTTTTCGAGATATGAAAGCGAAGTGTGCACTCAAAATTACCAGTAATTCACTTCGCACTAACAAGTAACCCATTGAGTGCGGGGTCGAAAGTTCAATCTTTAGCAAGGTTTATTTGAAGTGTTGCGTTAACAATTATGATACGACAATTATTAGCTGCTAATGACTCACCGTGTGCATCAGGAGGGCGACAGAAAATGAGTGTCCGGGAGATGCAGAGATCAACCTTCTATGGCATGTATATATTACACTTCACAAAATGGACATCGTCGGCATTCGAGAAATGTTCAAAACGAACCATTAATTTGCGTCGTGAACACCGAATGAAAACTGGCGGGCAACAGTGATCAGGAAGGTTCACACCGTCAAGACTGAAGGCGAACTCCTCGGGAGTTACAAACCTCGCAGAACGTTCAGCTAGGTATTCACTCTTAAAAAATGTATATTGAATCATATTGGTGTACTGGGGTGATGAGAACTGATGGAATGTGACGGCATGTAACCGAATGCGAAACAGTCTGTCGTGGAACTTATCCTTTAAGGCGTACCTGCAGATATTGCGATAATGTGTTTTATAGGCACGGAAAAACAAACATTCAGAAGCTGCATTTGTCCAGTGGTTCCAGGTGGTATGAGCTGCAATGTAGCACACTTTTCAGCAGGGATAGTTTTCTCTGAAGGAGCAGACCAGGAATCAAACAAAAACAAGTTATTGTGTTCGGCTATTGGCCAAAAGCACTGCTCATACCGTAATTGTAGTTCTCTTTCACCTGTTTTCCCACTCTTGCTTGCTGTGACGCAAATATTTCCTGCAGCCCTTGCAAGGTCACGGACACGAGAAAGAATCAATTAGGGCAGAGCAACTCCAACTTCTCGCTGCACAGTGTATAACTTTCAAGCCAATTTACCATCCAGACTAACAGTCGGCATAATTGTATACGAATGCGTTACGGCATTGATGTTTGTTGATCTTGATACAACTCTCTTGGTACCTCTTATTTCTAGGGTTCCTTTGATATGCATTTCCTCTTCAAATCCTGATTGCTCGGAGTTGAAAATAAATCAGATAATGAACGATGGGATAAGTTTGTTTATCTCATATACAAATTTTCCAGCCGATTCCACAATTTGTTGTGCATCGTCATGTTGACTCTTTGTTCGAAATTTAGTTATTTTACATCTCCCAATAGCCGCCCGGGGTGGCTGAGTGGCCCTAGGCGCTACAGTCTGGAACCGCGCGACCGCTACGGTCGCAGGTTCGAATCCTGCTTCGGGCATGGATGTGTGTGATGTCCTTAGGTTAGTTAGGTTTAAGTAGTTCTAAGTTCTAGGGGACTGATGACCTCAGAAGTTAAGTCGCATAGAGCTCAGAGAGCCATCTCCCAATACTGTAGCACTGTTTGAAGTTATGAAAACGTCCACTGTTTTCCTTTAAATCTCTGTAATCTATGTCGCTCGCAATCTGATGTCCACAACATAGTAGTTCACTATTATGAACATGCTGTAAATCGTATCAAGCAAACTCCAATTTTTGTAATATGTGCGTCTTGTCGTCCCTTGAATACTCATAGTTTTACTTATGCACTAGACGGTCATGTTGCTGCAGACTTATTCGAAATGTGTTCGTAATTGTTTTTTTAATATGTTGCGGATGATCTTCCATGTAAGTAATTATGTTTAGTACCTGTTCCGCGAACAATGCATGTCCTTTACTAGGTTTCCCTGGAGATGAGTTTGCGGCTCACTGTCCGACTAGGATGACGAATTACACTGTTCGATACGTGTTCAAATATCGCTTTCAATTGTTAAGCACGTATCGTCATTCTTGTAATCCTCGTGTACATTGTCCGTACAGACGAGCGTATACGACACCTCGCATTCCACTGACTTACTTTGCAGAAACGCCAATATTTTATCTGCCACTCCTTTCTCACTCTACGAAATTCCCTGGGTTCCTTTTTGACGAAATGTTAACTTCGGCAACTGCTGTTGTACATATAATGCAATGTTTGCTTTGTTTATCGTTGTCATTGCTCTTCATAAACACCACTAGCACTGTAGCACTGTTGTGAGTTACTCGTCGATTAAACATTTCAACTACACTCTGTAGCCTCATGCTGTGCTCACCATAGGATACCTCCACTCCCGCCCCCAGGTTCTGTTAGTAGCCCGTATTGTGGTTGCGTGGCAGACAATATGGGTATGGGGCGTCGAAAGCCGTGCACATCATTGGCCTTCTGCGACCTCGCATTCGAGGGGTTCCTTGTAAGACTGTGAAACAGGCTTCAGACTAACGCTATGTAAGCGTGTAAATGGAGGGAGTGCTGATTCTTTCAGTCCCTTCCGCCAACAGTTTTATTTCCTTAATTTGGAACCTTTACCTTTGTGTCTTCTCTTACTCACTGTACAGTAGTTCACCGATTCTGCTCACGGATTCACGTATCGTATCGGATTTGGTGTTGTATCTATTGGCGACTTTATCTGTGTGGAGTGTTTTTTGCAGCCGTTCAAGTTCCAAGCGCATCCTTAGAATCCTCGCTATTTACGAGACTCATAATTTTGATGCCACTTTTAGTACAACGTTTCGGGAGGGGCGGGGGTTTGCCTTCTGTTCTTTCCACGGCGCCATTAGAGATCAATCCGGTCGGCGGACTCTGCTCGATGCTGGCTCATTATGCTTATTGTATTAGACTGTCATAGGGAGAAAATCACATCTCGACGAAGGAGAACCGGAAACGCAGTTATATGCCGCAAGCCACGAATTACGGCGATCACATACTGGCCTCTGGTAGCCCGTCGCTTCGCGTTGCGTGAGGCTATCATTTGTGTTCCGTACATTAGTTCAGAAAGCGAAACAAAGGTAAGGGCGGTTGCGTCAGAGCGGCAGACAATCGCGGTAGCAGCTTCCCTGCTCCCTCTCGCAACCGCGGCCTTCAGTCCCGCCGGCAGCTAACCCGGCGAACAGCCTGGCTCGGCCGACCGCCTGATGGCTGCACTTTCATTCCGCACGAAGAAAGCCGCACAGCGGCTGCTAGAAAGCTGCATCGCGACCTCCGCCGTCCTCATCCGCCACTGAACACTTTAGTCGCCGTCACGGAAAAAGCGTCGTCTCCCCGGGGACTTACTGCCGGCAAATGTCAGTTGTGTCGAGGAAACGGTAATCGCCTCTACTGAATGGCACTAGGACAAAAAAGGCCTCTAATTTGTCGTATACTAACATGCTGCCATTTGTATCTGTAGGAAGAAAACATATTTTTGACCGTACAGAAGAGAAAGAAGGAGAAAATTGGATATCATTGCTGATTAATTAGCGCATAAAATCTGAGGAGTGTAAATAGCAAGAGTTGTTACTAGGAAGGGCAACAAAACAAAAATTTTAATACATTCTTTGAGGAGAAACATCCTTTGGATAAAAACATATCCGCAGTCATCAATAAATGCACTTCATTCTATTTCTCTCATAGTGTTCAATATGATGTGCACAGCTACGTAGTGGATATATGTTTTCTTGGATCTCATTACAATCGTAAAGGAAACGTAAGACTAACGTCCATCAATAACCAGGAAGTTAGAGAGGAAGCACAAACTCATTTAAACCGAGATGGAAAAGAGATCGGGTCAGGGATTTTCTCTGCCTCGTGATGACTGGGTGTTGTGTGATGTCCTTAGGTTAGTTAGGTTTAAGTAGTTCTAAGTTCTAGGGGTCTGATGGCCATAGATGTTAAGTCCCATAGTGCTCAGAGCCATTTGAAAAGAGATCTGGCAGTAGTCTTATTCAGAATATGATTCTGCCACTCGCATGTTATGGTTTAGGCAGACAACGGTTAAACTAAATCAGAAAGCCGTGTAACGGGACTTCCTCCTGTAGCATTACTTTTTCTCAACAGTAGTTGTCGATACCAGTATTCTTTTTCGAATTTTGGACAGGTCAATATTATCTCAGTTGCTTTTCTGAAAACTTTCATGTAATTTTATATACAGTATGTTCTATTTCAAGCTAAATTGATGAAACGGAATTAATTTAAAAAAATTTAGTCTCGATTTTACAATCGATAAGTACTAGCTGTGAATGTACAGTTAAAATTATTTTTTTAGAAACATTTGAAATTACGAATCATTGGCACACTTAAAATTTCTGTTATTACTTACGCAATACTATAATGTCTACTATATTTACTTGTGGATTGATGGCCGCGCGGGTAGCCGTGCGGTCTAGGGTGCCTTGCCACAGTTAGCGCGGCTCCCCCCGTCGGAGGTTAGAGTCCTCCCTGGGGCACGGTTGTGTGTGTGTGTGTGTGTGTGTGTGTGTGTGTGTGTGTGTGTGTGTGTGTGTTGTCGTTAGTGTAAGTAAGACTAAGTAGTGTGTAAGCCTAGGAAGCGATGACCCTGACATCCCATAGGAACTTACCACAAATTTCCAAATTTTCTGGGCTCATTTATGAAATAATAATCGAAATTAATAATGTAACAGAAACTAGTAGAAATTCAGTAGTTAAGAAAAATTGTAAACCCTTCGGAATATGGTTATTTCCACAGAGTGCGAGAGTCGTAAGCATGCCTCTGAAGTGATCGGACGTATTTTTGTGCGAACAATGTAATTTCGGCTTTGTTAATGTGAAAAATCAAAATACTGTATGATAAACTAAAATGTGAGAGAATATATTTACGTAAAAAAATGCTGCAACAACAGTCTTCAGATTTATTTAGTTCAAACCAACAGCGACGACCTGATGTAACATTAAAATCTTCAAGAATCAGATCCCTAGACAAGAAGAACAGGAGCCATCTCAACGTGACAAGCTAAGTAAACTTGAAAGGTTATTGTAATCTTTGCTCCTCTGAAATCTTCATAAAAGACTTTGCTTGTTAATTACTTTGATTCGGCACTGTTTAATGTGGACAATAGATGGAATCAGGAAGGAGGGGGGAGATTACAGCCTGACGTGCATTGCCACCTCTGAGGCTTTACCATTTGGGGAGAGTGTTTTATCTTGAACCCTGTTCAGACTTACGCCTCTAGCAAGCCCAGTGAGAAAAGTTTAATATATTCCCTTATTCCATTTTGAAATGATAGCATTCACTTTTATGTGTGCCCCAGTCTTTCTCTGTAATTACGGACATTACTACGAGAAAAATTTCCCAAATCTGAAAAAGTTTTCCAAGGTACGACATGGTCATGTACTTACGAACAAACGTTTTGTTTGAATTTAAAAGTGTTGCAATCGATAAAATCTTACAGTATGTGTTACATACTTTATTAGTCTACTGCATACCAATAATCAGTAAGCAAAATCAAATTAAGGATAAAGTTTTAACAAAAACCAGTTATAAACATTTTGAAACAAAAGCTATCGGCAACTAACACAAATTTCCATTTTCGAAAGAGGCAAAATTGTTAAGACATTGAAGAAACTCAGTTCATTTGCCAATATTACGTATCCCACGGTAAACAGGCCTTCTGTTTCAAGGTAAAAGATGGTGAACGACTGACGAAGTACGGTTGAACCTTTCACACGTTCAGTAACTAGTTTTAAAAATATGCAGAAGTTTAGCCGCCACAAAACTCTGTAACGGAAGAATTAGCTTTAATATATAACACAGCACTTACATATGTAGAATTCGTAACATTTACAAACGTTGCACAAAATACAACCTCATGTCTTATAACAACAAGAACGGTAGAAAATGCCGCAAACTGCTTATGGCGATCTTTAGTTCGTGTTCCTTCGTGCGATGCTAAAATCGGCCACTAGACTGAATCACCGAACAGGAAACATCTTATGCTCCTAAGTACATTATCCACCTCCACTGGTACAGCGAGAAGACACCAATTGCATTTGAGTGCCTAGTCACAAAATTTCATGTTTTTTCACTCATCATTCTTTTTGCCGTCGGATATCTCTTGACGGTGCAGGATTTTAAGTTTCTGTATTAGCAGCCGAATTTTTGTCATTTTTCTTACACGATATTTCGACATCTTCTCTAGTTGTCTTCCTTCGTCAGATGTGGAGTGCTCTATAGTGCCGTTGAATGACCTTTCCGAACATCTCCAATTTGTTACTGAAGACACTCTCAGCAACTCCTGAAATTTAGGCCGTGTCGTGTAGTTATGCCCTGTATACGAGCCAAACAAACATGTTGCTTGATTGTTTTTGGAACACATGTTCTCGAAACTTTAACAATATGCCTTTTCATAACACACACTGCCTCACTTGTAGAGTCTGCTGCTAGAGCAAAACGATCCTCTCCGTGTTGAAATCACGCTATTTAAGCGAACTTACACATAGCACGAAGAATCAGCCAGTGTTTTACAGTGACTGTTGTCCCTTGTGTTATTTTGTAATGAAGGGAAAGACTTGGCGCAGGCGCACACCACAAACCTCTAGATTTGCGCCAGAGAGGCCGCCAAGCTCCGTGTCTCCACAGACTGTGCAGACAGGTTCGGAATATCATCGAAGACAATATACAAGGCCAAGCTATCAGCAACGACACTCCACTACCTTCTTGCATCTGCCAGTTACATACCGCTGATGAATATACTTTTCGCCATCAGAGTTTGAACCAGAAGAGTGGGTTAATGACTATCATCTTCTGATGATAGATGAGGGATTTAGTCAAAAACAGGACTGTTGGTTTATTGTTCGATGGATGATTTGAGTTTAACGTCTTGATGATGAGATCATTAGAGAGAAAGCTCCTATTGGAGGTGGTTTACTGTTACACTCAGAGTTTGTCCTTCATCTCTAATGACTTCATGAGTTCCTGGCCAGGTAGTCTCGCATTAAAGTTGCTCAAGCTACGAGGAAAGATACTGACTGCAGAAGATTAAGGAATCTATAATTCCTCACTATAGAACACTATCACGGGATACTGCCAAACACGTCAAGTGTCAATATAATCCTGTAGTATTTATTGACTGTAGTCCACGAAGTACATCTACATCTACATCTACATGATACTCTTCAAATCACACCTAAGTGCCTGGCAGAGGGTTCATCGAACCACCTCCACAATAATTCTTTATTATTCAAATTTCGAACAGCTCGCGGAAGAAACGAACACATACATCTTTCCATGTCAGCTCTGATTTCCCATATTTTATTATTATGATCGTTCCTCGCTATGTAGGTCGGCATCAACAAAATATTTTCGCATTCGGACGAGAAAGTTGATCATTGAAATTTCGTTCGAAGCTTCCGCCGCAACTAAAAACGCCTTTGTTTGAATAATGTCCGCCGCAAACCCTGTACCATGTCAGTAAGACTCTCTCCCCTATTTCGCCATAAAGCGAAACGTGCTGCCCTTCTTTGAACTTTCTCGATGTACCCCGTTATTCCTATGTGGTAAGGGTTCCACACCGCGGATCAGTACTCCAGAAGAGGACGGACAAGCGTAGTGTAGGCAGTCTCTTAAGTACATCTGTTATACAGTATATAAGACGGTATCACATTTATCTCTTGCTACTCCTCCTGCAGATTCGATTTTAGTTTCTCGAACTGCCATCTGAGTATAGCAAACGAAATTATTTTTTCCTTGCCGTATCCTTTTATAAGCGAGAGCTATATATCACTAAATTAACTGTTCAACCACTTTCGTCCCTGTATATACTACAATCGATTGGCAACGCAACATCTGCCTGCGCGATGTGTAAAATTCACTGATGTTGGCGGTGATTGTGATAACAAGGAGTTTCAAGGGAAGATAGAATGTTAACATTTTCATCAAGTGTCTCGAAATCCATTGTAAATAGCGCTTACTTTTATCTGACGCTTCCGCTTCAGAAGAGTGGCTGGTAATAACTTCGTATGGCTCAATGGCCGAGTGCAAGTCTTTCAACTGTACACCGCATCAGCGATTTGCATTTCCGTAATTTATCCCAGCTATCCAACCAGGAAAAGGCGCTCTACAGTTTACCAGGGAATCCGAACCATGTGTTGTTCCTGGCGAATATTCCAGTTGTTGATAGACGAAGGATAGATTAAATGCAGACAGAAAATTTTAGTAGTCCTACCGGGATTCTATCCCGCGACATTTCAATTTCCAGCGGTATCAGCGTCCAGCGACAGTTAAATTCCACTCATATACTCCAAGAATAAGGTCTATGCTTGCTATGGAATCAGTGAAATATCTTTCTTAGAATTCTACAATTTTTATTATAAACTGTGCTGCCACATCATAAAGACCACAGCTCTTTTCGTATATACTTGCCTTATTACTGCTCGTAATAAGTCAATTGTATTGCTAACACAGTCCATAATTTAACCACAACTCAGATCAACGCTCGCTGCTACACTGGACACCAACATACAACCAAAGACAAAAATTATACAAAGATAACTTTCAAAGCTTTTACATTGATATTAAAATGTTAATTGTGATAATTATTTTTTGTACAGTAAAAAGTAAAATTCATGTGTCATTACAGAATATAATTTGTGATAATATTTATAATTATTATTTTAACCAATTCTGTTCTAACTGAACGTAAGAATCCCTGGATGACTAATCTTTTCGGAGTTACCGTAATTATCAGTACATACAAAATGTTCAAACAGACTTCATTTAGGACAAACGAATGCTAATGACTGAAAACTATGTGGATACACTGAATTCGATTACAGCACTCTGTTTCTCACGCACAGACATAATTACGTCACACAACGCCATGTTACATTCTACAATTCGGAGCCCTCTGTCGGCAGAGGGCTACAAAGATGTAGACATGAAGAATGAAGTTCTAGAGTCTTAATAACGTTTGCTTTATTTAAAAAGCTTTAAGGTTTTTCAAACAGTAAACTCGGAGGCATTACATTTAATCACGAACTCGTAGCTTGTCATTTATACAAGTCCTCACCATTTTCGTGCTACTTTATTCTCCGAAAGCTAGCTGCGAAGTTTGGAAATTGATAAATGTAAAAATATACATGCTTCTACTAACAGGTGTTATTTTTGGGGGGAGAGGGACGCGTGGGTCATTCCCCGGGAGGAGGGAGGGGGTTTATGTCTCTGTCTGCAGTTAAAAAACGAAATAGCACGATGTAGTTCAAAAAATGTCTAATGTAGACTTAATTTCAAATGATCTTGTGTTAAATGCTGCGAATATTGAATTTATGTATCTGGTGTGTCACGTGCCTGTACACTAGCCGCGAGGGGTAGCCGTGCGGTTAGGCCGCCTTGCCACGGTTCGCGCGGCTTCCCCGTCGGAGGCTCGAGAACTCCCTCGGGCATGGGTGTGTGTGTTGTCCTTAGCGTAAGTTAGTTTAAGTTAGATTAAGTAGATTAAGTGTAAGCCTAGAGACCGATGACCTCAGCAGTTTGGTCCCGTAGCAACTTACCACAAATTTGCAAAAACCTGTACACTAACGAACCACCGAGTTTCCGCATTACTAGCTGAGCCTCATATCGCACTGGGAAGAGGATTCGGCGACCAGCTGGCGCCGTTTGAGCGAAGAAAACAAACCGGACGAAGCGCACAGCGCTGCCGCCTTTCACCCGCGACCTACGAGGTCGAGGGTCTGCTGCCCTTGCCCCCAGTGGGCACCCATCTCATTTCCTATCTCCACTTCTCATTTCTTCTGCCTTTCATACCAAAGGCAAGATCAGACAAGTAGTGTCTGCGATAATGGTCAACATATTCAGCACGTGTTTAGGCGCAAAATTAAGAAGTGAGACGATCACCTAAAACCAGGAAGTTGAATGGAAAACTTGGAAAGATTATAGAAAATCTCAGGGTATCTGTAAAGGAAATGACACACAAGACGCTAGTGCACAATGTTGTTTCGGCGTTCGAGTTCTTATGTAAGCATGCCGAAAGATATCCAAGCGATTCAGCGATGTGCTGCTAGGATTGTAACAAGGCTATACAGCACTTATGAAAATGTAACAGCAATGCTCAGGAGACTTCAGTGGGAATCATTAAAGACGACGTAGTTTTCGCGAAACCTGCTAAGAAAATTCAGAGAACTAATATTCGAAGAATAAGACAGGAATTTGTTATTACTAGTACGAGGTGCCATCAGGCATGCACTGTAAACCGTCTTGCGGAATATATATGTACATGTAGATGTAAATACATCGTAACAGGTTCTGTGCCGCTCAGACTCTATCCGTGCCTATTAGGATCTTATGGCGCCGTGAAGCAAGTTCAAAATGTTTGTCCAGTGCCTGTCCAAATCCTGTTCGCGAATGCTGTGTTGCTTCTCCAGTAGAACTGAATGGGTCGATAAAAGAAAGTGCTAACCTACAAAAGCGTATTTTGAGATACTGCACGTTATAGTCTAGATTAAATTCGAAGACAATAATACACATGCAATAAGAATATATAATTTATATAGAAGAGTTTCTTTGGGAAATAAAATGTTACCAATTTTTGGTGCATTATAACGTACAATAGATAACGCGATCAGCCTAATCATTACTAAATTGAAGGTTAGCCCTTTATTCTTCCGACAGCATCAAGTGTCGTAAAGGTTTAATGTTCTGTTGACATTGGCATCATTAGAGATAAGTGTATTCTCGCATATTCGATGTGAATGGACAATTAATTTAGCTATATCATAGGTGTAGGAAACATCCTGAGATTCAGCAGGTGCTTTTGAGCAACTCTCATGAAACTGAACATCAAAACCAGAGTCTGAAATAAATGTCTTCCTACTTCGACCCAACGTCCTTTTTTTTTTTTAATTATATCGTTAGACCAAACTGAAGGGTACCAGGAGCACTTGAAAGCGAGCAAGGCCAGAGATAACACCGATATCGAGAACTTCAGAGACGGAAGGGTTTTAAGGGAACTGGTGTACGGAACCGGTAGTTGCTTATCTACAAAATCACCTACAGCGTTTCAGGAAAACCACGGGAGACTTAACAGAGGTGGATCTATCGGTGATTTTGTATTCCGCGCCTCACAAATGCGAAATAGAGAAATTGAAAAAGACGGTTTTAGAGAGTTCGAGCAACTGCGTGAGTAATAGGAATTCTAAGATACTTGCAGTGCTGCTGGCAACTAGGATTTCGGTTTGTATGAGGATCCTTAGCCACACACCAAGAGAATCAGAATAGGTTACTCGTCCGTTTACAGATAATTATTTACAATTTCATTTCTTAAACTAACGCAATACTTTTCGAAAATTGAGGAGACGTGATACCATTAGTTGCGGCGTAACGGTAACGGATATAATCACTCCATACAAACTTCGCTGGTAGAAACGGACCTTGTCCTTCTCGAAGCAAGCATTCCTGAATTCGCCGTAATCGATTTAGTGAAACGACGGTAAACCTGAAACTGAAGGCTGAACGCCGGCCGGTGTGGCCGAGCGGTTCTAGGTACTTCAGTCTGGAACCGCGCGACCGCTACGGTCGCAGGTTCGAATCCTGCCTCGGGCATGGATGTTTGTGATGTCCTTAGGTTAGTTAGGTTTACGTAGTTCTAAGTTCTAGGGGACTGACGACCTCCGATGTTAAGTCTCATAGTGCTCAGAGCCATTTTTTTGAAGGCCGAACAGGAATTTGAACCGTAACAGTCCCGAATGGGATTCCAATACCATTTGACAGTTACACCTCTTCACACGAGTCAGGGTGGTCAAAATAGAACTTACTCGGAAAATACACAGATGAAAAAAAAAAAAAAAAAACACAGCACCAAGAAGGAGTTGTGCAAAATAAACGAAAGACGGTTTTTTTTTATCTGAAAGATGATGTCTATCACAGTTTCGCCCCAGTCGTGAGCGTTAGTTACCTTTGAGATTGGACATAGTGAGTTGATGTTAGTAAACAATGCGTTTAAGGCGCTAAAGCGCGATTATGAACACCTCACTGAGTTTGACCGAGGTCGTGTAATATGGCTACGAGAAGCTGGATGCTCCTTCTACGATATTGCAGAAAAACTTGGCTGGAATGTAGCCACTGTACACGACCGTCGGTACATCACGAGAATGTACGATCGCAAGAAGACCAGGCCACGTGGTACTACCGAGAGGGAAGACCGTCGTCTTCGGCGCATCGTACTGCGTCTGCAGCAGCAGTTTGAGCAGAATTTGGCGTTACTGTGTCACAACTAACTGTTACAAATCTGGTACTTCAAGAACAGCCCCAGCCAGGCGCCCTGGCGCACTGACCCCAAACCGTTACCAGTGATCTCAAGCGAGAGCTCATTGGAGAGCAGGGTGGAGGTCTGTTACGTTTTCTGGTTCTGCCTCGGTGCCAGCGATGGCCGTGTGTTGGTTAGGAGGCCACTTGAGGGCTTGTACACAACCTGCCTGTGTGCTAGACACACACCACCTACACCTGCACTTATGTTATGACTGCAGGAACACTCTCGTGGTTACCCCTGCACTCTGGTGATTCGATCTGTTGTCCTACCATTTATGAGCAGGATTCTAGCGATTGTTTTCCAACCCAACATGCTCTACAGAGTCGACATGTTGCCTCGGCCTGCTAGATCACCAGATCTGTCTCCAATCGACCACATGTCGGATGACAGCTCCAGCACCGTCCACAAGCAGCATTACCCGTCCTCGTAGTGCAACTGCCATGTAACTCCATCCCGAAAACTGGCAGCCGGTACCTGTGCAGCACACTGCATGTACCTTTGCATGGTTGCATTCATCATTCTGACGGTTGCAACGGTTATTAATGTACCAGAATTTCACAAGAACGACAGCTTATCACGCGCTTACATTAACCTGTGATCTTGCAATGTTAATCACTTAAATATATTACCCAGAAAAATTTAATTCCGAAATATTATTATACTCCATTAATAATTTATTGGTGTTGCGATTGTTTCCGTCATTGTATTTTCCGGGCTACTTTTATTTTGTCGACCCTGCATTTAAAGGTACTTGAAAAATAATACCAATTGCGGTAATTATTAGTCGAGAATATTGTAGTAAAGCTTATTTAATAACGTAACAGACGACAAACTGCTTCACCAGTGCTCCCTATACAGAACCAAAATTGGTTTGAATTTCAATATTAGGTAAGAGATGTGACACTATTTGGCAACCGTTAGAAAGCAGCGAGATTTTCATATGCATCGCTGTATCGTAGCGATGACTCTCCATAAATATAACGACGTAGGACCCTTACAAGCGACCTTTCGTGTAGGTGCACACAACTGCACCATTGGAACTTAAATCAGTCTATCTATATACACTCCTGGAAATTGAAATAAGAACACCGTGAATTCATTGTCCCAGGAAGGGGAAACTTTATTGACACATTCCTGGGGTCAGATACATCACATGATCACACTGACAGAACCACAGGCACATAGACACAGGCAACAGAGCATGCACAATGTCGGCACTAGTACAGTGTATATCCACCTTTCGCAGCAATGCAGGCTGCTATTCTCCCATGGAGACGATCGTAGAGATGCTGGATGTAGTCCTGTGGAACGGCTTGCCATGCCATTTCCACCTGGCGCCTCAGTTGGACCAGCGTTCGTGCTGGACGTGCAGACCGCGTGAGACGACGCTTCATCCAGTCCCAAACATGCTCAATGGGGGACAGATCCGGAGATCTTGCTGGCCAGGGTAGTTGACTTACACCTTCTAGAGCACGTTGGGTGGCACGGGATACATGCGGACGTGCATTGTCCTGTTGGAACAGCAAGTTCCCTTGCCGGTCTAGGAATGGTAGAACGATGGGTTCGATGACGGTTTGGATGTACCGTGCACTATTCAGTGTCCCCTCGACGATCACCAGTGGTGTACGGCCAGTGTAGGAGATCGCTCCCCACACCATGATGCCGGGTGTTGGCCCTGTGTGCCTCGGTCGTATGCAGTCCTGATTGTGGCGCTCACCTGCACGGCGCCAAACACGCATACGACCATCATTGGCACCAAGGCAGAAGCGACTCTCATCGCTGAAGACGACACGTCTCCATTCGTCCCTCCATTCACGCCTGTCGCGACACCACTGGAGGCGGGCTGCACGATGTTGGGGCGTGAGCGGAAGACGGCCTAACGGTGTGCGGGACCGTAGCCCAGCTTCATGGAGACGGTTGCGAATGGTCCTCGCCGATACCCCAGGAGCAACAGTGTTCCTAATTTGCTGGGAAGTGGCGGTGCGGTCCCCTACGGCACTGCGTAGGATCCTACGGTCTTGGCGTGCATCCGTGCGTCGCTGCGGTCCGGTCCCAGGTCGACGGGCACGTGCACCTTCCGCCGACCACTGGCGACAACATCGATGTACTGTGGAGACCTCACGCCCCACGTGTTGAGCAATTCGGCGGTACGTCCACCCAGCCTCCCGCATGCCCACTATACGCCCTCGCTCAAAGTCCGTCAACTGCACATACGGTTCACGTCCACGCTGTCGCGGCATGCTACCAGTGTTAAAGACTGCGATGGAGCTCCGTATGCCACGGCAAACTGGCTGACACTGACGGCGGCGGTGCACAAATGCTGCGCAGCTAGCGCCATTCGACGGCCAACACCGCGGTTCCTGGTGTGTCCGCTGTGCCGTGCGTGTGATCATTGCTTGTACAGCCCTCTCTCAGTGTCCGGAGCAAGTATGGTGGGTCTGACACACCGGTGTCAATGTGTTCTTTTTTCCATTTCCAGGAGTGTATGTGACGTGGAGACAACAGACTTCTCCGCTAGAGCAATATTCGATTGTATTTTGAATGCTCTTTATATAATGAGTTAAGGGTGGGCGGCACTACCTGCTTTTGTCACTCGCGAGAAATCTCCTGTACACATGCGGTTATTTCTCTTCCCCAAAGATTCTGTAATTTGCTGAAGAGGGCTGAAAACTCTTGCAACTAACTCGGTTGAAAAAAAAAAAAATAGTCCTTGACAATTGGTAAGGAACGACCGGCGCCTGCTAAGGATAAACTACCAGCCGCTACGAAACAATCGACTACTGCCGCGGAGCAACTGACCAGTGATAGTAAAGGGAAATATAAAGGGCGGGACGTGGAACTGCAGCGAAGCCTGTGCACGAACGCTCTTTATGTATGCGACAGTTCGTGCAGTATGGTGTTTGACGAAGGTTGTTGTAGAACCACTTAGTGCGACATACCGTGTGCTATGACAACATGTCTGCAAAGCTTCATTTGGGTGCTTACTATAGTGGACAACAGCTGGGAAGCTCAAAGCTGGTGTCACTATTGTGGTCACAGAAATGGGTACGTTCAAAAGTGTCACCTCGGCCACTGAACGTAGAAATGCTGTGCGAAGGTATGTCGGTGGTCGTAGACGGACCACCACACCGCAAGAGGACCGAAAAGGAATAGACATCTGACTCCTAGGCAGATCGCTGCAGACCTTGCAACCACTACCGGTACACGTGTCTCTGTCACAACCATTTCGCAGTGATTATATCGGACTAGCCTGTATGCTGGAAGCCTGTTAAATGCATCCAACTTCAACCACGCCATCGTCGAGAAAGCGTTCGTTGGTGTAGGAAGCATGTTGGCTGGGGTCAGAATCAGGGGTCCAGATTGATGTTCTCCAGCGAATCCCGCCTCACTGTGGCAAGTGAGTTTGGCTACCTGTTAGTGTGGACAGAGAAGGGGGAATACGTTACACTCCACAGGATGCTCACGAACGCCAGGCATTATGATGTGGGCAGGCATTATGCACCGAACACCGCTGCGTATCTTTGCGCGAGGTACTGTTACAGCATAGCGGTATCGCAAGGAGATTATTCTGGATCTAGTGCGTTTTTTAGTGGTGCGGTACGTCCCGATTTTCTGTTTAAGAATTACAATTCTCGCCCACACGGATCACTGAAGTGTCTGACACACTGGACAGTGAAGATATTGAACTAATGGCGTGGCCTGCGCCCTCCCTGGACCTAAACCCTACAGGATATATACCTGGGATGGTCTCGGCAGACGAGTTTCTCAACAATCAGGCCCTCCCAGAACTGTAAAAGAACTGAAAAGCGCCTCGAGAGAGGACTGGAACAATATTTCTTAGGGACTCCTCAACAGTTTGGGAGCCAGCATGAATAACAGGTGCAAAATGTGCATTATTTCCCAAGGAGTGCATATTCTTTCCTGAGAGTCCGATATCGACCTTTATGTCGGGAGTCTGAACTTCGTCAAATATGAACGTTATTTATGTTCGTTATCCTGCTTTCACATGTCGTGAAATCTTTACCATTTTTCTTTGTAAAAATAGCATTCCATCTCTATTACGTATGTACTGTGTTTCATGTCCACCGTCATTGCCTGTGATTATTCCTATCCATCTTTTTCTCTCTGCCTCAGCAGTCGTGAAGCAGTGTACGAAGGCAGATAGCGCGAACACAGTCTCCATGGACTAAAAGCTGCTTTGTTGGTTCAATGGAAGTAAACGTCTTGTACAGGTGAGGCAGCGAGGACAGGTAGAACGAGAAGATGTATCAAAATGTGGTTTTTGGTAAGTTGTTGCGGACAAATGGCGAATTTTGTGCCGTTCACCGAATTATGACATCGATTCTTTTTATAATGGAACTATATACTTTTTTGTAGCGTCGGAAAAAGCTTTCGAAGATAATTTTAGCAATATACATATGTGGAACTTGATCAAACTGTGCTCCGGACCGGTTCTCGAACCTTGGACGGTTGCCTCCATTCTGGAAACACTCCCCAGGCTGTTGCTAAGCCATGTCTCCGGAATAAACTTTCTTCTAATAGGGCTAATTCCGCAAGGTATGCAGGAAAACTTCTGTGAAGTTTGGAAGGTCTGTCGCGGGGGAGGCGGAGTCGGTAGAGCATACTTGCCAGCGAAAGGGAAGGGAAGGGTCCCTGTTCCGAGTCTCAGTTTTAATCTGCCAGGAAGTTTCAGATCAGGGCACACCCCGATGCAGAGTGTAAATTAATTCTGGAATACTAGTCTGCTTTCCATATAGTTTCTAAAAAAAATCATCTTCTCTTTTTTTCTCTTTGTTTTTCTTTACTCTGTTATATTTCAATATTAGTTCTTGAGTTATAGGCTTCGTTGCATCTTACTGGCCATAAAATGTTCCTCGTAATTTTTCTCTATAATATTTATAGTATTTGGCACGCCTGCTAAGGAAGTGAGGGTGACGACTGCGTGCCTGCGGTACGAGGCTACCCATACATTTTAAGGATGGGCTGAGGATGGTAATGTATACCGAAACCGGCAGCCAGTGGTCAAAATGAATAAACTGCGACTACAGACTGAAACAAACTTTTGCAGTATTATATTGGTCGCTGTTTCACTGACGGTGTGCAGGGAATATGTAATTTCTAGCTTGTCTAATTTAAAATTCAGTGGCGGTGTTTGCTATTACGATTGTAATGTGAAACGTTTCCCTGTGCGCTTGATGTCCATCAATCTGTGCTCTGCTGTTACAGTGATCAGACCTCTTACTCGTAAGGCTTTTGAAAGGAATTGTCCTGACTTTAGACTATTTTGGAAAACCACTTAAAACATAAATGTGTGTGTCAGATTACGGATTTGATCCCAACCTAGATAGTTCAGTATGGTCGGTGAAGATCCACGAAAAAATGTTACAGCTTTTAGGATACGAACGAAAGACTAGAAAGGCGAGATGAAATGTGATTGAACCGGTCCTCAGGGCGCGACGTTCGGGAGCTTTCACTTTTTGGTAGAGAGGTCTGCCGCGGTGATACTAAATCAGCAGGAGAGACATCCGTCGCTGTGGGTGAAAACAGGCTGAGCCGTGAAGGACGTTAACCTTGCGGTGAAGCTGGCTAGTCGGGCAGCCGTGTCGCGAGCGGAGCGCCGACCTTGGCCTTACCGGAGAGGCGGAGCCGGCCGCTGGTTTCGATATCATTGTTTCCTGCCACCGCGCCTCACGTAACCCACTGAGGCAACAGCTTCCGTTGTCCGAAGGCTGCATCTTCGTTACGACACTCGCGGCCGCTTTCTAAATTCTGCCACTGCTCTTGCCGTCACAGCGGCGTTGCTCATTAGCCGGGGTACACGTACACGGTCGGTCGATGAGAAACCTCGCGGACAGTGGCCTTGCCGACATTCCATCGCCGCATCATCTCGCGTCCTTGTCCACCTAAAGACGCGTGGGACAGCTCGGTGCGTTCTACGGCCTTGTGGGGCTCACCCTTTTTAAAGTAATCCGGGTTGCTACGTACCGTGGTCGAATGGATTTCCTGAAGAAACTCAGTTCCCATCTGCGGATGACATCTTCGAGTGGGTTTGTAAGCGCAATGATCAGATAAAACTAGTAAAAGATCCACAGGTCATTACGCCCATTCGATTTCAGTCTGTGTGATGGATGAGCAGAAAATCAGGAGACGTGGCTCTGTAGAGTGTTATTGTTTGCGTAGGCTGTAGAAGTTCATTAGTTCCTAAAATGTCGTGTGAGGATAATAGCTGGACGTTTATAAAGCGAATTTGGTTTTTTTTTGGCGTAATGAACTGATGAGGTTTAGGGAGGAAGTAATAGATCTCGTAGGGTAAGAGCGGGAGAGGTGGACCACTGGGTGTGACGGATTGGAGCCGTTGAAGAGTACCTCGCGATATTTGCGAGGAAGCGCATTTGTGAACAAAGTGGTGTAAAAGTGTTGCTCGTCAAAAGACCTACTTATCCCGAGCACATCAAAAGAGCAGAGTTATCTGCACAAGTCGAATTCCTTCTCTAACATAACTGTAGACTGCGCCCCTACCAAACCTCAGAGTTCCAAGATTACCACCTCACAACTGACTACGTCTAAGCCAACACACACAAAACATTAGGAGGAAATCAAACGGCTAAACTCTGATGAAAATATTGAAACTGTAAAGCAAAATAGCGATAAGAAAAGAAAGGAAACAATAAAAAGGCACAAAAAGATCACCAAAGGGAAATTACGGTGAAGACTGAAGAGGCTAAAAATACTGGTAATAGCTCACTGTATTCATCAGAAGCAGATATTGTAGAAGATTACGAAAATAACTTTGATGATTGGAATGAAGATGAATGTGTTGGATGTGCGGAAAATTATTACGAAACTAATAAAAATGACGATTGGATTCAGTGTGTTTCATGTTCACGATGGTCACACGAATCTTGTTCAACATTTGGTTAGAACAGTAACTGCTGTGGTGAGGGAAAGACAGGCTAGTGCTTGAGCAAAACCAACACTAGATTCATAATAAACTGATAAAACTTTTTTGGACTAACATATTTAATGGTATAATTCGGTATTCATTACAACGTACCCCAAATAAAAATATGAAGTTTTAAGTGCCCCTTTTCTTCATGTACAGACATTTTTATATGGTCCATCTCTACCAGTGCACTGGTACATATCTCCAGTACAATTCTTACTTAAAATCCCTCGTTTTCCCATTACCAAAGTATCTTTTTGAGCAACTGCCAAGATATTGCTTCATTTGTTGGTCAAGACTAATTTCGAGTATTTTTCAACCGCTTGGATCAGAAGACTTGCATAATACTCACCGGTTATGTTCACATTATTTTCAAAGAAATAAATTCAGAAGAGAAACTTTTGCATACAAAACCATTGGTCACAATCCTTACAGGACAAGAAATTCATTTCGCCATCCATGACGCTGGCTGACCTGCTTTCACCCTCTGCCCCTGTTGCTGTTTCATTTACGACGAGGAGTACGGATTGGGATGTTAGCCACTTCCTAATTGCATTAGTAATAAATTGACGCACAAGACGAATAGATAAATGAAAAAATACACCCCCACACGTTAGCTCATTTTTAGGCTTTTCATCCTCGTTAACATTAATGTCCCATTCATTGTTTATTTTTGCCCCGCTTTTCTCAAGGCATCGCTCATTCACAGTCATGCTTCATACACTTTTGAAAAACATCTTTTGTATGTACTCTGTTTTATTATGACAACGCTCTAATGTGGTTTGACTCTTACAGTGAATACTTTTCCGAATGCTGGGACTCCGTACATAACGAAAATAGAACCATTGTGTATATTTGTCACTGTTTTTTGTTGAATGCCAATACTACCCATGGTTCTATGTTTCTTTCATTTCATGAAATTTCACACGGTGCTTTGTATCTTTGGCAGATAAACCTGAAGATGCGTCTATACTGACCTGAGGCAGGTCGTTGGGAATAAAGCACCTTCATACAACTATGCGACTTTTGGAAACACATCATCACTGACTCCTTTAGTTGTTATAATTCTTATGATAATATGAATACATATTGATTGTTGAGTGTTTTATGTTGTTAAATCCTGTAACACCAAACACAAATATACCATTGGTTACAGGACGTTCAGAGAGGCAGATTATGTCAACTGACTTGGATTAATCAATGCAGATAAGTGGTTCATTAATTTTAAATCTTAGTCCTTGAATATTTTTATGAAAAAATGATAGCTGGCATTTCTAATTGACTGAGACAGATGGCCAATAAGGGGAAAATGTACATCACACAAGCTTCTATTTTGGAAACTATGCCTGTGTTATTATATAATATTTCACGCAAATGTTTAACTTCCTGCCGAGTGATAGTTTATTTATGACTGTTGTGAATTTCCTGGTCATAACTTTCTGTTAGACAGCAGTGTTTCTATAGAGACATTTTTCTGTATTCTTACCCCTCAGACGTCAATTTTGGGCAGATGAAGAGTTTTATAAATAAATAATCTAGATGGGCAATAGTCCAGGTACATATCCGTATTGTAAAATTGCTTTTATTTGGTTTCAGCCACCCAAGCTTGGGAAATTCCTTTGTTAGTACTAGGCATGGGCTTATCTATTAATTTCGAGTAATAGGTTCCAAACTTCCAGTTCCACCCAGATAAAAGTTTCCAGAACGTATTAGCTACTTAATAGGGGTCCCCTGGGGTGTGATATACGCTGAAACCGGCGGAATACTTCTCATTACTGTAGCAATGTTTTATAAGCGTTTTGTATGATTCAGAAAGTCATTTTTTTTCATTTATTTAAAATTTTAAACAATGAATGCATGCGCCTTTCTATAAACAGAGCATTAAATTTACAAATGGGATCTTTCCTACACATAAATTGAACTTAGAAGTACTATACCTCACCTAGCTACTGTGTATCACGATTGCATAAATGAGAGCTTCCACAGTATTCGACATAGCACTCGGCTATATGAAGTACTTGTTAAATGTTAACGACGAAACGAATACGTACAGCGGCGAGCAATCACTACTGCGATGGAACAGGTAACCACTTCCGAAGATACGAATACGTTTCAAGCGTGCTAAAAGCACTCTGCGTCGATATATGTGAGTGATAAGTTGTTAAGCGGGACTTTGTGGGTGCCTATAACAATGACAAGGCACGAATTATAGAGATTAGTTTTAAATTACTTGAATTGTAATGGCGAAAAGAGGGATTTGCAATAACAATTTAATTTTTTCTTGTGTGTAATCACAACCTATAAGTGCCAAAGAAACTGGTATAGGCATGCGTATTCAAATACAGAGATATGCAAACATGCACAAAACGGCGCTGCGATCGGCAACGCCTATGTAAAATAACAAGTGCGTGGTGCAGTTGTTAGATCAGTCACTGCTGTTACAATAGCAGGTTATCAAGATTTAAGACAGTCTGTACGTGGTGTTATAGTCGGCGCAGATGCGATGGGTCACAGCATCTCCGAGGTAGCGACAGGACACAGCATCTCCGAGGTAGCGATGAAGTGGGAATATTCTCGTACGATTATTTCACGAGTGTGTCGTGCGTATCAGGAATCCGCTAAAACATCAAATCTCCGACATTGCTGCAGCCGGAGAAAGATCCTGGCTCTGTAATTGTGTGGGGCTTGTGCAGTTGAAGTACGTGTAGATACGACTCTGACAGGTGAGACGTACGTAAACTTCCTGTCTGATCACCTGCATCAATTCGTGTCCGTTGTGCATTCCGACGGACTTGGGCAATTCCAGTAGGACAGTGCGACACCCAGCATGTCCAGAATTGCTACAGAGTGGCTCCAGGAACACTCTTCTAAGTTTGAACACTTCCGATGGCCACCAAACTCCCGAGACATGAACATAATTGAGCATATCTGGGATGCCTTACAACGCGCTGTTCAGAAGAGATCTCCACCCCCACGTACTCTTAGGGATTTATGGACAGCCCTGCAGGATTCACGGTGTCAGTGTCCTCCAGCACTACTTCAGACATTAGTCGAGTCCGCGCCACGTCGTGTTGCGGCACTTCTGTGTGTTCACGGGGGCCCTAAACGATCTGCGGCAAATGTACCAGATTCGTTGGCTCTTCAGCGTAAGTGGATGGTCAAAACTCGTTTTATGTTATTGCATCCTCACCTACTAAAATTTAGTAGGGTCCAGAATTGAAGGCATTGTTTGCGTAATTGGTACGATGTAGTAAAAGTATTACACTGAGGTGACAAAAATCATAGGATAGCCCCTAATATCGTGTCGGACGTCCTTTTGCCCGGCAGAGTGAAGTAACTCGATGTGGTGTGGACTTAACAAGTCGTTGGAAGAAATACTGAGGCATGCTGCCTCCATAACCCTCCATTATTACGAACGTGTTGCCGGTACAGAATTTTGTGGACGAACTGAATTCTCGATTACGTCCGATAAATGTTCGAGGGGATTCATGTCAGGCTATCTGGGTGGTCAAATCGTTCTCTCGAATTATCCAGAATGTTCTTGAAGCCGTCTGCAGTCAACTGTGTCGGGTGACATGGCGCATTTACATCCATAAAGATTCCAACATTGTTTCGAAATACGAAGTCCACCAATGGCTGCAAATGGTCTCCAAGTAACCGAACATAACCAGAGAAGCCATTCCATTCCATGTACACTCAGCCCACACCATTACAGGGCCATCACCAGTTTGCACAGTGTCTTGTTGACAACTTCGGTCCACGACATCGTGGGGTCTGTGCCACGCTTGAACAATACCATCAGCTCTTAACCACTGAAATCGGGACTCATCTGCCCAGGTCACGGTTTTCCAGTCGTCTATCGTCCAGTCGATGAGCTGCAGGCGATTTCATGCTATTAGTAAAGTCACTCGCTTCGATCCTCTGCTGCCGTAGCCCATTAACACCAAATTTCTCCACACTGTCCTAATGGATACGTTCGTCGAACGTTCCACATTGATTTGTGCGGTTATTTCACACAGTGTCGGTGAGAGGTAATGTCTGAAATTTGGTCTTCGCAGCACACTGTTGATGCTTTGGATCTCGTAATATTGCATTCCCTAACAATTTCCAAAATGGAATGTCCCATGCGTCTAGCACCAACTATCAATTACACGTTCAGAGCCTGTTAATTCCTGTCGAGCGGCCATAATCAGATCGGACACCTTTTCACGTGAATCACCTGAGTACAGGTGACAGCTCCGCCATTGTACTGCTCTTTGAAACCTTGTGTACGCCATACTACCGCCGTCTGTATGTGTGCACATAGCTATCCCACGATTTTCGCCTCAGTGTACTTTAATAGTTAGGTTAAATATCGCGCACCTCTGCAAGGGGACAGCTGTGCAGAGCCAGGTTTTTACACAATTGCTGAGGAACATGTGTGCGTTTAACCAGTAGGGATCGAGACGTGCGAGAATACGTTGCGAATGCCACGCGACGCGGAACGTTACCGGCAGCCAGCATGAAGAGTGGATTAGCTGGGAAGAGTGGCTGAGGCAACGCCAGGCGCACGATCCTGACCCGTGCTTTCACTTCATTCCCGATACGTGAAGGTTATTTCGTGTACTACTGCTCGCCGTTTCAATCTCTGTCTACTGTACACAATGTTAGTTTTGCCTTTCGTTCATTTTATCTCAAAACCTCATCACTCTGTAATGAGAAACGAATTGACGAAGAGGTACGGCCTATCTCCAAAGATTTTTTGAAATGAGATCTGGAAGGTGCTGTTGCGTACCACTGTAATTACGATAAATAATTAGTAAATTTCGTTCCCGTTTTACACTCGGTTACACTTTCTGACTTGGGTGTTAATTATTTGAAATGTCTTCCCTTTTCCATATTTCTGTCGTTACTCCGATTTCTTTGCAGGACTGGCATCTGGCGAGTCTCCGCTCTGCATCCAAGCATACGATGTACAGTGCATATGGAGGATCCAATATGAGGCACATCGTTTCGTATTTAATTCGTGTACTAGCCGGGAGAAATAGAAGTATATGCATGCTTCCGCACTCGCCAGAATCTCTCTGATATAGGACGAGGAAGAAAAAGGAAGATTAGTTTTAATCCTGTAAACTACCAGCTCATAAAGAAGGAGCATAAACTTGGAGTTAGGAAGGATACGAATGGATATCACCTCTGTGCTTTTCATGGGAACAATCCCAGCCGTTATCTTAAGTGATTGTTGCATAATATACCTCAAATACTAGATCTCAAAATGTATTCAAACAGGATTCCGTGAATAAATACATCTCTTTTCTTTGAATGGTTTCCATTTCATTTCCCATGCATGCCTTAGACTGTTGTACGGCTTATACTGACCTATTACGATGCTACTGCGCATCTTCGACATCCTTCGACGTCCATTGTCACATCCACTTGATAAGAATCCCAAATACTGGAGCACTATTCTATAATAGGTTGCACTACCGTCTTGTAAGGAGTTTACTTAACAAAACCATACTAAACAAATCTGAATCCCCAATTCAATTCGCCTACTACTGATTTAACATGTTTGTTCTTCTATACAACCCTTTGTAGTATTATCCCTGAGTAGTTACAGACACAAGCTCTCGAAAGTTATCAGGAATCTCGTAACAGATACTATACGTAACTAATTAAGGATTAGGTGCCTTGTCTGAGATAGAAACATTGATGTCTAAACGCAGAAACTCAAAGATAAAAACGAAAATTTGTGTTATGTACCCAACAAAAGAGGAGTACTTAAATTTTTGCACTGATCGTATGGCGAGTAATATCAGTTATTGATTAACAACCTCATATTTCCTACGTCACTCAACTGCATCAATGTACATACTAAATAAAGTCTTTATCCCCTATGGATGTAGGACTCCAGATGTAGGATGTGTTGAATAAATGTTTTCAGAAATGGCTGGAACTAGTCGGCTTTCGTGATGGTAGAATTTTTATTTTCCCACTACACCTATAAGTAGCCTAGCGACTCTCAATCAGGTGAACGTTCGTAGCATTCTGAGGGTAATAGTGTAGAGTTATTTGATTCCATAGGATTTCTCCTGATAAACAAATTTCTTTTCAAACCCCTGTGTTCTTTAGTTATATTAATTACACAATACTACACACACTTTATCACAGTTAACATACAGTATTAAGAGAGCTACTTCCAGAGATACTGCAAATACCTTCAATTAATCTTCATTGACAAATGTCCTTCAGAATACCACTTCCGCAGTTAATTTTGCACACGTTCATGAATGTTTTAGATTGTATTTCTACCGAAAATGATTCCCACGTCTGATTCTCATTTCTCTTGTCAAGGTCGTGGCACTACTTAATAATTTCCTGTAGTGTCGTTAAGAATTGCCAGAATAAGCTTTCCTGAGATGGATCTAATTGCCTTTGACATCTCTACAATAACTTCTCAGATCACGGGTACTGATGAAAACGCATGGGACGTACAATGCCGTATCTAATTTCGAGCTAAACCAGTGCCAATCTGAACAACTGTTGGAAGTTACCTTTGTTCAACGGATTTTTAGACTGCTTATTCCACTGTAACAGGCATATGATCATTATTTTGGACTTAAAATGCGTCTGTCTGTGGCGTAGGTTAGGATCTAAAACAGCACGACACCAAAACCATTGCACTAGTTTAGGACATTTGAAGTGATCTTATGGGACAACGTAAAGATGAAATGATTACCACCTGAAGGGTATGTAGTCTTCACTTCTTACGACTGCCTGTCTAGTCTCTTGGCACAATTTCATCTTGCACTGACATTTTGGTAAATATTTTGTCAAATACACTGAAGGAAAGAATATCGCAACACTAATAAGAAGTTGTGCGACATAAACGAAAGTTGGCATGCGTGAGTATTGAAACAAGGGCGGTACCATTCCAAAGTACCGTTATCCAAGATGGCTGCGATGACATCATCCAAGATGGCGGCTGTGACGTCAGTCAAGATGGCGGATTTTGGCGGGAAGTTAGAATTTTGGCGGGAAACTGTTACGCCTCCCTCCCCCAGAAAAAGGCATGAAGTTCAAATTCCAGCAGGATAATGCACCACACCACTCTTATCTCTACTAAGCAAAGAAAATGGCGGGAAAAGTACTTGTCTTTATTATTTAACCAATTTCAAGCAGGTGTGTCCTCCGCTAGGTCTGAACTCCTGCTGGCTTAGCTCATATCGTCGCCACTAGAGGACACCACTGTGACGTCAGGTGATGACGCGAATAGCGCTTTTCAAGATGGCCGTACCCAGTGTGTTCACCACGAGCTCCAGACCCCAACTGGCTTAGTTCATATCGGTGCCACCAGAGGGCTGTTTCGTGACGTCAGATCGTGACGCAAGTACCGGTATTCAACGGCACCCAGTGTGTTAACCGCGAGCTCTAGAGCCCAACTGACATAGTTCATATCGTGCCCACCAAAGGGCGCTACCGTGAAGTCAGGTGATGACACAAGAGCGTACACGTTAGACCGCCAACATGGGTTGGTAAGGAGACGTGGTGCTGGGCTAAGGATCGTGGTGGAGACTTTAACTATTTGATTCCAATTCCAGGTGGGTGTGGCATTGGTGAAAATTGATTCCAAGTCCTAGGTTCTATGTAGTCGAATAATGTGACTAATGCAGTAGCCAATAGGAGTGCAGCATTGTAGGGGTGGGGGGTGCTAGGTCGTGAATGAACACCGCGCTGGTAGTGGGAAAATGTGGAACTACTCGTTTGATCATTGAATATTGAAATTGTAAATTGACTTATTGAATAAGATTAAAAGTGAAATGGAATTAAGTACTTAGGTAATTGATAGGTTAGATGAGCGATGTTGGTGTTACTTGTGTTCAGTTAAATTCGTTAGCATATTTACAGAAGACTATGTACGGCACTAGTATAAAGGCGTGGGCTTGAGGCTGCGATGTAAGCGGTCGCTCGCTCGCAGGCCGCTGACGCGGCACGTGTCCCGTTATAACATGCACGAGAGAGAGAGAGAGAGAGAGAGCAGACGATCTTGTGTCATCAATCGACTTCACGGTAGCGCCCTTTGGTGGCTACGACAGGAACTAAGTCAGTTGGGCTCTGGAGCTCACGGTGAACACACTGGATGCCGTCATCTCGAATACCGTTACTTGTGTCACGATTTAACGTCAGGAGAGCGCCCTCTGGTGGCACCGATATGAATTAAGCCAGTTGGGGTCTGGAGCTCGTGGTGAACACACTGGGTGCGACCATCTTGAAAAACGCTACTTGCGTCATCACCTAACGTCACGGTGGCGTCCTCTGGTGACGACGATATGAACTAAGTCAGCTGGAGTCCAGACCCAGCGGAGAACACCTCCTTGAAATTGGTTAAATAATGAAGACAACCACTTTTTCCCGCCATTTTCTATGCTTAGTAGAGATAAGAGTGATGTGGTGCATTGTCCTGCTAGAATTTGAACTTCGCGCCATTTTTCTGGGGGACGGGGCGTGGCACTTTCCCGCCAAAATTCAAACTTCCCGCCAAAATCCGCCATCTTGATTGACGTCACAGCCGCCATCTTGGATGACGTCATCGTCGCCATCTTGGATAACGATACTCTGTAATGGTACCGCCCTTGTTCCAATTGTCGCGTGTTTCTACGTCTGAAAGATGACGTCTATTCATATTTCGTGCTAGTCACAGGAGAGTGTCGCTAGTAGCGCCACTATGAGGAAGCAGATCAAGTTTGCTTTAAATGCACTCTGTAACGGTCGTGAACGTTAGTTACCTATGAGATTGGACGTGGTGAGCTGATGTTAGTCAAGAATACCTCTTAGGCGAGAAAGACGCCATTATCAACACCTGACTGAGTTTGCACGAGGTCGTGTAATAGGGCTACGAGAAGCTGCATGTTAGTTCTGCAATACTGCAGAAAGACTTGGCAGGAATATATAGCCTCTGTACATGACTGCTGGTAGCGGTGGTCACTAGACTTTACTGTCACAAGACGACCGGACCGGGCTTCAGACAGCCACGTGTCATTACCGAGAGGGAAGACCACAGTGCTCGACGTATGGATCTGGGGCATCGTACTGCATTTGCAGCAGCAACCTGAGCAGCAGTTGGCATCACAGCGACACAACGAACTGATACAAATCGGTTACTTCAAGGACAGTGTGGCGTGTATGCCACCATGCTGCCTTCGTTTACTATATTTTATTGCTGTGTTTTATGGCACAGTATAGGAAGATTTTGCTACGCGAGGCTAGCAAGAAGGTAGGATCACAAAGCAGACTTATCGAACAATACGCCAAATGGTCACATAGTATGAGAACGGGCAGGCGAAGAAGATCCGTATCGTACTGGAGCAGAGAGAGACTCTGGGGATTCATCTACAACGCTGGGCGCCAAGTAGCGAATCTTTTACTATCTACATTTACTGTTTAAATAGTAATATACAGCTCCAACCGTGCTGATGACGTTATTTGCACTGAGAACTTGTTAATAATAATTTCAATATCACTCAGTTCATCAGGAAATGGTAGGTCCAAATTTTTGCTACTGTCAGCGCTTATTGATGCGAAGGATCGATCATTCACAAGTGAGCCCTGAGAGGCCAGGCGCCAAACTGCTAAGACAGCTCATTACTAGCGTACGATCGGTTTTCGTGGAGGTAATACATGAAACGGTGAAGAAAATCTGATCTTATGTAAAGACGGGACAGTCTGTTAAAAAATTGCCTCGGATGACGTACCTGTGCGATGTTATGTTAATTCGAAGCAATCTTTCGAGGCTGCAAAAGTCGAACTAGTGTGTGAGGGGCAACTTCACACGAAGACGGAAATAATTGTTATAGTTGCCTCGGAAAACATATTTACACGATCTCATGTTGATTGCAGCGGCCAGCTGAGAAGAAATCAGTTGGGACGACAGCTACATCTTTACAAGACGAGAGGTAAGCAAGCTGCCCCCAGTTATACTAGGCACAGTGAGCGTGGACATCATTTACTGAAATCCACCGCGGTTGTTAATCCCGGCACATCTTTAAGATGGAAAGTTTCATTTACAGCAACCCAATGTGTAGCTTATGGAGGTCAAATCCGCGTTTACTGTGAGACTACATTTTACCAATGACCCTAATATTGGTTGCAACAACTCCGAGCCAGACGCCCTGTACAGCGTGCAACGATCCTAAACCACAGCCATTTGCGTCATCAGCGGTATCAAGCGAATGTTGATTGGTGGGCAGGGTGGGGGTCTGTTGTGTTTTCTGATGAAAGCTGGTTCTGCGTCGGTGCCGGTGTTGGATGTGTGTTGGTTAGAAGGAGGCCAGCTGAGGGCCTGTACACAACGTACCTACGTGCTACACACGCTGAGCATACACCCTGAGCTATGGTGCGGGGAACACTCTCGCGGTTACCCAACGCACCCTGACTGAAAATTTGTACGTCAATCTAGTGATTGATGAAGAGCATTCCAGGGAGTGGTTTCCAACAAGATAACGCTCGCCGACATACCACTGTTGTAACCGAACATGCTCTACAGGTTGTCGATATGCTGACTTCGCCTGCTCGATCACGAGATCTATCTCCAATCGAGCGCGTATGGGACTTCGTGGGGCGACAACTCCAGCGTCATCCACAAATGGCATTAACCATCCCCGTATTGACCTACTAAATTCAACAGGCATGGAACTCCTTCCCACAAACTGACATCCGGCACTTGTATAACACAAAGCACGCACGCTTGCGTGCTTGCATCCACATTCTAGTGGTTACACCGGTTTTTAATGTACCAATGTTTGCAATGTCATATCATGCGCTTAAATTAACTTATGATCTTGCGATGTTAATCACTTAAGTATGCTACCTAGACATATTTATTCTAGAAACTCCGTTACATTGCATTAATTATTCTTTGGTGTTGCGATTCTTTTCCATCAGTGTATGTTATTCTCTCTGAATACTGTTTAAATGTTAGTTTTCTGTCGTTCTGATGTATTGATCACAGTGTGAGCGATCAGCTGTAAACTTGGAAGTACATCTTTTTCTCTACTTCTCAGTAATTACTGTTGATCGATTATGAAAAGGGAAGTTGCCATTTAAAGTCTCATCGACGTCAAAGTGATTAGAGATCGAGCTGTACTTAACCACGTTAAGGATGGGGACGATCATAGGCCGTGACCTTCTTGAAGGACTCGTCCGTAATGTAAGTGAGAAAATATTTGTTAACCCGGATGCTGAACTGAACCGCGCACTTCCCGAATATGACTCCATTGTCTTAATCACTGCGCCATCAGTCTCGGTTACCCCTTTACGATTACTTAGCCTTCTGAATGGTCGTATTCAATGTAGACAGTAAAGAAGTATACCTGGGAAAAACCGGAGGAAGTGTAGAAGACAGAACACACAAACCACGCGCCGTCAAAAGGGAAAGAATTCGAATATTCGCCATTCGCAAAATGTCATAGAAAAACACGCCACTGGGGACCAATTGTTAGAGAGAAACGAATGGAAACGCATAAAACACATTGTCACTTTATGGATTTTTTTCTTTAAAAGTATTGCGTTGTGTCCCCACATCTCTTTGGTAACATAACTCAGCAGACATAGTAATGTAATAAATGGTCCGTGATACATTATTAAGTCATATTTCACTAAGATCGATTAGGTCAGACGCTTGATATTATGCAATACAGTCTCATTTTCCAAACGTAAAAAGTATTTTAGATCACCGTATGTTTCCCGTACGAAAGAGCACTTCCGATGATTTCGTTGAATCGTATAGACGCTTCATTAACACAAGCTCCAAGTACAAGCTGTAATTAACTACATAAATTTTAAAAACACGATGTTTGATAATGTGAAGCAATTTAAACAACAAACACCACATATAACGAGTCCATTCTTTGAATAAACGAGTATCATACATAATCGTGCCTAACGCAGCCCCTAGAAATAATATGTATAGGATGCAACTAAATTCCTTTTACGGACTTCGAGGACAGGTTCCTTACATCAAAACAAAAATAAGTCTAATAACCATTGGTTCTAAAATGCATACCTTAAGAGCTATGAGCCCTTGTTAAATTGAAGAGATGTGCTTCACAGTAGCGAAGATGAACAAGTGCTCATAGCTCTTAAGGTATGCGATTTAGCGCCATGTTTACTAGATACTTTTTGTTGTTTTGATAAAAGGAACCTGTACTCAAAGTCTGTAGAGGGAACTTAGATACACCTGCATATGGACTAGGAGGTGAGGGAGAGGGTTGGGGACTTTTCCTCGTTCCAGTCCCTTCAGTATGGCTCCAGGTCCACTCTGCTATCAAATGAGTATCGGGGATTTTTCTCGGAAGTGAAAGGTGGCCGGGGTGGTGGGCCAGCAGTCCTCTCCCCCTAGTGCCGCGCCGAGGAAAGGCTGCATTCCACAGGAAGGAACACGAGACGTAACCAAATAGCGCTGTAATCGTAGGACAATGCCCCTAACGTACAAAAATCATGTTACGTTAACAGAGTAAAAGCTGAAGAATCTCCATCTTCAGAACGTCGTAGAAAAACAATTCGCTGACGAGGAACTTTTAGAGAGAAACGAGTAGAGACGTATAAAACAAATTAATAGTTTTTGGAATTTGTTGCAGTAAAGGTATTGCCACTCTTAAATGCTGAGACCATTATTACCACGACTGTTGTAAGGGAGAGCATGTTTCTCCAGAGAATACATAAAACAATAACGGTACTTTTAGGTATAATTACATGTCTTTAAATTTACTTTTCTGGCTAATGAAGCTCGAGAAACGTTCATATACTTCCGTTTCAGTGCTTTAGAAGTACTTATTTTCGAAATTCAATTACTAACTTTCACTTAGGAGCATAGACGAGTACCAATTACATCATCAGTTCTTAGTTTGTCTTACTTTCTCATTGTTCTTGCTGGGATTTAAGATTAGTGTAGATTCACAATCGGGTTGTGCCAGGTTGCGCTCCTTGCCCAGTAATCCTGATTTAGTTTTTACCATAATCTTCCTAAATTTCTATGGACTTTCGCAAGGGCATTTGCCATAAGTAGATTACCTGCTTCGTCCTTGTTCACTGTTTCTGGTCTGTCTCCAATAACCAGCATCGCAGTCAACTCTCCTAATTGCAAACATACCTGTTTCGGTCAGCCTTTGTTATAGTCGGACGAAAATACTATGCAGTGTCATAATTACAATAGGGAATAATGACAGTGTCCTCTTCTCAGCTTGTATGCATATCGTGAAACGGGAGATTTTAAAGTGGACCTATCATGAAACTTATTTATATGCAATCAGTACAATTCCTTGGGCGCTAATGACCATAGAAGTTTTGACCCTAAAACCACAAACAAAAAAAAAAAAAAAAAAAAAAGTACAATTCCTGTCACGGTTTCCTTATCAAAAATTTATCTACTATATCCCCTCTACGACGCCCTAGAAACCTGTAATAGAAACTGCGACACACCCTGTATGTCCCAGCCTCCTCCATATCATTCTCATTCTATCTTCCACTCAAATCTGCTGCCTGAGCCTTTTGTTTGCTTACCTGCCTTGTCAAGTAATTGTCAGAATGTACCCATAATTCACTGAGCTACCCTTAGTTCTTAAATGTTTCTCTCATTAGAAGCTAATTTCTCACTGCGGTGAAGGAAAACTGTTAACACCTACTGTTTGTAAACTATCCTTTCCAAACACATTGCTAGTTTGTTCCATAAAATTTCGGGCGTGCATCCACATAAATTCAACTTCTTCTAATATTTCGGCTGAATACCGTGCATCTTCAGAGTGCGCCGAGGAGACATTATGATTAATTTTATGGCCTGTATTCAAACCTACTCTATTAAGTTGCTCCATTCGTTGTCGAAGTTTTTCGGTACTAGATGTCACGATCAAAACGAAACTGATTCGTATATGACCCATTAACTGGTTGGTTGGATAAACGGACTCACTTTCTCGGATTTTCTTTAAAAATGTTATCAATTCTACTCAATTTGACTACCGACTTTCGATTCCTCGCACAGTAACAGAGCAAACGATCCGCTTCGACTTAAACTAGATCATAGTTTTAATACGTGCGAGTTCCACCACGATAGAGCGTCCGTCATTAATGAACTAATAACAGATACGTATAAAAGGTATGACGTGCAGCCCCAGGCTGTCGAATCAAAGTCCGTAGATAACTGGTTTCGACTAACAGCCTTTTCCTGCTGAGGAGACGTTCGCTTACTGCACAATGCGCGGCACACTGTATTTCATAATGGCATAGGCTAATCGGGGGTCAGCTGCAACGCACAAGCTCCTCTCTCTTTGATGAGTTCCCTGACACCAGCTGCACTTCACTGTAGTGCGCTGCCCGACAGCTCAACAACGCTGTTTCCTGTTACTGAGATCGTAAAAAAATTGTAAATTTTTATTAATAGCATTCCTTTTATCCTATAAACTGTAAAAAAGGCAAGTGTAAAAAGGTGTGAATACTACCGAACTATCAGGTTAATAAGTCGTGATTTGAAAATACTGACACGAACTATGTATAGTCGAATGACGTAACTAGTAGAAGCCGACGTTGGAGGTGATCGATTAAGGCTCCAGAAAAATTTAGGAAAACGCGAATCAATATTGATCCTAAGTCTTATCTTAGAATATAGATCAAAGAAAGTTAGACCCACGTCTACATTGCGGCGTTGCCTGGAAAACACTGTTTGAAATTCTGAAGGTAACCGGGCTAAAAAACAGGGAGCGAAATTTTATTTACAAACTTGTACAGAAACCAAACTGCACTTATAAGAGGAGCAGGACACGAAAGGGAAGCGGAGGTTGAGAAGGGAATGAGACAGGGTTGGAGCCAAGTTAATCAGTTGATGCAATGTGCGAGCATTAAACGAAACCAAAGATAAAATCGGAGAGGGGATTAAAATTTAGGGAGAAGAAATAAACATTTTGAACTTTGTGGATGGCATTGCAATTCTGTTAGAAAGAGCAAATGCCTTCGAAGAGCAGTTGAACGGAATGGACAGTGTCTTCAAAATGATGAACAAGAAAATACTTGCTTTTAAGTGTAGTTGCATAAGTAGGACTCAAAAAGTAATGTATTCATTAATTTCAACATCAATCATGAATACATATCCTGGAAACTGACTAGTTCCACAAAATTAGATAAAACAATTGCACAAATGATCCGTGGGACATGTAACTAACTAAATAGCTAACAAGGGTAATGGAATGTAGTCGAGTTAAATGAGGTGATGCGGAGGGAACCTAATCAGGAAATGGGACACTTGAGGTTGTTGATGCGTTTTGGGATATGGGTAGCAAAAAAACTGTTGACAGCCGAAGTAGAGAGGATACAAAATGAAAATTGGCTATAGAGAGAAAATACATCTTAAAAAAAGGAATTCAGTAACATCCGTTAGGAAGCTTTTTCTGAAGGTATATATGTCTCGAATGTAGCCTTGTAAGAGAGCGAAATGTGCACGATAAGCAGTTCAGACAAGACGAGAATAGGGACTTTTGATATGAGGTGCTACAGAAGAATGCTGAAGATTAGTTGGGTGAATCGAGAAGCTAACGCGTAGGTAATGAATTGTATTGAGGAAACAAGAACTTCATGGCACAGCATTGGAAAAAAAAGGGTATCGGTTGATAGAACATAACGCCAGGTACGAAGAAATCGTCAGTTTGGTAATAGAGGGAAATGTGTGGAGTTAAACGTTGTAGAAGGTTATCAATGGACGATTACAGTAAATAGATTCAAATGGATTTAGATTAGGGTATTTAATCGAAAATGGTAAGCTTACACTAGACAGACTAGTGCTGAGAGCTTCATCAAATTAGTCTTCAGGTGAAAACCACAACATTGCAGTCTGTGCTCCAGGAACACCTATTTTTCTCAGACACTATCAACAACCTCATTGGATCTGCTTCACAGATGACATTCCGGCTTTTCATCATCATGATCATCATTATCTTCATCGTCAGCCACTGTCATTTATTGAGTAGTTCGTGTTCTTCAACTACAAATATTTGTAAAAAGTAAACTTTCACAGCCGGAATTGTCACAATTACAAAAATATTCCGGGCTATTACGTCGTGGTCAGGTTTCAGCGTGGAATCCCTTCGAACACAGCATAATAGCACGGAATATTTTATTAACTACAACTATTGTTCAGTAAATCGATGATATGGACTTTCCGCGTCTGCTCTGCCTTGAGGTCAAAGCGGAAGCAGTATATATGGTAACAGTCTCTGAATACCTACTAACGTGTTGATATTATATACACTATATGATGAAAACGATCCTGGATATTAATATGGGATGTCCATCCTTCGCCTGGGGACACTTCCTATGCGGTGTCTGTGAAGGAATGATAGCCCATTCTTCGTCAAGTGCCGACACCAGAGAATGTACTTGTGATGGACACAGCCGTCTGCAGCGAAGTCGACGTTTTAATTCTTACCAAAGGTATCCCAGTGGGATCAGATCGGGGCTCGGGGCAGACCAGTCCATGCCAGAAATATTATTGTCAACAAACCATTGTCAAACAGATGCTATTCAGTGACTGCTTACATTCTCATGCTGGTGTAATCAGTCATCGTCTGCGAACTATTCCTCTAATGTAAACAATACCTAATTATGTCAAATATGTTTATATCTTTCGGCATTTAACTTTTCGTTAACCACTATAAGGGGACCACACCCTAACAACGAAAAACACCCCGTACAGTAATACAACCTCCTCCGTATTACACATGATGGCAGTTCGCCAAACTAAAACTGTTCCACGGGATTGCCACAGAGTACAGAGTGATTCATCACACCAAGTTACTTGCTGTCTGTCGCCCACTGTCCAGTGTGGCTTCGCTCTTTATTCCATCTTACGCGTCACTTAGCTTGATCTGTTCTACTGTATATATATTTTTAGCCCACAAACCACAATACGGTGGTTGGTGGACGATATTGAACTGCTGGGATCGGCACAGCTGTTCCAAGTGTGCCGGAATGTGCGTTATCTGAAGATGGCCTACTACTAGAGGTCGAAACCGGTCGTATTTTTAATAAATGACAATGTGATCGAGACTGTTTTTACTAAGTGTACTGAACTGCAGTTCTTTTAGAGCAGCAATACCGAAAAACTGAATTTAGAACTTGAGTTTTATTTATTTTCTGTTGAGATACCATCATGATCAAAGATTATCTAGAGTTCTAGACAGACACTGCTGTTACTCTGACTCATTTCACGTAGAATGAGCAAATTTTAGTGTGTTTTGATAACCCAGTAGGTAGAGTCCACGCGGAATACAGTGGCTGGTAGATGCACAGACGGCAGGGCATGTGTGGGATGAGCGATGGTGGTGGGGGCTGTGGGCAGGCGCTGTAGGGGTAATGTCAAGTGCTGCTGGAGGAATGACCATTCAAAAAGGTGGTTAGTATCTAAAAAGAATTCTGCCGAAAATGCGGCGATTTATTTTCGCCTGGCTTGTTACCCATTTGTAACATTCAGAGATGTCACGAGTGGCGAATTTTGAGTAAAACGTACACATTTCTCTTGTTACCGTGATAAAATTTACTTCTTTTGCGAAAACAGCGGAATTTACAGTCTCAGCTCACTAACATGTTGCGCGGATGGAACTGCGAGAGAATTCTGAAACAGTGGTTTCTTAAGTGAGGAATTCAGGAAATGTAAGTCAGTATCTTATGAAAAGCACAATCACGATACAAAAGAAATGTGTAACGTCTTAACTTATGTTGTTCCAAAACCCACAGAGTTTCGCGTTTCACCAGCTATCGATGGCCTTTAAACATTACGTCCTTTCATCGAAAAAATCTGTAGTTAGCGGAACTACACAATAGATAATGAAGTTTTGTATAATAATCATACGGAAAAATACTTTCCTATTTGCGTGCTATCATTTGCCAAAATCTTATTTCGATACCTCAAGCCATTTATGAAATATGAGGAATGTTGCGGATATTCCGCTCTGGCTTTATCGCTGGCGCGGCGCGATCGCAAATGAATGAGCTACGTCAGATCGATTTTCTCGAGCTGGTGGCAGATAGAGACCTCTACCCGAGTCTAAAGGAAAATTCAATTGTTGTTGTTGTTGTGGTCTTCAGTCCTGAGACTGGTTTGATGCAGCTCTCCATGCTACTCTATCCTGTGCAAGCTTCTTCATCTCCCAGTACCTACTGCAACCTACATCCTCCTGAATCTGCTTAGTGTATTCATCTCTTGGTCTCCCTCTACGATTTTTACCCTCCACGCTGCCCTCCAATGCTAAATTTGTGATCCCTTGATGCCTCAAAACATGTCCTACCAACCGATCCCTTCTTCTAGTCAAGTTGTGCCACAAGCTCCTCTTCTCCCCAATCCTATTCAATACCTCCTCATTAGTTACGTGATCTACCCACCTTATCTTCAGCATTCTTCTGTAGCACCACATTTCGAAAGCTTCTAGTCTCTTCTTGTCCAAACTGGTTATCGTCCATGTTTCACTTCCATACATGGCTACACTCCATACAAATACTTTCAGAAACGACTTCCTGACACTTAAATCTATACTCGATGTTAACAAATTTCTCTTCTTCAGAAACGATTTCCTTGCCATTGCCAGTCTACATTTTATATCCTCTCTACTTCGACCATCGTCAGTTAATTTACTCCCTACATAGCAAAACTCCTTTACTACTTTAAGTGTCTCATTTCCTAATCTAATCCCCTCAGCATCACCCGATTTAATTTGACTGCATTCCATTATCCTCGTTTTGCTGTTGTTGATGTTCATCTTATATCCTCCTTTCAAGACACTGTCCATTCCGTTCAACTGCTCTTCCAAGTCATCTGCTGTCTCTGACAGAATTACAATGTCATCGGCGAACCTCAAAGTTTTTACTTCTTCTCCATGAATTTTAATACCTACTCCGAATTTTTCTTTTGTTTCCTTTACTGCTTGCTCAATATACAGATTGAATAACATCGGGGAGAGACTACAACCCTGTCTCACTCCTTTCCCAACCACTGCTTCCCTTTCATGCCCCTCGACTCTAATAACTGCCATCTGGTTTCTGTACAAATTGTAAATAGCCTTTCGCTCCCTGTATTTCACCCCTGCCACCTTCAGAATTTGAAAGAGAGTATTCCAGTTAACGTTGTCAAAAGCTTTCTCTAAGTCTACAAATGCTAGAAACGTAGGTTTGCCTTTTCTTAATCTTTCTTCTAAGATAAGTCGTAAGGTTAGTATTGCCTCACGTGTTCCAACATTTCTACGGAATCCAAACTGATCTTCCCCGAGGTCCGCTTCTACCAGTTTTTCCATTCGTCTGTAAAGAATTCGTGTTAGTATTTTACAGCTGTGACTTATTATACTGATAGTTCGGTAATTTTCACATCTGTCAACACCTGCTTTCTTTGGGATTGGAATTATTATATTCTTCTTGAAGTCTGTGGGTATTTCGCCTGTCTCATACATCTTGCTCACCAGATGGTAGAGTTTTGTCATGACTGGCTCTCCCAAGGCCATCAGTAGTTCTAATGGAATGTTGTCTACTCCCGGGGCCTTGTTTCGACTCAGGTCTTTCAGTGCTCTGTCAAACTCTTCACGCAGTATCTTATCTCCCATTTCATCTTCATCTACATCCTCTTCCATTTCCATAATATTGTCCTCAAGTACATCGCCCTTGTATAAACCCTCTATATACTCCTTCCACCTTTCTGCCTTCCCTTCTTTGCTTAGAACTGGGTTGCCATCTGAGCTCTTGATATTCATACAAGTGGTTCTCTTCTCTCCAAAGGTCTCTTTAATTTTCCTGTAGGTAGCTAAATTTCATACGCAGTAACATAGCTATGACCATTAACGAAATAATGGGCACATCATAATGGATCCGACATATGAAGCTACAATTAAAGCAAAAATGAAATTTTTTTTTGCCGAATAGTTTGAGGAAGAATAGTTTGAGAAAGACTACAGGGCGTGCGCCTCGATTCTTTCATTGTCGACCTCCCCTTCCGAAGAAACGAATGAGCGCTCCCAGTGCTTTGGACGAAAATTGGTCTCCATATCCTGCACGGGCTCCTAACATTTTGCTTTCCAATTCGCTGAACGTTTATTCGTAGCTGTCCTTTAGCTTGTTTTGGCATTCTTCAACTTTTATTTTAGAGCAAGGATTCCGTTTCGTTTGAATGTGCTCTGCAGGTATTTTGATAGACATTAGCATTTGTCAGCCGTGGCTCTTGTGGCCCAGAAAGCAGGAGAGCAGTGCGTTCTCAGTGCACCCGCCGATGTCAGGGGAGCCTTCTGCAGTCCACAGACTAAGGGCAAAACCGTGCACATGTCCAACCTTCTCGCATCTATCTCTATGTTCAATAACAGTACCTATTAACGTCTCTTTACCTGTCATAACATTGCTCTTTGTGGTGACTGTGGAAATAACAGTTTTCGGTTCCTTATTTAGTTACAGTTATACTTTGTACAGGGTTTAACCGTAACTGTTGACAACGTACCACAGTATTGTAGGGAAGTCGAGACGGACAGTTTTATATCAAACATTTGCGGCCTATAGAGCTGGGAAACGACATCAAATTGGCCTACAAAAGCCACCTGAGATACGGCGCCACCGCACCGCGCGAGATTTTGCAATTCCTCTTGCCCTCTTGCACCACCGTCTTATTCGAGCGCTTAAAAAATGTAAAACTGGCATGTGCATTTTAGTTCACAATTTTGTGAATTTTGAAAAGTCGAAATACTCTCAGACTTCAAGAAGAAAGCAGTAACACTATTTCCAAGGAAAGCAGGTGTGAATACACCGAACCGTCAGCTTACTAATACATCGTTGCAAAATATTAACACGAATTCTTTGCAGAAGAATGGAAAAACTGGTAGAAGCCGACATCGGGGAAGATCAGTTTGGATTCCGGAGAAATGTTTGCTCACGCGAGGTGATACTGACCCTACGACTTATCTTAGAAGATCGGACAAGGAAAGGCAAACGTACGTTTGTAAACTTACGGAAACATTTTGACATTGTTGACTGGAATACCGTCTTTAAAATTCTGAAGGTAGCAGGGGTAAAATATAAGGAGCGGGAAGACTGTTGAATGGAGTATATAAGATGAATATTTAAAAAATCAAAACAAGGATAATGGAATTTAGTCGAATTAAATCAGATGATGCTGAGGGAATTAGATTAGAAAACTAGACATTTAAAGCGGTAAATGAGTTTTACTATTTGACAGTAAAATAACTGATGATGGTAATGGCAAGAAAAATGTTTCTGAAGGAAAGAAATTTGTTAACATCGAATATAGATTTACGGGTTAGGAAGTCTTTTCTGACACATTTGTATGGAGTGTAGCGATGTATACAGGTGAAACGTGGTCGATAAACAGTTCTGACAAGACAAGAATAGAAGATTTTGACGTGTGGTGCTACAGAAATGCTGAAAATTACATGGGCAGATGACATGCCTAATGAGGAGGTATTGAACAGAATTTGGGAGGAAATAAGTTTGTGGTAGAACCTTACTAGAAGAAGGGAACGGTTGGCAGGACACATTCTAACACATCACGGGATCGCCAATTTAGTATTTGAGGAAAGTGTGAGGTGGAAAAATCGTAGAGGGAAACCAAGAGATGAATACAGCAAGGAGATTTAGAAGATTATAGGTTGCAGTAGTTATTCGGAGGTGAAGAGGCTTGTACGGAATAACGTAGCACGGAGAGCTGCAGCAGACCAGTCTTCAGACTGAAGACCGCAACAACAACATAGATTTGTTTTTCTGGCTTTCTTATTAAATTACTGCTTGTAAGAAATAAATATAGATTGAATTGGAAATGTAATTACTTTTTGGGTAACGTGTTCAAAAGCCTGTACTTCTTCCATTGGCCTCACAGGAAAGGTTAACTTACTAAAGTTGACGAAAGCCGGTGGCGGAAAAGGGCGAAGGGACATTCAACATCCTGCGCGGCGTGCATGCTCTGTAGCATAAGTGGCTTTTGTAGCCTAATTTGACGATGTTTCCCGGTTTATACCAATCTGTTCGCCGGCCGCAGTGGCCGAGCCATTCTAGGTGCTTCAGTCTGGAACCGTGCGACCTCTCCGATCGCCGGATCGAATCCTGCCTCGGGCATGGATTTGTGTGATGTCCTTAGGTTAGTTAGGTTTAAGTAGTTCTAAGTTCGAGGGAACTGATGACCTCAGATGTTAAGTCTCATAGTGCTCAGAGCCATTTGAACCAACCAATCTGTTCGTCTCAGCTTCCCCTGCGCCACTGTGGTACTTTGTAAACAGTTATTGTTCACACCTTGCAATTTTGTAATATAGGTCGTATTTCTCTCACGACTTTGGGATCAGGGCTTTGCTTCAAACTTTTTTACACGTTTAATAAGCCATTAAAACAACATAATGTGGAAGTAGTAAGGTGCACTACTCTGGCAAGTCCGAAAATATCGCAAGAGAAGTTATACGTGTCTACTGTGTAACTGATGTATGTGTGCGAACTTGTCGCCCGTAAGAAGTCATTATGGCGAAGCGGTTAGCGTTCGCTCTTTGCAGGAGGGTCGTGGACGGTCTGAATGCTGCTAACTCTATTTTTTTTAATCTATATTTTTTCATCACTGGTCACTTTATTTAACTTATATGACATATTAGAGGTAATATAATGAAAAAAAACCACGTGCATTTTCGTAAAGTTGTAGTGAATTTCACTACGCACTACTCACATTGCTACAGAGTGGTTCTAGGAACTCTCTTCTGAGTTTAAACACTTCCAATGCCAACCAAATTCCCCAGACATGAGCATTATTGAGTATATCTGGGATGCCTTGCAACGTGATTTTCTGAAGAGATCTCCACTCCCTCGTACTCTTAGGGATTTATGGACAGCCCTACAAGATTCGTGATGTCAATTTCCTCCAGCACTACTTTAGCCACGTCGTGTTGCGGATCTTCTGCGTGCTCGCGGGGGCCCTACACGACACTAGGCCGGTGTACCACTTTCGTTGGCTCTTCGGCGTATATCCTTGGATCTGGAAAGCGACAAGCTGTTTGAGTTTTTTCTATATTTTCAAATAATAAATCGATGGATTATCAGTAAAGCAATATACATGGAGGTTAATAATGCACACTGATCACCACTGAACACTTACAAGCTTTTATCTGATGTGATTTTTGCGCAGGAGTTAGTTAACGAAGACTCGTGTTACGTTGTCAAAACAACATACTGTCTCCAAAAATAGAAATATGCTCGTCAAATACATTAACGACAAACATTTCATGTCCAACAAAACGGGTCGTTGAACATCTAAGGCAACATGAGTGCCATTTTTCTCGAAGTAACCAGTAGTTTACGTGACAGATGTGGCTGCCAGAGTGCGCACGAGAAGGCTTTTGGCACCGTTCCTCATAAACGGCTTCTAAACAAATTGCTTACCTGTGGAGTATCGTCTCAGTTGGACGACTGGATTCGCGATACCCTGTCAGAAAGGTCATAGTTTGTAGTATTTGACGGAAAGTAAAAGAGAAGTGATATTTGGTGTTCTACAAGGAAGTGTTACGGACCCTTGGTTGTTCCTAATCTATATAAATGAGTCAAGATACAGTGTGGGTAACCGCCTTAGAGTGTTTGTAGATGATGTTGTCATTTGCGATCTAGTAAAATCATCAGAAGATCAAACCTATTACAAAATGATTTAGACTAGATATCTGTATGGTGCGAAAAGTGTCTATTAACTGGAAGTAATGAAAAGTGTGAGCTCATCCACATGAGTAATAAGACAGCCCAATAAATTTCGGTTACACGATAAATCACACAAATCTAAAGGCTGTCAACTAAATTACGAACTTACGAACAACTTATATACGAACGATCAGTTAGAAAATGTTGTGGGTAGAGCGAACCGAGGACTGCGTTTTATTGGCAGAACACATAGAAGATGCAACAGAGTCAGTAAAGGAACTTGTCCGGCCTCTGCTAGAGACCGCTGTGCGGTGTGGGATCCTTACCAGATGGGAATGATGGAGGGCATCGAAAAAATTCAATGGAGGGCATCTCATTTTGCATTATCGCAAAATAGGGGAGAGAGAGTCACGAATAAAGGCCTTTTTCGTTGCGGCGAGGTCTTTTCACGAAATTTCAAGAACAAACTTTCTCCTTCACACGTGAAAATATTTTGTTGCCACCCAACTACAGAGGGAGAAATTCTCACCGTAATTACATAAGAGTTAAGTGTTCGTTTTCCCCGCGCACTGTTTGATAGTGGAATGGCAGAGAAATATTTTAAAAGTGGTTGTATGACTCCTCTGTCTGGCACTTAAGTGTAACTGCAAAGCAGTCGACTAGATGTAGCTGTAGAAATGAAGTCCGCTTTCGTGTACTTATAGCTTTCATACACCAGTAGTTTTGTAACTTCTTACTAGTCTTTACTTTGAAAAGGGCCTATCTTACATCAGTTTCATATTATGAATATTGTAATCTTTTAAAATTGACCACCTTTATACTGTTATGTAGCTTACTTCATTTCCAACAATCGGAGTGCAGATATGCTCACAACATGCGCGCCACTTCTGGGCTTTTGCAGCTGCAGATTGATGAGTTACTGTGCAATGTATTCAGTTTCGTGCAGTTGTCAGCTTGATTATCTAATTTTGATTCATAATATTTTTCTATCCGACTTTTGGTCTTTCTTTTTAAATCGATCATCTAGCCATGACTCGATAAGAAACGGAAACCGGCAATGATACCATTTGTGTAGCATGAAGCTCAAATATATATATTTTTAAAAATTTCGTTTATACGACTTTCCACGTATTCCTCTAACACAGTAGGCCTAGTATGTGAAAATCAACTTATTTCCCAAAGTTGTGAGAATTCTACGCAAAAAGTGCTCCCTTCTAAGAACTCCATTTACTAAAGGATGTAAAGTTCCGTTAAAAATTATAAACGACGTCTGTGCAATATGTTCGTAAGGCACAGTTCCCTTCCGCTGTAATCTGTAGACTTACACGCAGTTCAAGAACCGCCGTACGCGATGACCTTCTAGAAGAGATTTGTGGCAGTAGGGTATCCCACGGACGTCAGTAATTAACGACCAGTGTGTGCTGTACCAAATGGCACAAAGCATTTTTCTCCTGTCTGATTGTGCCAGTGAGGTGTTAGCGTCCTGAATTAGGTTTGCCTTGAACGTTTCACAGGTGGCGACTGTTTCAGCGGTGTTGCAGCAAGACTAATTCATACCATAAACTAAAGGTATTTGTGTCAAAAACTATTTCAGAATTACGCTAAGCAGCGGAGAAAATGCGAATATCGCTGCGGAAGGTGAAAAATCTGGTCGACGCAAGAGATCATACGTATAACGAAAACTATTTTTTTATTAGGAGGAGCCCGTTTATTTCTTCCTGGCCTTATCTCGGTTTCGTTACATCCGCATCAGATGACTGATGGCGCATCGTGGATCTGCTCTTGCATGACACAACGTCACTTTGATGCGAAGGAGGAAATTGGAATAGGACTCACGTCTATGAATAGTGCAAATCGTGTTCTGTGTGTAGTGATTTTGAGGCGCGCGCGGTAACAGCAACCAACTACTCTGGTTAGTATACCATAATAACGGTCATTAATCGCCGTGTTAGTTCTATTTGTGTCTGTTTCATCTCCCTGTCTCAGACACTAACACGTTCATTGTTACGCTATTGAAGCAGAGCACGTATATAACTAACGAGGACACTTCTTTCATGTCTTCCTCCAACATCACCACCTATTCCGGCCAATATGAAGACACGTATTTCGAGTCTAGGTTGCTCCGCTAGCACAGAGTGTAAAAGATAATTTTTTACAATGTACAACAGTGGTGTAGAAGAACTGGAGACGAACAAGTTGATATAGTGCACTTATGATCCGTCACGTCGGGAAATTACCACAAACTGGACAAAAAAAAAACACGTAAGCTATAGAGCATGTGCGGGGCACGAACGTTCTCTCGCTCTCTGCGCGCAAACTATTGGTCCAAAAGAAAAATGAACAGGCCGCTTTTTGCAGGAAACTTCTATAGTTTAATTTTTACTGGGAAACATTTTCGCGAGAGCCCGCGATTTTCGAATTATTCGGTAAAAACGTACATGAGTGGCCTTAAAACGCATCCTCAGCCTCACTCTGACCTCTCACAAGTCATTTTGTATATGGCACTTCGCCCTAACACTCTACAAATATTTTCCACTACACGATTTACTTCCCATATCCCACCTTTTTTTTTGACTTCATTGGATGGGCTACTACGCAACTAGCTTAGTCGGCTATCCCGTCAACATTATTAATTTAACCCTTTCCATGATGGTAATGAAAGAAGAAAAGACATTTGTAAACGTTATGTAAAAATTATGTTTACATTTCGATCTAAAATTTTCTCTTACAAGCATAGTAGTTTCGCAGTAAGAACACCAAACAAACAAAACGACTTGATTATTAGTTTTATGCTGTTAAACTTCACAAAATTATGAGGTAAAATTTACACAAACGTCGATTTTAAACCTTGTAAATGCACGAGTAAGCTCGTGGCGAAATTGCCCAGTCAATGAAGCCTAAAAAAGATAGACTATGGGACATAATTCGTGTGGTCGCCAATTTTTGGTAATATTAGGGGGAGTGTCATGAGCAACATAGTAAAAATACTGACCTGGGGGGGGGGGGGGGGGTGAGTGTGGCGATGCGTTTGAAGCTCACTTTGGTAAGTTTTACTCGAATATCTCGTAAGCCGCGGCCTCTAGGGTAAACGTATCCCAGTACATTACGTTCAATTTCTTAGAAAAGATGTTCTATATATTTTTTTCTCTAGGACCAACACTCTGCGCGAAGAGAGCGAGAGGAGATTGAAAAATCTCGCTCGACGTGCATGCGTTGTAGCTCAGGTGGCTTCTGTTGGCCAATTTGAGGGTATTTCCCAATTTGATATACCATGGGTGTCCTATATCAAATTATTCGTCACGACTTCCTCTACATCTCTTTGATACGTTGGAAACAATTATCTATTATACCGTGTGGAAGACTAGCCATATGAACATATACAGGGTGTTCGAAAACTCTATAACAAACTTCTAGACTTGTAGAGGGAAGTGAGTGCATAATATTTTATATAGGAAGCCCTGTTCGGAAACTTACAGTTTCCATTCTATGACAGTTTCAGCTCAGATTTGTTACGCGTCACATCTGCTGGGGGAAAGAGAAAAGTTTCAGATTTGCTTGTCCTGGTATGCAATAGGTTAGACAGAGACGTATACCCGTTCTTGGAAGGTGTTCCACCGAATGTCTGCCACGAAACGTGGTTCCAACATGATGGTGCACCATCTCACTTCGGAGACATCTCAGCACAACAGACGATACGGTAAAGATGGATAGGCCGAGGCGGCCCAACCGCGTGGCCGCCACGGTCCCCGGATTTATCTCCAATGGACTACTTCTTGTATAGTCGTATACAAAGTTGAATTTACGAAATTCCTGTAGAGACACAGGATGGACTGCTGGCACGAGTTCTGGCCGCTGCAATAGAAGCTGAAGAGACACCAAGTGGGATGGAGCGCGTTTACCAGAACATGCTTAATAGGTACAATGTCTGTCACAACGTTGGTGAGCACCGTATCGAGCCGCTGTTGTACTGCATCAGTATTGTTCTGTACGTACAGTATGCTGGGATCTTTTTGTTTTGGAATAATTTAAATACGTAGTGTTCAAGTGTTGATACATGCAAATGAGCTTAATTGATAAATGGGTGTTTCGTTGTGTTTCCTTTAGAATTGTTACCTAATAAGTGTACTGCGGCACACTTAATTCAATTCCTCAGGCAGGAGGGGGACAGTTAAATATTTGAATAGAAACAGTCGTAGAACGGAAACTGTACGTTTCCGGACATGGGTTCCAGTACAACATATTACGTACTGACTCCCTTCTACAAGTCCTAAAAGTTTGTAATGGGACTGAATTTTTTGTGTGAAAACTCTTAAGGCTTTTTAAATAAAACAAAAGTTATTGACAATGTGGATCTTTATTCTTCATGTTACATATTTGCAGCTCTCCGCCGCTAGTGGGTTGCGAATTATAGCGTGTAACATGGCGGTGGGTAACATAACCTGCGTCGGTGTGTGAGAAACAGCGTGCTGTAATCGAGTTTCGAATTCGAAGAGTTCGTCCACATATGGGGCACCGTCTCCTTCAATACGGCAACGACAGACCACACAAGAGCGCTGCGATATCTGCAGCAATCCCACGCCTTGGGTTCACGGTCCCGACTTGGCCTCATCCGATCTGCATCTGCTTCAAAAATTTAAACGGCACCTTCGAGTACTCCACTTTGATAGTGATGAATCGGTGCAAGCTGAGGTGAGACTGTGATTCTATCAACAAATGAAACATTCTAGAGTGACGGTATAGCCGGCCGCGGTGGCCTAGCGGTTCACCGCGCGACTGCTACGGTCGCAGGTTCGAATCCTGCCTCGGGCATGGATGTGTGTGCTGTCCTTAGGTTAGTTAGGTTTAAGTAGTTCTAAGTTCTAAGGGACTGATGACCTCAGATGTTAAGTCCCATAGTGCTCAGAGCCATTTGAACAATTTTTTAGAGTGACGATATGAACATACTGGTCTCTCATTGGGAGACATGTGTTCGTCGCCAAGGTGACTATGCTGAGAAATAAATATGTAGACATGAAGAATAAAGATGTACAATGTTAATAACATTTGTTTATTTAAAAAGCTTTCCGAGTTTTAATATAAAAATTCGGGGTATTATTTTTCAGTACGCCCTAGTAAAAAGAAAAACGAACGTCCTAATATATTTAACTGTAATGTAAGTGTACAAGATTCCAGCTTGAAGGGAACCATCACAAACAAAATTGGTATCCACCTGATTTCAAGGCTAGTATCAACTTTTTCTCTTCCGAGAGAGAGAAAACAAGGAATATTATCATTTTCACCTCTGGAGTAGGAAGAGGAAACGAAGAGTACAGTGTAACGTCTTGTCAGTATTTGGATAAACAGAGATGAAACACTAGCTGAATTTGACAAAGAAGAGTGAGGATATCGAATGTAGCTTTGTTCAAGGATGTCATCCCAGCAGTCACCCGAATTGATTTGAGGAAAATACATGGCTGCTAAATCAGGATGACTGTAAGTGGATTTAAACTCTTTGCTTTCCAAATACTGATCTAGTGACAACCATTGCGAAACTGGCTCTCTAAAATAGGAGGCAACTGTAGAGAAATTAGTTTTTCTTTTTGCCTGCTGCATAGACTTTTTGTATGAGACTGGGAGATTTCGTATATAACGAGAATTTTGCATAACAGACGAAGAAAGCGAGTCTAGAACTCATAAAAGACGAAGAAAGTCTGCCCTTATTTTTTATGAGACGCCTTGTTTTTTGGGCTACTAAGTAATAAGGCAGAAATTGCGTGTTTGTGGTTCCTTTAATTACAGAAACAACAGTGTGTAATTTCGATTGTTTCAACAATTATTAATCTCTTTTAGTGGCAATAACTTTCTAATCATATTCTTACAGAATGCTGAACCTTCATGACAGATTCAACACATTAACAAACGCGTTAAGTGCGACGCATTTCAGGACAAGTATACTTTATCGCCACTAACACGTCTCGCAACGTTCTGTGCATTTGAAAAATAATAAGCTACACCGGTTGACTGTGGCTTTCTTATTGTGTGATAAACCAGTTAACTGATCTGAGGACAGTAAGGGCATCTCATCTGCAATAGAACCATTGCTAAGAAAGCATAGAACAGTTCAACAAAGCTTACGCAGTAGATGCGACTTATGGGCTTTTTTGGCGAATTGCACCGATGAATTCTTTTCGAGAAATCATCAGACTTAGGGACCCACGACGTGCGTATTTAATGCAAACAGGGATTTATAACAGACTTCTAAAACAAATAAAGTGCAGCCCAACACAAATTTCCAAATTGAAAGCTAACTGAAAGTTATTGTCACATCATTCCTGTTAAGCACGAAGATTTTCTCTTTCATTTTCATTTTATTGGTGCTGCTCCTCTGTTTTAGGTTTCGTGTTCCATCTACACGTACTCATTTTGTGTCTGGCACCTTAGTTCTGTACCTGTAGGTTTTCTCCTGTTACAACAGTTAACCTTGGATTAGAGCGGCAGTGGTGTGTATTATCAATGAAACATCTCATCTCTGCTCTATTTTCGTATTTAACCATTTGGTTATTTTTATGTGAGATGAAAATCAAAAATAGCTCGTAATTCGGCTGAATGTGTAATAAAAGTAGCTTAAAATTACATTTACACTGTGTGGTGTACCAGATGAAAGATCGTTAACGAAATGAACGGAAACTCACTTCCTTCTTTCGATAAATATTACCTTATGAACTGAGCTACGTGAGAGGATTTCTGGCCGTAAGTATTCAGAAACTAGCCAAACACTTAAAATATATGTCAGATACCTTAGGGTTAGTGAAACAGAGCTTTAAGGAGATTAGGCTGGGAAATCATTGGCAGGTCTGGAGAGCTACGCTAGACGTCTTATTTCGTGTACTGTCCTGCAAGATTTCTTGTGGACGGACAGTGAACTGCATTACCTTATCTCAGCTGCCATACACAAAGGTGACAAAAGTCATGGGATAGGGATATGTACGGCGGTAGTACAGTTACACAACGAGAATTAACAGACTTTGTGTGGTGCCACCGCCAGACACCACACTTGCTAGGTGGTAGCCTTTAAATCGGCCGCGGTCCGGTAGTATCAGCACCCCCTGTTGCTGGTAGTATACGTCGGACCCGCGTGTCGCCACTATCAGTGATTGCAGACCGAGCGCCGCCACACGGCAGGTCCAGAGAGACTTCCTAGCACTCGCCCCAGTGGTACAACCGACTTTGCTAGCGATGGTTCACTGGCAAATTACGCTCTCATTTGCCGAGACGATAGTTAGCATAGCCTTCAGCTGCGTTATTTGCTACGACCTAGCAAGGCGCCATTACCAGTTACTATTGAGATTATGAATAATACCTCACGCCAGCCTGCGTGAGCCAAAACGCGTGCCTTTCGGCTTCCTCTCATACCGGTGTTGGCTCTCCTGCCAACCCTCAACACTTTGAACGTGGAGTGGTAATTAGAGCGTAACACATGGGACATTCCATTGCGGAATTACGAGATCCACAGTGAAAACAGTGTGCCGAGAATTCCAAATTTCAGGCATTACCTCTCACCATGGACGACGCAGAGGCCTACGGCCTTCACTTAACCACCGAGAGCAAAGGCGTTTGCGTACATCTACATGGATACTCTGCAAATCACATTTAAGTGCCTGGCAGAGGGTTCATCGAACCACTTTCACAATTTTCTGTTATTCCAATCTCGTATAGCGCGCGGGAAAGAACGAACACCTATACATTTCCGTACGAGCTCTGATTACCCTTATTTTATAGTGATGAACGTTTCTCCCTATGTAGGACGGTGTCAACAAAATATTTTCGCATTCGGAGGAGAAAGTTGGTGATTGAAATTGCGTGAGAAGATTCCGTCGCAACGAAAAACGCCTTTCTTATAATGATGTTCAGCCCAGATCCTGTATCATTTGTGTGACACTCTCTCCCATATTTCGCGATAATACAAAACGTGCTATCCTTCTTTGAAATTTTTAGATGTACTTTCTCAGTCCTATCTGGTAAGGATCCCACACCGTGCAGCAGTATTCTAAAAGAGGACGGACAAGCGTAGTGTAGGCAGTCTCCATAGTAGATCTGTTACATTTTCTAGGTGTCCTGCCAATAAAATGCAGCCTTTGGTTAGTCTTTCCCACACCATTTTCTGTGTATTTCTTCCAATTTAAGTTTTTCGTAATTGTAATACCTAGGTATTTAGTTGAATTTACGGCTTTTAGATTAGACAGATTTATCGTGTAACCGAAGTTTAACAAATTCCTTTTAGCATTCATGTGGATGACCTCAGACTTTTCGTTATTTGGGGTCAACTGCCTATTTTCGCACCATTCAGGTATCTTTTCTAAATCGGTTTGCAATCTGTTTTGATCTTCTGTTGACTTTATTAGTCTATAAACGGCAGCGTCATCTGCAAACAACCTAAGACGGCTGCTCAGATTGTCCCCCAAATCGTTTATATAGATAAGGAACAGCAAAGGGCCTATAACACTACCTTGGGGAACGCCAGAAATCACTTCTATTTTACTCGATGACTTTCCTTCAATTACTACGAACTGTGACCTCTCCGACAGGAAATCACAAATCCAGTCACATAACTGAGACGATATTCCGTAAGCACGCAATTTCACTACCAGCCTTTTGTGTGGCACAGTGCCTTCCGGAAATCGAGAAATACGGAATCGATCTGAAATCCCTTGTCAATAGCACTCAACACTTGATGCATATCGGCGTTAACGATATGGGCCTATAGTTTAGTGGTGTGACCTGTGCAACTTTCCAATCTTTGGGTAGGGATCTTTCGTCGAACTAACGGTTGTATGTGGTTGTTAAGTATGGAGCTAATGCATCAGCATACTCCGAAAGGAACCTAATTGGTATACAGTCTGGACCAGAAGACTTGCTTTTATTAAGTGATTTAAGATGCTTCACTACTCCGAGGATATTAACTTCTACGTTACTCATGTTGGCAGCTGTTCTCGATTCGAATTCTGGAATATTTACTTCGTCTTCTTTTGTGAAGGCATTTCGGAAGGCTGTGTTTAGTAACTCTGTTTTGGCAGCACTGTCTTCGATAGTATCTCCATTGCTATCGCGCAGAGAAGGCATTGATTGTTTCTTGCCGCTAACACACTTCACATACGACCAGAATCTCTTTGGATTTTCTGCCAGGTTTCAAGACAAAGTTTCGTTGTGGAAACTGTTATAAGCATCTCGCATTGGAGTCTGCACTAAATTTCGAGCTTCTGTAAAAGATCGCCAATCTTGGGAATTTTGCATCTGTTTAAATTTGGCATGTTTGTTTCGTTGTTTCTGCAACAGTGTTCTAAACCGTTTTGGGTGCCAAGAGGGATCAGCTCCGTCGTTTGTTATTTTATTTGGTATAAATCTCTCAATTGCTGCCGATACTATTTCTTTGATCTTTGAGTTGTCAGTGCTCAGAGATAAGCAACAATGGGCGAAACAGCTTCATAAATCAATGTGGGACTACGAGGAATGTATCCGTTAGGACACAGCGCCGAAATTAGGCGTTATAGGCCACGGCAGCAGACTATGAACGCGAGTGCCTTTGCTAATACCTCTCCTGGCCTCGTGATCTTATCGTTTGGACGACAGACAACGTGAGCGGTCAGGTAAGTCCTGTTTTCATTGGTGCTGGGGTTCGAGTGTGCTGCAGGCCCCACCAAGCCATGGACTCAGGCACTGTGCAAACTGAACTGGTCACTGACTGGAAACAGCTATGTTCGGCTTCTCGGAGATCATTTGCAGTAATTCAGCGAAGGATTTTTATGGGTGACAATGCGCCATTTCACTAGGCTACAGTTGTTCGCGATTGATTTGAAGAACATTCTGAACGATGCGAGGGAAAGATTTGGGCACCGAGGTCGCCCAGCATAATTCCTATCAAAAATTTATAGGACATAATCGAGATGTCAGTTCGTGCACAAAATTCTGCACCTGAAACACTTTCGCAATTATGGACGACTATAGAGGCAGTACGGCTCCGCATTTCTGCAGGGGACTGCAAACGACTTGTCGCATCGACGTCACGTCGATATGCTGCGCTATGCCGGGAAAAAGTAGGTGCGACACAGTGCTGGGAGGTATCCGGTGACTGCTGTCATCTCAGTGCACAACTGGACAGACGGGGGTCAAGTCCAGAGGAAGAGGTCAACTCAGTAAGGACCTTTAGTCTGGACCTACCAAGTTATATATAGTGCTGGAAGAAGCATTAATTAGATTCCCTTCGGCAAGAAAATGACAGTAGCAGTTACGGTGGCTGAACGCTATGACGAAATGGTGAACTGTTTGAGTCACACCGTGGTGTGGCCGGGGAGAGGTGCGCCAGGGTGAAAGGCCTGGAAATAAGGTTCGGCCGCACACAATGACGGCCATCTTGTAAAGGAAACCCAGCGTCTTTATGGCTGGGAACGAACTAATTGCCAGGAAAGAAAGCGCTCTCGGCGCCAATTGCACAACGCTGCCAGAGACACTGTGCATCGCTGACGCTGGGACCAACTTTCTTCTCGATTCACACTAGGCTCGGCTTACCCAGGTGCATCACGCTGGCAGGCACTAATAACGGCCCAGCTTCGGACCTGGTAATGCCACACGGAGCAGACAAGGAAAACGGTGCGAGAATACGAGGAAAACTAGTCACAAGTCAGTGTTGAGGCTCATGCATTAGTGGCCTCTGAGTATGACCTCGGCATTTTTCGTAATGTGCGTGACGAATTTCCGAATTACTAAAAATCACTTTTCGAGACTGTCTCCTTCTGTAATGTGCATCTGTCTTACTTTTTCAATATAATCCGTGCTTAATACTGGATATGTGTTAAACTGACGTTTCGGCTGAGCGATAGATTTTGGTGACTCACTGGCACTATTTGTGCGTCTTACTTCAGAGTAGAACACCACAAATTGCTTTAGTAGTACTTACTACGGAAACCTGTGTGTTGTAGCTCCGTAAGCTTTCCCGGTGTAGTAGCTGATGATACTCGTATTGATCAGAATACCACCTGTGTGTTGTCTCTAAGCAACTGAACTTATCTTCTTTCTTTTCATAAATATCATCTCTGTTAAACAGGAAAAATAGTCCGTAGTTGCTATTTGGGAGTTGTTGCCGTTCCAGACAAAAAGAGCGACAGTATCACATTTATTAAAAATGGAGAGGGTTATGCTCTAACAACCCACTGACAATGGGGCCTTCCAACGCCGGATGCTACTTCCACTGGACAAGGATTGGTGAAGTAAGTGACTGAGGCTTTGGTCAAGGACAGAGTCGCCATTCGCATTAAGTGATATCCTGGAAGCAAACAAAACCTAATATCAGAGTAGCTGAAAAGGAATTAGAATCCGCTCCTGACGTATACCATAGCCATTGAGCCAACTCGCTCTCTCAACTACCTAACAGTATTACGGTAATGAGACACATTCTTGCTATTTGACTAAAAAATTCTGTTATTTTTCTCTTAAAATCTAGAGGAATTAGCAGTTCTTCGGTAAAAGCATAGAAGCATTTATTTATGAAGTTGAAAAAATCTTTCGACGTGTCATATGCCTTCTGCATCTGATATTCATTATTCATATTCCATTGACTAATCCCATGTTACGCATCTTACATCACGAAACATGAATCCTTAAGGCGGAGAAGAGACAAACATCAAAACGGGAGATGGTAATTTGCGTAGTCATGGGATGCTCAGTCACAAATTATCTGAGTGTGGGAGATGTGGATAGCGGCCATCTTCTTTCGGGCACTGGTGCGATTAATATTATCGATGCTAAGTCCCCGCCGATTCATTAACGGCACGAGGAGAAATAAGTTGCCTGCCATTCGTTTGCGCAGCAGGAAGCGAGTGCTGTGAGTCAAAAAAATGTTCAAAATTGTGTGAAATCTTATGCGACTTAACTGCTAAGGTCATCGGTCCCTAAGCTTACACACTACTTTATCTAAATTATCCTAAGGACAAACACACACACCCATTCCCGAGGGAGGACTCGAACCTCCGCCGGAAACAGCCGCACAGTCCATGACTTGCTGTGAGTCGCTTGGAGAGAACACCTGTGGTGAACACTTTCTGCTCCAGCATGAGAAGTATCCCAGGGACTCACAGCTTGGGGACATAACGTGATCTTTGGGAAAACGGGGCTTCTCTCCGAAGGCAATAGTCTCAGATTAGAGAAAACTGCTTTCCCCTAGTGTGAGAGATCAGGAAACTTAGGCAGATACAAACATGAACTTCTGCGGTCTCGTTACCAAGTTACACCGGAAACGTGTCCTTTCACTATAAAAAGCAGTAACATTGCCAGCTTCTATTAATATCGTTAACGCTTATGCAGATTAAAGGATTGTTATAGTCGGAGCCAATGGATTCAAAATACCTTTTATATAGGTAGCAACAAATAAGGGCAGTGGCTTACTTCTGACAAATTATCATGGTTAGTTGGTTTCTTAAAATGAATCTTCACAGGCATTAGTAAGGAATGTGGTACGTGAAATAGGTCTTTAAACTTTTGTTTCAGTTCAGTGAATTGTGTATTGTGCATTTCGCGATGAAGTTATCCACAACTATTACTTAGTGTGTTATAATATGATGGTTCTTACTAAGATCATTATACAGTACAGGTGCTTCCTTTTATAGAAATTCTTCCAATCCATCTGTGGCATGAATCAGCAAACCAGTGTTTGGTAGTTTTAGTTGAAAACAGTCTTGGTTGCAATTTTAGTTTTTTTTATTTATCAACTACGCGTTTCACCTTATTTAGGCATCTTCAGGCTGATCTTAATTTGGTATTTCTTAGGACGATGTTTTAGACAGTGTACACTACTGGCCATTAAAATTGCTACACCACGAAGATGACGTGCTACAGACGCGAAATTTAACCGACAGGAAGAAGATGCTGTGATATGCAAATCATTAGCTTTTCAGAGCATTCACACAAGGTTAGCGCCGATGGCTACACCTACAACGTGCTGACATGAGGAAAGTGTCCAACCGATTTCTCATACACAAATAGTAGTTGACCGGCGCTGCCTGGTGAAACGTTGTTGTGATGCCTCGTGCAAGTAGGAGAAATGCGTACTGTCACGTTTATGACTTTGATAAAGGTCGGATTGTAGCCTATCGCGATTGCGGTTTATCGTATCGCGACATTGCTGCTTTTGTTGGTCGAGATACAATGACTGTTAGTAGAATATGGAATCGGTGGGTTCAGGAGGGTAATACGGAACGCCGTACTGTATCCCAACGGCCTAGTATCACTAGCAGTCGAGATGACAGGCATCTTATCCGCATGGCTGTAACAGATCGTGCAGCCACTTCTAGATCTCTGAGTCAACAGATGGGGACGTTTGCAAGACAACAACCATCTGCACGAACAGTTCGACGACGTTTGCAGCAGCATGGACTATCAGCTCGAATACCATGGCTGCGGTTACCCTTGACGCTGCATCACAGACAGGAGCGCCTGCGATGGTGTACTCAAAGACAAACCTGGGTGCAAGAATGGCAAAGCGTCATTTTTCGGGATGAATCCAGGTTCTGTTTACAGCATCATGATGGTCGCATCCGTGTTTGGCGACATCGCGGTGAACGCACATTGGAAGCGTGTATTCGTCATCGCCATACTGGCTTATCACCCGGCGTGATGGTATGGGGTGCCATTGGTTACACGCCTCGGTCACCTCTTGTTCGCATTGACGGCACTTTGAACAGTGGACGCTACAGTTCAGATGTGTTACGACCCGAGGCTCTACCCATCATTCGATCCCTGCGAAACCCTACATTTCAGCAGGATAGTGCACGACCGCATGTTGCAGGTCCTGTACGGGCCTTTGTGGATACAGAAAATGTTCGACTGCTGCCCTGGCCAGCACATTCTCCAGCTATCTCACCAATTGGAAACGTCTGGTCAATGGTGGCCGAGCAACTAGCTCGTCACAATACGCCAGTCACTATTCTTGATGAACTGTGGTATCGTGTTGAAGCTGCATGGTCAGCTGTACCTGTACTCGCCATCCAAGCTCTGTTTGACTCAATGCCCAGTGTATCAAGGCTGTTATTACGGCCAGATGTGGTTGTTCTGGGTGCTGATTTCTCAGGATCTATGCACCCAAATTGCGTGAAAATGTAATCACATGTCAGTTTTAGTAAAATATATTTGTCCAATGAATATCCGTTTCTCATCTGCATTTCTTCTTGATGTAGCAGTTTTAATGGCCAGTAGTGTAGCTAAAGGGCATCGTCGAGTACATCAGGTCAACATCGTCTTCGTTAACCTCAGTAAATACTTTCTAGATGGACGTGAGTGACTCCAAGATCTGCATAACGTTCATAGGAGCAAAGTATAGGATAAGATGTGGCTTTAGGAGTTAGCTTAATGTACTAGCACACGACGCTATGTCCTAACTTTTCACTCGCTTAGTAAATAGCATGCAGCGCTGGAGAGCACGTCCACCCCCTTAGACTGCTCTGTGGATACTGAACTGCATTCTGCTACTGTGGATTCATAGAAGGAATTCTTGCATCGGCCGCTCACATACGGAACACTTCACACATTTTCAAATGGTTCAAATGGCTCTGAGCACTATGGGACTTAACATCTGAGGTCACCAGGCCCCTAGAACTTAGAACTACTTAAACCTAACTAACCTAAGGACATCACACACACCCATGCCCGAGGCAGGATTCGAACCTGCGACCGTAGCGGTCGCGCGGTTCCAGACTGAAGCGCCTAGAACCACACATTTTCCATCGAACTCTGGACTCACTGCTATGTCAATACTGTCTCTGTGCAAAGGTTAATTGTGCTCCTTTTGTACATTTATTGTAACACCGGTCAGAACAATAAAGTACGGAAACACATTTAACATTGTTTTATTTTCAGTCTTACCCAGTGACCTTACTCACTTAAAATGTTCTTCTGACACTTGGCTACTCAACGGAAAATATTTGTTGTTGTCTCCGTATTCATATCTGTCATTTGAGCACTGGGGTATATTTACGCCAATGGTTCTGAATCGTGCATTTAGTCACACCTCTTGGACGTCCAGTTGGCTTAATCTTGCTCTGAAAATCTGTTTTACTTTCAAAAAGTCAATTAGATATTCCTTATTCATCCGAAAAAAGGAAGATTAGGTTTTAAATCCGGTCGACAAAGATAGCATTAGAGACAGAGAACAAGCTCAGATAGGGAAAGGATGTGGATTTCCATTCAAAGAAACCATCGTGGCATTCGCCTTACTATTTGTAGAGATGGTAGGACGACAATGTGAGCTACCGCCATTCCGAATGCGAGAGCATCGTCATAACCACTGCGCCACCTCGCACGCTCGTCGACCGAGAAGCACTACAGCGCCAAACGAACTGGTATAGGCATGCATATTCAAATACAGAGATGTGTAAACAGGCAGAATATGGCGCTGCGGTCGGCAACGTCTATATAAGACAACAAGCGTCTGGCGCAGTTGTTAGATCGGTTATTGCTGCTACAGTGGCAGGTTATCAAGATTTAAGTGAGTTTGAACGTGCTGTTATAGTCGGCGCACGAACGGTGAGACTCAACATCTCCGAAGTAGCGACGAAGTAGGGATTTTCCCGCACGACCATTTCACGAATGTACCGTGAATATCAGGAACGCGGTAAAGCATCAAAGCAGAAAAGATCCTGCAAGAACGGGACCAACGACGACTGAAGAGTATCGTTCAACGTGACAGAAGTGCAGCCCTCTCGCAAGTCACTGCAGATTTCAATGTTGAGCCATGAACAAGTGTCAGCGTACGAACCATTCAACGAAACATCATCGATATGGGCTTTCAGAGCCGAAGGTCCACTCGTTTACCCTTGATGACTGCACGACACAAAGCGTTGCGCCCCGCCTGGGCTCGTCAATACCGTCATTGGACGGTTGATCTGTTGATGACTGGAAACATGTTGCCTGGTCGGACGTGTCTCGTTTCAAATTGTATCGAGCGGATGGACGTGTACGGGTATGGAGACAATCTCATGAATCCTAGGACCCTGTACGTCAGCAAGGGACTGTTCAGGCTGGTGGAGACTCTGTAATGGTGTGCGGCGTGTGCAGTTGGAGTGATATGCGACCCCTGATACGTGTAGATACGACTCTGGCAGGTGACACGTACGTAAGCATCCTGCCTAATCACTTGCATCCATTCATGTCCGTTGCCCTAGAACTTAGAACTACTTAAACCTAACTAACCTAAGGACATCACACACATCCATTCCCGAGGCAGGATTCGAACCTGCGACGTAGCGGTCGCGTGGTTTCAGACTGTAGCGCCTAGAACCGCTCGTCCACTCCGGCCGGCATGTCCATTGTCATCTCTACTTCTTCTATCTACTCGGTTGATTGCTATTTGTTTCCTGGCGGATACAGTAGACTACTGTCTATTCCATACGAAGAAACAGGCACACTAAATCAGTCGTATGCACTTCAGAACGGTGCAAATGGAACTGAGAAAGTTTTTTCCTCACATGCAAGAGATATTCGGCCACGTTTTAATTCAGTCGCCCACCTCTAAACTGTTGAAAATGGAGTACAACACATCAGCTGTTGATGAATTTCTATTACTCATAAAATGAGAAAAAAATTTTTGTGGCAAAGCGATAATCTAGTTTAAGCGTTTGAACGAAATACGTACAACACGAGAACTGTAAGAAGCCGTACAATAAAATATCTCCAACATGGTGTTGACACTTCAGTTATTGAACAGCGTGCACACCAACATAAGAAAATCAAATTTTGATTGATGTCGACGGCGTCTCTGCGCAGGCAAGAGATTTTTCGCCCTACCGTCAAATATATTAATTTCTAATTAATGACCACGGATTCTTTATTCTCTACCGACGAGTTCAACAAATTTGTAACGCTTCCAATACATTGTTGTATCTGTATAACGAAAAGAATTTTCTCCCAGCTGTCACACCTCCCAGATTTCTAACGCTTCATGTGAAAATGACAGGGGCCGATGTCGACCTGTGACGATCCACTTGAGCAGTTGCATCTTGGGCATGCTTTATAGCGTGGATGCAGTTGTTTTAGCTGTTGATATTTACTAGTACTGATGTTAAAAAGTGATGTAGGTCGTGTTTTGGTGTATCTGGACAAAAAAAATCCAAAAATATATGAAAGCACTTTTTTAGTTATTAAATTTGTGATCCTAATAATTCGAAAGAAAACTGTTGTTTTTATAGAAAATTATTCCTGCGCCACTTTATGGAAAGAAGCGGAGTGTGTTCAGTTGCGGGGCAGGTGAAGAACCTATGGAGAGTGTGGTGTCACCGTCAGACACCACACTTGCTAGGTGGTAGCCTTTAAATCGGCCGCGGTCCGGTAGTATACGTCGGACCCGCGTGTCGCCACTGTCAGTGATTGCAGACCGAGCGCCGCCACACGGCAGGTCTAGAGAGACGTCCTGGCACTCGCCCCAGTTGTACAGCCGACGTTCATAGCAATGGTTCACTGACAATTACGCTCTCATTTGCCGAGACGATAGTTAGCATAGCCTTCAGCTACTTCATTTGTTACGACCTAGCAAGGCGCCATTACCAGTTTATATTGAGATTATTATTGATGTATCAACAAGAGCGATGTACACCAATTATAGATTAAAGTTAAGTATTACATCAACTACGTACTTTATTTGCTACTATTAATTCCCTTAACTGTTCCAGACCTCGCGCCAGCCTGCGTGAGCTTGCACGCGTGCCTTTCGGCTACCCGTCACTGTGGATTGGCTGTCTTGCCAGTCCACAACAGAGAGAGTGACTAGTGCTACAGGAAGTACTTCCAGAAATAGTGAGGCTTTGGCTTTTACTGCTGGGTCGTTGTTCACAAGTCGTTTTGCACTAATAATTTTCAAGTGACACCAAGCTGTAAACTTTTTCTGTAACTTCCAGAGTGCAATCGTTCGGCAGTGCAGTTTGGGCATTTGCCAGTTGTCTCTGAAGACAGAGGCCAAATTGCAAGAGCAGTCCATCAATTGTTTGCGAGAAAAGTAATGTTCATGTATGCGTCGAGAAAGAAAGGGACTTTTTTTCTGACTTCTACAAGGAATAAGAACTATACATGTCAAAACTATAAAGTGTTACGTATTTTTATATGCCTGAAAAATATATCTGTAATCAACCAGAAGCCAACATTTGATTCGTCTGTATCCTTAAATTCCGTCTGTAGCAAACATGTATCGCTAAAAATGTGACCGCCTTCGTAGTTCAGTGGTCAGTGTGTACGACTACTACGCTGGGGATCGGGATTCGACTGCCGGTACGGCCACGGACTATTCCTCGATAGGAGGTATGGAACGGTGTGCACCAAGCCTCGCGATATCAAGCGTGGAGGTAAATGAGAGCAAAGTGGCAGCTCCAAGGTCTGGGTAGTTGAGAACGTCTTCGAGAGTTCTTTGTTGACCCCACACTATTTCATACCACATCCGATTGACGCCATTGTCTGCGGATGACACGGGGGCCGGTCGGTATTAACTTTTAGCTACGAAATATGTTTTTAAACACGAGTTATACGGATTTCCTTGTCAAAGTATGCTTACTGTGACTCTTAAGAACTACAAATACAGAACAGAATTTTGGGGTTTATTTCTTCACAATTCTGTCCACGTAGATTAAGAAATCGCTAATCATCACTGAAGCCGTACATCACACTATGACCCAAACAATGGAGAGAGAATTGAGAGAGATGGCGAGGAAGTGGTCCTGCAGCCACACGAGGCCGGCAATGTCGCAACGGAAGCAGCGGGAACGCCGACCCAGCACTTTCCCAGTGCCCGCGCGCCGCCCAGTGCTCTGCTTTTCGCCCCCGGCCACAGACGCTCGAACCTCGCGACGAACGTCTTCATCACGTAACATCAGATACTGCTCATCTCCGTGATTTCACTGAAGTTCGTATGTTATCTCTATTTTGCTCGTTGAATGTGAGATTTTACGTCGAAGATTTGGACAATAGTAACTCGATGCAAATAATTTTAACTAAACAGAAAGGGCATGACTTCGCAGCTACAGAGATTGAGTGCCTATGGAGTATCGTCTCAGCTATATGACTGAATTCGTGATTTCCTGTCAGAAAGGTCACTCATTATACATAGTAATTGACGGAAAATCATCTAGTGAAATAGAAGTATATATGAGACTCCTCGAGGGAGCGTTTTAGGGCTTCTGCTTTTCTTAGTCCACAGTGTGAGGAATTTAAAACTGTTTTTGGAAATATATGGAAAACTACAAATCGGATTAAAAATGGTTGTATTAAAAGTTGATTGTCTCGAAGGAGAACGTCCAATGACACTAAACTCGACTCCCATTTCTATCGAGAATTCGAATTTTCTGGTGTACAATATGTAATTTTTGTATTTAACACTTTTTTCGCATGATAGATGGCGCTGTAATCGATAAAAATTAAAATGGGTTACAAATCGTTGAAAAAGATTCCTCAAGAAATACACATCGTAGTAGGAATCCAAGAGATTCGAAATTCATTTGTTCTAAAATCTTTCATTTGTATTTCCTGTCTGAGATTTCAAAGTTGCACCCCCCCCCCCCCTTCCCTCTCTCGGGGTTGTTCAAAATGGCTCTGAGCACTATGGGATTCAACTTCTGAGGTCATTAGTCCCCTAGAACTCAGAACTAGTTAAACCTAACTAACCTAAGGACATCACACACATCCATGCCCTAGGCAGGATTCGAACCTGCGACCGTAGTGGTCTCGCGATTCCAGACTGCAGCGCCTAGAACCTCTCTCGGGGTTGTGAAGAGGAGTCGAGTATAGTGTTATTGGGCGTCCCCCTTGGGGCAAACCAGTTTTATTGCACGCCCTTTTAAATCAGATTTATGGTTTTCCAGATATGTCCAAAAACAGTTTTAAAGTGCTCACCCTGTGTATAAACGATTCAAGAGCCAATCTGAGCAGTCCTCTTTGACTGTTTGCAAATGATGCCTTCGTTTACCGTCTAGTAAAACCATCAGAAGGTCAAAACAAATAAATAAATGATTTGGGCAAGATATCTGTATGGTGCGAAAAGTGGCAGTTGGCTCAGAAAACAAAAAGTGAGAGGTCAGCCCCATAAATACAAAGAAAAAATTCCGTTTGATTTCGGTTATACTATAAATTACACAAATTTCAGGTTGTCGATTCAACTAAACACATAGGCATTATAACTGAGAACAATTTAAATTGGATAAAAAACATAGAAAATTAACACAATTCTGATTTATTGTTCGGTCTCGGTTCAACGTTTTTAATAAGATTACATGTTTCGATCACTCTAGATCATCTTCAGATCTATTTCGTTGCGCCAGGAACCCGTCTTGTCTACTCAGAACCACATATTTGATACAGTACTCTGTTATGTGGTTTTGAGGGGAAAAGACGGGTTGCTGACGTAACGACTTAGAACTGAAGGTGATCCAGAGTGATCGAAACATGTAATCTAAAAAGAAGGAAGATAAATTGGCTCTAATGTCCCATCGACATCGAGGTCATTAGAGACGGAGCACAAGCTCGGGTTGTGTCAAGGATGGGGAGGGAGATGCTGCTCGAGAGTGGAACGGTAGGCAAATAGTCTGGAAGTGGTTCTCCGATAACCACTTAAGTGTGAAGAGTAAATACGTAGATGTAGCTGTAGATGTAGATATGCTAAAGGAATAGGGGAATATTAGCATCATTTCTGCGTAATTATTACAGAATTAAGTAAAGCTTCAAAGAATTATTGACAGCCGATGATTTGTGACTTCCCCTTGATTAAGGTTTGCTCAGTGGTTTACAAAATTGATGATCGTTTGAGGACATATTTATTTCTATTGTTGTCTGTATCTTTATTTTTTCATTGCTTTTCTTCACTTTCGGCGAAACCGTCAGAACCAAAACTACTTGGCCATAAAAGTGCTGCTAGATACGCATCTCTCAGAATGGTGGTTGAAAAGACGTGAAAAACCAGAAATTCGGCGTTGTGTGTTCTGATGAGTATTACATTACAGAATCTGCTGTACAGGTTGAAGAGTCAGGGCCGCAATGAAGCCTTTCCAATTATAATTAAAAATATGAGTTTTATCGGCTACATTTGTTATTTACGTCTAAGGCATATTGAATGTGGAGCACGCATAGCAGTCCATTTATTTCTGTACAGCTGTTGAAGACATGCTATCAAAATGAAATTGTGCACCTGTCTTGTATTTGAATCAATGCTGCAAATCCCCGTATCTTTATTTATGAAATCACTGAGCGAGAGTATGTACTAGGAAGAAGCTTTAGAATTACGGGAAACGTGGAAAATCACCCCCACGAAGCACTTTCTCGTGTTATTATCACCGTGTGAGAATGTACAGAGGTACCCCATATTATGATATCGTTGAATATAATACAGTCAAAATGGAGAAGTTGCAAGTTAGCCTATCTACTTTCGTGATAGAAACTCAAAATGTTTGATTTCAATGGTAATTTGACTATACTGTCCAAAAGTTAACAGTAGTGTAGATATGAGAGTACATTTCCTAAACAAGACTTGGAGAGGTTTAATCACAAGACATTTACGACACAACACGTCCAAAATATTTAATTGCAGAATTCTCATATTTTAAAAGAGATCAAAAGGGTAAAAAACTCTCCAAAGCATATTATGGAATATGTGGCTATACCTAGTTTCCACAGCGACTTGGCATCCTGTGTGTGAGGCGTTTCCAGAGCTTTATTAGAAATCAATCCGATTCCTGAGCAAGACTTGTGAGAAGGTCTGGAAGGGTCCTCGGAGTTGGCTTTTTGTTTCAATTTGTTTCTCCAATGCCTACCTGTTCTAACCTACGGTATTCAAACCCGGAGACTTCAGTAGCTAGTCCATGTCATGGGTATCTGTGAAATACTGATCCACCAAAGCAGCTTTCCATAGACGTGCATCATTATCCACGAAGGAAACTCTTTTTGAATTGCACTTGTGCAGTGTCTCACGACTGTGTCTCTGAACGTGAACAGTGTTGCTCAGAACAACAACAATGACTCAAAGCTTCGGAAGAGCAGATAACACGATGTCTCTCACTAGGCACCCATCCAGCGCCAAAATGTTCCTGCCACTTAGCTCACTGCCACTTTCTCTCTACGCGACGACAATCTTCTCACACCTGAAGCAGATTCATGTATGATGAAAAAAATTCCTCCTTTCAGACACGATCCACCGTTGGTGTTTCTGACTTCAGTACACAGTAGCCTCTCCGTGTACTACCGTGAACGCGAGAAATACTGCCGAAAATCTGATGGAAACTATCCAGACATCTAATAGTGGACACCATTATGCGGTGTACCCATTCTTCGCCTGTAAGGCGGCTGCAGAGGACGTTTCCAATAACAGCCCATTCCTCCTCAAGAGCCGAAACCTTAGAATGTAGTGATGCTGGACGGAGCGAAGCCGACATTCTAACTCATGGCCAAGGTGCTCCATTGGGTTCAGGTTGCCACTCTAGGCAGGCCAGTCCATTTCAGGGAAGTTATTGTCCACAAACCATTGTCTCACAGTGTTGTTTTATGGCAGGGTGCGTTGGTACAAACAACCATCGTCTCCAAACTGTTCCTCTACTGTACGCAGAACACAATACTGCAAAATGTGTTTATATCCTTAACAGAAATGAGAGGACTACACTCTAACCGCGAAAGACACACCAATACCTAACATCACCTCTCTTGTACTTAACTGGTGGCCCTACACATAATGGCAGGATACGTTCTCCAAGCATTTGCCAAATCCAAACCCTTCCATCGGCAACATGATTCATCACTACAAATCAATCGTTTCCAGTCATCCTCTGTCATTCTTTAGCACCGACTACAGAAATGTGTAGCTTATGAGGAGATGACGACCACTGCACCTCACTCTTTTTAACTCCCTACGTACAGTTGTTGTGCTAGCTAGACTGCTTGTCGCACCTTGCAGCTCTCGAGTAATTCCTTCCGTTGATTTCGTGCCATCATTTCCGTAAAGCTCGAAGGTCTCTCTGCATCAGTATATAAGGTTTTCGTGGTCTCGGCTTTGCTGTGGTTGTTTCTTCGCGTTTCCACGTCACAATCTTATCGTCGACTTGGGCAGCTTTAGGAGGATCGAAATGTCCTTGATGGATCTGTTACTTAGGTGACAACCATCGAACAGCCCACGTTCGAAATCGCTGAGCTCTCCTGAGCTATCCATTCTGGTGTTAGTACTTCTCTACTGACATAACAGTACTCCCCGCCTCCTTTTATACAGGGTGTTACAAAAAGGTACGGCCAAACTTTCAGCAAACATTCCTCACACACAAAGAAAGAAAATATGTTATGTGGACATGTGTCCGGAAACGCTTACTTTCCATGTTAGAGCTCATTTTATTACTTCTCTTCAAATCACATTAATCATGGAATGGAAACACACAGCAACAGAACGTACCAGCGTGACTTCAAACACTTTGTTCTTTGTTACAGGAAATGTTCAAAATGTCCTCCGTTAGCGACAATACATGCATCCACTCTCCGTCGCATGGAATCCCTGATGCGCTGATGCAGCCCTGGAGAATGGCGTATTGTATCACAGCCGTCCACAATACGAGCACGAAGAGTCTCTACATTTGGTACCGGGGTTGCGTAGACAAGAGCTTTCAAATGCCCCCATAAATGAAAGTCAAGAGGGTTGAGGTCAGGAGAGCGTGGAGGCCATGGACTTGGTCCGCCTCTACCAATCCATCGGTCACCGAATCTGTTGTTGAGAAGCGTACGAACACTTCGTCTGAAATGTGCAGGAGCTCCATCGTGCATGAACCACATGTTGTGTCGTACTTGTAAAGGCACATGTTCTAGCAGCACAAGTAGAGTATCCCGTATGAAATCATGATAACGTGCTCCATTGAGCGTAGGTGGAAGAACATGGGGCCCAATCAAGACATCACCAACAATGATAGTACTGTAGAGCAATGAGTCGCATGTCAACACAAGCACCGAAGTCAACATTACCTTCCTTCAATTAGGGCAACTGGCGGTGAATCGAGGAAGTACAGTACATACTGAAGAAACTAAAATGAGCTCTAACATGGAAATTAACATCTTTTCTTTATTTGTGTGTGAGGAACGTTTCCTGAAAGTTTGGCCGTACCTTTTTGTAACACCCTGTATAGACGTATCCGCCTCTCGTGCGATCTGGTGGTCAGTTCCACGTAACACGGGGGTTTGCGGGTACTTTTGATCGGTTAGTGTACATCAATCACTCTAATTCTCCGATAGACAGTTTTTCGTGATAATACCCTGTTGGTGTTGCTGTATGCTCTGCAGACTCTTGTCTTGCAGGGTTCATTCAGTTTCCTTATGTAGCTAAGCCCAAATGCTAGTCCTGTTGCGAAGTAGTTAGGCGACATTGTACTTGTCTACGAAAAATGTTTCTCATGTCTTATAATTACCGTCAAAGCCTTGAAAAAGCGCTCTGGCATCATACGCGATGTGGTCGTTGTTTGACGAAATTCATTTCTTCCAGGAATTCGCCTGCAAGTCTGCAACCAAATGGCGTATTTGTGGTATCACGTTGAAAACTTTACTAGGAGATAGTCATCTGCTCACAAAGATACTGTAGCGACATCAAGAATCTAATGCTTTGTTTTTGAAAATGCAGTAACAATCCGGCTTTTTGAAGTATGGAGTACTCCTTCCTTGCACTCATAGTACAATTCCTGTATTTTTTGAAACCATGATAACTGTTTATCGTGAGTGCTCATCATGTCTCTTCTAATCTCTCTTTTTCCGAGCATGTTTACCTTTTGGACACTCGTTTAGAGTTTTTCGCACGAGTTCAGTGTCAATAATGTTACGCACAGCGTTAGGTAGCCTTTTTTCTGTCAGACACATTCTATTAGCTAAATCGCTTGTGTTACATCATCGTATAATTTCCACAATGGCGCTTATATCATATGAAAATACAATATTTTTGTAACGTGTCTCCTGTATGAGGGTAGTCCAAGGAAAAGTGAACAGAGGACCAGGAACAGGACTCCGTGGCAGCCAGGGTTTTCCATCACCCCTGGAAAAGCCTATATCCCTGTGTGTACTTTGTGGCTCCATTATCGTCTACTCGTTACGTAGAACGCCTACAATTATCGGGCAACATTAGCTTTTTGTCGCATGTCGTTACTCGCTGTAAAAACATAACGCGTCTTTTCCGGAGAACAGAGAAAGTCGCTCTTCCAAGCAGTTTCTCGTAACCGGCGGGCACAGAGCCGTAATGAGTATAACAGGTTCTTGATCAAGTCACTACATATGTTAACATCCACGGAATAATGAAAATATAACATCGCTGCTAGTAATCTTGCAGTTTACGATATCCATAGTCCAGTAGTGTTCGTCGTCAACCAGTATTAGAAGCTACTATGTATGAAGTTCCTTTTCACGGCCCGTTATCGGAAGTGACACTTCGCCTCGGCCCCCGGCAGGTTTATACGACCTATCGAGGTACCGCAGTTGTTAACACACTGGACTCGCGTTCTGAGGAACATTGTTCAAACCCTCTACCAGCCAGTTTGATTTAGGTATTCCTTCGATTCCGTGAATCCCTTCGGACGAGTGGTATAGCGGTAAAACGCGAGCATGAAGATTGTATGTTCGCGGGTTCGAATCCCGACCAGACACCGTAATTTTTCAGTCTGCCTGTAGGCTAGCCTTCACTACTCAGTGATGCTAAGATAATACAGGGCCAACACGTGGTTCGGATGTCCCTTTTTCCAGTAGGATTACCGTGTTAGATAAAGTCGTCGAAGTGGCATCCGGTTGAAAAAACTGGCAAACTCGCGGCTGAACACCCCTCCCGAAAGATTCCCAGCAAACCATGACATAAGAACTTACTTCTACTTTAGGCAAATCCTGAGGTGATTCCTCCGGCCGACTTCGTTCCACCATCGTTGTTAAATTAAGCAAGTGACTTCTAATATTCTAGGCGCTTCAGTCCGGAACCGCGCCGCTGCTACGGTCGCAGGTACGAATCCTGCCTTGGGCATGGATGTGTGTCATGTCCTTAGGTTAGTTAGTTTTAAGTAGTTCTCAGTCTAGGGGACTGATGACCTCAGATGTTAAGTTCAAATGGTTCAAATGGCTCTGAGCACTATGGGACTTAACATTTGAGGTCATCAGTCCCCTACAACTTCGAACTACTTAAACCTAACTAACCAAAGAACATCACACACATCCATGCCCGAGGCAGGATTCGAACCTGCGACCGTAACAGTCGCGCGGTTCCGGACTGAAGCGCCTAGTACCGCTCGGCCACCGCGGCCGGCTCAGATGTTAAGCCCCATAGTGCTTAAAGCCATTTGAACCAGTTGATCTCTAATAAACGGACTCTACAATCTAAATGTAATTCATTTTTATTGAAGGACATGAAATTTGTATTCGGTTGGAGCGAGATCAAAATCTTCGTTATGCCTTCCTGAATTAGTTTTTCCACGGTTCCTCTAAATCATTTCAGACAGATTCCGCGATGGTTCTTGTCAGAAATCATTAATATATTGACTCTCTTTTGGTTATGCACTATGGACAACGTTCTGTCTCCGACGACTTCAGTATCAAACCGACACTGAAAACATTAGGCTGCTATTTATCCTATTGGTCGGTTTATTTACTATCTTATACTCTCGGTGTTTACGCTAGTTCTGTTATAGTTGAAGTCGCAATTAGGTACTTCTTATTTGTGACTGTGTTGTCTCTATACAACATTGATTTCACCTTTTGCTGCAGGTATGAATGCCGATAACTTACATTTTATCCAACTGTCAGTAATTAGAATCAGCATTTTTCTATTTTCGGTACAGCGACAACATATTTGTCCTATTTGGAACATCAAAATTATAGCATCGTGGAGTCTGACATTTCAAGTCCAGCTATTTAAGAATTGCTTTCCCGGTGGACGTGTCCTCATGATCCGCAAAAGCCTTGAAAGCTGTTATCGATGCACTACTGTACGCGTAACCACTACCTATTACTTATTGGCACACAGGAATAATCTAGAGCCTGTTTCTCCCAGTTCTTCTTGAGGAATGACTGGTGATTCCGAAGATCTGCCACGTCGATAGTGTCGACTAGATATGGGATATTCCTAAAAGCTGGCACGTTTCATACACTGAGAGCATTAGCTATAAATCGACAACTGCATCGTCGCAGACGAGAGACAGAAAGAAAAAAAAAAGAGTATTAAGTAGCGCGGAGTAATAAGCTGATATGACTATGCTGTTGGCCGCCTTACGACTTGGCACTGCTGGGGCCGCTTCCGTGCCAGTTGTGGGCACTGCGTCAGTGCGCCAGTAGAGCCACACACAGACGAATCGATCAACGACGAAAACCGTTCGATTTCCCACAAGTCTACTGCAGGATCTCTATGTATGTTTTACATTTATGTCTATTTTTACTTTTGAAACATCCATAAGCCTGGGCTGAGTTTGTATTCAACACGTAAACGTCACTACAGATATTCTGATTTAGGTTATGACATGTTCGATATGCCTGCTATAATTGACGATGATGTGGCGCAGACGAACAGCGAAATTCTTTGTGACACGCTGACGTTTCGAAATATCGATGCTGTCGATGACCTCCTGAATGGTTGTTTTCAGCTCAGCAGTGGTTTTGGGGTTATTGCTGTACACCTTGTCTTTAATATAGCCCCACAAAAAGGAGTCGCGTGTGTTCAGATCCGGAGAATATGGCGGCCACTCGAGACCCGTGACAGAGGCCTCTGGGTACCCCAGAGCCAGAATGCGGTCCCCAAAGTGCTCCGCTAGGACATCAAACATTCTCCTGTTTCGATGGGGTCGAGCTCCGGCTTGCATGAACCACATCTTGTCGAAATCAGGGTCACTTTGGATAATGGGGATGAAATCCTCTTCCAAAACCTCCAAGTACCGTTACTTAGTCACCGTTCCATCGAGGAATATCGCTTCGACTATTCCGTGACTGAATATTCCACACCACACAGTCACCCACTGAGTGTGAAGAGACTTCTCGATCCCGAAAAGCGGATTTTCAGTCCCCAAAATACGGGAATTTTGGTTATTGACAAACCCTGAAAGTGGGCTTCGCCGCTAAGCCAAACCGTGCACGCGCATACTAATTCCGATTAAGCGCCGTGGCCAACCGTGCAGTTTGAACGTCCTAACGCAAACCGTTCAGCAGTTATGACCATTTTATTTCATATAGTTCATTAATTGTCACCCAGTATGTCGGCCCAGGCTTATAGATGTATATATATGCCACCAAAACCTTACTGTGATGGCTACAGAATGAATCATTTACACCTGCAGCGATCTCCATTCCCTCCCCTCCTTACAATGTCTCACTAAAACTGCCTGTCTTTTTCGTTAAATCTCAGTGTTTACTTGGTCATAACTGTCGTGGAGGAGGGCTCGTTACATATACGAACCACGGAGCTCCGTAAATGAAAGTATTTCATGAATGCATAAATGAGTTTGAGCCAAGCAAACTTCTGACTGAAAACGGCTTCTTGTGATAACTGTTCTATACACTACTCATATATCAAACGTGCATTCGTTATCAAAATGAGAATGTTATTTTTCAACGCCGCCCTCACATAACGGTTTTTAAATACGGCGCACAAGCTCTGCTGAGTGAGAACAGGAGAGAAAATTAAGCGCAACTTGTATGTATTAACAATCCCGACATTCGCGGGAAGTGATTGACACATAACAGTAGGAAACGGGACGTAGCCCTGTTACATTACGACTGCAGTGCCTTGATCATGGTGCCATCTCTCATAAATCCTTACAGTTATCGTCAACTATATGCACGGAGACGTTAGACAGAGGAAATTTTACCGCTTTACGGGCAAGAAACGTCTGTGAACAGCCAAATGTGATTCTTGTCGTATATATCTTTATCATCATGAATAGTCTGCTCCACATTCAAATCGTTTCAAACGCATTTTGGTTTACAAAAATTGAAGAAAAGCCTTGCGGTCAGAACATTGGGCACTGAAGTCCGAATGCTGATGGATGTTCGCCTTTGGAGTTAGAGTAATAGCTAGCAGCGCTGAAAGTATTTGTATAAGCGAGAGTGGGGTTGTTGATCGACTTTAATATGTGACTTCGCATATAACAGAGGAAACCAGTAATTGACATTGCCACTGTCTGTTCCTATACACAATACTAACACTTCCTTAATGGCGTTTTATTTTATTCTGCGCCTGTTCCTCATTAATTTTTCCTCAAATATTCTTCATGGTCTCCTTTTATGTCAGTTCATGCTTCGAGTCTGTTTAGTAATTAACTTTTAGCTTCTTCCCCAAATCACTGCACTGCTTCGCTCGTTTCAAGAACATGTATTTTTTCCGAAACTCTTCCTGTAAACGCATTCTTGTTCATTCTCTCCAGTTTAAACCACGCTTTTCGTTTTATTACACAGTAAATTCTTTCCAATATAGTTTCAACAATTTCTTCACTACCCTATTAAGCTCTACTGACCTACATTTTTGAGATACCGAAGGTCAAGTAATTCAGCTTCTTGTGAAGCAAGTTGTTGCGCAAATAAACACAGTTTCTCCAACTTAGAAAAACTTATTAAAATTTTAGCATTTCTTTCAAGATGAGATAGTGTTTCACAGGAACAGAATGTTTTGTCTGGTTGTTTCTTTTTTTTTTCGTTGGCGCCACGATGAAGTATATTTATTTTCGAAGAATTTGCTTTTCATTAATGTGAAAGCAACAACTGATTTCGATACCATAATTTTTCGGGTATGTTTTACTACACATGAGAAAATAACTGTATAGGGTTTTGTATTTAACCGAAAGTAGCACCATTCAGCAACGCAGTTTCTTTGAACGCTACGTGTACTGGAAACTTAAAACAGGCAAACATCACCAGCTTCCAGCACTGGGGCTCCAGCCATCAATGATTCAGCAGAGCTTCCATCTCCCTCATTAGTACTTAATGATACCTGTTGGTATGCAAGGAAGGATTTGAAGAACACGGAATGTACGAGGTACGCAGTGGGGTCCAGGCAAAACCCGGATTCACAACCCGACACTCAGTTTCAGTATAGCACTAAAAGTGAATTAAAAAATTAAAAGATTACAAAAATATAATTCCTTATATCCGTTACTGGATCCAGTACACCATATCTAAACGTACTATCTCATTATACAACACTCCTGTTACAATTCTACATCCCGGCTGCGCCTAATTTTGCCAGTCCAGCAAACATTTGTTTGGTTTTTGCTGTAATTGCTTGAACGCATTTGTCAGTGACTTTGTTTGGTACTTACTTAAAGCAAGTTCCAGTAAATAATTACCAGATTCAAATTTTCACTCTGCAGCGGAGTGTGCGCTGAAACGAAACTTCTTGGCAGATTAAAACTGTGTGCAGTTTTAATCTGTCAGCAAGTTTCATATCAGCGCACACTCCGCTGCAGAGTAAAATTTCATTCTGCAAACATCCCCCAGGCTGTGGTAAAGCTCTGTCTGCGCAATATCCTCTCTTCAATAAGTGCTAGGTTCGCAGGAGAGTTTCTGTGAAGTTTGGAAGGTAGGAGACGAGGTACGGGCGGAAGTAAAGCAGTGATGAGGGGGCGTGAGACGTGCTTGGGTAGCTCAGATGGTAGAGCATCTGCCCGCGAAAGGCAAAGGTCTCGAGTCTCGGTCCAGCACACAGTTTTAATCTGTCAGGAAGTTTCAGTAAATAACCCAATAATGGCTGATACGATTTCCGAGTCGAAAAAAGTCCTAGGATAAGTATGCTCTTTACCAAGCCACTGGGAAAGAGAGGAACTAACTTCGTCTCTTGTCACTAACTTATAGAAGATAGTACATTCAAATAAGTGATTCGATCGCTTTTCGCTTATCGATCTCAATATAATCCTCATAATATTTTATGATTCCTGTAGACGATTGCTGTGTCTTTAGCTACGGACTCAGTGTCAAAACTATATCAATAACTGTACAACAATGCTCCAAACAAACGTGATTCTCTCCCATACAGCGGCATTTCAATCTCCCATAAGTTCAAAAACAAGATTGAAGATGCATATAGGTCTACATCAGTGCGTTTTTACTTGAATTCTCGTTTTTAAATACGGGAAAATAACCGAAGGGTTCTGTATCACTTGATAGTTGGTCCTAGGATAAGAAAATCATCTCATTTTCTTATTATTTAGTTTTTCATCAGACTTCTACTCCCCATTTGTTCTATTCCCCATAGTTACGCAACGTAGCTGAATGATTTTTTTGTTACTCTGTGAATAATTACCGGAGACCAAATACAAAGTTTCACTTTTAAATACCAGGTAGAACGTAGTACACTTTCTGCACTTCGTTTCACTATCATTAACGGCGACATACCAGCTATTTGAAAAATTCTAAGTGGCACCATGGTTGGTCCAAATTCTATTTTAAGTTCCGTCTCCTCGCAGCAAGTGGTCGGGTTACACAGTTCACTGGTCGGAGGAACGTATTGATGCATCATTTCAAATAGCACGATGCGTAATACGACGTTGTAGTGTTGCAATTAAGCTTCAGTTCAACGGCTGAGTTACGTTCAGCAGCCTTGAGGCTAAGATAATAAATTCCATATGCGCGTAGCATAGGAGTCAGATGGTAATGAAGGAGGAAGCACAAGTTAGTGGGTCCAGCAGGCGAGGAGAAAGCGCCAAGCGCCTCTCGAGATGTTATCGCTCCCAAATTGGTCTCAGCGTCCGACGAGAGCAGAGAGAGAGGTGAACTTCCTATTGTGACTGACCCTGCCAAACAACTCGTAACCGATGTCATTATCCCACCCGCTTCCTTTGTAAAAGTTTGCCCAAAAACAGTGAGGCAACGCGTAACGCATCAAAAGCAAAAATCGATGGTTACTGAAATGCAACATCGCTTCTGCGTTAATGAGTATATTCCGTAACAGAAGACATGTCTACAATAGGGAATCTCTGGCAGACGCTTTTTATCCTTAGTGGTAATCTATATACTCTTCAGAGTCTATTCTGAAACTAATGTGCTTGCTAACGCATTATCTGGAATTGTCGGCCCAGTTCCAAATATTATAATACTGATTTCTGTGAATGTACATATGAAGCACAACGTTGTATCGAAGTGAATCGTGTACTGTGGGAAAACGGGAAAAACGAAGAGAATCAATGCGTTTGAGATGTGGTGATACAGCAGAATGTTGAAAATTAGGTGGACTGATAACATTAAGGAATGAGGAGGTTCTTCGCAGAATCAGTGAGGAGAGAAAAATGTGGAAAATATTGACAATAAGAAGGGACAGAATGACAGGACATATATTAGAAATGAAGGAATAACTTCTATGGCACAAAATGGAGCTGCAGAAGGTAAAGTTTGTACGGGAAAATAGAGATTGGAATACATCCAACAAATAATTGAGACGCTGGATGAGATGATGATGTTGGCCCAGGAGAGCAAGTGGTGGCAGGCGGCATCAAACCTGGTAGAAGGCTGATGGTCAAAAAAGGAAAGTTTTAAATTATTTCATTTTTATAGTATGTGTAACAGCTCGTTCTCAGTGTCCTCCACAGAGAAGTAAGAATTCTGTTTAATATTATCTTCTTATTTTCTTAACAGGCATCGTTCTAAATTAGTATTGGCTATTCGAAAACGAGGATGAAACTATGCACGGTGTCCCGACTAACCTTAGGAACAGGTTCCTTTACAGAAATTAGTAAAAACTGTGAAGTAAGCGTGGGCTCTAAAATGCATACGTTAAGAGGTATAAGCACTAGTTTATCTTCGATACGATGAAACAGATCTCTCCTGTGCAAGGCCTTTGCTTTCCACATTTTTGAAGGAGGAAGTATTGACCAAAACAAGAAAAAAAGTCTAGTAAACATGGCATCCAAACTACATATGTTAAGAGCTATCAATACTTTCTAATCTTCACTAGTGTGAAACACATTTCTTCTCCAGAGCAAGTGCTCATAGCTCTTAAGGTCCGCATTTTAGAGCCTACGATTACTAGAATTTGTTCTTGTTTTGATCCATACTAGCTTTTCTCAAAATGTGAAAAGCAATGAGCTTGCAGTAGAAGAGATGTGCTTCGTAGTACTGAAGGCGAACAAGTGTTCATATCTGTTGAGGTATGCGCTTTAGAGGCCTTTTACAAGATTTCTTTGTGTAAGAAACCTGTCCCTAAAGTTTGTCGGTGTTTTTTTGGGACGCCCCGTATATAGACTGTTAGAAGGAGCACCACACCTGACGTTCTCAGGCACGTATCATATAGAGAGACACTGAGTATAGAAGCTGCTAATGTTTGTGACCTCGTATACCACAAAGTAGCTAGAGACGAGGCAACCACAGAACGTTCGCGAGGATTGCGTAAGGCGTTGGGTTACACTTCAACGCCAAGAATCATTTCGGTATTCACCCAGAGCGATACTACTGAAATCGCTAAAAACATAAATGGAATTGTCTGTCCCGAACTAATACCGTGATTCACTCGAATTGCTCTTTCACTGAAGAGCTACAGTGGATTGCGTTCGGAGATGCGTAAATTGTTGACGTTTCTGTATCAGTCCGCGCAAAATCCATTACACGTATTCGCCTAGTGATCAGCGTGCGAAGCATGAACGCTCGGTGAATAGTCTTGAGACAACGTCTTAAAGCTAAAGACATCTAGTGTCCTACTCGTAGACTGATAATCAAGAGAGAATACAGATAACTTGTATCCCTCTGTATGGAGATATGTCGAAGAATAATGTCGACCATACAAAGCAAGAGTTCTGGTTATAAAATTAGCTCTTTTACACTATACAGGACTACTACCTTTTCTTGTGCCTTTGTCCCGCATCGGTGCAGGGTTGGTACGGTTATGAGCGGATTTGGCACGGTTTATTGAAGAGGTTGTCGGATGCCCTTCCTGTTGCCACTCTGTTACCCCCGGGACGGGATGAGTGTACCCCAACTATCTGCGTGCAGTGTTATTTATATGAAAATGAGCGACAGTTTTTTAAATGTTTGCAAATCGTGTGACTAAGGCGGATCTTGGGTCCAGACCGGTATTTAGTCGAGTATGGCAAACAGCTTTAAAACCACATCCAGGCCAACCGTCACATCCACCCTCCGCCGGCGCACCACCTCGTCCCGGAAGCGGCGCTTTAACACGCACGGCTTTCCTGGTAGGTCTTATACATCATACAGGACCTACACCACAATTTATACATGAAACAGAAGAAACTGTAGTTTACGATGCAGTACGACCCATTGTCTGACATGCAATTCACAGTGATTATCCGAACACAGTTTCCGTGACGTCTGACGGGCACAGCACTGGTTCCATATAGTGGCAGGGATTTTTCCTCATTCCAGCCCCTCCAGACCACCACAGGTCCACTCAGCCTGTTTCCAATAAGCCATCATGGAAGCAACGGCGGTAAATTAGCTGGTCTGGCGAACTGTAAGATGTTATTTTAGTTATTACTGGGGATTAAACGCCGCCGGAGCCATGGGCTCGCCAACCTCCCCTTCCTAATGCCGCGATGAAGAAAGGCACTTTAGTAAGACTAGTAGCCCGGTAACGGGCTGTTCGCCGCATAATTTACATCTTTTTATCAGAACATAGACGTAGATACAGTAAGATTGCACCAGGTGCAGGTAAAGGTGCTGTAGCAACAGCGGTAAATTAGCTGGTCTGGCGAACTGTAAGATGTTATTTTAGTTACCAGACGGAAATGCTTCACGTAACGACAAGTCTCGGTCTTTGCCCTTTTTCCAGACGCACGTTGGCTACCATCCAGTTCTGCTCCAGCAGTCATAAATTAGTAAATGTGTATACATCTACTCTCTCTCTCTCTCTCTCTCTCTCTCTCTCTCTCTCTAAAGATTAAGTTGGTGAAAGTGAGAAAAATATTATTATATTTCCTGGTCAAATAGCAATGTGCAATAAAATATGCACGCTCGCGCTTATAGCTACAATTGTGTCGATATTTTTGTGTGTGGTTAAAAGAGCAGCGCACGGAACTAAGTTCCGTATATCACCTTTGGTTGCATTAAACAGTACTGTAGTGAAGTAGAACTGACTTTCTGCGACAGATGTTTGTTAAGTGTCAGAGTACAATCCTAAACGAAGTACGAGGGCTATTCAGAAAGTAAGGTCCAACCGGTCGCGAAATGGAAACCACTGTGAAGATCAAAAATGTTTTACTTGCAACAGTTAGCTACACCTTCCAACCACTTCTCCACATAGCCGCCGTTTCGACTTAGACATCTGTCGTAGCGTTGTACCAACTTTCCAATACCCTCGTCACAGAAGGCAGCCGCCTGTGCTTTCCGTCAATTCTCTACGCAGGTCTACAGCTCGTTGTCTGTGCCAAAGTGTGAGCAGACATGACACTCAGGGGTAAGTGATCAAACACTTCCCATCGAAAACGCTACAGGAGTATCCTCATTACCTCTGTAGAGTGCGGCCAAGAATCGTCATGACGATGGAAACGCATCCAGGTTAGTTATGTGGGCTGCGTGCCATCAGGCGAAATCGATCATCAGGCCCACGTACTTGACGGTAGACACTTATTTTCCAGGCACTTTTACGCTGAAAAGAGCGACGCGACACGATCGACGGCCATACTAGAGACGCCGCTGAACACAGCTTCATCGGATTTTCACTGTGGTTTGCATTTCGGGCACGGTCAGGCCTTACTTTCCGAATAGCCCTCGGCAGTAACACCTAGAATTTTTACTGTAATGCAGAGCTACTTTCGCGTGTGGCTATGCTTTATGGACGTTAATAATGACACGTTGCTCCGTGCTTGGGACTCCGCGTTAAAATATGTTCCCCAATGACTGATGGCGTGTGTCAGTTATCAACTCAGAGGAAGTCAAGGGCATACCATTGCAATAGTTTCTTGCCTAATAACGAAGTTAGTTTCTCACAAATTTGCATTTTAATAAGACTAAGATAGCACCAAAACAGTATGCAACATGACAGCACAGCATCAACCAGTACGTAAATTCCAGTTCTGTGGCAAGAAACAGTACCTTTCTTCATATCCAATGTCTCGCTTGCAACAGTGTTCACGTCTAATTTCGTTGATTTTGCAAGCGAAGTAGGAGCTGGGCACCCTGTAGTAAACGCAGTTCATTCCCTGGATTAGAGTATCGGACAGCTGACCAGGAAGAAGAGTCCATCGACCATACGGCGACATTTGCTTGCGCAGTGACGAGAAAGAGCTGTCATAGCGGAGTAGAGCGGTGAACGGGGTTAAGCGTTACACAAGTAGGAAGCAGTGGGAGTGAAAGAAAACTCATAACGATCGCGGAGAAAGGTGTGCGTAGTACGCCTCCACGTTCCGTCAACTCATCACTTTCAGCCTTCTGCAGTCGCACGCTTCTTCTTCAAATAGGAGATATTTTGCTCTCTCAGGGTACTTGACGCTGGAAGCTAATTGCTTCTGATGACCTCCACGGTACGACGTACTGCTGAATGCCACAAGCAATAAGGCAACAACCTGCACTCAACAATCTAACGCGCTTTAGTCGCTACGATTTATGATGAATGGATTCTCTTGAACGTTCCTTAGGAGGTTCCTGTGCCATCACCTTGATTCTGGCTACAGTTTTGTACGTCACCTCACACTGTAAGATTATAGCACTCCCAAAAGCTGAACCTTTTAAGTGGTCTGCTTTCTATTTGTCCATAGTTAACTGCTGGTAGTGAGCTTAGGAGGAAGGCTCTATGGTCGGCTGTAAGTTGAACCCTGATAAGCGGACTCACGGGAAGCTGTTGTTCTAATCCAGATACCTGAAATTGTTACTTTAGAGTCTCTTAAACTTCAGTACTATCTTTCGACGTGAGAACAATATAGTAAAAACTGCGAACACTCAGAACAGTATTCAATAGTAGCTGCAAATATTCTCGGTTAAAAGGCAATAATTCTCACTTATTACTGGAAACTTGGATTGCACAGTAGTATCAGTTGCACTCGAAGCTGTAGATAATTGCTACATACACAACATGCAAGTAAAATATGTGCCGATTAAGCACCGTCTCGATGATAGAACTGTAACAGCTGTTCAGATGAATTTGAATCACCTACGAAAACGGACCTGTAAAGTTTCAGGCATTACTTTGGCGTGTCTTTTTTTTTTTTTTTTGCTCTTATAGAAACAGCACTATTTCATGCCAATCATTTCTTATTGTTATTTTCAAAACTTTTGTACACCCTTCACCACTTATAAAGTAATGCAACTCCGTAAGTTTTTTCGTTATCAGAATGCCGCGGGACTTATTTGCAGTTTTTGTATTATTAAAATGTCGGTTCTGTAAGGAATCACAAATCTTCAACACTCTAATTACATCACATAGCGTCATCTAGTGTAATGACTACTAACAGTCTGTCCGTAACGACACGTTACTAAACACAGTTCACAGTTCGTACAGGCGGCTGGCGGAGGTGGCGAAGACTGCTGTTGCCTCGCCCGCGGGATGCAAGCAGAACTCGAGTTTTGCAGCATCGTTCCCCGAGTTGATCGGGGTCCTTTGGTTTGGAGCCGAGTGGAGGGTCTCAACCAAAGCCTCCGTCGACTCAGTGACGGTCTCGGTTTCAGATTTCTGGACCTGCGTTATCGTATGGGGATTTGTAGAACTCCCCTTGACAGGTCAGGGGTGCACTACACAGAGGAAGCAGTTACTCGGGTAGCAGCGTACTTGTGGAGTGACCGTGAGGGTTTTTAGGCTAGGCGGTAGTTTGAGGTGCTCTGATGAACACTCGCCAGTCGATTCACAGCTAGGGAAGTCAAACGGCGTTCAGAATAAAGACACTTCAACTGTCACAATTTCATCAGTAGACCGTCAAAGTATTCGTAATAAAGTTCCTGACTTTACTACCACTCAGGAAAGTCCTCGCGGTCAAATTATTCTTGGGACTGAGAGTTAACTGAATCCCGAGGTGAATCGTGGAACGTATATCGGAAAGGCAGATTAGGGACCATAGGAGGGGGAGTGTTGATTGCAGTTGACAAACATATTGTATCTACTGAGGTCGAAGTTGAGTGTGACAGTGGAGTCGCTGGTCGAGTACAACAGGTGTAGGTGAGACCAAGTTAATTGTCGAATGTTTTTTACGGCCACCCGATTCCGCTGTGGCAGTTCTTGAGCCATTCAAAGAAAAATACGGTCAATCGCGCGTAAATACTCAGCTCATGCAGTACTAGTTGGAGGCGACTTCAACCTGCCGAGTATAGACTGAGATGTTTATGGGTTCATGGGGGGGGGGGGAGGGGGGGAGGGGGGGTACAAACAGACAACCAAGAGAAAAACTTTTGAACGCGTTTTCTGCAAACTGTCTCCAGCAGCTAGCTCGGCAGCCCACACGCAATGGAAATATCTTAGATCTTGTAGCTACAAATAGGCCGGACCTTATCGACAATGTCAGTATAGAAACTGGGTTCAAAATGGCTCTGAGCACTATGGGACTCAACTGCTGTGGTCATTAGTCCCCTAGAACTTAGAACTAGTTAAACCTAACTAACCTAAGGACATCACAAACATCCATGCCCGAGGCAGGATTCGAACCTGCGACCGTAGCGGTCTTACGGTTCCAGACTGCAGCGCCTTTAACCGCACGGCCACTTCGGCCGGCTTAGAAACTGGGATTAGCGATCAGGATATCATTATAGCAACTACGATTACGAAAGTTAATAAATCAGTCAAGAAGGCTAGGAGAGTGTTTCTGCTAGACAGAGCAGATTAACAGTTATTAGCATCTTAGACTATGAATTGGCATCACTTAGTTCCAGTAAGATGGATGTAGAGAAATTATGGGCAAAGTTTAAGTAGACTGTAAATCGTGGTCTGGAGAGTTACGTGCCTGTTAAGTGGGTAATGGATGGAAAAGACCCATCATGGTTTAATAACGAAATTCGTAAGATACTGAGGAAACAGAGGCTGTTACAATCTAGGTTCAAAAGGGGACGCACAAACGACGACAACCAAAGGTTAGCAGAGGTTCGTGCGTCTGTGAAAAGATCTACGCGTGAAGCGTACAACAACTACCACCGTCACAGATTAACAAAAGATCTGGCAGAGAACCCGAGAAAATTTGGACCATATGTAAAACTGCTAAGCGGGTCTAAGTCTTCCATTCAGTTCCTTGGTGACAGTGTGGTGTGGCAGCTGAAGACAGTAAAATGAAAGCCGAAGCTTCACGTTCAAGAAATCTTTCACGCAGGAGAACCGTCATTTGAGCATCGGACAGACTTCCGTATGGACGACATAGAAATAAGCATACCTGGCGTAGAGAAACAACTGAGAGATTTGAAAACAAATAAATCACCAGGTCCCGATGGAATCCCAGTTCAATTTTACAAAGAGTACTCTACAGCATTGGCCCCTTACCTAGCTTGCATTTATCGTGAATCGCTCGCCCAGCAAAAAGTCCGAAGCGACTGGAAAAAAATGCAGGTGACTCCACTATATAAGAAAGGTAAAAGAACAGACCTGCAGAATTATAGATCAATATCCCTAACTTCTGTTTGCCGCAGAATTCTTGAACACATTCTCAGTTCGAATATAACAAACTTTCTTGAGGCTAAGAAGCTTATGTCCACGATCCGCATGGTTTTAGAAAGCTTGCCCTTTTCTCACATGATATACTGAGAACTATGGATGAAGGGCAACAGGCAGATTTCATATTTCTAGATTTCCGGAAAGCATTTGACACGGTGCCCCATTGAGGCTGTTAACGAAGGTACGAGCATATGGAATAAGTTCACAGATGTGTGAGTGGCTCGAAGACTTCTTAAATAATAGAACCCAGTATGTTGTCCTCAACGGCGAGTGTTCATCAGAGACAAGGATGTCGTCAGGATTGTGATAGGACCGCTGTTGTTCTCTGTATACATAAATGATTTGGCGGACAGGGTGGGCAGCAGTCTGGGGTTGTTTGCTGATGATGCCGAGGTGGACGGTAAAGTGTCAAAGTTGAGCGACTGTAGGAAGATACAAGATGACTTAGACAAAATTTCCAATTGGTGTGATGAATGGCAGCTAGCCCTAAATGTTGAAAAATGTAAGTTAATGCGGATGAGTAGGAAGAACAAACCTGTAATGTTCGGATACAGTATTACTAGCGTCCAGCTTGACATAGTCAAGTCGTTTACATATCTGGGCTTAACATTGCAAAGCGATATGAGGTGGAACGACAATGTGAAAACTGTGTTATGGAGGGCAAACGGTCGACTTGGATTTGTTGAGAGAATTTTGAGGAAGAGTGGTTCATTTGTAAAGGAAACCGTTCTTAAGTACTTGTCGAGTGTTTGGGATCCGTACCAGGTCAGATTGGCGGAGGACATCGAAGCACTTCAGAGGAGAGCTGCTGGATTTGTTATCGGTAGGTTCGAACAAAACTTAAGTGTTAGGAGATGCTTCGGGAACTCACATGGGAATCCCTGGAGGCGCCGTTCTTTTCGGGAAACAATAATGAGAAAATTTAGAGAACCGGCATTTGAAGCTGACTGCCGAACGATCCTGCTCTCACCAACATACACCGCGCGTAAGGACCACGAAGATAAGATACAAGAAATTAGGGCTCATACGGAGGCGGACGGACAGTCGTTTTTCCCTCGCTCTGTTTGCGAGTGGAACGGGAGGGAAACTGACAAGTAGTCGTTCAGGGTGCCCTCCGCCGCTCACCTTACGTTGACTTACGGAGTGTCTATGTAGATATTGAATTTTTTCTAAGGACTGAGAGAATTGTTTGTTGTATTAACTACTAACCACACATATTAACTGTAATTCAGAAAATTCGAGGCAATTGAATCTGCTTTGATAATGTGATGCTATTACGGAATACCACTCAACGACTACTAGCAATGGGGCTTCTAGCTTTTAGTAAGAATTTAAAAAGTAACGTACGAGCATTCAGATGAGAAGGAAACTAATCAAATGCGCTAAAATTAGTTATAAATTAAAAACAATCTTGATATCAGCGCACACTTCGCTGCAGAGTGAAGTATTTGTTCTGGATACTATGATATCTTCTGCACCGACTTCCGACATATCGTATGAGGTGACTTAAAAAAGTAAGTTAGGCTGTATTATGATATGCCAAGTAACTTTTATTGAATGCGTCATTTCACTTCAAAGTGACTGCAATATGTCAGGTGTGACAGCCGTGGATGGTCTCCCCGACCGCTTCAAATCGTTGAGCTCCGCCGAACCGCCATGTGATGACCTCACCTTCCGTGCCCAGCGACTAACTGGACTTTCGTCGACAGCAGATGCACGATAGACATTTCACAAGAGTTTGTGAATGTTCCCTACAGTTTCTTTCTCTGTAGCGAGAAATTCAATGACGGCACGTTGCTTGTAACGTACATCACCTATAGACACCATTTTGAAACTGTTCTGCGGCTACGCTATCTGTCAGAAGCAACGGAAACTTGGCGCTCTCACTCAGGAGACTTCAAATAATACATACGGAACGTTTCGCATTCGAAGCATTGTTTTCGACTGAGAAAAAACAGTGCGGTACAGTACTTTCTGGGCAACCCTCGTATTACAGAATATCTGATATAGTGGTAAAGAAAGTCACTGACATGTGTTGTCTCGCTTGAGACTGTCGCTAAATACCTATGAATTCATGTCCCGACACAATGATTTTATCATTCGGGTTTTTCCTGATTCTTGTACTTTAAGAAAATTAGCTAACATGACGCTGACGACGTAACAAATTGAAAAAATTGCTCGATGGAAATACTACGTAACTCTCACTATGTGCCACATCCGAAGTATACTGCCTGCCTATGTCTAGCTCCCTTTCAGAACCGACATTTTAATAACACAAAAACTGCAACTGAATAAATCCCGCGGCACTCTGATAACGAAAAAACTTACGGAGTTGCGTTTCTTCGTAAGTGGTGAAAGGCGTAGAAAAGCTTTGAAAATAACGGTGAAAATTATTGGCATGAAATAGTGCTATTTCTATAATAACACAAAAAGGATACGCCAAAGTAATGCCTGAAACTTTACAGACCCATTTTCGTAGGTGATTCAAATTCAGCTGAACTGCAGGCACAGTTCTATAATCGAGACGGTGCCCAATAGACACATTTCTTTTGCATGCACACATGTATGTAGTAATTGTCTATAGCACCGAGTGCAACTGATACGACTGTGCGATACACGTTTGCAGTAATAAGTGAGAATTATTGCCTTTTAACCGAGAATATTTGAAGCTACTGTTGAATGTTGTTCTGAGTGTTTCAGTGAAATTCCTGTGTCTGTCAATTAACGAACCTGAGATATGTCAGTTCTAAAAAATTGCGAAAAATGTCTACATCTAACTACTTTAGTGCTCAAAAAATAAGAAAAGGAAAACACCGCAGCTCGTTCACTGTCAATAAAAGCGTTAACGTCAAGCGTAGACACAATCACTTTACCCCTAATGCACACCAGGCATAGGCAATACTGTTTACCCACCGACTAACTGGCTAAATAAACATATGAATGACAGTTGTTGTCGTTGTGGTCTTCAGTCCTGAGACTGGTTTGATGCAGCTCTCCATGCTACTCTATCCTGTGCAAGCTTCTTCATCTCCCAGTACCTACTGCAACCTACATCCTTCTGAATCTGCGTAGTGTATTGATCTCATAAGCAGAATATGGAATCGGTCGGTTCAGGAGGGTAATACAACGGCCTCGTATCACTAGCAGTCGACATGACAGGCATCTTATCCGCATGGCTGTAACAGATCGTGCAGCCACTTCTAGATCTCTGAGTCAACAGATGGGGACGTTTGCAAGACAACAACCATCTGCACGAACAGTTCGACGACATTTGCAGCAGCATGGACTATCAGCTCGGAGACCGTGGCTGCGGTTACCCTTGAATGACAGTAGTATCGATAATATCTTTCTGCCAGTACAGAACGACTTCCCTAAGCATGTGTTTCTAACGAAATAGATGACCGACCTTACTAGCAGTGAATAACTACAATATGGTGATACAGCACTCACTAAAATGGACGCTAATTTCTCTATCAGTCTAGCCGGGTCACAAATCTTCGACACTTTATTTACGACACTTGGTGTCATGCAGTGCAATGAGACGCTTTAGTCCAGAAAGTTAAATATCACATAACGCTACTTCCCCTCTGTTGTCACAATCGGTCAAGATGTGACGCCGGTAATTCAGACTGGAGGAGACGCCGTTCTATCATGTTTTGCGAAACATCTGGTGACAGTGGTAGCAGACGTATCTGACGAACATCTAGGTTTGCTCGAGCAAAAGAGTTTCCATTGTCCTACTGCAAGAAATATCTTTCTGACTTTTGGCGTTGTAGGAACAGAATAGGCCGGGCAACAGACGGGGCCGGGTGATGTTCTGAAGGAATCTGGCACTACTCAGTCTTCCCTCACAAACATCATCAGTGTACGGTCATTGTAAGCGATGATCTGCCAAAGTGCCATACCTGGAGTTGCTCCTGTATGTGACTGCTTCATAAACTCCACTAGTTCCCACTCTTCCGATCGACGACACACACCCAAATAGTCATCACAGATGCCAAAGTAGAATTTCGTCTTACGTGTGACTGTAACAAGGCGCTATGCGTCGACCCAGTCGCGACTTTCAGTGCGTCGCACCAAGTAAGGAAGAGTGGGAGGAACCCTGGTGAGCGGCATACTTGCTCCTAAACTACACTATTGGCCATTAAAATTGCTACACGACGAAGATGACGTGCTACAGACGCGAAACTTAACCGACAGGAAGAAGATGCTGTGATATGCAAATGATTAGCTTTTCAGAGCATTCACACAAGGTTGGCGCCGGTGGCGACAGCTACAACGTGCTGACATGAGGAAAGTTTCCAACCGATTTCTCATGCACAAACGTTGTTGCCTGTGAAACGTTGTTGTAATGCCTCTTGTAAGGAGGAGAAATGCGTACCATCACGTTTCCGACTTTGATAAAGGTCTAATTGTAGCCTATCGCGATTGCGGTTTATCGTATCGCGACATTGCTGCCCTTGTTGGTCGAGATCCAACGACTGTTAGCAGAATATGGAATCGGTCGGTTCAGGAGGGTAATACAACGGCCTCGCATCACTAGCAGTCGAGATGACAGGCATCTTATCCGCATGGCTGTAACAGATCGTGCAGCCACTTCTAGATCTCTGAGTCAACAGATGGGGCGTTTGCAAGACAACAACCATCTGCACGAACAGTTCGACGACATTTGCAGCAGCATGGACTATCAGCTCGGAGACCGTGGCTGCGGTTACCCTTGATACTGCATCACAGACAGGAGCGCCTGCGATGGTGTACTCGAAGACGAACCTGGGTGCAAGAATGGCAAAACGTCATTTTTCGGAATGAATCCAGGTTCTGTTTACAGCATCATGATGGTCGCATCCGTGTTTGGCGACATCTCGGTGAACCCACATTGGAAGCGTGTATTCGTCATCGCCATACTGGCGTATGACCCGGCGTGATGGTATGGGGTGCCATTGGTTACACGTCTGGGCCACCTCTTGTTCGCATTGACGGCACTTTGAACAGTGGACGTTACATTTCAGATGTGTTACGACCCGTGGCTCTACCCTTCATTCGATCCCTGCGAAACCCTACATTTCAGTAGGATAATGCACGACCGCATGTTGCAGGTCCTGTACGGGCCTTTGTGGATACAGACAATGTTCGACTGCTGCCCTGGCCAGAACATTCTCTAGCTATCTCACCAATTGGAAACGTCTGGTCAATGGTGGCCGAGCAACTAGCTCGTCACAATACGCCAGTCACTACTCTTGATGAACTGTGGTATCGTGTTGAAGCTGCATGGGCAGCTGTACCTGTACTCGTCATCCAAGCTCTGTTTGACTCAATGCCCAGTCGTATCAAGGCCGTTATTACGGCCAGATGTGGTTGTTCTGGTTACTGATTTCTCAGGATTTATGCACCCAAATTGCGTGAAAATGTAATCACATGTCAGTTCTAGTATAATATATTTGTCCAATGAATACCCGTTTATCATCTGCATTTCTTCTTGGTGTAGCAATTTTAAAGGACAGTAGTGTAGCTTCCATCACAATGTTCTCGATGATGCTATCTGGCACTGTGGCTACTACATTTGGACCTAGCGAGGTGGCGCAGTGGTTAACGCACTGGACTCGCATTCTAGAGGATGACGGTTGATACCCACGTCCGGCCATCTTGATTTAGGTTTTCCTTGGTTTTCCTAAATCGTTTCTAGGCAAACGCCGAGACGGTTCCTTTGAAAGGGCACGGCGAATTTCCTTCCGCTTCCTTCCCTAATCCGAGCTTGTACTCCGTCTCTAACGACCTCGTTGTCGACGGGAAGTTGAACATTAATCTCCTGGATGTGACATAGGACCAAATTTGCCGCCATGCCATCAGTAACGGCCGCTCGCCTAACAGGAGACTGAAGCCGCCAGTCTGTGTAGCACTTCCGATCGGACGCAGAACGAAGGGCATATCCTCCCTTCTTCGATCACCAACAGCAGTACTGCAGCCTTCACCAAATGTTCGGTAAGTTTAACAGTTCTTCTGAAGAACTGTACAGCCTTCCGGAAGAGCTACAGTACCTCACTGAAATTTAGTCACTTCCACTGATTTCCCTTGTCTGTGTTTGCTGAAGATCTGTCACTTCTTGGAGAGAAGATAGAGAGACGAATTCATAGTACCAAGCCTAACATGCAGTTCTGGAACAAACGTTCCATTCGTCAGCTGCACGATCGCTTAATTTTCGCTGAGGGATCAGGATTCGAATCTCAACCCAGTTTGTAGAGAAATATCATGTACATATAACGATCCAAATTCGCATTACGGCTCGACAAATGGTTTCAATTTGTTTGGAAGGCCAATCTAAACTGCTAAGCTACTAACCCGGAGAACGGTCACTTAGTTCAAACTGAAGTTTGGCTACCTAAAGGCTACCACGATCACAAACATTTGATTTTCAATATTTAATATAATTACTGAGCGAATTTAAAATGCTGTCATACTCTACTCTGTAAGAGGTTACAGGTCTTACAAAGCAAGACACGTGTTACAGTCAGACATTGTATGCGAGCATACAGCTTGAGGCAATATAACTCACGGCACGCAAATAACCCCAATTCGTTCACTCAGTATTTCACTATGAGAGCACTTAGCGTCTTCCAACAAACCTAATACATAATTTAAATGCTTTACGAAACGTTTCGTCGCAGACACCTCGCCCCCTACCCCCTACCCACACATACACACACAAAATGATGAAAGGCAAAAAGATTACGGCTTACTACATTTTGGCTGTTCATGCAGTCAGACTTCAGCATAACGCTGACATTTCCTTACTACTACCTATATTCGCAACACATTTTATGGCAAGTACCCACTTATACCACAGAACATACCTGCCAAATTGCATCGTGTGACTCATAGCTCAGGAGATATGGCGTCATAAACATTGAGATGCGTGAAAAACTAGCTTTTGCTTAAAACAGAGCATAAATTACCCGCACTATACTCATCCAGTGTTTGATGATGAGGGCACGTAGCGACTTCCAACAAACTTTAAATACGTTGAAGCGCCTAAGAAACTCGTATAGGCATGCGTATTCAAATACAGAGATATGTAAACAGGCAGAATACGGCGCTGCGGTCGGCAACGCCTATATAAGAGAACAAGTGTCTGGCGCAGTTGTTAGATGGGTTACTGTTGCTACAATGGCAGCTTATCAGCATTTAAGCGAGTTGGAACGTGGTGTTATAGACGGCGCACGAGCGATGGGACACAACTTCTCCGAGGTAGCGATGAAGTGGGCATTTTCCCGTACGACCATTTCACGAGTGTACCGTGAATATCAGGAATCCGGTAAAGCATCAAATCGCCGACAACGCTGCGGCCGAAAAATATCCTGCAAGAACGGGACCAACGAGGACTGAATAGAATCGTTCAACGTGACAGAAGTGGAACCCTCCCGTAAGTTGCTGCAGATTTCAATGCTGGGCTATCAACTAGTGTCAGCTAACGAACCATTCAACGGAACATCATCGATATGGGCTTTCAGAGCCGAAGGTCCACTCTTGCACTCTTGATGAATGCACGACGCAAAACTTTACGCCCCGCCAGGGTCCGTCAACATCGACATTGGGCTGTTGATGACTGGAAACATGTTGCTTGGTCGGACGAGTCTCGTTTTAAATTGTATCGAGTGGATGGACGTGTATGGGTACGGCGATGTTCAAAATGTTCAAATGTGTGTGAAATCTTATGGGACTTAACTGCTAAGGTCATCAGTCCCTAAGCTTACACACTACTTAACCTAAATTATCCTAAGGACAAACACACACACCGATGCCCGAGGGAGGACTCGAACCTCCGCCGGGACCAGCCGCACAGTCCATGACTGCAGCGGGGTATGGCGAAAACCTCATGAATCCATGTACCCTGCATGTCAACGAGGGACAGTTCAATCTGGTGGAGGCTCTGTAAAGGTGTGGGACTTGTGCAGTTGGAGTGATATGGGATTCCTGATACGACTCTGACACGTACGTAAGCATCCTGTCTGATCACTTGCATCCATTCATGTCCATTGTGCATTCCGACGGACTTGGACAATTGCAGCAAGACAATGCGACACCTCACACGTCCATAATTGCTACAGAGTGGCTCCAGTAACACTCTTTTGAGTATAACACTTCCGCTGGCCACCGAACGCCCCAGACATGAACATTATTGAGCATATCTGGCTGGGATGCCTTGCAACGTGCTGTTTAGAAGAGGTCTCCATCCCCTCGTACTCTTACGCATTTATGGACAGCCCTGCAGGATTCATGGTGTCAATTCCCTCCAGCACCACTTCAGACATTAGTCGGGTCCGTGCCACATCGTACTGCGGCACTTCTGCATGCTCACGTGGGCCTGCACGATATAAGGCAGGTGTACCAATTTCTTTGGCTATTCAATGTATAATTTCAAAACTTTTCTAAATCTTTTCTGGCTTATATACGTAATGTTAAATAGTTAATATATTAACTCATTTTTAAAGTAATTAGAAATGTTAAGTTGTCGTATACATGGGAGTTCGATTCTTTAAAGAACCAGGTGTTTATTGGTATTAGAGAAAACACTGATGTTCTACTGACTGGCATAAGTTTTAACGCAACTTCTTCTATAAATCGAGAACAAAATCGGCAATTCCATATAAACGGGATCCATAACATCCATAAACTAGGTACAACATAAAATTAATAGTACATGATTAGATGTCCCTACCTTCGAATGGAGAATTACATCACTTAGTTCCTGCCTCGGGCACGGATGTGTGTGATGTCCTTAGGTTTAAGTAGTTCTAAGTTCTAGGGGACTGATGACCTCAGAAGTTAAGTGCTCAGAGCCATTTGAACCATTTTTGATAATAACGTCGTTATAGTTCACGCTTCCGTATTTACCGCACGCACGTCATGCCTTGCCTACATGTCGGTGATTATACACCCATATCGGAGCCGCGCTACGCTGCATACATGCTGCAGACAGAAGCTTCTCGGTCGTTTCTTATAATAAGGGCTACATTCGTTGTTAAGTGATATGAACAGTGGCAATTGTGTATAAGGTTCCGTAAGTCCTCTCGCTTACCTCATGCTGCGGGCTCACGTGCCTGATGCTGATACAGGCTTCACTGTCAAACATCTTTTGTCTCCACCCTCTAGTGGCTGTACCTCCCTTGTAACGCATTTCCTTACATATAGGACCTACTCGCATGACCTGTAAATTCCGTGACACATTTTCTTTTCTCGCAAACAGTTGTTCTGAAAAGATTTCAATATTCGCAGGCGATTCTAAGCAGCCGGGTTGCCTATTTTTCAGTAACTACCAGCCACGAGCACGTCCTCTCATTCTGTAGTAATCAGCCGCGAAATGCCAGACGGCTAAGGTGCCTGCCCCTTGCGAGGCGGAGAATACGCAGTTCCGCGGGCGTGTGTAACGCTACTGTGTACGGGCCGGGAGCCGCAACACAGCCTTGCGTAACAATGAGCGGGAAGCGGGCTTCCCGCCCCCACTCTTCCTGGCCTTCCTCCGCTGCTTGGTGACGTCCTTAGCTGCGAAACTGCCCACTACTGACTTGTTAGGGGTCAGCTCCAACACAAGTTACGTTTTAGGCCTCAGTGCGTCGCCTGGAAGAGGCAAAGTTTTTCTTTCTAAACACTTAAACGACGTTCGAATCTCCACTACAGTGTTGACTCATAACCAAAAGAAGAAAGAAAAAAACATAAATTACTAGTGTCATTATGGGGTGGGTTCTGCTGCATGTCGGAAACTGTGATCTTCCTCAGCTGACATTGTTCCCTTTCCATGTCGATATTTGTCTTATGTATAATTGTAGAGTACAGGTGAATGTCATGGACGCGTGTACGGTGTTGTGTTACATTGATGGAATTTTTTTTCGGAAATTTTTGGTAAGATCCTATGTGACCAAAGTGCTGACGTCATCGGTTCCTAGGCTTACACACTATTTAATCGAACTTAAACTAACTTACGCTAAGGACAACACACACACCCTTGCCCGAAGGAGGACTCGAACTTCCGACTGGGGGATCCGTACAAACCGTGGCAAGACGCCTAAGACAAAGCGGCTATCCCGCGTGACTGATGGAAAAAAATCGCGACACCAAAAAATAATTAATGTAGAGTAATGAAATTTCGCGAGTTCTTTTGTCTCGGTTACATATTTAAGGGATTAAAATTGCAAGATCATAGGTTAATGTAAGCGCGAGATAAGCTAATGCAATTGTGAAATGCTGATATACCCGTGTAACCGCCACAACGCTGAACACAGGCACGCAAACGTGCATGCATTGTGTTGCACAGGAATCGGTTGTCAGTTTGTGGGATGGAGTTTCATGCCTGTTGCACTTGATTGGTCAATACAGGGATGGTTAATGCTGTTTGTGGATGACACTGGAGTTGTCGTCAGACGATGTCCCATAAGTGCTCGATTGGAGACAGATCTGGTGATCGAGCACACCAAGGCAACATGTCGACATACTGTACAGCATGTTTGGTTACATCAGCGGAACGTGGGCGAGCGTTGCCCTGTTGGAAAACAACCACTGGAATGCTGTTCGAATCACCAGACTGACGTACAGATTTACTGTCAGGGTGCTTGGGATAACCACGAGAGTATCATACGAAAGCGCACGCCAGACCATAGCTGCAGATGCAGGTTCAGTGTGTCTAGAATTCAGGCAGGTTGGTCGCAAGCGGGCGTGTGTAACGCCAACACACGGCCAGAGGCAGAACCAGCTTTCATCAAAAAAACAACAGACCTCCACCTTCATTGGAGAGTGAGCTCTCGCTGGCTCCACTGAAGTCGGAAATGGCGGTGTTGTGGGGTCAGTGGAGTGCACGCTACAAGGCCGTCCTTGAGGTAACAGTTCGTGGTGCCAACTGCTTCACATGCAGGACAATGCATCACAGCCATACGTCGAACACGATGCTCTTCCCTCTAGATAGTGTCACGTGGCCGATCGAAGCCCTGTCTTCTTGTTACCATACATTCTTGTGACCACCGCTGCCAGCAATCATGTACAGTGATTACATTTCTGCCTAGACTTTCTGTAATATCGCAGAAAGAATATCGAACTTCTTCTGGTAGCCCTATTACACGCCCCCTTTCAAACTTGGTAGGGTGTTAATAATGGTGTATTTGTCGCCTTATGGAAATTCTTGACAGATGTTAACTGACCACGTCCAATCTCAAAGGTAACTAACGCAGCGTGTATTTAAAGCAAACTTGATTTGCTTCCTCATAGTGGCGCTACTAGCGGAACTCTTACGCAACTGACTCGAAATTTGAGTAGATATCGTTTTTCAGATGTAGAAACATGCCTACCAACTCTCGTTTATGTTGTGCAACTCCTTGGTATTGCGATTTTTTTTCCGTCGGTGTATTTTTGCGTTGTAAAATGATCGTGATGATGTTGATGATGGTTGATGAGAGAAGTGAGAGGATGAAAGCCGGAGACAAATAGCACCTCTCGGGTAGCACAGTTTAACGTCGCCATCTGACGGACGGACGACTATCAACAGTCACATGCCATCGCTTCTTGAAACACTGGGACATTGGCGCAAAGACTGATGATCAGGAACTTAACGCCGCCACCTTTCCCCCCCTTACTGGCCAAATACCGTCAGTGAAAATTTCACCCACCACAAGTATTGGAACCGACCTACCTCCTAGTCAGAAGCTAGCGCCCAGGCGTGCGTTAGCTACCTCGACAACGGAGGTAGGACTGACAGCCGGGATACGATCAAAGTGAATATCTTCTCAGAAAATTATTAGGATAAAAGGCCTTTCAGTGGTAGCGTCATAACGAAATGTAACAGGACCACCAGTGTTCTCAGTAGAAATATGCGATTTATCAGATGAGATCTTCTTGACTGATGATGCTATTGTCTACGGGAAAATATTATTTTATTTATTTATTCATTTACTTATAAAGTTGCGGGACACAATGTGAGCGAAAGCTACTTGGTCATCGAACGAGTCAGTATGTAGTTTACAGAATGCGGATTATAAAATTTACTGTTGCATTTTCTTCTAAATGAACCAATATGATGGAGTATATGTCCAGAATTAGAATACTGAGACAGCTGAACATCGGCCTACGCCAACGATACCCCACATCAGTCTGACCGCACTTTTCTCAGCTAAAAATTTTCCTGCTGAGTGTTCACAGTTGCCCAAAATATAGCACTATGCGAGATAATAGAATTAAAGTAAGCAAAGGAAACGAGTGTTTCACTGTCTGGGACATTCCTGTAGTGAAGATATTAGCATTCAGTTTCTGCACAAAATCTTGAACGTGATACTTCCAAGAAAGCATCAATCTACACTTAGTTCTAATAATTGGATAGGGTCGACATCACTGACTGTTTGGCCACCCTGGCGTAGTATGCTTTTACAAGATTTCGATGTCAGAAATTGGATGACTGTAAGGAATGCAGAACGGCTTAAGCCGTATTTCAACTTAATTTACCGAATAACAGCAATTTTTAACGTGATAAATAGAAGAAAAAGAGAAACTAATAAAATTCGATCGTGTGATTAGTGGTATACGCCTAGACGGTTTTCCTTCGCTTCCGAGGCTAATCGTATTTTTATCACTACGAAAAAACAAAGCCGTGTAATTAATTTTTTCTTCGTTTGCAGGTAAAGTGTCTGCAGTAGAGTTGTGGCGATTCGTGAATGAGTCGTTCATTTGAACGACTCTAAATAAAGAATCGTAAGAATCGAATCGTGATACGGACGAATCGTCGTTCAAAAGAATCGTAAGAACGATAGCGTGTTTCCGAGTCGTGACAATTCCAAGTACCAACGATTCATCGATTCTTAGTACGCTATGCTTCGAAGGCAACTTCCCGAATCATGCCGGGTCGTGCCGAATGATTACGACCGCCAGATGACAGTCAAGTGGAGGTTGCGTGTGAACAAAGGAAGCTCGGAACGAACCAACGAAGTTCGTGGGTCGTAATATTACTCGTGAAAACCAAGCTGACATTTGGCGGTGGCTGACGGGAACGAGCGTAAAGGCATTTCCCATTTACTATCCCTATATAGTGCGCATACGCGGATTCGTGTCATCCTACGTTTTTCTGTGCTCTTTCCAATTCCACAGCACCTTATATTTCACAATAAAGCAACTGTCAGCCCTCACACACTGCAAATTTAGCTCAACTTTTGTTTCGCCAAAATACAAGGCATAGGTATTTTGCTTTTAATTTGTCTGAGAACTTGCTTCTGCCACTACTATTTATGTGAGAAGACGACATACTTCTAAAGTGTAGGATACAATCGTATACAGCGACATTACTTCACTGCTAATTTGCCAATTCTGTTAGTTCCACCAGTCCCGGCACTAAATGGCTGTCGCTCTAGACCAATATTACAGAGCCTATATAGAGAGAATGTAGGCACTCTAACCAATACCTTTCTTGGCGGATCGCCGTGTAATACCGTCTTTAAACAAAAGCTTTTTTATTAATAATTTCCAGTTCGAGTTTTCGAATGTTATCCTGTTCAGATTCATATTAAATTTTAGTGAAGTAATGTCGACGTATACGATTGAATCCTGTTGTTTAGAAGTATGTCGTCTTTTCACGTAAATAGTAGTGACAGCGGCAAGTTCTCCGACAAATTAAAAGCCAAATACCTATGCTTTGTATTTAGAAGAAATAAAAGTTAAGCTAAATTTGCTGTGTGGGAGGGCTGTCAGCTGCGTTATGAATTACAAGGGTGATGTGGAATTGGAAAGACATCTTAGCACAGAAAAACTTAGAATGATATGAGCCAAACCACGTCTGCCTCACTGCTAGATTTTATTATAAAACAGACGTCAGTAGTTAGGCGCGTTCAAGCCACACAACCAAACTGGCATACCACGTAATTTTGCACCACCTTCCGCACAAATCGACTCCTCTTTCCTGGCATACTGAAATAAAACAATAGATGCAATCAAATCAAACGTGACCTTTCAACAATTAAGGCATTACACGTATAAATCGAGAATCACACTTGTAACGTCATATGCATGTTTACTCATAAATAAACTATTTCTGGCATATCTTATCAGTTCGATTCTAACCCCATTGACAAGTTTAGACCTGTCCTGCCATCTGTGAGTAAGATGTAGAACTTTTTGCATTCAGTAAGAATCGTGCCATCGCAGACTAGAATGAATCGTGAAAGAACCGTGAACGAATCGTAGGAATCGATTCGCAATGTGAGATTGAATCGTAGGAATCGAATCGGGAAAAAGAATCGTGTTGCCCAACTCTAGTCTGCAGTCCTGGCGCACACTGAAATCTCCGTCCCAGAGTACCTCAGTGCGCCGCTAGGGGCAGTATCGTGCAGTAAATGTTGCAGCTGCGTCCGGCAAACCCAGACAACCAAATGCGGTACGGACGACTTCTTCGTCGAGCGGACCAGGTGGCTAGCGGGAGACGGCACAACTCAACTGCCAACGCCGGGCGAACTTGTTCTTCCCGTCGTACGTTGTCTCCGATAGGGGCCGCCACTGCGGTGTCCAAAATACACCGGAGTAGCAGAACACTAAGTATTATTACGATATGCCTCATAATCTCGTGTCGGACCTCCTTTTCCCCGACGTAGTGCAACAAGTCGCTGGACGTTCCCTGCAGAAATATTGAGCCGTGCTCCCTCTATAGCCGTCCATAATTGCGAAAGTGTTGCCAGTGTACAATTTTGTGACGAACTGACGCTTCAATTATGTCCCATAAATGTTCGATGGGCTTCATGTCGGGCGATCTGGGTGGCCAAATCATTCGCTCGAATTTTCCAGAATGTTTTGACACGGTGCCTTGTCATCCACAAAAATTTCATCATTGTTTGGGAGCGTGAAGTCCGTGAACTTCTGTAAATGGTCTCGAAGTACTCCAACATTACCATTTCCAATGACTGGTCGGTTCAACAGGACCCAGTCCATTCCATGTAAACACAGCCCACACCATTATCGAGCCACCACCAGCTTGCACAGTGCCTTTTTGACAACTTGGGTCAAAGGTTTCGTGGGGTCTGCACCACACTCGAACCCAGTTACCGACTGAAATCAGGACTCATCTTACCAGGACACGGTTTTCCAGTCGTCTGAGGACACAAGCCCGGGAGAGGCACTGCAGTAGATGTACTGTTAAGAAAGACACGCGCCTCGGCCATCTGCTGCCATAGCCTATTAACGCCAAATTTCGCCACACTGTCCTAACGGATACGTTCGTCGTACGTCCCACATTCATTTCTGCGCAGTGTTGCTTGTTTGTTAGTACTGACAACTCTTCGCAAACGCCTCTGCTCTCAGTCGGTAAGTGAAGGCGTTGTCTGTGGTGAGGGATCGTGCCTGAAATTTGGTACTCTCGGCACACTCTTGACACTGTGGGACTCGAAATACTGAATTCCCAAACGATTTCCGATACGGAATGCCCCATGTGTCTAGCTCCAACCACTATTCCGCGTTAAAAGTGTGTTAATTCGCGTCGGGAGGACATAATCACGTCAGAAAACTTTTGACATGAATCACTTCAGTACAGACGACAGCTCTGCCCTTTTATACCTTTTGTGTGCGCACTACTGCCATCTGTATGTGTGCATATCGTATCCCATGATTTTTGTCGCTCAGTGTAGCTACCAATGCCTTCTGAAATGCATCAAGAGTCAGTGCTATTCGTTACTATCAAGAATGTTACTCTCACTGTATAGAACTCAGCACCATAGAAGAACGTACAGCTAAGGAAAGTTACGTATATCTCAATTCGCTTTATATACATACTGAAGAAAAACTTATTAATGTGTCTGACTGTTTTTACCGGCCACCTGAACTACCAGCACATCACCAAAAAGTCATCTGCTTTGTCCTGACACAACTGCAACGTTTTTACTACTACCGAAAATTAATTACCGCGCTGTACTGAAGTTTGCAACTCGGCTGTGATATTTTGTTTTGGGTCTTCTAGTCACGACCTACGGCACTGTGTCGTGGGATTCCAGTGTGCATTAGGAATTCAATTGTAAAAATGCAAACAAACACAAAATTACTTACGTAACTTTAAATTTTCGAGGAAGTAAATAAAACTTTGAGTATACCTAGTAAACATCCACGGATAATAGAGAGTGAGCAAAATAAAACTGGCCTGGAAAACATTTCGTGCACCTTAATATTGGTATTTCAACTTACATCCACACCTGCGGCAGATGATGTAGATTCGGTTAACTATTTTAAGGTGCATGAAATATTTTGTGAGCCACTTTTATTTTGAACACCCTTTACTGGGAAAACAGACTAGATGTTGAGCTCCACGAGATAAAAATAGACCTACGTTAACAGATGATGATGGTGGACTTGCGATATGGAAAGAAATGTAACGAACACATGAAATCGATACTAGAAAGATGCATGGAAGATTTGGAGTTATTTTGAGTGTTCTGGGAAGTTGCAGGGCATGTGTTAAGAAGACTGCATATAAGATGCTAGCTTGATCTAACCTAGAGAACTTCTGCAGTATTTTGGGCCCCTGTTACATAGGAGATGCCCTGATGGGATCGTAGAAGACTGATTTAGTAAATATGAAAATACACGGTCCGAAGCTGTGAAGCACCCAGAAGGGGAAGACGAAACTAAGTGAAACTTGGCAGATTGAGAAGGTCTGTGATGTTATTTCGGTGATTACAAAATAGTCAAATTTACAATGAAATTGGCAGTGTGAGCCCACTTATCACTATGACTTTGGACCCCCTCTGGCTCGGATACACGCAGTGATTCTGTTGGGAAGGGTGTCCTAAAGCCGTTGTATCCTCTCCTGAGGCAAGCTGGACCACAAAAGTTGTAACTAGTCCTCGGCATATTGCTGAATATTAGCAGTGGGACAGAGTTGACGTCAGAACTTGTCCTACACATATTCTATCACGGACAGATATGGGAACCACGCTGGCGATTGGAGCACCTCAGCGTCATACAGACAGTTCGTAGAAACACGTGACCTGTGGACAAGCACTGTTCTGTTGAAAAGTACCACCACCTTGAAGTCGCACGATGTCTGTGCCACCAGGGTGCCTTCATCAGTAGCAGCCGTGACCTGCAGTCACAGCCGACGATTGGCCACACTATGACCCACAATACACACCGTTCGTGGCACCACTACAAACGCAACCGTTCGTGTTGTGGTGACAGTAGCCTACGCATGGGACGGTCCGGCTGCTAATAGTTACTGACTAATTGCGCGGAATGACACAGAACGTTGCAGGGAATCCATTACTTGTTCTCGGTTGCCAAACGCAGATGTGAAGGTGTTCGCTGAACAATAAGGCGATCCTCTGTTGTGGTGGTCAGAAATGATCGACTGGATTCTTGACGACGAGTATGCCATAAAGTCCAGTTTGGACCACTGTCAAATCACAATGCCCCATAAATCTGGACATTGCACAATTCTACCAGCCCGCCGAATGGAGACCCACAATGAGGCCCTTTTCAAACTCCGTCGGGTACTGATAAAACTGTCTCACACGAGTACGCAGCATCTCCGTGTCTTTCATAGGGACCGTATCTTACACTCTTCACGTCCCTTATACACCGACGGAAAAAAATCACAACACCGAGAAGGAGGTGTGCGACATAGACGAAAATTGGTAGGCGTGTTTCTACACCTGAAAGATGAAGCCTCTTCAAATTTCTTGCTACTCGCACGAGAGTGACGCTAGTTGCGCCACTATTTTAACCAGATTTGCTTTAAATACACGCTGTAATGGTAGTGAGCGTTACTTACCTTTGAAACTGGACGTGGTGAGTTGACGTTCGTCAAGATCACCTTTAAGGCGACAAGGACGCCATAATGTCAACACTTCACTGAGTTTGAACGAAGGCTACTAGAAACTGGATGTTCCTTCTGCTGTAGTATAGAAAGAGTTGGCACGACACGATTGCTGGCAGCGGTGGTCACGAGAATGTACCGTCGCAAGAAAACTATGTTCCGGACCGACACGTTGCACTACCGACAGGGAAGACCATCACGTACTGCATCTGCTGCAGCAGTTTCGTTTGGCACCACAGAGACACAACGAACTGTTATAAATCGGTTTCTCCGAGGCCGAGCCAGGCGCCCTGACCCCAAACCATCGCCATTTGCGACTTGAGTGGTGTCAAGCGACAGCTGATCGGAGGGCTAGGTGGAGACCTTTTGTGCTTCCTGATGAAATCTGGTTTTGCCTCGGTGCCAGTATGGCCGTGTGTTGGATAGAAGGACGCCAGTTGGGGGCCTGAAAATCAACCCGTCTGTGTGCTACACACACTGGACCTACACCTGGAGTTACGGTCCGGAGCGTGATTTAGTACGACACCAAGAGCACTCTCGTGGTTATCCCACGCATCCAGACTGAATTTGTACGTCATTCTTGTGATTCGACATGTTGTGCTGTCATTCGTGAACAGTATTCCGCGGGATGTTTTCCAACAGGATAGCGCTCACCCACATACCGCTGTTATAACCCGACGTGCTCTACAGTGTGTCGACATGTTGCCTCGTTGTGCTCGATCACCATCGGGTTATCCTGAAAGCGAGTGTAGTGTCTTAACGAATATGCCATTTCGCTCCCTACGCCGCTATTCTTTGCGGAGGTAGCATACCAACTGAAGGGCTGCCAGCCTGAGTCGCGTTGTGAGGCTGAGTGGTATTTTTATCCAGGTCCGTAGTTTATTTGACGTCCCCTTATATATCCTCATCTGGAGTACGTGTTAAGCTGTTACGTACCTCTACAAACATGTTTGGCACTGTATCGCTCGGTTTTCAAAATGCGTGGTGGCAAGCTACATTGCGTTGTAAGAGCCAGCACAGTTATTAACGTACATTTGCTAGCAGCAGTTCAGACCACCGAGCGGTGGGTAAGCAACTAACAGCAAATTTAATGCTCTCGACAAAATCCCTTGGAGCAAATGCACATGTAGCAAACTCAAATCAAAATTTTATTACAAGAAAATCTATATCTTCAATTTTTCCATTCTACATCCTCTTCTGCGAGTTGGCAGGTATTCTATAATTTAAAGAAATTGGGCTAAATTATAACATTCAGTTACAAATTCAACTTCTCTTTGACGACTTCATCTTAAGGTGTCACTTCAAAGTTTCTGATGACGTTTACCATCTACAAAAGTCATCATTCGATCAAAAGAATTGCAAAACGAATTAAAGAAGATATCTGCAAGGTGCTAAAGGTGGCAGTTGGTACTAAACAATAAAAAGTGTGAGGTCTTCCACATGAGTACTAAAAAATTTCGTTAAATTTCGTTTACTCTATACGTCACACAAATTTAAAGGTTGTTGATGCACCTAAACGCCTTGGCTGCATGCCATGTCGTGCTATTATCAAAGGCATTCGCTTCGTCGTCTACTGCCATAGGCCATTAACACAAAATTTTACTGCACTGTACCGAGGGATACGTTCGCCGTATGTCTCACAATGATTTTTCTGGTTATTTGACACAGTGTAGCTTGTGTGTTACCACTGACAACTCTACGCAAACACCGCTGCTCTCGATCGTTAAGTGAAGGCCGTCGGCCGCTGCGTTGTCCGTGTTGATAGGTAATGCCTGAATTTTGGTATTCTCGGCACACTCTTGACACTGTGGCTCTCGGAGTACTGAATTCCCTAACGATTTCCGAAATGGAATGTGTCATGCGCCTAGCTCCAACTACCATTCCGCGTTCAAAGTCCGTTAATTGGCGTCGTGCGGGCATAATGACGTTGGAAAGCTTTTCATGTAAGTCGCCGGAGTACAAATGAGAGCTTCGCCAATGTACCTGGTGTACGCGAGCCTACCGCCACCTATATATGCGCATATTGCTATCCCATGACTTTTGTCACCTCAGTGTAAAAGCAAAGCCGTTTGTCGTTGAGACGATATTTTTCCACGAATTTCCAGTTACCAACTTTCTCCTCCGAATGCGGAAATATTGTGTTGGAAAAATAGCCATCGTAATAAAATTAAAGAAATCAGAGCTCGCACGGAAAGATTTAGGTCTTCTTTTTTCCCACACGCTTTTCGAAAGTGAAACGGCCCGGAAACAATTTGAAAGTAGTTGTATTGGCCCTCTGCCAAACACTTCTGTGAATTCTAGAGTTATCAGGTAATTTAGATGTAAATGTCGTAGTAATATAGAAAGTCTGTGGAAAACGGAATTAGGTAGACTGTAACATTAACTTTCCTTAGTTACTTATAAGTAACCAACTGTCAGTTTTTCTGAAAGTAACTTTTTTTATTTACAGGGTAAATACATGATAACCGTAAGTAACACTTTGCTTCAACAGCTGAAGGTATAGACCTGGGCGTGAAGAAGGCAATGTACGTAGGAAATTTAAAAAAAAAAAACAACATACAATTGCAATTGAAGACAGTATTTCATTTCGGTCTTCCTTCGTTACTGCTTTTATTAAAACGCCGACAGCGAGATCACTGCCAAAAAAACTTGCTTACTTATGACAAGCATACGTAAGAAACTCAATATGCACATCCCATTTCTGCTGTATATGAGTTAAATGGCAAGAGACCAGAGGGAACTTCAGAGAGACGTGCAGACAAGGAGGGTGAGGAAAATTTGGCGACGTACATTGGTAATGAATGGAATGAAGACAGAAATGAAAAGCGTTAGCGTTTCTGCGTCAAATGAAAGACAAAAGAAGAGTTTTAAGAAATAAAGTGAGGACATAGGAAGCAGAGTAATAACGCTAAACGTTCTCAGAAACATCATTCAACAGTTATAGCTATATGTTTCTTTTTCGGCCCTTTAGACAGCGAGATGCCTGTGTATATTGTTTGAATGTCAGGTAACTGTCCCGACTGCCGGCCGGTGTGGCCGTGCGGTTAAAGGCGCTTTAGTCTGGAACCGCGTGACCGCTACGGTCGCAGGTTCGAATCCTGCCTCGGGCGTGGATGTGTGTGATGTCCTTAGGTTAGTTAGGTTTAAGTAGTTCTAAGTTCTAGGGGACTGATGACCACAGCAGTTAAGTCCCATAGTGCTCAGAGCCATTTTTTGAACTGTCCCGACTGTTGGAAAAAAGGAGCAATGTTTAACTTTAACGGCCCACCAACATCTAGGTCATGAGGGACAGAGCAATCAGTTGTGAGAAGGAAATCGGCTGCGGCCATTTCGAGGGAACTGCCTCATCATTCACCTGGATCTCTTTAGGGTAACTGCAGGAAACCTCAATTACTACGGCCAGACAGGCATCCGAATCCCGCTCCTCTCAAATACGTGGTTGGCGAGTACACCACTGCACCAGTTTGTTCAGTGGTCACTGGCGGTACGGTAGCAAAAGTGAAAAACACTTCACCACAGCTGCTCCACGTTTGGAAAATACTACAGTATTGTTAGCAATTTCTGGAAAAACTATAACTGGTCATGGAGAACGAATTGATGGCTAGACTTCTTTCAGTAAGGAAAAGTTGACTCCTAGTCGAGAGCAGGACGACAATGGTGAGCCGCCGAGACCTAGATGAGGTGAGCACAAGCGTATATTAAAGAATCCGTGTCTCTGCAACAACGGCTTAAATTGATTCACGCAGAATTTCTCAATAATGCTTATCTGTGTGAAGGTTGTCCGTTGCAGGGGCTTAGTTGTTAACTATCAGTTGTAGAGGGCAATAAGTAAAATAAATGTCGTGTGGCTAGGGCCTCCCATCAGGCAGACCGTTCGCCGGGTGCAAGTCTTTCGATTTGACGCTCCGTCGGCGACTTGCGCGTCCACGGGGATGAAAGGATGATGATTAGGGAAACACAGCACCCATTTCCTGAGAGGAGAAAATCTCGGCTCCAGCCGGGAATCGAACTCGGACCCTTCGGATAAACCTTCTGTCGCGCTGATCACTCAGCTACAGGGGGCGGACTAGCAGTACGTCTGATATAGGCATGCAATGCATATATTTTGGTACGCACGTAGCATATAGCTTTAATATGTCGCCCAAGGCTGAAATTCAATTTATTACGCAGATTGATGTAAGATTCATCAGTTGTTCCAGTACATAAAAGTAATTTAGTGAAGTATTGATTGAAACATCATGGGACAGATAATTAATATCTAACACGAGCGTAATTCGCCTACATTCTAAACACCGTTTCCTTTTCTGCAATAAAAAACAACAACATATCTTTGCCTTTTCCTACCGTTTCACATGTGTTCTTTTATTCTGGAATGACATTTTCACGTAAAATATATCAATATTGACTACTTTGTGAATTACATTGCTAATTTCTTTTGACAAAGCAGCAAGTGAATAAGTTTGGTTAGAAAACCCTGAAACTCTCGCTGATTTCATAATTCATTAACTTTTTAAATTTTGTATACTGTCATGCGTTTGCTGAGTCAAGCTCATTAACTTCTTAGAAATAACGTAATTTATTAACTTTATAACTCAAAATATAATCGTTTATTCTATTGGACCCATAGGTAATACGAGGAGACTTTATCTTTCTTACAAAAGATATTTAAATTAATTCATTTTGGACAACAGGTTATTCTCGGGATAATTACAACAAACAATTTTCCTAGCGGACAAGTTCGAGAAACCCGAGTCCGTTACACGTCTTACTGCAGAAATTGTGTGTAGAAAAAGTCGTAATGGTCACGTATGTGACGAACACGATTTTTTGTAGCCTCACATCAGCTGACCTTCCAACAACATTTACAGGTCACAACAATGACTGTCGCGAATACGGATGACTTAGGTGAGCCACAGAAATTGCCGGCGCCAATCACGCTTGTCACGGCACGGGCTGAGATGGAACACTTGTACACCGAATCTGTCTTCGAAAGTAGAACCAAAACATTTGTTTTTTTCAGGTTTCAGAAATCGTTCTGGACTTACTGGCAAATAATCGACGTAGAATTCGATTTCGTGAGACGCGGCACATGTCGCTGGCCCTCAATTGGCTAAGACGAGAAGAGTTGTAATTATAACTCCTCGAACCATTAAGTTACGATTTTATTTAAAAGACATATCACTTCCTATTATTTGTAAAAAGTCTGACACATTTCTTACACTACAGTAATTCCAAAGTAATCGTATCATTTTGTAGGACTGCACCAATTACAGGCCACATGAATATTTTCGCTGTTTGGGCAATCCTTTTTTTCATAGCATGTACGAGGTTATTTAGGTTTGTTAATTAAGGCAGTATCTAGGTCATTCTCGTTTTGTTCGACGTAGAGTGTATTTTAAACTGTTGTTTTATTTTCAACATATAATCGGTCACTCTTGCAAAGATGAAAGATCGCCTACTGGATAGAATCACAAACGAAAAAAAAAACTAATCATTAATAATACTAATGTATTTGCATCATTTTTATAAACGAGTTGAGATACTGTCTATCGTGTACGAAATTATTCGACGTTACCAGTTACGACAATGCCTAGCTCATCTATGTTTCCTTTTAGGAAGAGCTTATTTGAAATTGTAGTTGCCGTTCAATGTATAATTTAAGATTGGAGCTGCGAATGTTCCTAATAAAGCTGAAAAATCGCACGTTGGGTAGAATCACAAAATTAATAATTGATCAATAACTGTAAAAACGTATCTTTACGGTTTTTACACATCGCCGGAAGAGAACTTCTTTCCGTTTTTGTGAAGTGAATACGAAAACGGCGGCGAGTGAGAAGGGACAATATTTGAGACCCAGCATATCAACTATCTTGTTGTATAAAAGCAAAGGATCGTATGGGAATAATTTTGAGCGCTCGGAGGTGTGGCGGGGTGCGCGGTGTGGGCTTACCTGCGCTCCAGGAAGGCGCCGGCGCTGCGGTGGCGGAGGCTGGAGACAACTGGCCGGCCGGCGATCCTCGGCCGCAGAAGAAGCCGCGGCTCCCCCACGCCGCTCTGCCGGCCCCCTCCCAGGCGCAGTCCTGCATTTTGTGGGTCAAGGCCCCCACGCAGGGAACTTGCATTTCTGCCCGGGCTCTGCTCTCCGGCTATTTCGTGATCCGGGAAGGGCATCCGGGATTCCACCCCACGACGCAACTCGCGCCACCGGGGAAACTCGGGGTGGTGCTAGCCGCTAGCCTTCGCTGCAGCGTCGGTGGTCCGTTGCTGCGGCTCTCGCTCTGCAAAAATGTTCAAATGTGTGTGAAAGCCGGCCGAAGTGGCCGTGCGGTTCTAGGCGCTGCAGCCTGGAACCGCGAGACCGCTACGGTCGCAGGTTCGAATCCCGCCTCGGGCATGGATGTGTGTGATGTTCTTAGGTTAGTTAGGTTTAACTAGTTCTAAGTTCTAGGGGACTAATGACCTCAGAAGTTGAGTCCCATAGTGCTTAGAGCCATTTGAACCATTTTTTGTCTGTGAAATCTTATGGGACTTAACTGCTCAGGTCATCAGTCCCTAAGCCTACACACTACTTAACTACTTAACCTAAATTATCCTGACAAAGACACACACCCATACCCGAAGGAGGACTCGAATCTCCGCCTGGACCAGCCGCACAGTCCTTTACTGCAGCGCCCGAAACCGCTCGGCTAATTCCGCGCGGCTCTCGCTCTGCAATAGAGCTCGTCCCGAGATCGTCCCACTACAGTCTAGAACAAATCAATATGCCGCAATACTAAAGGAGTGTATTGAGCTGTCACTGTCAGTGTTTCACTGTTTACCAGCTGTAAAAACAAGATGGCGGACAGTAGAACAGTTGAAGGTGCTACTAGGAACACCTTCAACTGTTCCACTGTCCGACATCTTGTTTTACGCCTTCAACTGTTCCACAGTCCGCCATCTTCTGTTTACAGCTGGTAAACAGTGAAACAGTGACAGTGACAGCTCAACACACAGAACTTCACAGTGAAGAAGATAAGGAAAAAAGAAAATTCAAGTGAAACATAATGTAAATAAACACAGGCGCACACATACACACACAAACACACACACACACACACACACACACACACTAAACTTTCCAGATAAAATTAATTTATTTCAGTCATAACCATAACAGTTTCCAAATCGTAATTTTTGTGTAAATATTTTGTCTACATTAAGTTGTATATCGTTACAGATGACAAATGGCTCTGAGCACTATGGGACTTAACATCTGAGGTCATCAGTCGCCTAGAACTTAGAACTACTTAAAATTAACTAAACTAAGGACATCACACACACCCATGCCCGAGGCAGGATTCGAACCTGCGACTGTTGTAGTAGTGCGGTTCCGGACTGAAGCGCCTAGAGCCGCTCGGCCACCGCAGCCGGCTGCAGATGACAAACTGTAAAAGAAAACAGACACTGTAAAAACATGATACAGCAGGAAAATCTCACCATGTGGTGAATTCATGTGTTCTTCAAAAATCTGTATTACATTTTATAAACTAATATTTACATCTATACAAACAGTAAAGAACATTCTTTATGTTTAACAGCCATAAAATAAAAGCCCACTGATGACGCTGCAACTGCAGAGAAACATGTTTGAGTTAAAAAACAAAATAGTGTTTTGCTAAAGGCAGACCCCATCCAAAAACATATAAACACAACCATGTTTATTCTCCTAACACGTTTCACCACAGTTGTGGCATCTTCAGTGCGGTTTTCTTTTATTCTGAAAAATATAAGTACAATTTTTTAAGGTCATTAGTAACGTGTTGAAACAAGATTTGTTGTTGTTGTTTAGATTATATGTGTCGGTTGGACATTACGTGTGCCTGGCGACAGTCAAATGAAATCATCCACCGGTCTATGTTAACACAGCATGTCAAATGCAACACACGGATGTTAATTCAACGTCTTTATTGAATGTTTGCCGAGAATATAACCTAAAAAATAAATGCCGCGCGTGGTAGCCGAGCGGTCTCAGGCGTCTTGTCAGGATCCGCGCGGCTTTCCCCGTCGGAGCGTAGGTTCGAGTCCTCCCTAGGGCACGGGTGTGTGTGTTGTCCTTAGCATAAGTTAGATTACGTAGTGTGTAAGCTTAGGGATCGATGACCTCAGCAGTTTGGTCCCATAAGACCTTATCTTACCACAAATTTCTAAATTTCCAAATAAATATTCTGACAAAAACTTGTCTTACGGCTCATTGACTTTTACCATTGGCACAACTGATCTAGTTTGATTACTATATGGCTGCTAAAGGAATTATTGTCGTTGTTTCTGTACTTCGATCGACCTGTTGGCGTATTTGGCGCGATATGCTATTTATACAGGGTGTAAACGAAAACTATTTACAGCGTATCACAGTGGTGTTGGGGAAGTCGAGACGAATAATTTGACAAAGGACACTTGTGGTGCATCCTCAAATTGGCCACCAAAAGCCACTTAAGGTACAGCACACGCGCGCCGTGCGGGATTTTCAATATCTTCTCGCCCTCTGCGCCACCGGTTTACTCGTTAGGCCTTTTGATATTTTTATCCCGTTAACATTAGCGATTTAAATGTTCCCGTAAGGACCATGAAGACGAAATTTTTGAAAGCGTTATGCAAAAAGTAATTACGTTTACAATTCAGTCTAAACGTAATCCCATCAAGCACGGTACTCTCGTAGAGCGAAGGTGAGTGAAACAAAACAATGTACCGGATAAGCTGACGCTATCAAAACTTTAGCGAGGAAAGGAACTAAACTCCAGATGGTTAAAACCGATTAACAAAGGGAACGCGCCTACGTGCCATCACAAATTTAGTTAAAATTTTTGGTATACAAGGGGCTTGATTCGAAATAAAAGTGACGTAAGTGGGAGCTCCAGATGGCCAAACATTAAGAAAAAATAACGTTTCTGAGTGCGGGTTAGGCAACGCAGAGGCCATTTGCAGTTACGACGCACCGATTGACGTGGCGGATAGAGTAAATAACGGTAAACCGAGGGTTGTGGAGTCGGGTACCTATGCAGAAACTTTTGTTACGTTCACTGCAAGTGAACCTAAATAATGCTCAGCACATTTTATTTATCAATAATTTCATAAAAGGCATGAAATGGAAAAGCAAAGGCAAATTCGGAATCGCAAATAAATTTGCAGGAAGGTGTACACATGAGAACTTCGGATATAAAAATTGATACTTTTATTACTTTATAGTTGATGATTTACACATACTGGGGTGATATTTAAGCGTCTTTCGCGCGTTATAAATGCCGCATTTTTACAATTAAATAGTTGTTTTAAAGTTCCTACGGAAAGACAAACATCGTTTACGTTCGTAAAAGGTTCTCTCTAATCAGACAATTAAACGGCGAACCACCCGTAACGCATCATTTCGCGAAATATTCACTAGGATAGTTGGCGATGTGCAGTGGAATGCATTTTGATGCATTTGTCTCGGGATCTGATTTTTTTTTTCCCGCACTCGATGGACCGATTTCACCTGCAATGCAAATCTATCGTTCGCGTGCAGTAGCCGAGGACAGCTCAAATATCAGAATGAAACTAACGGAATAGGAAGTACTGTACGCTTTAATTACAATCACTTCTTGGAACGTTAGTTGGTGAGTCGTCGTGGACGCGGTAAGTACAAACCTTTCTCAGAAATTTATTTGCCATCCCATATTCTCCTTTGCCTTTCCTTTCCATGCCTTTTATGAAAATATTAATAATTGCAATACACTGCATATCATTTCGGTTTAGTTGCTGTGTAACTAACGTAAGAACAGAAAATGAAAAGGCTGAAGAAACTTTTAGCTTATGGTCTTGACCAACGACCCTCGGATTACCGTTCCGTACTCTCTCCTCTACGACAGCGCTGCCTTGCAATGAGGCTAACTTAAATGTCTCATGCCTCGCCCGACCCGCGCCAAAAATGCTACTTTTCTGAACTCCTGGCCATCAGAGTACCCACTTGGGTCACTTCAATTTCTGACCAAGCCCTGCATATAGGTGTCACATAAACTTAGACGAAATCAGTGACGATGAACAGGAGCGGTGCGCAAGTAAGCCGGTGGCGTAGCGGGCCAGAGGATGCTGAAAATCTCATGCTGTAGCTTCAGTCGCTTTTGTTGGCCAAATTGAGGTAGTTTACCGGACTGATAGACCACAAGTGGCCTATATCAAATTATTCGTCTCGACTTCCCCAACACCACTGTGGTACGTTGTAAACAGTTTTCATTTACTCTCTATATAAATAGCATATCACACCAAACAGGTCTCCGAAACATAAACTCGTGTAATTTTACTGTCGTCAACAGGTCGATCTTGTAAGGGGTCCGTAGGCCCTTACCATAAATTTGCACTCGGCACAGGTCGATAGGGCGATCAATCGATTGTGTCGTGTTGCGAGAGCGAGTGTGGAGTTGAGCCAGTGTCATGTTGCGGATAGAGGTGTGTGGAGGTCTTTGTTGAAATACAAGGCTTTAACGGAGAAGGGAGTCGCCATCGCCGTGGTTAGACCCCTTTGTACTAGAATAATACCGGGAAGGTGAAGAAGTATTATTACGAAAGTGATCAGTGACATTTCTAGGGCCGATATTTGGTTTCGCGTCTACTGCGCCGGCGTCACCTTGGATTGCAGTGTTGGATGCAGAGATGGATTAGCGTGTGATGATAATGGAAAATGAAGAAGCTTGTGCTGAGATTAGCCGTAATTAGATATGTATGACGAAGGCAGTGGCTGTCTCCTTTTTTGTGTTTTTGAGAAGAATATAGATTCGTAATTAGTGAAACTGTGTTGGTGTTTTTCTTGTTACCAGACATTTCATTATTACAGTATTGAACAGGACGAACTGGAAAGTAACAACTTCCGTAGCAGTCAATTCCGATTACCAGCCCCATTAGGTACACGGTCATATTAATAATAAATATTGGGCTGCTATTCGATCAGATCAGGTCGGGATACATAAACGGAGGTGTTACAATCTGAATATAGAAACGACGACATAGAGTAATCAGAATAGATCAGCTGTACCAATGGTAAAAATTAATGAGCCGTAAGACAGGTTTTTATCGGAATACTTAGTTTTGAGGTTACATTCTAGGTAAAAATTCAATACAGACGTTGACGTAACATCCCCGTGTTGCAATTGACATGCTGTGTTCACAGAGACCGGTGGCTGATTTCGTTTGACTGTCACAGGCCACGTAATGTCCAACCAATATATGAAATCTAAGCAACAACAACAAGAAATCTCGTGTCAACGCGTTTAATTCACTTAAAAATCTGTACTTATATCTTTCAGAATAAAAGAAAAACCCACTGAAGATGGCACAACTGTGGTGAAACATGTTGGTAGCACAAAAAATCGTCATCCTTTGATTGATTGTTAGGAACTACGTAAGTTCTGTGGAACCTCGTTTAACCAACCCTCATTAATTCGGAGCTCCTGTTTATTCATTCTCTTTTTTGTTTGTTTATTTATGTTTTAGTGCAGTTCTTCATGCTCCGTAAGTAAGAATGTCAGAGAACTACGACGGCCGGCCGTGGTAGCTGAGCGGTTCTAGGCACGTCAGTCCGGAACCACGCGGCTGCTATGGTCGCAGGTTCGAATCCTGCCTCGGGCATGGATGTGTTTGATGTCCTTAGGTTAGTTAGTTTTAAGTAGTTCTAAGTTTAGGGGACTGATGACCTCAGCTGTTAAGACCCATAGTGCTTAGAGCAGAGCAGAACTACGACGAAAATCATTTAATTTTAATTCATCCAACTGCCAGTCACAGATCGTGAAGCAGTGTCAGTTAACAAGTTGACACTGAGTTGTATAGCACTGTACTGCCCCAGTTTACAGCGAGTGTAAAAAAAGCATAAAAAAGAACGTGGGTGATTGCGTCCATAGACAAAAAGTTAAATGTACTATACAGGACGGATGAAGCAGACTTGTTGGACAATGATTACATTGAGGCATTTACAAACACTCCAGAATGGTCAAACATACACACAAACACTCCAGAGTGGTCAAACATACAATGGTCAACCAAAACATTACGACCATCTACCTAATAGCCAGTATGTCCACCTTTGCCACGGATAACAGCGTCGTAGCATGAAAGCAATGTGGCCTCGGTAGGTCGCTGGAGGGAGTTGCCACCGCATCTGCACAAACAACTCACCTAATTCCAAAGAGGGAGGCGATGAGCTCCGACGCCACGTTCTATCACATCTCAGATGTATTCGGTCAGGTTAAGATCTGGCCATTTGGGAGGGTCAGCACGTCAACTGGACTCGCCGCTGTGTTCCTCGAACCACTCCATCACACTTCTGGCTTTGTGACATGGCGCGTTATCTTGCTGAAAAATGCCACTGCCGTTGGGAAACATGATTGCCGTGAAGGGGTGTAAGTGGCCTGCAACCAGTGTACGATACTCCTTGGCCGTTATGGTGCTTTGAACGAGCTCCCATGGATGCCGAGAGGATATGGATGTTCCCCAGAGGATAATGGAGCCACCGCTAACGTGTCTCCTCTGGAAGACGACGGATTCGCGCCCTCCCATTGGCGTGAAGAAAAAGATAATGGGATTCATCATACCGTGCAATGGCCTGCCACTGTGCCAACGTGCAGTGTCGACGGTCATTTGCGCATTTCAGTAGTAGTTACCGATGCCGTTTTGTTAACATCGGCACATGCGTGAGCCTTCGGCTGCTCAGGCCCATCGTTAGGAGTGTTCGGTGCAGTGTGTGTTCAGACACCCTTGTTCTCTGCCCAAAAGTCTGATGTTTGTCAGTTCCGCCACAGTTCTTTTTAGCAGTCTGCCCAGCCCACGACGTCCGACATCTGTAATGATGGGTGGCCGCCCAACCTCACGACGTCTGGACGTGGACACTCACCATAGCACTCCTCGGACATCAGATAAGTCGTGCAGTTTCCGAAATGCTTGGGCCGAGCCTCCTGGCCATCATAATCTGTCCTCGGTCAAACTCAGATAGCTCGCGCCCCTTCCGCATTCTACACACGGACAACACGCTTATTGACACTGTACGAACCGCGTGTGTGTCTGACTAGCAGTCATTCCTCGTGATGTGACGCTTCTGTCACGTGGACGGGTTTTATGTTGATAGTGAGTCGGTGGTCATAATGTTCTGGCTAATCAGTGCAGGTGTTAATGGCGTAAAGACTGAATGCGAAGTGGTATGACTATTTGATTACGATATTATTATCATTCGTTCGTCTGCAGACAATAACGACAGTGATCATGGAATTGTTAACAAAGTTGCCGCTATGTCTGAGGAAGTTATGACACATACAGAGGTCACTGCGAAGACTGACAAATTAATGGTTTATTTGGCTCGCCAGCTGGAAACAACCTCGGCAAAAAGATGCTGTTGAAATGCCTGCGTGATCGTGCTGCACGTAAAAGACATGAGATTCTGGCTCAAAAGAAACACTGATTATTTGAGGGTATAAAACTGTATTTTTTTTATATTTTTGCAAAATTTATGTGAAAAAAGTATGTAATTTATGTGTTTACGTGAAGACAAATATAACGTGTTTATAAGGCATTTAACACATACCGTTCTAATATCTTTCTGAAATTCCGGACTTATACGGATTTGCGATAATTCGAATGACCCACGGTCACATCTGGACCGGATGAATGAGCTTCTACTGTATTTGAAACTACCAATTTACTGCAATCAGTCACAATTTATTTTATTAACACTTCACTTTTCGGAAGTTTAAACCTCTATCATAAGGTGGATTTATGTCAATTAATGAGACGTATGTGCTGCGTACCGAGCGAGGTGGCGCAGTGGTTAGCACACTGGACTCGCATTCGGGAGGACGACGATTCAATCCCGTCTCCAGCCATCCTGATTTAGGTTTTCCGTGATTTCCCTAAATCGTTTCAGGCATGTGACGGGATGGTTCCTTTGAAAGGGCACGGCCGATTTCCTTCCCAATCCTTCCCTAACCCGAGCTTGCGCTCCGTCTCTAATGACCTCGTTGTCGACGGGACGTTAAAAAACACTAACCTAACCTAACCTGTGCTGCGTGTACGACGTTAGGGTATCCTGTGACGCTGTCTGATGGCAGACGACAAAAAACAAAACACTTTTTAGTACAATGCTCAAAGTTTTGAGGAGATTTTTGACTGCAAAGACGAGTGGTACTACAACGTAAATACATCCAGTGGTCATAGCTTCCTTTCATGTCGTGTTTACAGACGAAATACCAATACCATCCTACATAGACTATGTAAAAGAACTTGCCCCTCTACTAGCGTCAGTGTATGATAGGTGCTTGGAGGGTCGCCGAACAGACGGAAAAAACTATAGGCCCGTATCTCTGACGTCGGTCAGTTGTAAAATTTAAAACATGTTTTCTGCTCTCATATTATGAAATTTCCGGAAGTCGGCAGTCTTCTCTTTAGGAAACAACACGGGTTTCGAAAACAATGATTATGTGAAATCCAGCTCGCTCTGTTTGTCCACGAGACCCAGAAGGCCGTAGATACAAGCTCCCATGTACATGCCGTGTTCCTTGACTTTCGGAAGACATGCCATGCAGTTCCGCACTGCCGACTAATGAACAAAATACGAGCGCACGAGATATCACACCAGCTGTGTCATTGGATCGAAGACTATCTAGCAAACTGAACACATCATGTCATTGTGAACGGGGAGAAGTCTTCACACACATAAGTAAATTTGGGCGTGCACCGGGGGAGTGTTAGAGGACCATTACTTATCACAATATATGTAAATGACGTAATAGATAAGTTAGGAAGTTCTGTGAAGCTTTGTGCAGGTGATGCTTTTGTATGAAGGGATGTCATGATGCTAGAAAATTGTAGCGAAATGCGGGAAAACTGGCAGAGGAGTGACGCTTGATGCAATGAGTGGCAATTGACCCTCAACATAAAAATGTATATTGCGAATACTTAGAAACACGCGTTATTTTATGATTATACTACTTCAGAACAATCACTGTATACAATTACTTCCTTAAATTACCTAGGTGTGTGAATACGGAGCGATCTGAAGTGGAATGATCACATAAAATTAATTGCGGATAAGGTGGATACCAGATTGAGATTCACTGGAAGGATACTCAGGAAATGTAGTCCACTAATAAAGGCAGTAGCTTGCAGAATACTCGTTCCACCAACACTTGAATATTGTTCGCCAGTATGGGATCCGTACAAAATAGGCCTGATAAAGGAGATAGAGAAAATCCAAAGAGCAGCAGCGCGTTTCGTTACAGGTTCATTTAGTAAGCACGAAACCATTACAGAGATAATCAACGGACTCCAGTGGCAGAAACTGCAAGAGAGGCGTTCTGTATGACAGTATAATTTATTGTTAAAGTTGTTTCTCTAAGAGTCAATAAATATTACGCTATTTCTACGTATATCTCGCGAAAAACCCAAGGAGATAAAATCAGAGAAATTCGAGCCCACGTGGGGACATAACAGAAATCGTTCTTCCGCAAACCATTTGCGACTGGAACAGGAAACAGGGAAGCGATAGTGGTACACAAAGTACACACCCGCCACACATAGCAAGGTCGCTTTCAGAGAACACATGTAGATATAAATTGAATGGACCTTAGTGATCACTGTATTGTGTATTAAACCGGGGACCTAGAAACGACGGAGCCCTCAGTGGTTCACAACCCCACAACAGGCCACAGCAGTCCACCCACCCCAAATGTTTGCGCGGTAGAGTAATTATGGTGTACGCGTACGTGGAAACAGTGTTTGCGCAGCAATTGCCGACATAGTGTAACTGAGGCAGAATAAGGAAAACCAGTCCGCATTCGCCGAGGTAGATGGGACCGCCTTAAAAACCATCCACAGGCTGGCCGGCACACCGGACCCCGACACGGATTCGTGCCAGGCACCGGCACGCCTTCCCGCACAGGAAGCAGCGCGGCTAGTGATCACTAGTTTAACGTCTTCTTGATACGAGCAGAGCCTCAGTTGTGCGACTGGATTCGTGATTTCCTGTCAGAAGGGTTACAGTTCGTAGTAATAGACGGGAAGCGAAAGTCATCGAATAAAACAGAAGTAATATGCGGCGTCCCTCAAGGAAATGTTATAGGCCCTCTATTGTTCCTGATTGTATTAACGACATTGGAGACAATCTGAGTAGCCGTCTTAGATTGTTTGCAGACGATGCTGTCATTTACCGTCTTGTAAAGTCATCAGATGATCAAAACGACTTGCAAAATGATTTAGGTAAGATATCTGTATCGTGCGAAAAGTGGCAATTGACCCTGAATCAAGAAAAGTGCGAAGTTATTCACATGAGTACTAAAAGAAATCAGCTAAATTTCGATTACGCGATAAGTCACACAAATCTGTGGGCTGTAAATTCCACTAAATACTCAGGGATTACAATTACAAATAACCTACATTGGAACGATCACATAGATAATACTGTGGGTAGAGCAAACCAAAGACTGCGATTCATTGGCAGAACACTTCGAAGGTGCAACAGGTCTACCAAAGAGACTGCTTGCACTACGCTTGTCCGCCCTATTCTGGAGTACTGCTGTGAGGTGTGGGATCCGCATCAGGTGGGACTTGCGGATGACATCGAAAAAGTACAAAGAGGGGCAGCTCGTTTTGTATTATCGCGAAATAGGGGAGATAGTGTCACAGATATGATACGTGAATTGGAGTGGCAATCATTAAAACAAAGGCGGTTTTCGTTGTGACGGGATCTTCTCCTGAAATTTCAATCACCAGTTTTCTCCTCCGATTGCGAAAACATTTTGTTGGCACCCACCTACATAGGGAGAAATGATCATCACGATAAAATAAGAGAAATCAAGGCTCGCAAGGAAAAATTTAAGTGCTCGTTTTTCCCGCGTGCCGTTCGAGAGTGGAGCGGCAGAGACAGAATGAAGGTGGTTCATTGAACGCTCTGCCAGGCAGTTTATTGTGAATAGCAGAGTAATCACGTAGATGTAGATGTAGAAACGTGTTCATGACATAGATTATGGAAACTGCAGAAAACGCAATCGGTGTGACTAGTCGGAAATTTGGGACAGTCTCCTCTGACATCTGCGTCATACCACTCGGTTCGTAGTAAAACAAATGTGTAAGTCGATCACATGACGAATGCTGCAAAGTTTTTAAGCATGTACGTCATTATAAACTGTGGTTAAAAATCAAAGCGGTATCAGTTAACTGCAGCAATAAAGTATCTTCGGATGAGAGTGTATAAGTTGCAGCAGATAGCCTCAGAATGCAACCTAAAATTTGTCTGCAGATAAAACAAAAAGTAAGATCAAAAGTTGTATTGAATAATGAAATCTTGGAACAAATTAAACATTTTAAATACCTAAGATACAACGTAAAATAAGAATGTAACCATGGCGTCAACTAAAAATTAAATAACGCTTGTCAAAATTTTGCAGACTAAAGCCTCCTAAGAGCCCCAGATGAAGCTTTAAAAACCAGGGCACTACTTACTCATACGAAGTGGAACATGCGTGACAACAGGACGCTCAAGAAATAAGGTTTCTAATAAGAGCGGGAAGATGTCCAAGGGAAGAGCGCAAAAAAAATTGGAATATAAGGAAAGATGCGGGAGAAAGACGTCCGGTAAAGGCTCTCAGTTACAAATGCACTGAAAGAAGAATTCTAGTAAGACCGCACAGGAGCTGGTCTGCGGAAAGAGACAATTTGCCTAATTACATGAATTGAATAAGACGGCGAATTACGTGTAGTTTAAATGCAAAGTTGACATTAATACATGACATGAACGCCAGGCTAGGTAAATACACTATTACTTCATACAGCACAACTGCAACACTCAAAATGAAATCAATAATAGGACAATAAAAATTTATTTGCATTAAGTGATATAAAGACACGCGAAATCACGAAACCAGATTATGCATAAATTAATTTATAAATGATTTTATTTATTTAATTTATAAATTCTTTTATGAATGATTAAATTTATAAATTAATATTTATTGCGCTTCACATCATATTGTACGGTTAATTCTACGCGATACACAATGGGACGAAAACAAGCAATGAGTATTAGCAAAGACGGATAAAAGATATCGGTTTTTGGGAGGTAACAAAGTGCGGTAAAGCCCGCATCTCGTGGTCGTGCGGTAGCGTTCTCGCTTCCTACGCCCGGGTTCCCGGGTTCGATTCCCGGCGGGGTCAGGGATTTTCTCTACCTCGTGATGGCTGGGTGTTGTGTGCTGTCCTTAGGTTAGTTAGGTTTAAGTAGTTCTAAGTTCTAGGGGACTTATGACCACAGCAGTTGAGTCCCATAGTGCTCAGAGCCATTTTTTAGTGCGGTAAAGAAAACAACATACGAGACGCAAATGCAATTTATTGTAAATAAATGCGGAGATAAAGATTCGACTAATTGACTAGCTCCGTTCGTCAGACGTGAGCAACCTAAGGTATTCACTGCCGTGGCGGCAACATATCAGAGGTTTAAAGCATCGCTCGTCACCATCAGTAGCGGCGCTCTAAGCCTGTAACGTGTTCCGCCAGGGAATTGAATACTTCAGCATGCTTGCGTATGACGAGTGGAACTGGTCTATAAATCAATTTTATCTTTGCATCAATTACTCTGGCAACTGTGTTTGCTTGTTCCAGATCAGTGCTCCAGCATCTGAAGCCTTTCTCAAGTATTTACGAGAGAGAACACCGAGCGAATATAGAGACGCGCTGCTAGGATCGTGGCAGGTCAGGAAAACCAATGCGAAAGTGTAACAGACATGCTCGAGTATATGAAAGAGGATTCTTTGGAAGGAGGGCGGCATTGTTAACGGGAAACCCATTTGGGTAAATTTATAGAACCAACATTCGAGGAATATTGTGCGAAAATAATGTTTCCTCCATACTATCGGTGGTTGTAATTAGAGTGCAGTCACTCAGAGAAGTCAAGTGTGGGCTGTATTTGTAGTATGGCAGCGAAACTTGACAGACATTCTAACGCGTTAATACGGAACCGATTTGCGCTGGAAAAAAATTACTTCCAATTTTGGTCGGCAGGTGTAAATCTGGCGCTGTGATTGCAAGAAAGACATATAGAAATTTTTCCATGTCTAGTTTATTATAAACGGCATGTGGGTAGAAAATATCAAACAAGTGAGGAAGGTATAATGTTGAGTTTATTACTAACCGCCGCTTACACAATTTGTTCAATACGAGCGCCGGAAATATCGCCGAGATGCTGTACAGCGCCAGTTTTGCACCTCTAGGCCAAAATTGGAACTAATTTTTTCCAGCGTAAAGCTGTTCCGCATTGATTCATTGGCATATCTACCAAGTTTCGCTGTCACACGATGATTACAGCACACACTGGATCTACATGAGTATCTAGACTTAACCTGATACAACGTGCGTAAGGACTAAGAAAATAAGGTAAGCGAAATCAGTACATTTACTCACACACTGTCAATTTTTTTCTTGTTTCATACACGATTCTAATAGCCCTGAAAGCTGTTAATGTTGGAACCAAGTAGCCTCTACTATGCCCAGTGCGTTCTCATGCAGTGAATATGTAAAAATCGATGTACGCATAAAGCTATATGTCTACGGTCTTTTCATCATTTAACTGAATCTGCGTCCCCACTGCGTAACTACTTTTCAAGTCAAAGGTGGTCACAAACTTAGGTACTGACCGTCGGTGTCGGTATATGCAGCCTGAATTGTTGCCCTGCCGGCTTCAATGTACAGCAGATGGATTCCATTGCCTTCCTCCGGTCTGTTACGTAGTGTCAAAGAGTTTACCTGTACAGTATGATTAACTGTGACGAGTTATTTTACAGTGCGACGTTGTTTTGTGTTTTTGTAGGTGAATGTAGAATAAAACGGCGAGTGTAGTTGAAACTCAGGCTTTCTCGGCACATAACCTACTCCTCTCCAGTAACACCAAGAGGGGTGCCGAGCGTACCAACAGACAGTTCACCACAATCAGTGTCGAATGTTCTCAGTCCGTGAGTTACTGCAGCGGTGTTTTGGGAATTAACCTAGGACGCTGGACGCTTGTGATGTACAGAAGCTTTACAGAACTTAATGGTACGGGGAGGGATTAAGTTGATCAGTCGAACACCTCTCCATGAAATTGTATGGGTGAATCAGCAAGGCTTAACTGCTGTCAAGTATCGTGACGAGATCTTGGGACCTCCGATACTTTTGTTGAGAGGAGCCGAGGGCCCAGACTTCGTACTGGTGGACAATAATGCTCTACACCATAGAGCACGCCGGCCGGTGTGGTCGTGCGGTTCTAGGCGCTTCAGTCTGGAGCCGCCTGACCGCTACAGTCGCAGGTTCGAATCCTGTCTCGGGCATGGATGTGTGTGATGTCCTTAGGTTAGTTAGGTTCAAGTAGTTCTAAGTTCTGTGGGACTGATGACCACAGATGTTAAGTCCCATAGTGCTCAGAGCCAGCCCATAGAGCACAGGTGGTTAATGTTTCCTTGGAACCGGAAGATAATGCACGCACGGTGTGGCCTGCTCGCTCTGCATCCGTCAACCACTCTCCAAGACTTGCGTGTAGCTCTGCAGAAAGAACAGGCGTTGTTGCCTCAGCATGAGACTAATGATATCATTTACAGCGTGTCCTGTCGTTTTCAGGCCTATATCTCTGCCACAGGTGGTCACACCCCATACTGAGAACAAAAAATGGTTCAAATGGCTCTGAGCACTATGGGACTCAACATCTTAGGTCATAAGTCCCCTAGAACTTAGAACTACTTAAACCTAACTAACCTAAGGACTCCACACACACCCATGCCCGAGGCAGGATTCGAACCTGCGACCGTAGCAGTCCCGCGGTTCCGGACTGCAGCGCCAGAACCGCTAGACCACCGCGGCCGGCTACTGAGAACATTTACCAGTTGCCAGAATGTATGTGCAGATCCGTTGAACTGGAAAAAACGAAGAACATGATTGTCTGCCACTATGCATGTTGCAGTTGTTTACTTTCTGTGTTCTTTTCACTGTTTCTACTTTATTGTCGCCTGTTTATGCTGTTTTGTGGCAAAATAAAGGTAACCTTGCAAAATTTCCCCCTGTTGCTTTAATTTTGGGCATCAGCGTAGGAACCTCAGTCGAACTGAATTCAAGTGGTGGAGGGTTTATTTTGACAGGACAACTTGGCCGTTAAATATATATGTGGTGGAGATAAACAGTTTCCGACTGGCAGGTTGCTTGTACATTTCATTGATTAAATTTCAGATTTCATGTTAAAGTTCTGTGGAATGATGACGTGGTGCATCGTTGGTAGTGACACGTCCGTTGTACAACGTCTTTACGATGAAATCCCTTTTGATGTTCTTCAAGGGGTATAGGCAATTATTTAAAATAGCGTTCCACTCCACCCTTTTCATTCGCATTTGCATGCATTCAAAACAATGTAAATCTTCGCAAACACTCATTTCACTCATATATACTAAACAACAACACTTCTGTAATCAATGGACTCAACAAATGAAGACAACAACAGAGAGTCACCATTAGCATTGTACCAGGAGTGTATGTCTGAATACCATCGCTACCACCACACTCAGCCGCCAAGTATGGAGATTCAGATTCAATTTTTGTCCTGTTTGAGTAAGATACCTACACGCTGAAATATACCTGAGCGTGTAATTACTGGCCATTCACCCCCTGGAAGGAAACAGATTATTTCCATGGCCAAATAACCACGCATTAAATCAGTGGGCACCCAGTGAAAACCCTGACTAACTACAGCAGTCGAAATGGACGGATACCACGTGCGTCTGTAAGAGACACCAACACATGTATACCGATTTTGTCAGTCCGAGAGTTTTGGGATCATTTAGTGTTGCGAAAAGGACCTCCGAGGAGTTACAAAAGAACATCCTCGCCCAGAAAACGCAAACATACTGAAAGGTAGAAATCGTCAGTGCTTTCAACGTATGTCGAAATCAAACCAGCAAATTTAATAAGAATCTATAGGCAGAGTCTTTTGCTTTTCATGTGGTAATAATGCTACTACTACTACTACTAGTACCATTCCTCAAGAAGTCTTTGCTCGTGGATTCTACGAGCAACCTGCCGTACATATATAAGCACCATTTAAAATGTTGCGAAACACGTCATCTGTGGATCCTGAAACAATAGAGCTCTGACTGTCCGTTGAATATATATTAATGTGATGAATGTATAGGAAAGTAACTTACGAAGTAAATCATTACCTCTGTGAAATTTACTGGGGAAGTCATAAATTTACGGGGTTTTATCTTCTGTAGTCTTGTTGCCATACTTTTATACAAAAATGGAAAGCCATACCCAAGTACGCTGATGAAATGGAAGTCAATGAGACTGCCGTAACTAAGTATCTTTGAAATGAGTGAAAATGGTCACTGATCGGGTCAGGCTGCCCCAAAATTGCTACTGAGCTGGCTGCCATATTGCAGAAAGAATCGAGCAAAATACCGATAACGATCCCTGGAATTTGATGCAAAATCTTTCTACAAAGTTAGCAGTTATGTTAGAACCGATGCGCGAAGCTGCGGCGGACTGAGATAATCAACTGTTCAGTGGTGTGTCTCATTACTGGTAATGTTAAGTGCGTTACGTCTAGCTATCTAGAGAATAGGTGAAGACCCTTGAGCTTTAAAATACATTTTTGTTACTTCCTTTTTTATTGAATTCGAATAAATGTATAAACAGGTAATTTACCTATGTAGAAAGCATCGAAGAACAAACCCACAGCCGGCCGTTGTGGCCGAGCGGTTCTAGGAGCTTCAATCTAGAACCGCGCGACCGCTACGGTCGCAGATTCGAATCCTGCCTCTGGCATGGATGTGTGTGATGTCCTTAGCTTAGGTAGGTTTCAGTAGTTCTAAGTTCTAGGGGACTGATGACCTCAGATGTTAAGTCCCATAGTGCTCAGAACCATCTGAATTTGAACAAACCCACATGACACTTATAGTTGAACGGTTCCTAATGACACATTGCTTTGGTATATACTCTATTCGCAGTAAAATTACACACAAAGAAAAACTTTTTATGACTTTAAAAGAGATTTTCCTTTGGGATGGAATGCATCCATAAATTCGTGTAGAGACGTTTTAAGTAGGAATTTACAAGAAATGTGAGGAAACACGCTCTGGTTTATTTAAACACTCATGGTTTCACTAATATTCTTCCATTATGGCACCTCCTGTGTCACTCTCCTCAGCATACATTGAAAATAACGATAAACATGGATTAAGAGGATGAATTCACTTGCAGAAAAGTAACAAACGTATACTTTAAAATAATACCTTACCTTACGTCTGCAGACGATATATTCAGAGTCACAAAGCGAATGATTACAATATTGGGTTACACCTTTTAGGAACTAATTTAACTGTCCGTAGAAAAGGGGAACCTTTAATGAAAAACCAAAAAAATTACATACGTAGTTTAAACATAACGTGAGGTATAATAGCAGAGCTATCACCTTTTCAAAAGCAAACAGTAGAAAATTAATTACCTGGAATAATGACCACTGAGCAGGCGGAGAAAGTAAAAGCCCCTACTTAGCGTTCATAGACTGAAAATAAAAGTTACCCAGAAGTGCGGTTAAAGTATACTCCCGTATACAATAGACACAACTGTCAGGAAGCATGAAAAAATGACGCAGATTCTAGAAAGCAGAAGTAATAAACTAAACTAAAAGAGAGAAATAGACAATCGTATATCATTTTTAGCGGTAAGGATAAGTCAGATGTTAACAACTGGACAAGCATATCAAGTTCACAGCACATTTATTCTACTCTGAAGAGCTTTATCTATCCGAGAACAATTTTTTTCTTTTTCTGAAATCAGTATCAAAAGAATGGAAATATTGCCTGCAGACGAAATTTTCATGCATTACTACTAACCTTACTTAAAAGAACTATTTGTGGAACGATAATGCAAGTGGCATCACAGATAAAGTACGTGAGAATGTGCAAATGATTAAGGTTACTGAACTGGGTATAATCTGTGACACTGATAATCCAGGACGTTGTGAAATCTTCAGGTGGTACAAGCGAGCGAGGTGGCCTAGTGGTAAGCATTGGACCCACACTCGGAAGAACGGAGCTGCAAATCCACGACAGCCAGCCAGATTTTACTTTTCTATTGTTTCATTATATCACCCGAAGGAAATACCGGGATTCAAAGGGCACGGCCGATTATCTTCCCTATCTTTCCCGAATCCGAGGTTGTGTTACATCTCTACTTAACTCGTTGTTGACAGGAAGTGGATCCTTCATTGGGCTACGATCATTTAGACAATTGGCAAAAAGAAGGAAGGAAGATTATGAGGTTTCCGTCGACGACGAGATCATAAGGTACATATCACATCCTTTGATTGGGGAAGGATATCGGGCGTGCCCTTTTCAGAGGAACCGTCCGGTATTTTCAGAGTATCCGTCCGGCATTTCCTCGTTGATAACGTGGTGTTCATCACACACTGTGCCGACATGATGTGGTCCAGTATTGACCGTTGCTTCGTTTGACCCTTCCCTATACGCTGATTCTACTAACGAATCCCTGTCATATCAGTATTCTCTGTTCAAACCGTAAGGTCACGGTATGGCAAACCAATTTCTCGGACAGTATTTATTTTTCTCCATTTGAACTTGGTAATGTGCCATTATTGTGCTCTTTGGTATCGCCATGGAATACTGGCACATGCTTTCACGTCTCCACTCGCAAGGAGACAAGCCAACCGATCCGTCGACTGTTCGCAGGTCGCTTGCTTCTCAAAAACGGGAGGAGGGAAGTGAACCAAAATATATTACAATCCCTGTCCACGTTATTAGACGTGTACCTTAAGTTTTTAACATTTTTGGAGACACAAAAAGCTACAAAGATTACTTTGATCAGTCTAAATTTCTTTAAACATTACGGATGACTAATAACTGATAAACCACACAGCTTTAATATTAAGTGTTGTTTTCAAAAAATGTCCAATAAACGAAACTAGGCCTAACTTTTTAATACTTTGTCACGCCGCCTTTAGCAGCTATTAATGCTTTAATTCGCCTTGACCTACAGCTAATACAGGCTTGTTCAGTGACCTGCATCCGTGAGTGATACCAGAAGTGAATAATCCTTCCAATGAGACAAATTTTTGTGGTCATTGTTTCCTCTGCCATTTCCATTTCACCAGCTCCCAAACATTTTCAACTGCCTTCATGTCGAATTACCTGGCCAGGGTGACTAAGAGACGTTTTCTTGCTGCTAAGAGATTTTTACTGAAGGTATTCCGTGGCATCGGGCTCCGTTGTGCATAAACACAAATTGTTCTCGTTTAGGGGACCAGTCTTTTATTTGCGGTAGTAGCCTCCTTCTCAACATCTCCTTGTGCTGGTCTTGCCGCATTGTTCCCTCAACCAACTACAGGCGTCCATTGCCTTTGCCACTGATGGCAGACCGTATCACGACTTTGGTGGGATGTTTCACTATATGCACAATACAGTCGGGATGGTATTTTTCAGTAGGGCGCCTTCGCACAAACTAAGATTTGTTTACCAAAATTTCAAATGTGGACTCATCATTAAAGCAAACCTGAAACGAAATGAAAAAGAGATTAAGATTTGCTGTAGGATTGGCCTTGAACTCAGAAAATTTATTTATTTCTGCTGTATGGAGACAAACACTGTGTAATTTAATGATACTCACCGATTTCCAGAAATCCAAATCTCGATGCTTGAGCTCATTTTCCCGTGCAGGACGTTTTGACATCATAGCAGCCGTTAATTTTGACTTTCAGGCAGGCCTACGAACCTTGAATTTCATTTGTGAAGGTTTGCGTCTTACATTTCTTTCAGATGCTATAACTCCACTGTGTTCCAGTTTTATTTTAATTTCTTTTGTACAAGCGAACCAGTCCCCACGCGATTTCTTCTTCGAGGAGCGCTCAGGTATTAGTCTTCTGTCACGCCTGTTCTTCCTTTGAGGGACTAATTCCTCACTAAATCAATTTTCTTCTTTACACGCCTTACGGATGATTCTAATATGCCCAGTCTTCGAGAAATCTTCCGATTTGAGCACATTTTGGTGCTAGTCAGTGTTTTTACGCCTGCAATCTTTTGAGGCGCCATTTCATTTACTTTACCAATTATTTTCGTATCTTACTGTATCTAACATCACTCAGTAATCAGCAGACTTTATCATTAGAGGCTACAGATAGTGAATACGACAGGAAATCAACAATATTAGATGTTAATAATGCACTCACAATTCAAACACGTCAGAAGCAGCACAACAAATGAACTCATTACATTCAATAATAGCTCTTTAATAATATTCAACCTATTAAACAATGATAGGTGAACCAGTCTGCAAAATCCCAAACATAAATGAATTGTTAAAAAAAAAATCATGTGCGGCTAATAATATGGCCAGGGACTGTAGAGTCCTTCATTTTAGGTGGTACAGAAGTGATTTGCCAAACGTGAGTCGAATCAGTTGGCCGTATCTGAGGTCTTCCCTTTGTTGGAGTGACAGTTTTTGACTGTTTGAGCTTGGCTTAACGCTCACTTTTCCGGTCCCGCAACAGAGCTGTTTCCAGAATTGGACGCAATCTCTTTGAAAGGTTAATAACATATAGTACATTCATTGTTTCCTATGCGCTCAGAATTGTTTTTTCCGATTGTGTTGTGGTCTTCAGTCCCGGGATTGATTTAACGCAGCTCTCCACGCTAGTCTATCATGTGCAAACCTCTTCATCGCAAAATAACTACCAAAACCTACATCCATTTAAACCTTATTACTGTAACCATGTCTAGGTGTTTCTCTACAATTTTAATTCCCCACCCCCAACACACTTCCCTTCGTTACCAAATTGACGATTCCTTGATGCCTCAGGATTTGTCGCATCAACCGATCTCATCTTTCAGACGAGATGTACTTTTCTTTTTTCCCCAGTTTATTCCCCATTTCGATTCAACACCTTCTCATTACTTATTTGATCAACAATCTAAGCCTCAAGCAGTCTTCTTTAGCACCTCATTTTAAAACCTTTTTTGCCGGCCGCGGTGGTCTAGCGGTTCTAGGCGCTCAGTCCGGAACCGCGCGACTGCTACGGTCGCAGGTTCGAATCCTGCCACGGGCATGGATATGTGTGATGTCCTTAGGTTGGTTAGGTTTAATTAGTTCTAAGTTCTAGGGGACTGATGACCACAGATGTTAAGTCCCATAGTGCTCAGAGCCATTTGAACCATTTTTTAAAACCTTTTATGCTCCTGTCTGAACTGCTTATCATCCAAGATTCACTTCTGTACAAGGTTACCCCCCCCCCCCCCCCCCCGGGAAAATGTCCTCGGTAAAGATCTCCTAACTTTAAAATTTATGTCCGATGTCAACAAATTTCTCTTTTTCAGAAATTATTTTCTCGTTATTCCGGTCTGCATTTCGTATCTTCTCTGTCTCGATCACCATCAAATATTTTGCTGTTCAAATAGCACAACTTATATACCACGTTTAACTTCTCATTTCAAAGCTTTTATTTCTTCTCCTAGAACTTTAATCCCCTTTCCAATGTTCTCCTTGTTTACTGCTTGCTCAATGCACAGACTGACTAACGCTTCAAGCCTGCCTCACTAGCTTCTCAAGTACAGCTTCGTTTTCATGTCCTTCGACTCTTATAACAGCAGTGTGCTTCTGTACAAGTTGTGAATAACCTTTCGCTCCCTGTATTTTATCCTTGCTACATTCAGAGTTTTGGAGGGTAGTCCATTCAACATTGTCATAAGCTTTCTCTAAATCTACAGATGTCATAAATGTAGGTTTGCCTTTCTTCAGCCTATGTTCTAAGATAAATTGTAGTGTCAGTATTGTCTCGCATGTTCCTACGTTTCATCGGAACCCGAACTGATCTTACCCGAGGTCGACTTCTGGTAATTTTTCCTTTTCTTCTGCAAATTACGGATTATGCATTACATGGTAGGATAGTTTTGCTGTGAATTTATGAATTGCAAGAGATGAGAGCACTTCATTGTGAACAAGATTCCCAGTGTGCCAAACCCCCACGAAACCGCTAGGACTAGGTTACCGCGGAACGCCAGATCTGTAGACAGCAGAAGAACTGCACAATGTGTTCCAATAACCAGACAGTTGACTCGCTGAGCTACTAATAGCCTCAACCAACGTCAGGGGTGTCATATATTACATCCAAGAATGGAAGGAATACTGGAGCTTAACGTCTCATTGACATGAATGTAATTGGAGACGGAGAAGAATCTCAGATGGTGCACGACTGGGGTACGAGACGATCGCGGACTGTTTAAGAAACCATCTTTCCACGCACTTAATGCTATTTAAGGCGGCCAAAGCAACGCCAGGTAAGAATGGCCGAAGGTGGATTGTAACGCTACCCTCTCAAGCGCGAGTAGGGTGCCTTAATCACCACGTCTACTCGACCGGCAATGTGACTCAGCTGTTCTGCTGTAAACCCAACCAACAAAGAGCGTCATGCGCAGAGGTAAAAGCAAGAAATTCTGGGACACTCACTACGTCGTGATGGTCAGAGCCGGTTGCATCGTTTTTGCTACGAAGGCGGAAAGTGAAGCATTTCGTAATCGACTGCACTCGGTGCCCAACCTGTGCATGTTTCCTAACTTCGACACACTGAGGTCACTGGTAACGAGAAAAGTTGCCGACTGTTAGTATACTCGTAAAATACAAACTATTTCGGATAGGTGCCTTCTGCGATCTAAATTAATATTGAGGTTAATTCAGTGTTAACAACAAACGTCCCATGGGTATCCGAAAAATTTTTGGTTCGTGACACATTTATCGATTAACCATAGCCCGCTTGACTTTCCCGTAACGTTTGACATAAGACTTTGAAAATATGTTATTCCATAGTAACAGGATGTCACCAACGCACCGAGGGCTGTTCCTCACGGATGATTTAGCAACACATTTTGTGAAAAGAAAGTAAACTGGTTTCAGTGAAATTGGTGTGGCATATAGATTCACAAAATCGTTTTCCTGTCACTGTCAAGATCTGAAAGCACAGGAAGCTCATACGTGTACAAATGACTCACTAGACAGCATAGATATTAAAAGTTAATACTAAGCTATCTAGCTGTAATCCGTAAAAATATCGTGAAGGAGAAAGGTATATTTGCTGAATCTTTTTGTACTGCGCCGAAGGCCACCGTGGTAATATAAGTGTGGTGACGCTGCCGCCTGTACCGTTAAGGATGAGCTGTGCGTGATGTGCCACTTCTCGTTCGTGAGTCAAACCTCTGTATAATTGCCGGTAAACAATTCTAGGAAGGACGCGTAGATATCCTCAGCCAAGCCGTACCAGACGGAGAATAACAGCTATAAATAGTTAGTGATGATGGAATTACCACACTGCGGCTCGCTGTCCCATTTCAATTAAAGTTTTCTACTTTTTACGAAAGCTTGGCATAATGTCAGATGTAGATAATTCCGTGAGAACTGAATACTAATATTTCATTGCAGTCTGTTATCGCATTTGTCGTTATAATGATTACTGATTTCGTCCAAATATCGAATATATTCAGATCTGTTAAAATAAGTAAAAGACACACTAAATTTGATATTACTTAACACGCAAATTCTGAAGGTGGCAGGTATAAAATACAGGGAGCGAAAGGCTATTTACAATTTGTACAGAAATCAGATGGCAGTTATAAGAGTCGAGGGGCATGAAAGGGAAGCAGTGGTTGGGAAAGGAGTGAGACAGGGTTGTAGCCTCTCCCCGATGTTATTCAATCTGTATATTGAGCAAGCAGTAAAGGAAACAAAAGAAAAATTCTGAGTAGGTATTAAAATTCATGGAGAAGAAGTAAAAACTTTGAGGTTCGCCGATGACATTGTAATTCTGTCAGAGACAGCAAAGGACTTGGAAGAGCAGTTGAACGGAATGGACAGTGTCTTGAAAGGAGGATATAAGATGAATATCAACAAAAGCAAAACGAGGATAATGGAATGTAGTCAAACTAAATCGGGTGATGCTGAGGGAATTAGATTAGGAAATGAGACACTTAAAGTAGTAAAGGAGTTTTGCTATTTAGGGAGTAAAATAACTGATGATGGTCGAAGTAGAGAGGATATAAAATGTAGACTGGCAATGGCAAGGAAATCGCTTCTGAAGAAGAGAAATTTGTTAACATCGATTATAGATTTAAGTGTCAGGAAGTCGTTTCTGAAAGTGTTTGTATGGAGTGTAGCCATGTATGGAAGTGAAACATGGACGATAACTAGTTTGGACAAGAAGAGAATAGAAGCTTTAGGAATGTGGTGCTACAGAAGAATGCTGAAGATAAGGTGGGTAGATCACGTAACTAATGAGGAGGTATTGAATAGGATTGGGGAGAAGAGAAGTTTGTGACACAACTTGACTAGAAGAAGGGATCGGTTGGTAGGGCATGTTCTGAGGCATCAAGGGATCACAAATTTAGCATTGGAGGGCAGCGTGGAGGGTAAAAATCGTAGAGGGAGACCAAGAGATGAATACACTAAGCAGATTCAGAAGGATGTAGGTTGCAGTAGGTACTGGGAGATGAAGAAGCTTGCACAGGATAGAGTAGCATGGAGAGATGCATCAAACCAGTCTCAGGACTGAAGACCACAACAACAACATACAACACGCATATGGTAAACAATGTATACGATATTCATTGTAGTTACAGAGCAAGCTGTCCGTCTTACGCGCTGCGTGCAGCCTCCACAAGTCACTAATGAACGTACACTGTAATGTCAGCAATTACAAAAGGAGTACGAGGAAGCACGTTAGGAAACGTCGTCCTCTATGTGTGTTACAACAAGATGATAAAGTCACTGCGTTAAGCAAAACAGTTACAAAAGATAAATTTAATTATGGTCATTATATAAAACTAAAATTTGAATGGAAGAGAATTCCGCAGGATATATGTTCCAGATGTGAACTGCTGAGTCCTCTTCCATTTTAATTTTGGTTTTATGCACTGACCACAGTTGTATCTCATCTTTGTTACTTTTTTTAACACAATGACTTTAAAATTTTTATCATCTTGGTATATCACTATAGAGCGTAATGCGTCCTAGCATGCTTCCCCACACACCTTTTGCAATTCCTGACATTGTAATATCTGTACATCAGTGGCTTAAGAGAAGTTGTACACAGCACATAAAACTAACGGGTTGCCCTCCAGCTATAATGGATATCGTATTTACTATTATATTTATCATACGTGTGTTTCAGATTAGTTAAGTAAAATCATACTTATTATGTCTTTTATTTATTTTAAGAGATCAGAAGATGTTCAGTATTAGATCGAAACCGGTAATCTTTATAAAGGCACATACAACAGTAGACTGTAATAAAAATTTATATAATTTCTACTTTTTATTGATGGTAGGTGTTGGGATTACCTTCGAGTTGCGCACAGATTACACAGATCGAATGATAACCTTACAATGAGCAAGGAAACAGGATGTAAAGTAACATTCCAGCTACATTTAGCTACACTAAAGCAAACACATTTTAGGCTTTTCTCCTAATTCACGTTTGTGAGTCCTGAACCGCGTTTCATCAAATCGAACTTAATCATATAACCGAATACCAAGTACTCATGAAGTGGGTTAAGAAGAAAGTTTCCCAGCCTTGCAATTGCAGATTGTGTCTTTTTAAAGTAAACAGTTCCCTTACAATTTTGGCACAGCTGCTGTCTGCAGCGATGTAATTTGTTCTAAGTTATTACAATAAGTAGGTTTCATTCCTGAACAGCGATTCTGAGAGCTGTGCAAAATATTCGTTTAAGTATCTCATGACTCCTTCATTGGATTCAAATCGTTTTCCAGTGGCAAATTCTCTTGCAGCTGTAAATCATAGTGTGTTAAATCTGGTGAACAGGTTGTATGATCAAAATGTTAGTGCTTCATGTACGTGGTTTCCCACGAATAAAGCAAATTTGCGAGCAGGTACACTGTCCTGAAGAAAGATGATTTTTTTTCTTTTTGCGTTCTGTAAACCTTCTATCTTCTCTAGCATATTTAATTGTATTTGATACAGGAAATTTGCGTTATACTGAATTTGCTGTTTGTAATCCGTAAGAAGTATACCCATTGCATCCTAGAAAACACTGGGTATGTTTTGCGGTGAATGAAATTCACTTAGAATTTTTTGTGAAGGGTTGACTACTGTTTCGTTTCCTGCGTAAACTGATGGACTCGTGTCAGTAATAAAATCGTATGCTGAATGGACTCTTTTTAAGACGTTCAAACCGTGGGACAAATTAGCTTCGACATCCTTCTAGGTCCCTCGTGATACGTTTTTCTAATCTTACCTCTTCTTGCAAGATGTACCTTACTCGTTCTCATGATATACCTGTCTCGAAACGCTGATCATAAAAGAACACGTTCTGTTCGCGTGCTGATTCAACGCTACTATCTGAGTCTTACATCCAAGAGCTGCAAAACATGAAAGGTGGTCAGACAGAAGTGTGGCGATCGGGAACACAAGAAATCGGACTGCAGAGAGAAAGAAGTGAAAGTGGGCTTTATCCCTCCCAAACGTAAAGCACACTCTTGGCCATTAAAACTGCAAATCCGGAAGGATAGCAAATATCAAAATATTGCCTAATGAGTTCAAAAAGTATAACAGGAATAATACACGATTAAATTACGAATAAATTTTTGGGTGATTAGGAGTTATACAGGATGCGAAATTTAGCACAGAGAGGTGGGCATCGAGTCGTGCTGAGGTGTTGGTACGTTGATCCATACTGTTTCAATTCTGTGTCAGTTTTTGAGTGTTGGTGGCTGGCGGATGGTAACATAACAGTCTTTCAGCAGCCTGTTGTCATTGGCTGAGAGACATAGAGAACGTACTTCCCGTTCCCGGTCAACAGTCGAACACCCTTTGTATAGAGGAAAGACAGTACAGTACTAACAACATGAGGTCTTGTGTTATCTTGTTAAACATAACGTCATGAAAACACGAAGATAGGGCACGGTCACAGGCCTTACCAGCTATGCCAGTGGTTCCCAACCTCGGGATAATTACCTAATGAGAGGGAAACTGAAATTTTCCGAGGGATAAAAATTAAACATCTCGATTCTGTTTCAGTTACGAAACTAAATTATTTTCAAAAGATCGTTATTATTCTCACAACGTTGTAAGACTGTAATACTAATTATATACGTTATCAATAATTACTTTTTTACAGGTTCCTTACATAGTCCACCCACTACCACACATATGTAACTGCCGTCTGTGTCACGTCTGCTGTGCAGCGAGCTACATTAATTTAAGTATTAACTGTATTTTTCTTACTTGTCACTTCTTCTTCCGTGTGTTTCTGTTTTCAGGAAGTTTTAATTGTCGAGTGCTCGTAATAGTGTTCCATAGATTTCGTGTATGTTTCGAATACAGTCAGAGAGAGTCCCTTTAGTCAGCCACAGTGCCAGTAGTGCTAGTGTTTGTTTTTAATACAGTCCAGAGACACGTAGTGCTATTTTCATTATTTTCTACAGGAAGTGTCTAGTAACCACAGTTTAGTAAACTGTCAGCCCCCTTTAGTGAATTAGCAGTCTAGTTAAAAGTTGATTAACTTTCTATAGTAAATTGAATTCTTAGGACGGATAGGATGTGTGACTGCTGTGTACGGACGCAGGAGGAGCTGGCCACTGTTCGCGAACAGCTGAACGTGTTGATGGCCGCGGTCAACCGTCTTCAGGCTGCTGCCTCGGAGTGTAGCGGCAGTGGGGAGTCTGGTGCGTCGCATGGTACACCCCAGGTGTTACATGCTTCACCCACTGTCCCTGCTGTCGAGACATCTTCGCGGGTACCGGGCGCGGTTGGGCCACCCTCTCCCCAACGGGAGTGGCGGGTTCGGCGGCGTTCGCGGCGCACGAGGCGGAGGGTAAATGTGGAGGCTGGCCGTGTGGCATCGCCCGCTCTGCCTGTGAGTGGACATGTGGCCACTCCTTCAGCAGGGTCAGAGCAGGCACACGGGGGGAGGGGTTTATTAGTGATTGGGAGCTCCAACATTAGGTGGGTGATGGAGCCCCTTAGGGAAATAGCGGAAAGGTCGGGGAAGAAGGCCAGTGTTCACTCTGTCTGCTTGCCGGGGGGTCTCATCCGAGATGTGGAGGAGGCCCTGCTGGCGGCGTTAGAGAGCACTGGGTGCACCCGACTGCAAATTGTTGCTCATGTCGGCACCAGTGACTCCTGCCGTCTGGGTTCAGAGGTCATCCTCAGTTCATACAGGCGGTTGGCGGAGTTGGTGAAGGCGGAAAGCCTCGCTCGCGGGGTGGAATCTGAGCTAACTATTTGTAGTATCGTTCCCAGAACCGATCGCGGTCCTCTGGTTTGGAGCCGAGTGGAAGGCTTAAACCAGAGGCTCAGACGATTCTGCGGAGATCTGGGGTGTAAATTTCTCGACCTCCGCTATCGGGTGGAGAAATGTAAAGTCCCCCTGAATAGGTCAGGCGTGCACTACACGCAGGAAGCGGCTACAAGGGTAGCGGAGTACGTGTGGAGTGCACATGTGGGTTTTTTTTAGGTTAGAGAATTCCCTCCCTAGGCCCGACAAGACGCCTCCTGAGTCGCGGCAAGGTAGGAGTAGGCAAAATGCAACAGGGAATAACACTATTAATGTGCTAATAGTAAACTGCAGGAGCGTCTATAGAAAGGTCCCAGAACTGCTCTCATTAATAAACGGCCACAATGTCCACATAGTACTTGGGCAGAAAGTTGGCTGAAACCAGATGTAAACAGTAATGAAAATCTAAACTCAGATTGGAATGTATACCGCAGAGACAGGCTGAACGGTGAAGGGGGAGGCGTGTTTATAGCGATAAGAAGTGCAATAGTATCGAAGGAAATTGACGGAGATCCGAAATGTGAAATAATTTGGGTGAAGTTCACGGTTAAAGCAGGCTCAGACATGGTAATTGGATGTCTCTATAGGCCCCCTGGCTCAGCAGATGTTGTGGCTGAGCACCTGAAGGATAATTTGGAAAATATTTCGAGTAGATTTCCCCACCACCATGTTATAGTTCTGTATGGAGATTTTAATTTGCCGGATATAGACTGGGAGACTCAAACGTTCATAATGGGTGGCAGGAACAAATAATCCAGTGAAATTTTTTTAAGTGCTTTGTCTGAAAACTACCTTGAGCAGTTAAACAGAGAACCGACTCGTGGCGATAACATATTAGACCTTCTGTTGACAAACAGACCCGAACTACACTCCTGGAAATTGAAATAAGAACACCGTGAATTCATTGTCCCAGGAAGGGGAAACTTTATTGACACATTCCTGGGGTCAGATACATCACATGATCACACTGACAGAACCACAGGCACATAGACACAGGCAACAGAGCATGCACAATGTCGGCACTAGTACAGTGTATATCCACCTTTCGCAGCAATGCAGGCTGCTATTCTCCCATGGAGACGATCGTAGAGATGCTGGATGTAGTCCTGTGGAACGGCTTGCCATGCCATTTCCACCTGGCGCCTCAGTTGGACCAGCGTTCGTGCTGGACGTGCAGACCGCGTGAGACGACGCTTCATCCAGTCCCAAACATGCTCAATGGGGGACAGATCCGGAGATCTTGCTGGTCAGGGTAGCTGACGTACACCTTCTAGAGCACGTTGGGTGGCACGGGATACATGCGGACGTGCATTGTCCTGTTGGAACAGCAAGTTCCCTTGCCGGTCTAGGAATGGTAGAACGATGGGTTCGATGACGGTTTGGATGTACCGTGCACTATTCAGTGTCCCCTCGACGATCACCAGTGGTGTACGGCCAGTGTAGGAGATCGCTCCCCACACCATGATGCCGGGTATTGGCCCTGTGTGCCTCGGTCGTATGCAGTCCTGATTGTGGCGCTCACCTGCACGGCGCCAAACACGCATACGACCATCATTGGCACCAAGGCAGAAGCGACTCTCATCGCTGAAGACGACACGTCTCCATTCGTCCCTCCATTCACGCCTGTCGCGACACCACTGGAGGCGGGCTGTACGATGTTGGGGCGTGAGCGGAAGACGGCCTAACGGTGTGCGGGACCGTAGCCCAGCTTCATGGAGACGGTTGCGAATGGTCCTCGCCGATACCCCAGGAGCAACAGTGTCCCTAATTTGCTGGGAAGTGGTGGTGCGGTCCCCTACGGCACTGCGTAGAATCCTACGGTCTTGGCGTGCATCCGTGCGTCGCTGCGGTCCGGTCCCAGGTCGACGGGCACGTGCACCTTCCGCCGACCACTGGCGACAACATCGATGTACTGTGGAGACCTCACGCCCCACGTGTTGAGCAATTCGGCGGTACGTCCACCCGGCCTCCCGCATGCCCACTATACGCCCTCGCTCAAAGTCCGTCAACTGCACATACGGTTCACGTCCACGCTGTCGCGGCATGCTACCAGTGTTAAAGACTGCGATGGAGCTCCGTATGCCACGGCAAACTGGCTGACACTGACGGCGGCGGTGCACAAATGCTGCGCAGCTAGCGCCATTCGACGGCCAACACCACGGTTCCTGGTGTGTCTGCTGTGCCGTACGTGTGATCATTGCTTGTACAGCCCTCTCGCAGTGTCCGGAGCAAGTATGGTGGGTCTGACACACCGGTGTCAATGTGTTCTTTTTTCCATTTCCAGGAGTGTATTTGAAACAGTTAACGCAGAGCAGGGAATCAGCGATCATAAAGCGGTTACTGCACTGATGATTTCAGCCGTAAATAGAAATATTAAAAAAGGTAGGAAGATTTTTCTGTTTAGCAAAAGTGACAAAAAGCAAATTTCAGAGTACCTGATGGCTCAACACAAAAGTTTTGTCCCAAGTACAGATAGTGTTGAAGATCAGTGGACAAAGTTCAAAACGAAACTTCCTGGCAGATTAAAACTGTGTGCCCGACCGAGACTCGAACTCGGGACCTTTGCCTTTCGCGGGAAAGTGCTCTACCATCTGAGCTACCGAAGCACGACTCACGCCCGGTACTCACAGCTTTACTTCTGCCATTATCTCGTCTCCTACCTTCCAAACTTTACAGAAGCTCTCCTGCGAACCTTGCAGAACTAGCACTCCTGAAAGAAAGGATATAGCGGAGACATGGCTTAGCCACAGCCTGGGGAATGTTTCCAGAATGAGATTTTCACTCTGCAGCGGAGTGTGCGCTGATATGAAACTTCCTGGCAGATTAAAACTGTGTGCCCGACCGAGACTCGAACTCGGGACCTTTCCCTTTCGCGGGCAAGTGCTCTACCATCTGAGCCTCGCAGACAAACAAAAATTACGCGAAGCGAAATATAGTGTGAGGAGGGCTATGCGAGAGGCGTTCAATGAATTCGAAAGTAAAGTTCTATGTACTGACTTGACAGAAAATCCTAAGAAATTTTGGTCTTATGTCAAAGCGGTAGGTGGATCAAAACAAAATGTCCAGGCACTCTGTGACCAAAATGGTACTGAAACAGCGGATGACAGACTAAAGGCCGAAATACTAAATGTCTTTTTCCAAAGCTGTTTCACAGAGGAAGATTGCACTGTAGTTCCTTCTCTAGATTGTCGCACAGATGACAAAATGGTAGATATCGAAATAGACGACAGAGTGACAGAGAAACAATTAAAATTGCTCAAAAGAGGAAAGGCTGCTGGACCTGATGGGATACCAGTTCGATTTTACACAGAGTACGCGGAGGAACTTGCCCCCCTTCTTGCAGCCGTGTACCGTAGGTCTCTAGAAGAGCGTAGCGTTCCAAAGGATTGGAAAAGGGGACAGGTCATCCCCGTTTTCAAGAAGGGACGTCGAACAGATGCGCAGAACTATAGACCTATATCTCTAACCTCTATCAGTTGTATAATTTTGGAACACATATTATGTCCGAGTATAATGACTTTTCTGGAGACTAGAAATCTACTCTGTAGGAATCAGCATGGGTTTCGAAAAAGACGATCGTGTGAAACCCAGCTCGTGCTATTCGTCCACGAGACTCACAGGGCCATAGACACGGGTTCCCAGGTAGATGCCGTGTTTCTTGACTTTCGCAAGGCGTTCGATACAGTTCCCCACAGTCGTTTAATGAACAAAGTAAGAGCATATGGACTATCAGACCAATTGTGTGATTGGATTGAAGAGTACCTAGATAACAGAACGCAGCATGTCATTCTCAATGGAGAGAAGTCTTCCGAAGTAAGAGTGATTTCAGGTGTGCCGCAGGGAGTGTCGTAGGACCGTTGCTATTCACAATATATATAAATGACCTTGTGGATGACATCGGAAGTTCACTGAGGCTTTTTGCGGATGATGCTGTGGTATATCGAGAGGTTGTAACAATGGAAGATTGTACTGAAATGCAGGAGGATCTGCAACGAATTGACGCATGGTGCAGGGAATGGCAATTGAATCTCAATGTAGACAAGTGTAATGTGCTGCGAATACATAGAAAGAAAGAGCCCTTATCATTTAGCTACAATATTGCAGGTCAGCAACTGGAAGCAGTTAATTCCATAAATTATCTGGGAGTACGCATTAGGAATGATTTAAAATGGAATGATCATATAAAGTTGATCGTCGGTAAAGCAGATGCCAGACTGAGATTCATTGGAAGAATCCTAAGGAAATGCATTCCGAAAACAAAGGAAGTAGGTTACAGTACACTTGTTCGTCCACTGCTTGAATATTGCTCACCAGTGTGGGATCCGTACCAGATAGGGTTGATAGAAGAGATAGAGAAGATCCAATGGAGAGCAGCGCGCTTCGTTACAGGATCATTTAGTAATCGCGAAAGCGTTACGGAAATGATAGATAAACTCCAGTGGAAGACTGCAGGAGAGACGCTCAGTAGCTCGGTACGGGCTTTTGTTGAAGTTTCTAGAACATACCTTCACCGAGGAGTCAAGCAGTATATTGCTCCCTCCTACGTATATCTCGCGAAGAGACCATGAGGATAAAATCAGAGAGATTAGAGCCCACACAGAGGCATACCGACAATCCTTCTTTCCAGGAACAATACGAGACTGGAATGAATACAAGGGAGAACCGATAGAGGTACTCATGGTACCCTCCACTACACACCGTCAGGTGGCTTGCGGAGTATGGATGTAGATGTAGATGTAGATATGTGAGCTTTGTTCCGTACGTCACTGATGATAAAAGTGAGACATATATAAAACAAATGCTAAATATGTCAAGAAAAAGTCTTTCCCTAGTTCTAGGTAGTACCCGCAGTAGTCCAGAAATTGCTTCATTACTCGCTTAGAAACAGATAAATGAATTAACGGCACAACACAGCAGTAACTACAAAGAGCTAGTATACTGCTGTACACAGTATTATTATTATTATTATTTCTTCCCTTTCTCAGACGTTATGTCCGGTTAAAAATGGAAAGTGACGCGGACCTTGATCAAGTGTCACTTCCTTTTAACTGTACGGTATATGTTACATTGCTTTTAGGAACTTTCGGGTAATTGAACATGTATCAATAATTACAGATTTCTGTAGTTGTATATATACGTTTGGATGTAGCTGTATTGCGTTGATGTACTGGTGGATATTGTGTGGTATGACTCCTGTAGTTGATAGTATAATTGGTATAATGTCAACTTTATCCTAATGCCACATGTCCGTGACTTACTCAGCCAGTTGGATGTATTTTTCAATTTTTTCTCCTGTTTTCCTCTGTATATTTGTTGTACTGGGTATGGATATTTCGATTAGTTGTGTTAATTTCTTCTTTTTATTGTTGAGTATGATGTGAAGTTTGTTATGTGGTGTTGTTTTATCTGTTATAATGGTTCTGTTCCAGTATAATTTGTATTCACCATTCTCCAGTACATTTTGTGGTGCATACTTGTATGTGGGAACGTCTTGTTTTATTAGTTTATGTTGTATGGCAAGTTGTTGATGTATTATTTTTGCTACATTGTCATGTCTTCTGGTGTATTCTGTATTTGCTAGTATTGTACATCCGCTTGTGATGTGATCTACTGTTTCTATTTGTTGTTTAAAAAGTCTGCATTTATCTGTTGTGGAATTGGGATCTTTAATAATATGCTTGCTGTAATATCTGGTGTTTATTGTTTGATCCTGTATTGCAATCATGAATCCTTCCGTCTCACCGTATATATTGCCTTTTCTTAGCCATGTGTTGGATGCATCTTGATCGATGTGTGGCTGTGTTAGATGATACGGGTGCTTGCCATGTAGTGTTTTCTTTTTCCAATTTACTTTCTTCGTATCTGTTGATGTTATGTGATTTAAAGTGTTGTAGAAGCGGTTATGAAATTGCAGTGGTGTAGCCGATGTGTTTATATGAGTGATTGCTTTGTGTATTTTGCTAGTTTCTGCTCGTTCTATAAAGAATTTTCTTAAATTGTCTACCTGTCCATAATGTAGGTTTCTTATGTCGATAAATCCCCTTCCTCCTTCCTTTCTGCTTAATGTGAATCTTTCTGTTACTGAATGTATGTGATGTATTCTATATTCGTGGCATTGTGATCGTGTGAGTGTATTGAGTGCTTCTAGGTCTGTGTTACTCCATTTCACTACTCCAAATGAGAACGTCAATATTGGTATAGCATAAGTATTTATAGCTTTTGTGTTGTTTCTTGCTGTCAATTCTGTTTTCAGTATTTTTGTTAGTCTTTGTCTATATTTTACTTTTAGTTCTTCTTTAATATTTGTATTATCTATTCCTATTTTTTGTCTGTATCCTAGATATTTATAGGCATCTGTTCTTTCCATCGCTTCTATGCAGTCGCTGTGGTTATCCAATATGTAATCTTCTTGTTTAGTATGTTTTCCCTTGACTATGCTATTTTTATTACATTTGTCTGTTCCAAAAGCCATATTTATATCATTGCTGAATACTTCTTTTATCTTTAGCAATTGTTTGAGTTGTTGTTTTGTTGCTGCCAGTAGTTTTAGATCATCCACGTATAGCAAATGTGTGATTTTGTGTTGGTGTGTTCCAGTAATATTGTATCCATAATTTGTATTATTTAGCATGTTGGATAGTGGGTTCAGAGCAAGGCAGAACCAGAGAGCACTTAATGAATCTCCTTGGTATATTCCACGCTAAATCTGTAGCGGCTGTGATGTGATATTATTTGAATTTGTTTTGATATTAAGTGTGGTTTCCAATTTTTCATTACTATGTTTAGGAACTGTATCAATTTAGGATCTACTTTGTATATTTTCAATATTTGTAGTAACCATGAGTGGGGTACACTATCAAAAACTTTTTGGTAATCAATGTATGCGTAGTGTAGCGACCTTCGTTTAGTTTTAGCTTGATATGTCACCTCTGCATCTATTATCAGTTGCTCTTTACATCCTCGTGCTCCTTTGCAACAGCGTTTTTGTTCTTCATTTATAATTTTGTTCTGTGTTGTATGTGTCATTAATTTCTGTGTCATGACTGAAGTTAATATTTTGTATATTGTTGGTAGGCATGTCATGGGGCGATATTTAGCTGGGTTTGCTGTGTCTGCTTGATCTTTAGGTTTCAGATAAGTTATTCCATGTGTAAGTGTATCAGGGAATGTGTATGGGTCTGCAATGTAACTGTTAAATAATTTAGTTAGATGTGAATGTGTTGAGGTGAACTTCTTTAGCCAGAAATTTGCTATTTTATCTTTTCCAGGGGCTTTCCAATTGTGAGTAGAATTAATTGCTCGGGTGACTTCATGTTGCAAAATTATCACTTCAGGCGTTTGTGGTATCATCTTGTATGTGTCTGTTTCTGCTTCTATCCACCGTGCATGCCTGTTATGTTGTACCGGGTTTGACCATATGTTGCTCCAGAAGTGTTCCATGTCTGTTATGTTTGGTGGATTGTCTATTTTAATGTGTGTGTTATCTACGGTCTGGTAAAATTTCTTTTGGTTTTTGTTGAATGTTTGGTTTTGTTTCCTTCTATTTTCACGTAGTAGACCCTTTGCGGATCACGTGAAGCTTCTACAGTTCTTCCTGCGGTTTTTCCCTGAGACCTTCATTTTCTCGCTCATGGCTTTCTTTCTATCATCCTTCCAGTTTGTACCGGTCTTTTTGGCTCTTATCTCTGGCTAGACTTCACAACTTGTCTATTTTGCTTCTGTAGATGTTACAGTCTGCAGTGTCCTGAATGGTGAGTTGAGCATCAGTAAGGTCTCTTCGTACTTGTTCGGCCGGAGTCACACCTTTAAGGTTTTCAGTGGCTGTGAGTATCTGACGTTTGAGTCTATACTCAAGGAGTCTGTGTATGTGTCCACAGAATTTAAGGCGACTTTTTCTAATGTCAGCAGCAATATTTGAAATTTCCTCTGTAGTTTTGTTGATTTGTAGTCTATATCCAGCTTCAGTTTTTCGTGGTCCAAGGATTTTGCTAATGATCTTTCGTTCTTCTTTTTGTAGATTTTGTAGTAGCATCTTGTTATGGAGTGACAAGGTTTCTGCTGCGTATAGCACCTCGCGTTTAATGACAGTGCTGTAGTGCCTGATTTTTGCATGCATAGACACGCACTTTTTGTTCTTAAGTTGGTGTGTTCGACCGGAGGCTCTCTTTAGTTTCTGTGCTCATGTTTCTTGAGTTTTTTTTCTAGTCCAGTGGGTTCCAAAATTTCCCGCGGGTATTTAAAATGTGAAACTCTGTTTATCCGTCCATATTTTGTGGTGATATTCTGTATGGTTAAGAGTGTACGCATAAATTCCGTTTTCTCAAGAGATATTTGCAAGCCAACCTTCTCGGCGCATTCCTTGAGTATTTCTATTTGATGTATTGCATTTTGTTCATTGTCTGTCAAAATTTCAAGGTCATCGGCAAAGGCTAGGCTGGTGACTTCAGTTTTCCTTCCAATCTTCACTGGTTTCCATAGGTCGCGGTTTTCTAAGCTCACTGTCCCATTCCCTTCTGTTCTTGTCCAAAATTATGTTGAACAGAATTGGAGATAGTCCGTCTCCTTGTCTTACTCCAGTTCTGATCTCAAAACATTCTGAGATTTCCGCCATGAATTTTACTTTAGAGTTTGTGTTGGAGGGTGTCTGTTCAATGAGGTTACGTGTTTTCTGGTCAAGTCCGAGTTCTATTAGAGTGTTGACAAGGGATTTACGGTTGACTGAGTCATACTCCTTCTTGAAGTCGACGAATGTACATACGGTGGGCTTATGTCTAATAGATCTGTATTTCAACGTTGTTTTTAGATTCTTGTTATTATTATTAGAACTATTACTATTAGTGTACCGAGCGAGGTGGCGCAGTGGTTAGCACACTGGACTCGCATTCGGGAGGACGACGGTTCAATCCCGTCTCCAGCCATCCTGATTTAGGTTTTCCGTGATTTCCCTAAATCGTTTCAGGCAAATGCCGGGAGGGTTCCTTTGAAAGGGCACGGCCGATTTCCTTCCCCATCCTTCCCTGACCCGAGCTTGCGCTCCGTCTCTAATGACCTCGTTGTCGACGGGACGTTAAACACTAACATCCTCCTCCTCCTGTTAGTGTATGTGGTGAGACACAAAGCATTAACAGCCTGATGTCTTCCAATTTCTGCCAATCCAGATGCAAAGGGTGCAGCAATCAGTTCATTTACGAACAGTAAGCATAGTGTACACATTTTAACTTGGTTGATTTTAAATGGAGTTGCAATGTGTATGTCAAGCAAGTGCCGGAATGGGGATGAGTAATACAGGGGAAGTATGTTTTGTGAAAGTGTCTATTCCCACTGTGGATAGTTAGATTTCTTATATGAGAATGAGTTGTAGGTACCATTTGCGATGCACCACGAATTCATTCTAACTCACACACAAACACAAACTAAACATCATTCATCTTTCATCTTTAAAAATAAAAGTGTCCCAAGGAAAGTCTTTAATTCTACAGCTTAAGTTGATGATAAAGTGGGGGAGGGGAGCAACAGACGGCAGTTGGACGTTGGAAGGGGGAGCGGTAGGGGAGATGGCAGGGATACTAGAGAATGTCTAGTTGCACTCAGGGGTAATGGTCTAAGAAAAGTTGGGAACCACTGGGCTATGAGAACCAGAGGTGAATGTCTTCAGAGGATTTTAATGACGTTAGCCGCATTTATCCACTGAAATAAATCAGTGGTAACAGGTGATAATTTGTGCCGGGCCGAGACCTGCACCGGGATTCCCGCTTAACGCGAGTGGTCGCCTGTAGCGCCAAGGCCATCCGATCACGCTTGTCTTCGGACCCAGTACTGGCGTAGCGTGTGTGATCCCCCCATTAACCCCTGATTCCTGTGAGAGATCGGGTATGGCGTGCGTGCGCACTAAGAGAATGGCTCGTTGCACACCGTGCCCGATCTCTTACGGGAATCAGGGACTGCGAGTAAGGGGCTCTTGGCGGTCAAGGCGACCGCTCGCTTTAAGCGTGAAATCCAGGTTCGAGTCCCAGATGGGCACAAATTTTCGCTTGTTGCCATTGATTCATTACAATGCCCAAATGCGGATAACTTCGTTAAAAAGATGTAACACACAGAGGGAAAACAATTAGTACACCCCTTAAGTGGTTTCCAGTTCACTCAAAATTTATTGTTTCAACAGTCCACATGGAGCACAAGAAATTATTAGATTTACAGGTCAATACCACAAGCGGTTCTGGCGTTTCAGGTATCGACACATGCTCAAACACCGACATTAGTACGTAGTGTAGCCTCCGAGGGCGGTAAAGCCGGCGTTGCCAGTCGATGGTACAGTTGGCGAATACCATCCTGGGATACGTTATAATACGCATGCTCGACCTTTTCACATAGTTCTGTAAGAGTTGTAAGTTGAAGAGTCGCACGAGTCACCTCTCGTCCCACCATAACCCACACGTGGCCGATTGGAGACAAGTCTGGAGATCGTTCTCATCAGCGAAGTTGATGCACGTCTCGCAGAGCACGTTGAGTTTCACGTGCAGTGTGTGGACGTTCATATTCCTGTCGGAACAACACATCACCTTTCTGTTTCGAGGACGGCAAAAGACTGGATCTAACAACATTCTGCACGTACCACTCACTGGTTAGCGTCCCCTCCAGATACCTCAAAGGTGCACGAAAGTTGTAGCTTGTCGCACTCCAGACCATGAAGCCCAGGGTGGGGCCATCTACGTGGTTCATGCAAACGACGATCACTTGCGTGCAGGCAGAATCTACTTTCATCTCTGAAAACCACGACGCGCCATTCCATCTTCCAAGTGATCCTGTGACAACAGTCGATGGTGTGACGTGAGTGAAAGACGGGCTAGAGTTGTGTGCGCGTGTAGTCCCACTGCTAGTAACTGTTCGTGTTCACACGTCTGGGCCCACAAGCCCTTTTATCAGCGCTGTCACTGCTGCCCTTACAATACGACGATACTTGCGGGCGTCTGAGTTGGGTGGACGTCCAGAATCTCGTCTACGGGAGTCAGATTGTTCTCGCGACCACTGATACCAGCACCGTTGGATAACTGACGCAGCACATCTAAGGTGCGACAGGCTACAACTTTCGTGCACCTGGGGGTTTCTGGAGTGGACGCTAACCAGTGAATGGTACGTGCAGAATGTTGATAGACCCAATCTTTTGCCGTCCTTGGAACAGGAAGGTGATGTGTTGTTCCAACAGGAATATGAACGTCCACACACTGCAGCAATTCTCTGAATGGACAATCCCGCCACTCGCTCATTTGTCTGTAGGAAGCACGAGTTCGTTTCCGTGGCGTGGCTGCCTGCTTGATTCACACATTTGCACCAAAATGAGCCTTCTGGTTGTGAGTACTTCGTAGACACAGATGGCGCTCTGGTAGCTATGTTACTACGCTCTCTGTTGGCGGACGACGTTGAAACCATTATCACTACGTCTACTACCCCTCATGTGGTATAAGCCGTCATCGGATCGAAATCGACGACGTCTGTCCAGGTGTAATAATTTTTTTTCCTCCAGTGCGTCATCAAGAGGTGAATGCATTGCGTACCCAATGACAGCACGTAACATCGCACCAGGTGCTGCGCCTGTTCGATGATTTCGAATACAATCCAGCAATGTTCATTTCGGCCGGCCGCGGTGGTCTAGCGGTTCTAGGCGCGCAGTCCGGAACCGCGCGACTGCTACGGTCGCAGGTTCGAATCCTGCCTCGGGCATGGATGTGTGTGATGTCCTTAGGTTAGTTAGGTTTAAGTAGTTCTAAGTTCCAGGGGACTGATGACCACAGTAGTTAAGTCCCATAGTACTCAGAGCCATTTGAAATGTTCATTTCCCTCAGAACATACACAGGCGGACACGTTCATTTTGATGTTGAAAGCTGAAAATAAGACGCTGTGCCATTCCTGTGTCCATTGTTGTCATTCGGGGCACCACTATCAGCGTTCCTCTCTGCCTCCGAGTAAAGAGTTCAGCAACAATGGTGGCCTTGTTGACAGTTCTTTGTGCTCCATACGTCGCCGTACTGTCCGTGTGGATACTTTTCTTGCTGCAAACGAGCCCCTTTCCAGCCGTAAGGGATGTGACGTGGCTGTACGATCCCGCACTTCCGAGTGAACATATGACTGTCGTCTCGGGCGCTAGTCGCAAGGGGCCGCTAACATCCTGCGTGGTGCTGAGTCAGGTTCTCCTGAGCCCGCCGGTTCCATATTCCCATGAGAATCGTGGAAACCCGACCAACAAGAGGAGCAATATTGAGGGACTATTCACTGCAGTCTCGATAGGACAGGACGTGGCGCCGTAGCGAAAGTAGCTTTTAAGGCAACTCTCATTATCGGAAGACAGAAACACTGGTACTACTTTGTTAATGTGCAGTTACAAGACGACGTCTGAGCAGCGTCTAGGAACTCTTTACTGAGAAAACTAAAATCCTGATACAGATGTATGCCGGACCGGGAATCGAACCTGGAATCTTGCTTATCTCCTGCAATGTCTGCGAATTGCGAAGTTATGAGTACTAGACGCTGTTCGGCACACAGTTATAATCTGCCAGGAAATTTCAGAATAGCGCAGACTCCGCTGCAGAGTGATGTACTCATTGAGAAAAAAAACCGCTAGTTTCGGCAGCGCCAAGGCACATAGACAGCGCAACGAACGAGAATGGAGAAACATAGCAGAAAGTCTGCTGACTTTTCCTCGATAGAGACCAACAAACAGATCGAACACAACACACATGATCTTTGCACTTTTTGTGATTTTACGTAGAGAAACGGTGTGAGTGATGGTTTGCGTGTGCGTGACTTTCTGTGCAGTGAAGGAGGCATAATACCTTAAAACAGTAAAAAGTCGACTGCAGGGCAGAAAAGGCAAACCGATCACACACACATACCATACAATACTAACATAAAAAGCAAAACTTGAAAATGGAAATAAATTTCTGGAAGGCGTCATGCCATGGGTGAAAAAAATTAACCGGTGCACTGTTTTATCATGTTAATCATTGTTGATACAGCAGCAACTTTTCGAAGACATCGATTGTTGTTGTTGTTGTGGTCTTCAGTCCAAAGACTGGTTTGATGCAGCTCTCCATGTTACTCTACCCTGTGCAAGCGTCTTCATCTCCGAGTAACTACTTCAACATGCATTCTTCTGAATCTGTTTAGTGTATTCATCTCCTGGTTCTCCTCTAAGATTTTTGCGCTCCACGCTTCCCTCCAATACGAAATTGGTGATCCCTTGATGCCTCAGAACTTGGCCTACCGACCGATCCCTTCTTCTAATCAACTTGTGGCACAAATTCCTCTTCTCCCCAATTCTGTTCATTACCTCCGCATTAGTTACGTGATCTACCCACCTAACCTTCAGGCTTCTTCTGTAGCACCACATTTCAACAGCTTCTATTCTCTTATTGTCTAAACTGGTTATCGTCGATGTTTCTTATCCATACATGGCTGCACGCCATGCAAATACTTTCGGAAAAGACTTTTTCACACTTAAATCTACACTGATGAGCCAAAAGATTACGACCACTGTCCACCACGAGGGTGAATGCCTCTTGGTGGTGTTGCGGGCAGTAAGGAAAGATGTTAACAAATTTCTCTTCTTCGGAAGCGCCTTTCTTGCCATCGCCAGTCTACACTTTATATCCTCTCTACTTCGACCATCATCAGTTATTTTGCTCCCCAAAGAGCGAAACTCATCGACTACTTTAAGTGTCTCACTTCCTAATCTAATTCCCTCAGCATCACCTGAGTCAAATCGACTACATTCCATTATCCTTGTTTTGCTTTGCTTACATCCTTCTTTCAAAACACTGTCCATTCCGTCCAACTGTTCTTCCAAAACCTTTGCTGTCTCTGACAGTTTCTTTGCTGTCTCTCAAAGTTTTTATTTCTTCTCCGTGGATTTTAATTCCTACTTCAAATTTTTCTTTTGTTTCCTTTACTGACTGCTCAATATGCAGATCGAATTGCATCGGGGATAGGCTACAACCCTGTCTCGCATTTTTCTCAACCACTGCTTCCCTTTCGTGCCACTCGGCTCTAATAACTGCAATCTGGTTTCTGCACAAATCGCAAATAGCCTTTCGCTCCCTGTGTTTTACCCCTGCCAGCTTCATAATTTGAAGGAGAATATTCCAGTCAACATTGTCAAAAGCTTTCAATAACTCTACAAATGCTATAAACGTAGGTTTGCCTGTTCTTAACCTATCTTCTAAGGTACGTCGTAGGGTCAGTATCGCCTCACGTGTTCCCACATTTCTACGGAATCCAAACTGATCTCCCCTGAGGTCGGCTTCTACCAGTTTTTCCATTCGTCTGTAAGGAATTCGTGCTAGTATTTTACAGCCGTGACCTACTAATTTTCACACCTGTCAGCACCTCCTTTATTTGAAGCTGGAATTATTACATTCTTCTTGAAGTCTGAGAGTATTTCGCCTGTCTCATACACCTTGCTCACCAGATGGAAAAGTGTAGCCATGGCTGGCTCTCCCAAGGCTATCAAGTAGTTCTAACGGAATGTTGCCTACTCCAGGAGCCTTGTTTCGACTTAGGTCTTTCAGTGCTCTGTCAGATTTACGCAGTATTATATCTCGATTATGATGAATGAAATGTGCAGATTTTCCACAATTCGAAACAACTGTAAGTTGTTAACAGTGTACAAACGTGTCTTCTGCCAACTGTAAGCAGCCGTAAAGAGGAAACGACGTCATTTATCAGGAATTTCATTTAGCTCGCACATATTAACAGTACTAAAACACTTTCTTTAGGAACGCCCGACCCTGCCTTTGCTCCCGACGCTATATTCCCATTTTCAACGAAGTTCGGTTCGCCAAGAAATTTTCAGTCTCATCGCGTATCTGGCTCGATATTTCACGAACACCAGAATATCGCCTGCGATCCTCTCCCATACTCTTTCAATGCTGATTTTAGACCCTACTCCAAAATCTGTCCTCGTACTTACTGCTCGGATATGGACGTGAGATAACAAACTGGCATCTCACAACCGAAAACGAAAATTCCTTTGTATTAAATTGCGTTAGGTTTCAACATATTGCTATTGCGCCATTGTCACAGACATGACCACTATGGAATGTGTAGTCATTCTGGTATTGGTGTGAAATGTTGCCGCGAACAAGAGCCCTCCGGCCAGGCACGCAGGCAGTTTCCCACTCCACCCTGCCTGTTCTGCTCGCTTAAGTTCATGATTAATGACGGAAGCTACATACAAGTCGTCCACCGAGGAGAAAGTAAGCGGAGCGGGCAGGAGAAGCAGCAGCTGACTGTTCTCGTCCACAGCTCTCTAAGGAGGGCCGAGCCATTTGTCGTCCTGCACTCTGAACCACCTACTGGGACTTGAGCCCATAAATCTGAGTTTCGAAGGCAAGGCTACTACCAACTGGCTACCCGAGAACCCCCCACGATCCGCCACAAAACTTCACTCTGGTCGTACCTTTCTGCTAATTTGCAAATTGCAGAGGCGCCCTTCACCACTGCACCACTGGTATCCCCGGAAGGATACCAGTGGTGCAGTGAGGAACAACTTACCCACAATCTGTAGCTTGTTTCCAGAATATTTCTCTCTATAGCGAAGTGAATGCTGTAATAAAACTCACGCTAAATTTAAATCGTGTTCCAGTTTGAGACTGTAAACCACAACTTAGTTTCTCGCACGGAAAGAGAAAGAGTGATATTTCTGGCTAATTCGCCATCATAAACAGGATGTTAGTATATTGCCGGCCGTGGTGGCCGAGCGGTTCTAGTCGCTACAGTCTGGAACCGCGCGACCGCTACGGTCGCAGGTTCGAATCTTGCCTCGGGCATGGATGTGTGTGATGTCCTTAGGTTAGTTAGGTTTAAGTAGTTCTAAGTTCTAGGGGACTGATGACCTCAGATGTTAAGTCCCATAGTGCTCAGAGCCATTTGAACCATTTTTTTGTTAGTTTATTGAGAGACAGTCATTCAAGCCAAATACGCTGAGGTCATGTGATACCGCCTAGTATCATGTCCCAGTGTAGCGCAGCAACTCGAACGTAGCATGGAGTCAGAGACTCACTGCAGGCGATGTCGTGCTGTTAGCAAAGACACTATCGTCGATCGTCTGCTGCCATAGCCCCTGCAGAAATGTTGAGCTATACTGCCTGTATAGCCGTCCATAATTGCGAAAGTGTTTGCGTTGCATGATTTTTGGCACGAAATGTTCTCTCGATTATGTCCCTTAAATGTCCAAGGGGCTCATGTCGGCTATCTCGGTGCCCAAATCATTCGCTCGCATTGTCCAGAATGTTCTTCAAACCAATCACGTACAATTGTGGCCTGGTGACACACCGCATTGTCATCAACAAAAATTCCGTCGTTGTTTGGGAACATGAAGTTCCTGAATGGCTGCAAATGGCCTCCAAGTATGGTACAGCCCACACCGTTATGGAGCCACCACCAACTTGCAGAGTGCCTTGTTCATAACTTGGGTCCACGACTTCGTGGGGTCTGCGCCTCACTCGAAACATACCATCAGCTCCTAGGAACCGAAGTCGGGACTCATCTGACCAGGCCATTGTTTTCCACTCTTCTACGCTCCAACAGATAAGGTCACGAGCCCAGAGACGCACTGCAGGCGATGTCGTGGTGTTAGCAGACACTATGGTCGATCGTCTGCTGCCATAGCCCATTAACCCCAAATTCGCCGCACGGATAAGTTCGTCGCACGTCCCACATTGATAACGGCGGTTATTGCACGTAGTGTTGTCTTTTAGCACTGCAACTCCACACAAAGGCCGCTGCTCTCGGTCGTTAAGTGAAGGCCGTCGGCCACTGCATTGTTCGTGGTGAGAGGTAATGTCTGAAACGCGGTATTCTCGGCACACTCTTGACACTGTAGATCTCAGAATATCGAATTCTGTAACGATTTCCGATATGGATTGTACCATGCGTCTACCTCCAACATTCCGCGTTTACAGTCTGTTAAATCCCGTCGTGCCGCCATAATCACGTCGCAAGCCCTTTCACATGACTCACCTGAGTATAAACGGCAGCTCCTCAACGCACTGCCCTTTTATACCTTGTGTACGCGATACTACCGCCATCTTTATACGTGCATATCGTTATTGCAATACTTTTGTTACCTCAGTGTAATGCGGTATATCGAAAATTTAATGTTTTGGAATACGGGATATGCTCAACTGAATGACACCTCCGTGCGGTTCTAGGCGCGTCAGTCCGGAACCGCGTGACTGCTACGGTCGCAGGTTCGAATCCTGCCTCGATCATAGGTGTATGTGATGTGCTTAGGTTAGTTAGGTTTAAGTAGTTCTAAGTTCTAGGGGACTGATGACCTCAGGTGTTAAGTCCCATAGTGCTCAGAGCCATTTGAACTAATGACACCTACTACTTCGTGATCACGCTCTTGGAAAGTGGCCGAAGACCTGAAATGACTGAAAAATATGTTTCTCTTCTCCCACTGCCTGTCCAGGACATGCCCATATAAGGAAGCGTTGCTCTTTCTAGCCTCTGTTTGGCTAGCATTCGAGAATAGACTCTCCATAACGACATGACACGAAGGAATGGCTAGACAGTCTGAGGGTGAACGTCCATTGAGAAAGACGTACATATCGCTGGCGAATAGCATAAATATCACTGATTTTAATATTGTTTTACTTGAATTGTGTGTGTGTTTATTAATCAAAGTGATTGTCAATACAGTTAGTACTCTTTCGACAACGACAGTTCTTATAATACATAAAAAAGGTATTGTCATCCCTAAAAATGTTTAGATACTCGTTGCCAACAGGCAAGCAGCCTATTAATCATTTGTAGCGAACGTCATTGAAGTCAAGGTGAGTGCTGTCAGCAGGCCTATGGCTGTGCGTTGCCTTATGCTTAAGGGACACATCTACAGAGGAAAGCACATTCGCGACGTGTAGCTGAAGTGTACATTCCCATTTGGAATTGTCTGTTACAACCAGCCCACTTATTATTTTTTTGGCAGTAATGACGGGTGGAGATGTTACAAAAGATTTGCGTTGTAGTTCTGATGTGACTACACAGTTTTGTTGTTGTTGTTGTGGTCTTCAGTCCTGAGACTGGTTTGATGCATCTCTCCATGCTACTCTATCCTGTGCAAGCTTCTTCATCTCCCAGTACCTACTGCAACCTACATCCTTCTGAAACTCCTTGGTGTATTCATATCTTGGTCTCCCTCTACGATTTTTACCCTCCACGCTGCCCTCCAATACTAAATTGGTGATCCCTTGATGCCTCAGAACATGTCCTACCAACCGATCCCTTCTTCTAGTCAAGTTGTGCCACAAACTTCTCTTCTCCCCAATCCTATTCAACACCTCCTCATTAGTTATGTGATATACCCATACAATCTTCAGCATTGTTCTGTAGCACCACATTTCGAAAGCTTCTATTCTCTTCTTGTCTAAACTATTTATCGTCTATGTTTCATTTCCATACATGGCTACACTCCATACAAATACTTTCAGAAACGACTTCCTGACACTTAAATCTATACTCGATGTTAACAAATTTCTCTTCTTCAGAAACCCTTTCCTTGCCATTGCCAGTCTACATTTTATATCCTCCCTACTTCGACCATCATCAGTTATTTTGCTCCCCAAATAGCAAAACTCATTTACTACTTTAAGTGTCTCATTTCCTAATCTAATTCCCTCAGCATCACCCGACTTAATTCGACTGCATTCCATGATACTCGATTTGCTTTTGTTGATGTTCACCTTATATCCTCCTTTCAAGACACTGTCCATTCCGTTCAACTGCTCTTCCTAGTCCGTTGCTGTCTCTGACAGAATTACAATGTCATCGGCGAACCTCAAAGTTTTTATTTCTTCTCCATGAATTTTAATACCTCCTCCGAATTTTTCATTTGTTTCCTTTACTGCTTCCTCAATATACAGATTGAATAACATCGGGGAGAGGCTACAACCCTGTCTCACTCCCTTCCCAACCACTGCTTCTCTTTCATGCCCCTCAACTCTTATAACTGCCATTTGGTTTCTATACAAATTGTAAATAGCCCATCGCTCCCTGTATTTTACCCCTGCCACCTTCAGAATTTGAAAGAGAGTGTTCCAGTCAACATTGTCAAAAGCTTTCTCTAAGTCTACATATGCTAGAAACGTAGGTTTGCCTTTCCTTAATCTAGCTTCTAAGATAAGTCGTAGGGTCAGTATTGCCTCACGTGTTCTAATATTTCTACGGAATCCAAACTGATCTTCCCCTAGGTCGGCTTCCACTAGTTTTTCCATTCGTCTGTAAAGAATTCGCGTTAGTATTTTGCAGCCGTGACTTATTAAACTGACAGTTCGGCAATTTTCACATCTGTAACTCCTGATAATGACGTCCTCTTGAATAGTCCCCGCCCGGAGATCCGAATGGGGGACTATTTTGCCTCAGGAATATTTTACCCAAGAGGACGCCATCATCATTAACCATAAAGTAAAGCTGCATGCCCTCGGGAAAAAGTTTCCCCTTGCTTTCAACCGTTCGCAGTACCAGCACAGCAAGGCTGTTTTAGTTAGTGTCACAAGGCCAGATCAGTCAATCATCCAAACTGTTGCCCCTGCAACTACTGAAAAGGCTGCTGCTCCTCTTCAGGAACCACACGTTTGTCTGGCCTCTCAACAGATACCCCTCCGTTGTGGTTGCAGCTACGGTACGGCTATCTGTATCGCTGAGGCACGCAAGCCTCCCCACCAACGTCAAGGTCCATGGTTCATGGGGGGTTTTATTCTGCCAAAAAGTTTCGTTCTTGCCAATTCGTTTCGTTAGAATACTCTGACAAAGTACTTGCGTAAGAGTCATCCTCGCTTGTTATGTCATAACATCTTCCTGCTAACAAACTGTAAGAGACTGGGAGATACTGTGTTGCTTCCATCGCCAACTGCACTCTAATACAGAATTGTTCCTCCTCAGCATCTTCGCATCTTCGTACAGTATAATAACTTCCAAGGTGAAGCGTCCTGAATCCTCAACTGGTTAAGGCACGTGGTACAAGCAACGACGGGTAGTGCTTAACTTTGTTTTCTATCTTTTTTTTTTAAGAAAAGACGGTGCACAAGCTCGCAAACCGGCGGTGCCCTTTGAGTGGAACCATCGCGGACTTTGCCTGGAGCGACTGAGGGAAATCACGGAAATGTGGATTGCTGCAAGAAGATATCAACAGTTGATTTTCCATACGCGAGTTCATCGTGTTAATCACTGCGTCATCTCGCTCGAGGCTTGACGGTTCGTCGACTACGAGATGAACAGATACGGATCACGGGCTCAGACGGAATAAGGTTTTTAAAGAGTTGGGACCGCGCCCGTTACATATTAGTCACCCTGTCACACATATGAAGTCAGCTAGAGAAAACACGGAAACGTAAATCTCGATGCCCGGACTTGGATTTGGATCTTTCTCCGATCGAATGTGTGCCCAACGTCTTAAGCAGAGCGCCACCTCGCTCATTCGATGTGACTGCCTCCAGGAATCAGTTTGATCTCTCGTATAATTGTTCTTATTGACTTTGCGAGTTAGTATAAAAACGCCATCGGGAAATGCAGGATACGCTGTAAGGTCTTCCACATTTAGGACTTCCATAGTTTCTCAAATCAGTTGAGGTGAACGGTCTGAAGATTCTTTGAAAACATCACAGTAGTTTCCTGCCAGTCTCTATCCAGATCGAAAACGCTTCCTTGGTGACACCGTCGTGGACTGGACGTTGAATATCAATTTTCTTATTTCCTAACATTTCCTAAAGTTGGGTGAGGAGGATGACATTTTCTTGGTAAGCTAAAATATCACATTCTACTAGCGGCAATCGGATTTTGGTAAATTTTTTGCATATGTGGTACGTAAAGTTGAGAGCTCAAATATCAGTCAACCAAAGTAAGTCGATTGCGCTCCCGAAAACTCTAGAGAAAATCGACTTCGAAATTCTCCGAGAGAATTTAATGGATGATTTTCCAGGGGGGTGGGGGGGGGGGGGGGGGGGGACGTCTGGCTCTTTCGATAGCGCCTGAGACATAATCCACGGGTCGCTGCTTCCAGTCTCACCTCGGTCTTTTTTTTCGTTCAGTTCAAATATCTGCGTCATTTAAGTATGAGAACCATTAAATATATGATAATTAATACTTATCTTCTTATCATTTTTTTATTAAACTTACATGTCAGCTGAGAGGAAACGCGGTACTACAGAGCACCACTTTACGAGGAGAGGCATAACAGTCCTTGTTATCTGCATGTACAAATTCTGCAGTAAGTGAGTCACTATAACTGGACGACGCTGACAACGATTTCCAAAATCGAGATGCCATGGCACTGGCCCGACGCTCACGTTAGTAGAATTTCCTGCGGAGCCGGCCACAGCTGCTTAGGGGCAAAAGATTTCGGCGAATTCCACAACAGCTGGAAGACATACGTCGTCTTTTGCAAGGGACTACCGTGCCTGTAGTTGCATTGCAGCGTTCGTTGCCGAAGCAGCTGATAGTGTTTTGCGCCGGTGTTCGAGAAAATATTTTAATATAAAAGAAAGATGAAAAGAAAATTGTGTTATCGAAAATGGACAACGGCAGTTTGCCTGGTACTTCGACCGGTGGCACAAGAAGATGTTGCACAAGACTCCTGATGCAGTAAAGTTTCAAGGATATGCGTGAGAGTTACCCTTGAATATTACGTGCAAATCCTCACACAAAATAATCTCGTCGAACCGATTCCATCGTCGGTAATTTATGAAGATCCATTGTTATTATCAGAGGACTTGATACATTACACGACGCAATTTTGGCGGCAAAAAAGTTTGTAACACATGAAGAGCTGATTTTGTCCAATGAGCAGGATGATGAAAATGTTTACGATGATATGTACCGTGATTTTTCATAAGACGATACTTAGATATACGTTAATTTGCTTGTATTTTATGAAATTTGTATTTAAATGACATAGGTATTCGAATTGAACGAAGAAAAACGAAAAAAAACAGTAGTGACCGAAAAGAGGGTAGGGCCAGTAGTCAGACGATTACTAGTCTTGTGCACTACAGATAGAGGCACACGGCTCATTAAAAAGTTTCCTACCTTTAGTGAACTGAAGTCACTCAGAAAACTTCAAAGTTGATTTCATCGAGAGTTTTTGAGAGCTGCATTGAACTGCTTTTGGAGACTGATGTTTGTGTTCAGAACTGACGTACCATATATATCAGTCAGTATGTACAATTATAAATTGCAATGAAACCGTTGAACGACCCCATGTCAACGGTTTCACTGCAATTTATAATTGCGCGTCGTGCATTGACCATTTTTCAAACATCACGTTAATTATTATCAGTCTCGTCAGTAGAAATAAAAGTACCACTCAAATTAGATTACTTACTTCAGAGTAAATGGATATAATGGTGTAAATCTCCACTTACAAGCCCGCAGGACAAAATATAAGTCATTCCGTTCAAGAAGAACACTGGTCGCTTTGGAGCCCTGTAGATTGTGTAGAAATCCTACCATGTCGTCATGTGACCCTCCACTGCCTACGTCACGGCGGTGAAATGATGTGAATGTCGGTCGTATGGAATCAGCGCAGTAAAGATGGAAAACGCCTGCACGTGACAGAGTGGCAGAAAAAAGCTGTCGTGTCTGGACGTGCCCGTAACAGCACTGTGAATGAAGTTTCCGATTTGCTGTCCAAGGTGTTTGCAAGGAATGATTTTCCACTTACAGTCATGTAATGAGAAGAGTGTTCGTAAAATGATCCTAACCGACAGCAGCTGGAGAAGTTGCTGCTGCCAGTAATGCAGGTCATTTTCGACAGTTTTGTGAGCGAATAATTCAAAGGTAACTACTTACAGTACACATTTCAAGTCGGGTACCTCGTAAAGTCCATTGCTCACACCAGCACATACAGCTGCATGTCTTCAGTTCACCAGGCAATACAGAACTAGTGAGACAACCTCCGTTCTAGCGCGTTTTGTCAGTGTGGGTTGCGTACATTCTGGGGCAAACTTGATTGACTTGTCACCCCCTTTTCCTTCCCTTGACCTATTGTTCTGGTAAGTGGATTACGTCCACCTAGGGTTGATTGATGATCCCCTGGGGATAATCTGTACTTCTGATACAAACCCCTTCCTCCTCCCACCACCCATCTGGAAACGTCCAACCCTCCCCACTCCTCCTCGCCGATACAACTACACTTTCAGCCCTGGGTTATGGAATTCCCCTCCTCACTCTATCAATTTGACTGACTAATTAATTAAATCAATAAATTAATTAACCCCTACCCCTCTGGGAATTCCCCCAACGCTTCCCTCCCAACCCCACACCTGGGAATTGGCGTGTCGGTGCTGGAGAGCAAGGATCTCACGACAGGAAGGTCAGTTACACAGCAAAGGGTATTCAATTTGCAGGGGTTGGATCTGTTGCTCAACATTCTCTGCTCTTTGGGAAAATGCACGTCTTGTAAAATGCATCGAAAAGAAGTAATTAAATTGATCGCTTTTTTTATTCTAACTGCACAAGGAACACTGTCAGCATCACTCACAACACGTAATTACATTGTTAAAAATCTTTCGCACCGACTGCAGGGCATAGCACGCCCAGGCCAGCTGCTTTGCCTACTCCCGCCTGTTCGGACCCTGTGACCACGTCGGCTGCCACACAGCCAGCCACCTCGACCGACGCACAGACCAGATATCGCGCTAATCGACAAACAAAAGCTTCAGGTGCCGGCAACCATTTGATATTGATACCTAAGAAATTCCCATAGAAATAAATGGCCTCCCTCTCTTTCTCTCTCTCTCTCTCTCTCTCTCTCTCTCTCTCTCTCTCTCTCCCTCCCTCCCTCTCAAGCAGGTGCTTCTGTACATGTAAACCGTCATACACAAAAACACACGGACCAGCCCCCCAACACACCTCCCTTCCATTCCCCTTTCCTGCCCCCTCGCGGCTTACGCAGACCTGGTGTTCGTAGTTGGTACATCTCTTTGTTCTCATGCTTCCACCGCTATGGAAACTTGTAGTGGGTGGAACAAAGACATTCGAAAGGTGGCATCTGTTGTGTGCCACACTAACTCTACTTTTGTCGTGAACAAAGTAATGGATACCTGCTAAACCCCCCCAGCTGTGGATGTCTTGGAAATATTTCCTCACTCTATCAGACTGATCGACTAATTAATTAAATTGATACCCATTACGTTGGAGGTAGCCGAAAATTCCAAATTTCAGCTCAATTGCATGCTATGCCCTTAAAAAATTTGTGGAACGGGCTGCACAGATGCGAGCTCCCAATACAACAATCGAAAACAATAAACTCATAAGACGGAAATTTGACTTGAATGCATCCATTCATCTCCAGGCACATATTCTACAGTTGCAGAGCAATTTGCTCTGTTTTCTGTGTTTCTGTGAGTGTGCCACGTGTGAGCACCAAATGTAGAGTAATAAAGTTATATATGTCAGATCTCAATGTTATCGGCTACCACCTCATAGATTTTTATAAGTGTCCTTAGCTAACAAGCGTTTTTTTACCGGCTGGGTAATGCAATATATGGCTGCAGAATGTATAGTGGTTTGACCCTGTACAAGACTGTTTAAGTGTTTCAAACCCTAACAAACATTATTTACAATGTACTTCTCTGTACTCAACCATGCAGTGTCAGCTAATAAATACTTTACGGAACAGTTGCGTATGGTTTTTAACAACATTCTACTGTATGTCTATTGAGATAATAGTGATACATGCAAGTTGACTGCCGTCTTTGATGCTTTCCTCGAAAAGGGAACCATCTGCGTCAAAATTGACGTGGATCTGCGCTAAAGGACGATAGAAAGTAGATGGAGTGATCGGTTGAGAGGGGTTGTAGTGAGGTATAACTTAATGATAGGCTTATGATGCATTACGGAGAGAGGAAGATATTGCTGCAAGTCATTTATCATGCATTTAACCATTTTTTCGTTGTTGTCTCAGGGTGCACCAGCTGTGTGGTGTAACATGTGATTGACTTATATGCAATTACGTGTTCTGTGTGTGGCTTAGAGCGCTGTGTACCTACTGTCGTTAATAGCAAACGTCTCCAAACCACAGTCAGCAGAGGACTTCAAACACATTTGTGATAAATCATGTCCATCGATGGAAAACTATTTCAACACCCTCCTCTAGATGAACGAAGATGTATGCTAAGTACTTCATTTCTCTCCCACATCTTGGACACAAATCGAGTCATCAGCTTCATTGCTGCGGTGATTCTAAGTTAGTGACAGGTGTTTGTGAGGTACTGCAAACCCTATGTATACATTTGCTTGACAGTTGTCCTGTTAACAGAGTTAGTGCAGCATGGAGTGTAATTTCACATGTCAAACACTGCTGCTGTGCGTTTATCTGTTTCCTTGTTAGAGGCATTTTCCATTGCTGAAGATCATTTTATAGGACTGATGTGAGCATAGTTTAATTTCTGAATCATATTCGGATGTCAACATTGGGATCTATAGACCTTCAGAAAGATATATTGTGTATGTATCACAAAGAATCTACGTTTTTACTTGGTGCAGAAGGAAGCAATTTTATCATCTCGAAGTTCGTCACCGTAGTGAATGGGATAGAAAATTTGCAGGGAGGATGTGTGTCACATATTGGACATATATTTCCTGCATTAGAGTATTAAAAGCATTACACTCCGCATAACTAATATTTCAGAAACCACATGGCTTTAACATTATAGCGTTTTTAAGTGCAGAACCGTGTAGCCTTAGGAGTGCAGGTGTTTATGTTCTATGGTCATTTCTCTCTTGCTAATACGTTCTCGATACTAACCTGCATACCCAGAACAATACCTTAGAATTGATAGCCCAGTTGATTAATATAAACTGCTTCAAACTCCAGCTGTCTGGAGCTCCACCATGCATAAACCACAAGTCTCTTATTACCTGTCTGTTATATCGTCACAACACTCTCATATCTGCTATACACCGATAAGGGGTGATCACCTCCTCGGGAAGCACACATCTGGAGAGATCTTCAGCATTTGGATGGGTGTCGTTATATTGCAACCATGTATGGAATCACTGTTTCGGTCCTGGCCATCCCCGGAAGGTGTTGCTCCCACGAGGACTCTCTACATCTCAAAAAAGTTATGTCAATCAGTCATTACGTGGTAGTGAACAGCTTACCAGTGGTCGGATGCGATTGAAAACACACTGTAGTCATGGGATAATGTACCATAATAAGCAACACAGACTATAGTGCGATCAGTTAGCAATTTTACCAGCGTTTCCATAAAAATAATTTCAACAACAAACAGTGACACAGCAGCATGCTTCCCAATTTCTGTATCATCGCTAAACCACCCTTCCACTACTTTGGATGTACCGTGTACTAGATTGTGAATGTAGATGGATGACTGTGCAGTACGTCCATTCCTGGTTAATTCTCAAACATAAAATGAAGTCCACCAAACATCGTCCTATACCAATGCTGCTAGATTATCCACATATTTCTAGCACTTTGATCATGAAGAATTGACGATTACGATTGGCCATCTTTCCCTATGTGGATGGGAGTCACAGAGTATTCTCGCATTCTTAGGATATAGATGAAGACTGAAAGATCTCCCCGTATTGTTTTTGACCACCCTCACTACAGCACTGTCGCCGATTTAATTTTAGCTGACCAGAAGTAAGAGAGTGTTACACCTGCTACATTCCACGTCTCATGAAGGAACAGAGCGAGCTGAGTCCATAAGTGCTGATCAGCGAAGACTGTCACACATGAATCTTACTCACGACACTCATCCAAATGCTGAAGATCTCTCCAGATGTGTGCTTCTCGAGGAGGTGATCACCCCTTATCGGTGTATAGCAGATATGAGAGTGTTGTGACGATATAACAGACAGGTAATAAGAGACTTGTGGTTTATGCATGGTGGAGCTCCAGGCAGCTGGAGTTTGAAGCAGTTTATGCTCTTAGTCTCTTTGAAATGGAGCACCTAGACATCTGCTACTCTGTCGCTGTGAAAATGATATTAAATTTGGAGATCATCATCTTTGGGTAACTGTTTGGAAATGCACCACAATGTGAAAAACTCCCCCAGTTTCTATATGTTGCGATATCTTCCACATTTTTGTAAGTAAGAAACACCACCTCTGTCTTTTATTTCAACCGTCCTGTGTGTTGTGGGAGCAGCGTAGCTTAGATCATGCAATGTCCAGCTTTCTGTGAGAGCTAATCAAAACATGTTAATGTCGGTTTAGCACCTGACACAGATCTCGAAGTCATGATGGAAAAACAAAATATATGGTGGTGTACAAATCTTTAGTCATACACTGCTTGGATGTCTTAGAGCAGTAAAACAAAGTATCAAACTGATTATGAAAGAACAGCACAGGAACCATCTCTTGTGATTGATAGTCTGTGGGATATGGTCCTCCTACAGTATGGGTGATGAAACTTTACACTGGTCTGTACAAGCAAATTTGATGCTCACATGAATTGGACAGTAGATGACTGGAGATTTGTATTGTACTCTGAAAAGTCGAGATTGTGCCTTTTTGCAAATGCAACAGAGAGCTGAGTTCACTGACAAGCCAGTCGACCATTTCGCCCGCAATGATCATGAACCAGAATTTTAATTTCAGAATTCTCGGTGACTGTTGCCCGATCTTCTGTATGCAACATCGCACCTCAACTGGGCCACTAAGTCTCCCACTCCCAGTCTCACAAAAAATGTCTGGGACTATTTGAAACAGTGGCTGAAGGGTAGCAGTGAACACCTCTGTGGTTTGGTAGCTCTATGCGATCTAATCATCAGTGAGTGGCTTCAGTTAAAGATACTTGACGACTCACTTCCTCCCCGAAGTAAGGACGTTATCCAGGCTTGTGGGGGTTTTACACGGTATTAGCGTGATATCTCTTGCAGATGACTAATTTTTTTGTCCGGTGTTCTTACTTTAGACGCGTCTAACACTTTGTTTTTAGAACGTATCTTTCATTTTTCAGGTACATGCAGTTGTGAAACTTTGTACAACAGAAAAACAATGTAGTTGACCTGGTATACACAGGATATTTATCAAGTTTGAAAAATGGGAGAGAGATACTGGCAAAACTGAAGCTGTGTATTTGTCAGTTTCGTGGGAAAGGTGGGATGGGATGGGGAGGGGAGGGATGCAAGTTATGTCCGAACAGCCCTTATGGTAAGAACAATGCCCGTTAGAGACAAGGTCACGGCTTCGAGTCCCTGTCAAGCCCACAGTTTTAATCCTTCAGCAAATTTAAGGACAGTATGCACTTCATGGCAGAGTGCAAGATCCATTCTGAAAACAGCTACCATTCTTTCCCTGACATACCGTTACTTCATATCGATGTCTTTTGCGACAGATTCTGCATTAGTTTGAGATGATAATAATATTTAGATAGAAACTATACACCTTGACGTTTCTTGAACATTTGTGGGCTCTAAGAGACGCCGTTCACCATTAGTCTCCCTTTCAGTGACTGTGGTACGAACAAAGACGAAAGCCTTCGCATTTCAAAATTACGTGAACAAAGATACTTCAAGTCGGGCGTGACTCGCCACTGTGACTGCAATAGTTTCCTTGTTGCTGGAGCATCCTAAAGTGTTATTTGTAAGCAAAAAGTGATACGATAGCGATATGCAGATATATATATGGCGGTAGGATGGAGTACACCAGTTATAATAGGGCAGTGCATTGGAGGAGCTGTCATATACACTCAGTAGATTCATGTGAAAGGATGTCCGACGTGATTATGACCGTTCGACGAGAATTAACAGACTTTGAACGATAGACGCTTGGGACATTACATTCCGGAAATCGTTAGAGGATTCGATATTCCGAGATCCATAGTGTCAAGAGAGTACCAAGAACACAAAACATGAGGCCACATCCCACCACAGACCACGCAGTGGCCGACGGCCTTCACTTAACGACCGAGTGCAGTGGCGTCTGCGTAGAGAAGTCAATGCCCACAGACAAGTAATACTGAGTGAAATACGCGCAGAAATCAATGCGGTACGTACAATAACGTATCTGCTAGGACAGTGTGACGAAATTCAGCGTTAATGGGCTATGGCAGCAGAAAACCGATGCGAGTGCTTTTGCTAACAGCAAAACATCGGTTGGACCATAGACGACTGAAAAAATGTGGTCTGGTCAGATGAGTCCAGATTTCAGTTGGTAAGAGCTGACGGAGGATTCGATTGTGGCGCAGAAATCATGAAGCCATGGACTCAAGTTGTCAACAAGGTACAGCGCAAGCCGGTGGTGGCTCATTAATGGTGTGGGACATGCTTACGAGGAATGGACTGAGTCCTATGGAACAACTGAAACGATCACTGACTGGCAACGGTTATGTTCAGCTACTTGGAGACCATCTGTAGCCATTCGTGGACATCATGTTCCCAAACAACGATAGACGTTTTATGGATGACAATGCACCAAGTCACTAAGCCAGAACTGTTTGCATCTAGTTTGAAGAACGTTCTGGACAATTCGCCATACGATTCCCATATCCCCCGACATGGTCCTGCACTGGCAACACTTTCGCAATTTTGGATGGTCTGCAGGGACAATGAAGATGCTCCAGCAGCATCTCCAATGTGAAGTGCTTGATCACCCACCATACAGCATGGACTTGGCTCCCTCTGACTTTCATCTCTGCTCAGATCAACTACTTGCTATGGAGACAACATTTTGTCAAAGATAATGAATTGCAGTAAAGCATAGAAAATTGTCAGAAAGCATAGGAGTGTCCCTTATATGCCAAGGGTGTAGGAAAGTTGGTACAACGCTATGACAGACATCATAGTCCGAACGGCGATTATGCAGGAAGGAGCTGGAAGGTGTAGGTAACAGTAGTGGAGCTAGGAGAGAAGGGCGACACTTTCCATTGATGCCAGATGTATCCAAAATGGCGGGGATGAGGTCATCCAAGATGGCAGCCTCTGTACTGGGCAAGATGGCGCATTTTGGTGGGAAGATAGGTCAATTGGGCTACCTCTGATATGGTCCTACTCAAGTCTGGATTTATCGTTAAGTAGGCATGGCAGTGGGAGAGCTAGGCGAAGTTCTGGGGGATCGAAAAATACAGGCACCGACAGAGATAACTAGTGGCATGCCTCAGAACAGGCAACTCCTTCAACCCAAATATACGCCCAAGGTATGGGGTACAAGATCATGGTTGGGTGCAGAACATGGGAAACCAAAGTTGACCCTGCAGTAATCATAAATACAGACGTTTCTTGTCTTCCCAAACCTCGAGTCAGAAGGATGTATATAAAAGGATATTACAAAATTATCGTCACTAAGCAATCAAACAAACAACTGGGCCACAATTCTCAATAATGATAGGTTAATTCTCCGACCAGTTGCTACCAAACATATATATATATATATATATATATATATATATATATATATATACACTCCTGGAAATTGAAATAAGAACACCGTGAATTCATTGTCCCAGGAAGGGGAAACTTTATTGACACATTCCTGGGGTCAGATACATCACATGATCACACTGACAGAACCACAGGCACATAGACACAGGCAACAGAGCATGCACAATGTCGGCACTAGTACAGTGTATATCCACCTTTCGCAGCAATGCAGGCTGCTATTCTCCCATGGAGATGATCGTAGAGATGCCGGATGTAGTCCTGTGGAACGGCTTGCCATGCCATTTCCACCTGGCGCCTCAGTTGGACCAGCGTTCGTGCTGGACGTGCAGACCGCGTGAGACGACGCTTCATCCAGTCCCAAACATGCTCAATGGGGGACAGATCCGGAGATCTTGCTGGCCAGGGTAGTTGACTTACACCTTCTAGAGCACATTGGGTGGCACAGGATACATGCGGACGTGCATTGTCCTGTTGGAACAGCAAGTTCCCTTGCCGGTCTAGGAATGGTAGAACGATGGGTTCGATGACGGTTTGGATGTACCGTGCACTATTCAGTGTCCCCTCGACGATCACCAGTGGTGTACGGCCAATGTAGTAGATCGCTCCCCACACCATGATGCCGGGTGTTGGCCCAGTGTGCCTTGGTCGTATGCAGTCCTGATTGTGGCGCTCACCTGCACGGCGCCAAACACGCATACGACCATCATTGGCACCAAGGCAGAAGCGACTCTCATCGCTGAAGACGACACGTCTCCATTCGTCCCTCCATTCACGCCTGTCGCGACACCACTGGAGGCGGGCTGCACGATGTTGGGGCGTGAGCAGAAGACGGCCTAACGGTGTGCGGGACCGTAGCCCAGCTTCATGGAGACGGTTGCGAATGGTCCTCGCCGATACCCCAGGAGCAACAGTGTCCCTAATTTGCTGGGAAGTGGCGGTGCGGTCCCCTACGGCACTGCGTAGGATCCTACGGTCTTGGCGTGCATCCGTGCGTCGCTGCGGTCCGGTCCCAGGTCGACGGGCACGTGCACCTTCCGCCGACCACTGGCGACAACATCGATGTACTGTGGAGACCTCACGCCCCACGTGTTGAGCAATTCGGCGGTACGTCCACCCGGCCTCCCGCATGCCCACTATACGCCCTCGCTCAAAGTCCGTCAACTGCACATACGGTTCACGTCCACGCTGTCGCGGCATGCTACCAGTGTTAAAGACTGCGATGGAGCTCCGTATGCCACGGCAAACTGGCTGACACTGACGGCGGCGGTGCACAAATGCTGCGCAGCTAGCGCCATTCGACGGCCAACACCGCGGTTCCTGGTGTGTCCGCTGTGCCGTGCGTGTGATCATTGCTTGTACAGCCCTCTCGCAGTGTCCGGAGCAAGTATGGTGGGTCTGACACACCGGTGTCAATGTGTTCTTTTTTCCATTTCCAGGAGTATATATATATATATATATATATATATATATATATATATATATATATATGTGTGTGTGTGTGGTCCATTGATAGTCACCGGGCCAAATATCTCACGAAATAAGAATCAAACGAAAAAACTACAAAGAACGAAACTCGTCTAGCTTGAAGCGGGAAACCAGATGGCGTTATGGTTGGCCCGCCAGATGGCGTTGCCATATGTCAAACGGATATCAACTTCGTATTTGTAAATAGGAACCCCCATTTTTTATTACATATTCGTCTAGTACATAAAGAAATATGAAAGTTTTAGTTGGACCACTTTTCTCGCTTTTTGATAGATGACGCTGTAAACGTATAAGTACGTGGTATCACTTAACATTCCGCCAGTGCGGACGGTATTTGCTTCGTGATACATTACCCGTGTTAAAATGGACCATTTACCAATTGCGGAAAAGGTCGATATCATGTTGATGTATGGCTATTGTGATCAAAATGCCCAACGGGCGTGTGCTATGTATGCTGCTCGGTATCCTTGACGACACCATCCATCCGTTCGCCGGATACTTACGTTGTTAAGGAACAAGAAGTGTTCAGCCACATGTGAAACGACAACCACGACCTGGACCAAGTGATAATGCCCAAGTAGGTGTTTTACACTACTGACCATTAAAATTGCTACACCACGAAGATGACGTGCTACAGACGCGAACTTTTACCTACAGAAAGAAGTTGCTGTGATATGCAAATGATTACCTTTTCAGAGCATTCATATAAGGTTGGCGACGGTGGCGACACCTACAACGTGCTGACACGAGGAAAGTTTCCAACCGATTTCTCATACACAAACAGCAGTTGACCGGCGTTGCCTGGTGAAACGTTGTTGTGATGCCTCGTGTAAGGAGGAGAAATGGGTACCATCACGTTACTGACTTTGATAAAGGTCGGATTGTAGCCTATCGCGATTGCAGTTTATCGTATCGCGACATTGCTGCTCTTGTTGGTCGAGATCCAATGACTGTTAGCAGAATATGGAATCGCTGACTTTTAGAGGGTAATACGGAACGCCGTGCTGGATCCCAACGGCCTCGTATCACTAGCAGTCGAGATGACACACATCTTATCCGCATGGCTATAACGGATCGTGCAGCAACGTTTCGATCCCTGAGTCAACAGATGGGGACGTTTCCAAGACAACAACCATCTGCACGAACAGTTCGACGACGTTTGCAGCAGCATGGACTATCAGCTCGGAGACCATGGCTGCGGCTACTCTTGACGCTGCATCACAGACAGTAGCGCCTGCGATGGTGTACTCAAAGACGAACCTGGGTGCACGAATGGCAAAACGTCATTTTTTCGGATGAATCCAGGTTCTGATTACAGCATAATGATGGTCGCATGCGTGTTTGGCGACATGCGCGGTGAACGCACATTGGAAGCGTGTATTCGTCATCGCCATGCTGGCGTATCACCGCGCGTGATGGTATGGGGTGCCACTGGTTACACGTCTCGGTAACCTCTTGTTCACATTGACGGCACTTTGATCAGTGGACGTTACTTTTCAGATGTGTTACGACCCGTGGCTCTACCCTTCATTCGATCCCTATGAAACCCTACATTTCGGCAGGATAATGCACGACCGCATGTTGCAGGTCCGATACAGGCCTTTCTGGATACAGAAAATGTTCGACTGCTGCCCTGGCCAGCACATTCTCTAGATCTCTCACCAACTGAAAACGTCTGGTCAATGGTGGCCGAACAACTGGCTCGTCACAATACACCAGTCAGTACTCTTGATGAACTGTGGTATCGTGTTGAAGCTGCATGGGCAGCTGTTCCTGTACACACCATCCAAGCTCTGTTTGACTCAATGCCCAGGCGTATCAAGGCCGTTATTACGGCCAGAGGAGGTTGTTCTGGGTACTGATTTCTCAGGATCTATGCACCCAAATTGCGTGAAAATGTAATCATATGTCAGTTTTAGTATAATATATTTGTCCAATGAATACCCATTTATCATCTGCATTTCTTCTTGGTGTAGCAGTTTTAATGGCCAGTAGTGTAGCTGCTGTCGCTGCTAATCCGCACATCAGTAGCTGACAAATTGCGCGAGAAACGGGAATCTCATAAACTTCGGTGTTGAGAATGCTACATCAACATCGATTGCAGCCGTATCAAATTTCTATGCACCAGGAATTGCATGGCGACGACTTTGAACGTCGTGTATAGTTGTGCTCCTGGGCACAAGAGAAATTACGGGACGATGACAAATTTTTTGCATGCATTCTATTTAGCGACGAAGCGTCATTCACCAACAGCGGTAACGTAAACCGGCATTATATGCACTATTGGGCAACGGAAAATCCACGATGGCTGCGACAAGTGGAACATCAGCGACCTTGGCAGGTTAATGTACGGTGCGGCATTATGGGAGGGAGGATAATTGGCCCTCATTTTACCGATGGCAATCTAAATGGTGCAATGCATGCTGATTTCCTACGTAATGTTCTACTGATGTTACTACAAGATGCATGCCAGAATGGCGATGTAGTTACAACATGATGGATGTCCGGCACATAGCTCACGTGCGGTTGAAGCGGTATTGAATAGCATATTTCATGACAGGTGGATTGGTCGTCGAAGCACCATACCATGGCCCACACGTTCACCGGATCTGACGTCCCCGGATTTCTTTCTGTGTGGAAGGTTGAAGGATATTTGCTATAGTGATCCACCGACAACGCCTGACAACATGCGTCAGCGCATTGTCAATGCATGTGCGAGCCTTTCAGAAGGCGAACTATTCGCTGTTGAGAGGAATGTCGTTACACGTATTGCCAAATGCATTGAGGTTGACGGACACCATTTTGAGCATTTTTTGCATTAATGTGGTATTTACAGGTAATCACGCAGTAAATGCATGCGTTCTCAGAAATGATAAGTTCACAAAGGTACATGTATCACACTGGAACAACCGAAATAAAATGTTCAAACGTACCTATGTTCTGTATTTTAATTTAAAAAACCTACCTCTTACCAACTGTTCATCTGAAATTGTGAGCCATATGTTTGTGACTATTACAACGCCATCTATCACAAAAGGAAAAAAGTGGTCCAACTAAAACATTCGTATTTCGTTACGTACTACACGAATATGAAATTAAAAGTGGGGGTTTCTATTTAAAAAAACACAGTTGATATCCGCTTGACCTATGGCAGCGCCACCTGGCGGGTCAACCATAGCGTCATCTGGTTTCCCCCTTCAAGCTAGACAAGTTTCGTTTTTTTGTAGTTTTTTCATTTGACTCTTATTTCTTGAGATATTTGGACTGGTCACGATCAATGGACCACACTGTATAAAAGATTTAAACAGTACATATGTACATAAAAGTACAAAAATATAATCAACCAAGCAACAAGCCCTGAATACTACAGCTGATGGCTGTAAGCTACCAGGTAAACCTGCTGTGGGTAAGACTATTAAATGCCCAGATTTATTGTACCTTTTAAATATTAACATAGATAAAGAACTAGAACAAGATAATCGTTGAAGCAACAAGTAGCAGGTGTTACTGACAACAGTAATACTTAGTGCCAGAGTCTGGAGATGGTTGTAGAAAAGCAAGCAACCAAGCACGTCTGGACCAGAAACAGTAACGTGTTTGTGCCGAGGGAGAACGAGCCCGAGTTTATAGAACAGTTCTGAGAGATTTCGGCCCACTGAGGGTGCTCTGGTCACCTTTTGGGGGTGGATGACCGCCGACCTCGCAGGTAAATATCTAGTGCTGCGAGGAGTGTATACAGTGCTGTCTGTCTTCATGGTATATGTACGAATGACGTAAAAGGACTGATTCTGTATGGCGCAGGATACGAATTGTATGTTTACTACATCGACATGGTACGATGTATTGTTGGGTAGGAGACCTGTTTCATCCTCTAATATTCAAGCTCCTGTCCTCAGTGGCAGAGCAGTGTAATTGAGTAATAGCCTTTCTGTATTTGCAGGTCTGTAGGCCACTTTGCAGGGATTAACTGTCGGTGCGACATGGTGATCTGTACAAAATACAACCATAACGCTCTATTACCGAAAACTCCGGCCATTTTTTGCTCTTCTGTAATAAAGTGCTTCGAATTCTGTTTGTGTAATTGTTCTGATTTCCCCCTGTCTGTGCTTAGAGAGTGCTCTCTTTCCAAACAACAAGAATGGTTTTAGGATTAACGCTGTTATCACGAGCGTGCAGATGCTTTTAGTAGTGAGAATGTTTAACATTTCTGAGACATATATTGATAGCAGGGGAACATTTCGCGTGATGCATCGCCCAAGCTGGGTATTCATGCATGGCTAGATGCAGCGTGCATGCCCCATTAGGATCGCTAGGAACAATTCACCCTGTGCTATTCCGTGACATCGGTATCCATAGGTATCATGTCAGCAACAGTAAACACATGTGCCACCCAGAGGTGTCTCGCGTATGGGACCAGTGAGCGCGCCTTTGAGTTCTGTGATGTCAGTACATCACTCAAAAAACTCTAACTGGATACCCGAGAATAGACCCAACTTTCATCTGCTCACTGTAGGAAGCAGGGGCATGAGAGCACTGGCTTGCGCTGGCTTGAAACCGGCGGCGGCGTCGACGCAAGTGCGCCCTTGGAGCACCTGCGCCCTGCAAATAGGTCTTTGCTCCCATACAGTCGTGTCAGCAATGGTGCCTAGGTGATCATGTATTTCGAGAGGAATTTCTCAGGTTTGAAGTATGAAAGGGATGCCGCCGCCTCATGCTTGAGGGACCCAAACAGGCACCTGTGCGTGGCTTGGCAGTAGACGGCTGCGTCACTTTGTGGGGGCTGTTGGCCCATCTTGAATTCTGGGAGTGTGTGCGGTAGCCTCCTGTGCGGTCCAGTGGAGAGGCAGCATGCGGTGCCTGCGCAGTTTGTTTGTGTGTCTGATACATTATTTTGGGAGCATTTTTGTTATTTGGACAGTTTACGAGTTGGTTTCGTGTCTGTACATCAGTGTACTGTATTATTTAGGAGGAGTTTGCATGTCTGGTGGTGGTACTGCATACTAGGTCAGTTGGACTGCAGACCCCATGGCGACCACACTGTTTCCCTCCATTTTCCCCCACCATCTTGGATTACATCATGGAATGGACGACAGTGTCCTCTGGTGGCAGTACTATGTACGAGGTCAGTTGGACTCTGGACCTCGTGGTGACTACACTTGATGGTAGCATTGCCTCTAATTGTTTAAATAAATAGTGCATGCAAAATGAAGACTTATGTCCAGCACAGGCTGAGTCCTTTTCCCCTCCAGTTCCTAGGAAGAGGTGGCAGTCAGATGACTTAGGTTAGTGGAGGTAGCCCAAGTGCCCTTTATTTCCTGATATTTTCTTATGTTAGTACAAATACAGCTGTGTCCTTCCTCCTCTGGCGCATCACCAGAGGGGATCACGGTGCTTAGCGTGGCATCGGTGGCAGCTTGTGGACAGAGGGGACATACTAGAGTATGGGCAGTTGATGGCAGGTAGCCCGTGTGGATGGCTGCATTTCGGGAGGGTATTCGAAGCTGCTTCATACAGACTAGTCTCTTGGTTGCTAGTATGTGCCAGTTTTTTGCTATTTGTTTTGCTTCCCATGAGGTTGGACTGGCGAGATTGCCTTCTGGTAGAGCGATGCTCGCCCTTTGACAGTTTGAATCTGCCTGTGGTCGTGTGTGTGTGTTCACTGTTAAATGGTATATTGTCAACTTGATCTGCAAGTTTGGATCTTGCTGATTCGTATTGTGGCTTTCTTGTAGTGTTCCCCGAATTTTCCTGTTGTTGTTAACGTGGACCATTGAATGAAAATTTGTTTAACGGCAAGCAACAAGAGGAGCCTCTCAACAGAGCGATGTTGAGTGTTCAGTGAGTGCACAGTTGAAATTACTGTTATTTTAAAATGTTTTACAGCCTCTAGCACTTGTACTCTGTGCTTGTGACTTGGTTGATTACATGGTTTTAGTTTTTTTTAAATAAATAAATATGTTGCAGTTTAAACCCCATTTATGTATGTATATTTTGGATTGCAGGGGGTCTGGCGACTAATTATTAGCGTTGTCAGCAAGATAACACAGTTCTAGTTTTATATATATATATATATATATATATATATATATATATATATATATATATATATATATATATATATATATATATATATGTGTGTGTGTGTGCTTTTATGCTGGGTTGCAGCAGGTTTGACAACTAAGTATTATTGTTGTCAGTATCACCTGCTACTTGTTGCTTCAATGATTATCTTGTTGTTGTCCTTTACCTATGCCTGTCAATATTTATAAGGTACAATAAACCTGGACATTTAATAGTCTTACCCACAGCAGGTTTACCACCATCAAGAGTAGTCGCCACAAGGTCTGGAGTCCAACTGACCTAGGTAGTTTTATGTACATATGTACTGTTTTAATCATTTATATATATATATATATATATATATATATATATATATATACACAGTCGCAACTTTCACCTGCTCGCTGTAGGCAGCAGCGGTGTGTAAGCGATGGCTCGCGCTGGCTTGCATCCGGCAGTGGCTCACAGCGGCGTCGATGCATGTGCGCCCTTTGAGCATGTGCGCCCTGCAAATAGGTCTTCGCTCTCATCCAGTCACGTAAGCAACAGAGCTTAAGTGATCATTTATTTTGAGAGGAATTTCTCAGGTGTGAAGTATGAAAGGGATGTCACCACCACATGCTTGAGGGATCTGAACTGACACCTGTGCGTGGCTTGGCAGCTGACGGCCGTGGGGGCTGTCGGTGCATCCCGACTTTTGGGAGTGTGTGCGGTAGCCTCCTGTACAGTCCAGTGGAGAGTGGGTGGTGGGCAGTGCCTGCACACGTTGTTCGCATGTCGGTTGCATTATTTTGCGAGTGTGTCTGTAGGCTGTGCAATGCATTATTTGGAGAGTTTACGAGTTGATTTTGTGTCTGCATGTCAGTGTACTGCATTATTTAGGAGAAGTTAGTATGTTTGTGTGCTGAGTACTGAAATTATTTCGATAATTTAGGAGTTGTTTGTGTGTCTCCAGCAGCCCAGCGCAGGCTGAGTCATTTTCCCGTCCAGACAGCCATCTTGGGTCACATCATGGAATGGACGACAGTGTCCTGTGGTTGCGGTACTTTGTACTATGTCAGTTGGCCTCTGGACCTTGTTGCATCTTCTCTTGATGGTGGTACTGCCTCTAATTGTTTAGTAAATGTTTCATGCAAAATAAAGAATTATGTCCAGCACAGTCTGAGTCGTTTTCCCCTCTAGTTCCTAGGAAGAGGTGGCGGTCAGGTGACTTACGTTTGTGGAGGTATCCCCAATGCCCTTTCTTTTCCGCCATTTTCTTAGGTTAGTAGAGGTAGCCCAATTGACCTATCTTCCCTCCAAAATTCAAACTTCCCACCATTTCCTAGGAGGAGGTGGCGTTAGGATGAGTTGGGTTAGAGGAGGTAGCCCAAGTGACCTATCTTCCCACCATTTTCTTCAGTTAAATGAGGTGTGTTGCATTGTCCTGACGGAATTAGAACTTCCCACCATTTTCTGGCGGAGGGGAGAGGGTTTTGGGATAGTGGAGGCAGCCAAATGAACCTACTTTCCCGCCAAAATCAGCCAACTTGAATGACGCCACAGCCTTCATCTTGGATGACGTCATGCACTGTTGCCAAGTCCACAGGCCGCCATCTTGGATGACGTCGTCGCCACCATCTTGGATATATCTGGCAACAATGCAAAGTGTCAGCATTCTCTCCTAGCCCCACTACTGGTAACTATTGCAAATAAAACGGTTTTGATTTTCCCCATGGTTTCCATTTCGCAACCAATCGCTCCTTTCCAGAATGAGATTTTCACTCTGCAGCGGAGTGTGCGCTGATATGAAACTTCCTGGCGGATTAAAACTGTGTGCCCGACCGAGACTCGAACTCAGGACCTTTGCCTTTCATAGGCAAGTGCTCTACCATCTGAGCTACCGAAGCACGACTCACGCTCTGTCCACACAGCTTTACTTCTGCCAGTATCTCGTCTCCTACCTTCCAAACTTTACAGAAGCTCTCCTGCGAACCATGCAGACCAGGCGTGAGTCGTGCTTCGGTAGCTCAGATGGTAGAGCACTTGCCCGCGAAAGGCAAAGGTCCCGAATTCGAGTCTCGGTCGGGCACACAGTTTTAATCTGCCAGGAAGTTTCATATCAGCGCACACTCCACTGCAGAGTGAAAATCTCATTCTGGAAACATCCCCCAGGCTGTGGCTAAGCCATGTCTCCGCAGTATCCGTTCTTTCAGGAGTGCTAGTTCTGCATGGTTCGCAGGAGAGCTTCTGTAAAGTTTGGAAGGTAGGAGACGAGATACTGGCAGAAGGAAAGCTGTGAGGACCGGGCGTGAGTCGTGCTTCGGTAGCTCAGATGGTAGAGCACTTACCCGCGAAAGGCAAAGGTCCCGAGTTCGAGTCTCGGTTGGGCATACAGTTTTAATCTGCCAGGAAGTTTCAGTCGTTCCTTTCTTTCCGAAAAGCCCTCATATTTTAACAGAGACATGAAGAAACTGTGTTATCTTGTTCATCGCCTCTAATTTTGACTGCTCATCTACTACAGATCAAGAACATTCAAGTACTCTGGTATCTAGAATTCTATGAGGAGTAATAATCATATCTGTGTGTGCCTGAAGTCTGATTTTTTTGCGTAAGATGTTATTGTCTGCAATGACAGTGTTAATATGTATTTTACTTAAAAACTAAATTGTTGTGTTAACGTATATTCGGAGTGGTCGGCTTTCACATTGCCAGTAAGTACAATGTGGTGAAAAAAGTGACTCCTAATATCGTGTCAGACCTTCTTTCTCCCAGTGTAGTGCAGCAACTCGACATGTCTTATACTCAACAATTCGGTGGAAGGCCTCTGCAGAAATACTGAGCCATGTTGCCTTTACAGTCGTCCATAATTGCGAAAATCTCGATTGTGCAGGATGGTGTGCACGAACTGGAGTCTCGATTATGTCCCATAAATATTCGATGGGATTCATGTCGGGTGATCTGAGTGGCTAAATCATTAGATCGAATTGTTCAGAGTGTTATTCAAACCAATTGTGAACAATTGTGGCTCGGTGGCATGACAGGCATGACATCATTGGTTGGGAACATGAAGTCCATGAATGGCTGCAAATGTATCCAAACATAGCCATTTCCAGTCAATGATAGATTCATTTGGACCAGAGGACCCAGTCCATTCCATGCAAACACAGCCCACATCATTATGGAGCCACCATCAGCTTGTACAGAGCCTTGTTGACAGCTTGGGCCCATGGCTTCGTGGAGTCTGTGTCACACTCGAAACAACTGGGATCGTGACCCATCTGACCATGCCACGGTTTTCCAGTCATCTAGGGTCCAACCGAAATGGTTACTAGCCCAGACAGGAGCTGCAGGCTATGTTGTGCTGTTATCGAAGGCAATAGCATCTATCGTCTGTTGCCATAGCCCATGTATAAAATGACGGGGAAGTTACAAATGGTGGGATATTGAAAAAGTAGAGGGAAATTAAATAAAAAACCGAATTTTGCTACAGGGTTTTCCCTCCACTTGTGTGATGTCATTGTGGAATTAGGGCTGATGTCGTAAGTATAAATTGGGGTGAAATCCAAGATAATGACTGACCAGGCATACTGAGGCAGTCTTGATTTTTGCCAGACTGCCTGGGTTTTCCTGAGACCTTATGTCAGTCTGAGTTTGCATGGTCTGCAACTCACAGCCAGGAAAAAAAAGGTGTTTGTTCCCCCTACAGGTCCAAGTCTGTCTGCTAGTGACAAGATGCCAGCCTGAGCCTATGAATATGTAAACATGTTTTTCACCTTATAGCTAGTAAGCAGACGTCCTGCAATCGTAGTTTCTATTCAGTTCAGTTCGAGTTCAAATTCAGTGAAATTAAATTCAATTAATTTAGTATCGCGAGCGCACTTTCCCTTAATTTAAAGATGTTGCTAGCCCAGATTTCCAAACAATTGCCCTTATAATATTAAAGATTAAATAATTCCACTGTGACATCAAAGTTTAGACACTTTGCCCCCCCCCCCCCCCAACCCTCTGACATAACAGTTTATAAAATTTTCATCCGTACTTTGCATCTGACTTCTCCTAAGTTTGAGTCTGTTTGCACTATGCTTAAACAACTGCCGCCACTGCTGGGAGAGGATATTCAAAAAATTCACTCATCCTGAATTTAAGATGGTGAGAAATTCCCTTATCTTGTTGTCAGGACTAGATCACTTATTTTAACTTTAAAATAGTATAACTCACTGGTGCAGTCTATGTGATTACCAAACGCTCATCACTGTTATATATGGTAGGATAAGAACAAGAAAACGACGCATTTGCATCATTATTTACAGACCTGTCATCCGAGGAGGGTGAGGCCTTACCGCACTGTCTCTTACTCCACAATACTCCACAGCTACTGTCGAATTGCTTACAGTCTTATGCAGAGCACACAGGGTGCTCCTACTGGGAGGCTGCTTCTATCTGCTAGGCAGAGCCACATCATCATTAGGAATGTGGACATTTGTCAGTTCTCTACAGGTTGTGCACTTCTACCATAGTTGGCTACATTATTTCACACTTAATAACTGTATGGTGTCGTACTCTAGTGCACGACGGACCTCCTTACCACCACAACTGTATTCCTTGCTCAGCTGTTCCACATCCACCCGAGCTCACTCAGTATAATAATGTCGTGATGTATATCTCATGCATGCTGTACATTCCAACATCGAACCCTGCTTAGCAGCCAGTTACACAAGTGCATTCCTAAGGCCTAACCACACCTCAGTATCAGAACTAACCAGCACGCTACAGTCTGCGTGAACTCATAGGACCATTACAGCTGTGCACCAACAGATACCTTGAGAGTGTGGACGTTCTTTTCGTGAAATATACAACTGAAGTTTTATAGAAAATACCGTTATAACGATGACTTAACACAATCCTATACTCTTTAGACCCGTAATTTAAAATAACATCAACGGTACATTGGTACACAGATCGTTGGAGATGTAGGGCAGGTCCACCATTCAGTACAATATGACACCATACAGTTCTTAAGTACAAAATAATGTAGCCAACTGTGGCAGCGGTGCACAGCCTGTAGAGTGCAACAGGCCAATGACAATTTCGACGTTCCTAACAGATGACATGGCACTGACTAGCAGCCATCTTATAGTGGCACACTGTATGCTCTGCAATGGTCTGCATTAGATTCTGTCAGCAATTTTATGGCTGGTGTGGAGAACTGCGGAGTGCGACACAGTGTGGCACAGCCTCGTCCAGTGTTGGCAAAGCGATAGCTTAAGGACTTCGCAGCAGCGAGGAGAAAATGCTACAATACACAAGGACTGTGGAAGCCCGTCACAGTGCTGTCTGATTTGGAGCAGTTCCTCCCCCTTGGCATGGTATTTGTGTAAACAAACACGCAAGGGTATCCCTTTCGTATTCCTATCCTACCATATATGACAGTGACGAGTGCTTGGCAACCATACAGACTGCACTAGAGAGCTATACATTTTTAAAGTTAGGATAAGTGGGCTAGTTTCGACAACCGTAGGCATGCCCACATTTTAAAATTAAGGTAAGTGGATTTCTCACTATTTTAAATTTGGGATGAGTGCTCTCCGAGCGGTGATGGCAGTTGCTTAGGCACATTGCAATTGGACTTAAACTTCGTACAAGTCAGATTGGAACTATGGGTGACAGTTGTTTCTGTGATGTTAAAGGGATGGATGGAAAAGAGCTGAAACTTTAACATCAGAGAAAAACTGTTTACACTGTAATGTCATAGTGGTAATTGTGTAAACTTTGGACAGCTGGGCTAGCAACATTTTTAAACTTAGGGAACATGGGCTCTTGATTTTGAACTGAATTCAATTTCAATTGTATTGAACTGAATTAGAATTGAATTTAATCGAATTTGAATTGAGCTGAACTGAAAGTAGTTTATCAGGCAAGTCCAAACTGATTACTAGCTGCAGGGTGAAAAATATGTAGCCTACAGTATCAGATTGGATGGAGAGAAACATCTTTTGACTAACAGGCTTAGACCTGAAGAGGAAACAAACATCTCATGTGCTGACTGTGAACAGAAGCTCATGCAGGCCCAGACTGCCATGAGGGCCAAGGAAAATCCACGAAATCCGGCAACCATGCAGGCTGAATCAGCATCCCACGCCATCCATCTATAATCGTAACAGGGCAATGCACCATTTGGATTTCTCACCTGTTTATACTTACGACAACAGCTCTAATTCCACAGTGATGTAACATGAGGTTGGGGTACACCTGTTCACCAAAACTGGGCTATTTTGAATTTCCAGCCATTTTTCGGTTTCACACTGTTTTATACATAGATCAATTAGGCTACTTCAGAGGGGGTGGGGTTGGGGAAGGGGAGGGGGGACAGTGCATGATGCCAAAAGAGGAGAGGCAAATCTGGCAACAACGCATTCTGCACCTGAATGTGCACAATATACCTACTATTGCCATGGTTAATTTCAATTTTTTCAAGTTCATAATAAATTATTTCGAGTAAACACTCCACATCCGTTTTTTGTCAAACATGGTAGGTAATAAGCTACATAATTATAACCTAGCTTTTGTCCATCATGTTCTCAAGTACACATGCTTTATTAAAGGAAAATCAAATAACAATTTTAGATAAGTACAAAAGCAAAGTACATAATTTGCTCCGTCAGGACCGGCGACCATTGTATTTTACTTTAAGTATTTATTTCATATTGAAATACCTATGATAAGATAGCTGCTGCTCTCATCCTGTTGTTTGGTGGATATAACCAAGTTATGAAAACGATAATGCGGGTAGGGAGTGCAGTGAAGTGTTTGTGATCATCTTTTATATGGGAAGAACCGAACTTCGTATCTACCCAAAAATCCTAATTTTATAGCATAGTCTGTTTCAGTGGTTCTGAAAGAGGTCAATACTCACTTATGGCTTGCCAAAATTGTAAAGTCTGTTCTTAATTTGGAAGCAAGTTCTAAATATCAGTGATTAATGAGAACAGCCAAACTTTAACTTTCACAGCTTGTTTTCGTGTGTGGTATGCGTGAGGGTGAAGGTAGCACAACTGCATTGCTACTCGAAACGTGGCAGTTGAAAGAGAGTACTAGGGTACACGAGTGACTGGTTTTAAATTCTTGACAATATGGTAAAAACTGGGTGAGGTTACAAGTTGCTTTATCCACTGATGTGTCTTTTTCAGTATGTCCGTAAGTTTTACGCTGTCATCTTCTGAAAGCCCAGATGTACTTATGAATAATCATGTATTTATCTGCCCTATGCTGGCTCTATTTCTCCGTAAACACAATATCATGTGTGTTTTCTGTCCATCCAACAAGATCGGGGGACTGCTGGGGAGGGTCAAAGACGACCTGGGGTTACGCAAACCAGGGATTTACAATATACCTTGTCAATGTGGCATGTCCTACATTGGCCAGACGACAAGAACTGTGGAGATCAGGTGCAAAGAACATCAGAGGCACACTAGATTAAGACAGGTGACTAAGTCAGCCATTGCTGAACACTGTCTAGAACTAGATCATGCCATGAAGTATGAGGATACCAAGAGTCTAGCACAAACACCCAGATTTTGGGACAGTGTTATAAGAGAATCGATAGAAATTAAAATGGCTGACGATCTTATGAACCGTGACACAGTGTACCAGCTAAGCAGAGCCTGGAATCCGGCTCTGGAATTGTTAAAGGAGCAACGGGGCCAGCTGCAACACTACACGAACAGAGGAACCAGAGACATGGAGATGGAAAACGAGCCCCTGACGGACTGCAGGCGCACCAGACCGAAGATGGAACACCCAGAAGTGGGACTGGTGGGCGCGGACCGCAGAGGGAACATCCAGAGCCGCAACGGACGAAAAACGGAGCGGCAACGCTCCAACAGGTCGTGGTGAGCGGGCGCGGACCGCAGGGGGAACGCTTGGTACCCCAGACCGTAGATGAAACCCCCAGGAGCGGGTTTGGTGCGCGCGGAGCACAGAGGGAACACCTAGAACCGCAGCGGACGGAAAACGGAGCAGCAACGCTCCAGCAGATCGCAGGGAATGGGCGCGGACCACAGAGGAAGCGCCTGCAGCCGTTGGTGGAGAGGGAAGGCCATAGGCATAAATACTGGACCAGGTCCACTCGAGGAGCAGTCTCAGGTCGCACCTGATGAAGGTTACGAGCTACGTGACCGAAATATCGTGCAAGTACGACGCTGATATCCGGCAGAACACCCGACAACCCAAGATGTCATGCTTCTAACTGATTTACAACGACGGAGGTAAAGCTGATTGCTGGTCACGATATATTATTTATTTATTTATTAAAACGTATGTATTAAAAATTACATTTATTGAACGGGGATTTTTATTATGTTTGATAGCTTCAACCCCTCTTTGTATCTGAGGCCGCTAATGCACAACAGTGTGCAGCTTCTCTGCCGGTCCAAATCTCGGGGGTGCGAGACATTTTCATGACCCTGAAAATAGGAGAGCTGATGGCGTGAAGTTCCTGACCATGATATTGCGCGTCAATGTTGCAGATCAATTTCCATACCTCCCTGCAGCGTCTCATGGAGAGAGGGTATATAACACTGGGATAGGGATGTTAAGCTGGGCGATCCATCTGGTTTGGTTTCATTCGAGTAAGCCAGGTGCTGACAGATTTTCGTCCTATCCGCTCCTTTCATTTAATAATCACCCGTTACAACAAAAACGATACATCTCATTCCACAGGCACTCTATTACAGTCGTCCATACCAATGACATTTCGTAATAGGATGGTGGCGAGAAATATCTGATGCTTTTGACTTATTGAGGCGTTTAGTTTCCCATGCCAACCTTCGACGGCGTTCGTGGTCCTGTGCTGCTGGTTAAAAACATTTCATGTTTTAGCTGGTATACTAGGATTTTCCGTCCACTGACAGACCATACAGGCTGCGAATTTCCTGACCTTTCCTTCACTGCTAATCTCCTCCATAATGACCATCCACACTTCATCAGCATTGTTTGGTGGAAGAAGTGCCACTGCCGCACACATGCAGAGAACAATCGCAATTCTTCTCCAGTCCTGTATTCGGCCTTTAGTCCCAGTTCCTGTATTTTCTTCCACAGACAATGGCTGAAGTGAAAATTGTAACCGTCGGGGAACACTGTTTTCGCAGCTTTAACTGTAGCCCTTTCAAAGTCTAACGCTGTTTTATTTCGGTGACTAACGAGCCATCTTTTTCCAATCCAGAAAAAAGTCTTTCCTATGTATTTTGACTTTTGTCTAGGTGCAAAGCAAATAAAAGAGGGAATACCTTCGTCTCTTCCTCTGACCTCCCGATGTCAACGTTTATGGTGTACAGTTGTCTGAAGTGTTTCAAACAAATGTCAAATTTTTCGGACATAAGAAATAACACAGCATTTTCAGAACCAAACGACAGAATTATTTTGTCAGGAACAGACTCATCGTTAATTTTCAAAATGTCTCCGCTCAAGTGAACCTCCGAACTCGTGCCAAGGTTCTGGGTCGCCCCCATACCTTCCTCTCTTGCAAATCCAATCTTGGAGTTCTTGTAATCTGGTAGATTTGCGACGAAATGTAAACATCTACCTCTCAAATCTTGAAATTCCTGTTTCAAAATTTCGAAAACAACGCCGTCATTGTGCGTAGATTCTTTTCCAGCAGTTAGTATTCGTTTCTCAGTCTGCACATCTGCTTCGTCAAGTACGCAAAGAACGTTGCTGTTCGATGCAACTTTTAAACGGCCTGGGCACTTACCCCATTCGGAATTCACGCACAACCAGTCCGTATAGTCATCACACTTCCTGTGCACCTGGTAGCGACTATCATCCTTGATAAGACACGGCTTGCGCTTCGTTGCTGTGATTATTTCGGTCAGTCAAAGTGTGTAGAACTCAAGTAGCTTAGGCTTACGAAACTTGTGAACGACGCGTAAATCAGCAGTGGGGGAAGCTCCGGTCGGTAAACCCATGTTGCAAAACTGCTTGGTCGGAAGTCGCATGGAAGAGTCCGCACAGAATATAGTGGTCGGTGTGCAGTGACTGATTTTCACCTGAAGCACACGGTGTGCTCGTTCGATTGTTCGGAAGGAAGGCCGTCATTGTCTGCAGGATTTCAGCCAACAGGCGACACGCTGTGCTGTCAGAATCGAGACGCACACCCTGCAGTCCTTCTCAAACGCTTTTACAGAAACTTTTCGGAAGACCCACGACTGAAATGTCTGTATACGGAAACATTACGCTGACAACACCACACGAGACTGGCCGGTGTAGCAGCTCACGGTCGTTAATCAACTGCGTGGATTCGACCCGGGTCCGGCGGAATTCCCTGCCTGGCAAGCTAGTGCGATGCGCATTACGCTATACGGACAGCTCACTACAACAATAACCGACACTAACTGTAAATTTACTAAAGTGACGTGATAAATACAATAAACAACTCGCACAAAGTAGTGGTCAGTCTCAACGAGGTGGCGTAGTGTTTAAAGATATTGGACTTGCTTAAAAAGGGACACGCCTCAAATTCTGCCTGACCAGTGATGTTTTCGTGGTCATTCTAAATCGATTACGTCGAATGCTGAAATTTTTTCTCGAAGGAGACTAGCTGTCTTTCATCCACATTGTTGGCAAATCGGTTCTCTGACTTCGCCCCAAACGATCTCACCGTCGTCGGAACATTAATCGTAACCTCATTTCTTACTTTCTCGCAATCCTCACATTCGAGATGTCATGACGTAATAGATTCCTACTCGAGAAGTGGAATTAATTTCTAAATCACGTCGTATGCGAGATAAGTTGAATACATAGAACTTCGTAACTGGCAGTAGATAGATTTTCTAGTATATTGAAATGAAACCATTTTATTAGAACCGCAGGCTGTCGACAACAATTTTATGATGTATAAACTATAATAACGGAAAAAGTTGCAAGGAAGTTACTGGCTACAGAGCACGGCCAGACGAAGTTTAACAAACGAACGCGTTGTGACTTGTCCACCCCAAGCTTCACCTTTGCTCCATTCGTATTGCTTTAGTAAGTCTGGTGTAATCTCTCTCGTGACAGGATGAAGCAGAGCAAGAACCGCAGGTTGCATTTTAGAAGGTACGTACTGCGGGGCGCTACTGTAGCCAGAGGCAATAGAAAGTGCAGCCACTGGCCAAACTATCAGGCTGCGCATCTCGTCATCTTGCAGCGCATCCCAGCACTCTAATCACCAACACTTACCGGGCAGACGGGAAAGCTTGCTTGATGGTCAGGAAGTCATATTCAACCGCTCAGTATTCGGTTCAGTAAACCTTTCGTACGGTATACCCTGATGATATAAGATCGAAAGTGGCTCACGAAGCGTTAAATAAAAGTAGAGTCAGTTTACACCCAACTAACAAAAATCGTATTTAAATATGTCTGGAAGCTGACAATTTGCAAATGACATTAGAAATTATTTTTCTGAACGACAGAAGTGATATGTAATTCTTTCACGCAACGTAAGCTACAAATTTCTGAATGAATATCTTTCTTTACGAGGCAAACCTGAACTGCAGTGAGAAAATTTCGTAGGTTATTAGTGGTTCATTTCTGATTGTGCTGGTGTGAGAGACCCGTGGTCTCCCGTGGCTCGTCAGGGAATAATAATGTAATTATGATTTATTTGGTTTGTTACCCCAGTTACCTTTTTTTGGTGAAAACATCCTCACAACAGTGAAAAAGCCTGTAAAATGCAGTCGCCTATGAATAAAACACAAAGCATAGAACAATGCAACAGCCCTCAGACCAAACACGAGCACTTTTGTCATATTTTGCTCTGTCCGTTCCGTCAACTACAGTACAGAACGTAAAGCACTTGAGGGGCATATGGATCTAGTCTTTATAACACTTCTTCCCACGCATGTTGCTGTGTATCACTATTCACGTACTACTAACACAGCCGGAAAAACAAACCCGAGGCAGAACAGAACAGTACTAAATGCAAGCTTAAAGGTGAGGAGTAATGTGGGCATTAATGCTGTCTACATATATTATCGTAAGTGAACGGCACTAGTTGGCTTTTCAGCAACACACACGACATATACCATCAATACTTGCAATGTTGTGCAGATTTTTGCAGTGTAATACTGATACAAGGATTAATGGGGGGGGGGGGGGGGGAGGGAGAGTAGGAAATTATCCGATATCCAATTACTCGGAAACGAGCCACGGAAGAAAATGGGTCCCTTCAACGAAAATACTCAGAAAATATCCCTGAACAACCACCGAAATTTTGTCGGTGGCGTTTCTGTTCACATTTTGTACGAAAGTAAGTTTTCATTTTCCAGATGCGTGCTGTAAAAATAATATGTTTAGCTCGTCCTAAATGACCTTACCAACGGCTGTTCATATTCTATGATTGTTATAGATAACCCATCACAGTTCAGAAGTAATAATAATATACATTGTTAGTATCCCAGCAGGAAATATGACTGTCACTATCGTGTATTAAATTAAAATTGAGCTCCGTGCAGTCCGCAACGAGGAAAGTAGCAACTGCTCGTAGGTTGGGCATCTGACTGAAGACCTGAGCAGCAGTGACGATACACAGTACGGTGAAACTGCGGTAAAGCGGAGATTCTCGTGCAGGAAAACATGCACAGCCAGAGACTTTGAGGTTACAGTCCCAACTATAAATTGGTACTCCAAATTAGGGCATTCATGTTACAAAGGAAACAATAAGCCGGATGAGTGAATATCACTCCTACCAAAATCTTTGATTCCATATATAAAGGACAGCATATTTCAATTTGAATCGAGCCAAAACGGGATTTTTGCAGGCAATTCAGTTTATTCTATAGGGAGAATCCAAACTCCACTGACAAATTTTCGCAGGTTGTTCAGCGATGTTTTGTATTTTGGTATAAGGGACCTGCTGTCTCCATTGGATCGTTACAGTAAACGTCTCTTTTGTACCGACTGTCAATGGAATTTGTTGAGCATCTCCATAAAACTCACGTCTACTAAACGATCTCTCGACGAAATGTACCATTCAGCGTTTGACCATCTCTATGTTGTAGTCTGTGGTAACAGCCGATAGATGGGCCACAATACACCAAAGTAGACGTGAATTGAAAGCTGTGCAACAACAACAACTGCTGCGGAGCCTCACTTTCCAGAATCAGCACCTCACTTGTAGATACATAAGACACCAGCTTACATCTGTATCTACTCTCATCGTACATCACACGGCACAGAGCATGGTCGGCCACGGTGTGCAAAATTTGACGCGTGAACAATGTGCTGCTGGCTGTTTGCCCAAAAAGAGCCATTCTTGCGATCTATCGTCGCAGTCCCTTAAAAATTGATGGAAATCAGAGAGAAGAAGTATAAGAACTTTCACCATCTATTATGTAGTTATTCTTGCGATCTATCGTCGCAGTCCCTTAAAAACTGATGGAAATCAGAGAGAAGAAGGATAAGAACTTTCACCATCTATTATGTAGTCACATAATCGACGGGTACCGCAAATTTACTATGAAACGGCTTTATACACTGATAAGCTAAAACATTATGACCACTGCAAACCACGACGCTGGGTGGCGTTTCGGGTAGTGACGAGGTACGAGGTACCAGAAGTACTCGTATGTAAGCGGAGCAGACACGGATAGGGGATCACTGTAACGAAGAAATGGGCTGTAAATGGAGAAATCCATGATAGGCGACTTTGAAAGAGGGCAGATTATTATTACTCAAAGCCTCTGAAGGAGTACCTCGAAAACGGCGAGGCTGGTCGTATGTTCACGTGCTTTTGTCGTGAGCATCTACGGAAACAGACAGGACAGTGAAACTACCACTAGGCTCTAAATGGTTGGACGTCCACAATTCTTCACAGAACGTGGGGTTCGGAGGCTTGTAAGCTCTGTACAGGAGGATGGACGGTAATCTGTGGCATCTCTACCGAAAGAGCACAATGCTGGTGCATACATAAGTGTTTCGGAGCACACCGTTCATCGTACATTGTTGAATATGGAGCTCCGCAGCAGACCTCTACGTGTTCACATTTTCACCCAACGATATCGTTAATTACGATTGTAGTGGGCACGGGACCATCGGGATTCGACCGTCGACCAATGGAAACGTGTCGGCTCTTCGGCTCAATCACGTTTTTGCTACACTATGTCGATGGTCGTCTCCACAAACGCAGTCGGCGGCTCGAAACGTGCAGCGCGCCGCGGACGCAGGCTTGTAGGAGCAGTATTATGCTACGGGAGACAATCTCCTACGCTTTCATGGGACCTGCGATACCAATCGAAGACACGCAGACAGCTGCGAACCACCTGCATCCCTTCAAGCTTGATGTCTTCCCCGACTGCGATCTCATCTTTCAGCAGTACAATTGTCCGTGTCTCGGAGCCAGAACCGTGCTACAGAAGTTTCAAGAGCTTTATAGTGAATTCACGTTGATATCTCGATGACCAAATTCGCCTGATTTAAATCCAGTGGAACCCATTTGGCTCGATATAGGGCACCATCGCCGCGTACGCAAATCAGCGAACCGCTATTTACCTGAATTTCACGATCTGTACGTAGACATCTAATGCCACATCAACAAACTCTAGGATCCTTCATGTGCACAATCAGTGATGTATTTCGTTCCAAAGACGGACGAACAAGCTATTATGTTGGTTGTCATCATGTTTTGACTCATCAGTGCAACACCATATGGAAAGAAGATAAAGATTCAGTTGACGATGAAAGAGCTTTTTTATTTTATTTTATTTACACGTCAAGTTCCGTAGGACCAAATTGAAGAGCAAATCTCTAAGGTCATGGAACGTGTCAGTACATGAAATTACAACATAAAAGTAATAACAGATAAAAATAAAATGTTTATGAGCCCGAAAAAAGTCAATCCATAAGATTAAATAAACGCAATCAACAATACAACAAGAACCTGCTTACTTTTTCAAGGAACTCCTCGACAAAATAGAAGGAGTGACCCATTAGGAAGCTCTTCAGTCCCAATTTGAAAGCGCGGGGATTACTGCTAAGATTTTTTTAATTCGAGTGGTAGCTTATTGAATATGGATGTTGCAGAATACCGCACAAATTTCTGCACAAGAGTTAAGGAAGTCCCATCCAAATGCAGGTTTGATTTCTGCCGAGTATTAACTGAGTGAAAGCTGCTTATTCTTGGGAATAAGCTAATATTGTTAACAAGAAATGGCAGTAAGGAATATATATATATATTGAGAGGCCAATGTCAAAATTCACAGACTCGTAAACAGGGGTCGACAGAGGTTCGTGGACTTCCACGACTTATTGCCCGAACCGCCCGTTTCTGAGACAAAAATATCCTTTTAGAATGGGAAGAGTTGCCCCAGAATATAATACCATAAGAATATAATAACATAAGCGAATAAAAATAAGCAAAGTGGACTAATTTTCGTATCGAACGATCACTCACTTCAGATACTGTTCGAGTAGTAAACATGGCAGCATTAAGTCTTTGAACAAAATCCTGAATGTTGGCGCTCCACGACAGTTTATCATCTATCTGAAAACCTAGAAATTTGAACTGCTCAGTTTCATTAATCATATGCCCATTCTGTGAAATTAAAACGTCAGGTGTTTTTGAATCGTGTGTTAGAAACTGTAAAAACTTAGTCTTACTGTGATATAGCATTGGTTTATTTTCTACAGACCATGACTAATTTCTGGTATTTCCGACAAAGTGAATCAAGATCCCTCTCTAGCTTGAGCAGAAATGCTCTGAAATCAGAGTCAGGGGACCTATAAACAACAACAATTAGAAGTTTAGTGTCATTAAATTCAACTGCCCCTGCACAATATTCAAATATCTGTTCAGTGCAGTGCCGTGATAGGTCTATGGACTCAAATGAAGTACTGTTTTTTACGTACATAGCCACTCCCCCTCTCCGCAAGGATCTCCTTGAAAAATTATAACAACCGACAGACGACTAGTGCGGGATTCATCGTTCTGTACATCAACAAACACTGAGTTTGCCGCGCGGTTTGAGGCGCCACGCCACGGACTGCGCGGCCCCTCCCGCCGGAGGTTCGAGTCCTCCCTCGGGCATGGGTGTGTGTGTTGTTCTTAGCGTAAGTTAGTTTAAGTAGTGTGTAAATCTGGGGACCGATGACCTCAGCAGTTTGGTCCCTTAGGAATCCACAAACATTTTAACTTTGTGTTAAATATGCAGGCATGGAACACGTGATGGAATTGGTGGTTCTGAGAATAAATTTTCTGAAGTCGCACGCATTATTACATCGTCAGGTGCAACAATTTTTGGGAGTATCGAACGAAGGGTATTGAGACGTCTTAAATTACTGCAAAATACGTTTGCTAAGACAAAGACCATGTGTGGAACGAGTATTCAGTGTAACCCCCAATATTGTTAAATCTCTGAAGGAAACAGGAAGACAAGAATAAAAATTAGAAGTACCGGAATTCATTGAGGACTTCGCATTTTAAATTTGTGGTAAGCTCCTATGGGGCCAAACTGCTAATGTCATCGGTCCCTAGGTTTACACACTACTTAACCTAACTGAAACTAACTTACGCTAAAGACAACACACACACCAATGCCCGAGGGAGCACTCGAACCTACGACGGGGGAAGACGCGCGAACCGTGGCAAGGCGCCTTAGACCCCGCGGCTGCCCCACGCGGCACTTCGCATTTTAAATAGAGTTCACTACACTGCCCTCAGTAAGGCATTACAAGGTGGGAAGCAACTTATTTCTGATTTCATGGCGAAAGTGGGAGCATTTAAAAAGAAAATCGCATCGTGGAAGGGACAACTTCTGACAAAAAACACCGTCCACTTCCCTGAGCTCACGGGCGTTAAGGAAAACGTAAAATTTTGAACAATGCACAGTGGCGTTGAAAGAAATACAGGACAAGATTTCTAAACGTTTGAGGACGCTGCCAGCCAGCATCTGATTTTGAACTGTTTTTGAGGCCGTTTGGCATTTCAGTTGAAAGCTCGCCTATGCTTCTTCGGACGGGGCTGGCCAATCTGCAATGTAATTCCAGTTAAAAAGACAATTTTTTTACATTAAAACTGTCCAGGAGCTTTACGTTGTCTTCCTTGGGAAGAGTTTCTTAGTTTCCACAATGAGGTTGCAAACGGGATATCAATGTTTAGATCAACATGTGGGTGTGAAAGGATTTTTTCGATTATAAAACTGAATACGTCACAATTACATGGTAGCCTGAGTGACGGAAATTTGCGAAATTATCAGCGTCTGTCCGTACACCGACAGTTTATGCCGGATATATATTTCATTCTATCTTCAGCATGCCATAAATAATTACATAGTACTAAAAGTTTATTTTGTTTGTGATCTATATTGTTGAGAAATATGAAACAAAACCGCATGCGGCGTTTTCTTAGAGGCCCCCATTCCCCTTCTTCCCACTCAGGCAACACGGTGTGGCAGAGGGGGAAGTGTGCACACAGGCGAGAAAGATTGGCACCTTACTCGAGCCGAGTTATTGGCCGTCCGTGGAGTAGGGATTAGCATGAGTGTGAGATCACCACCATTCAATGGCTGAAAACTCTCCTGGACCTAAGACGTGCGATACAGGCAGGTACATATTCATGACTGATGACGAGCATTCCGAAAACTTTTTCAGGTGGTGTATCCTGCTTGCCGACGCAGCGACGTTCAGTCAGACGATGGGGCTGCTCTAATGTGAGGTACGAAAACATGGAATGAAATGGTTCCAATGATGTCTGCTATCTCCTTCCACCTACAAACAATACAGGAACTAACAGTTTGACCTAGACCTTCTTTCTTTTTTAAAAAAAATCCTTTATTCTTCATCTTTATAATATACATATGCAACCCACCACCTTACATTATTAGTGGGTCCTAAAATGTTACAATATCAATATTGTTAGCAGCTAATTACAGTAATTACAAGTGAGCTACATTACAGTCTTTACAATGGGCAATTTCTATTCTATTAGTACTCTACTTCGTTCTAATGGCTACTTATGACTAAACCTCTACTGCTCGCAACGTCACACGTGTGGCGGTGGTATGTATAAACCTACTGAGCGGCCTTGCCCACCGAGCTAACCCCGATGAGCGTGCCCTTGACACTAGGCAGGCCAAGGATAACTTGAATCGCTGCAGTTTTCCTGTTTCTAAGTCCTACTAACTAAGATCCTCCTACGTCAAGTCCTGTGCATGTCTCAATTCGGTTTGTTGTACCCTATCCTCCAAGTCCTGCACGTGGCGGATTCCAACTGTATTATGAGTCGACCTATCCACGCACAGGCGGTACTGGATCAGGGTACTGGGACACATTTATTTATTTCCTGCTCTTCCCGATTTTCCCTCAGATATTCTGTTAGAACTTTCCATGATACCTCGTTGGCTAGGTTATTCAAAGTTTGAAATGTCTGCTCACGTCTCAGTAAGAAGTATATGTCATTGTTGGGTAGTTTAAGTCATAACGGGGCTGCTACATCATTGAAAAGGGGGCACTCGTAAACCACATGGTCGGGAGTACACTCCGGTACGCCACAGTCACACGCAGGTGTAGCCCTCCTCCCAAACCGACATAGATATGTCGGATAGGGCCATGACCAGTGAGAAAGTGGAACAGTCCCCGAGTTGGCTCAAAGTACTTCATTCCTAACCATTCTTTCACGTCTTTGCAGAAGTTGAAATGTTCTGCGACCAGTATCATCAGTCTCCCACGATTCCTGCCACAGCTTCTCACCTCTTCTCCTAATCGCACCCTTATCCCCAACCCGAACGCCCAGAATGTCTCAATATTCCCTTTCTTGGCCAAGAACCATGCTGCCTGCTCTCTAATCTTGATGTCCATAGGGCAGAACCCCATTACTACAAACAGAGCCCACCTGGAGATATCCTGTAGGCCCCCACTGACCTTAATATCATATTCCTCTGCACTGATCCCACTGACATGTCGGTCGCCACCCTCGTGTGCTTGTGCGCCCAGACACCCGAGCCGTAACCCACTATTGACATTAATATGCTGTTGTGATACAGTTTTATCAAATGATGGGGAAGATGAAATCTATTGTGGTCAATGGAGACAGGGTTATTAAGTACTTGTAGGTGTCTTTGGGTTACAGTTTCGATATGCTTTCCAAAGTTCCACCTTTCACGAATGATGATTCCCAAGTAGCATGCCTTGTGTCGCCGAAGAACTGGCGAGCCCTCAATTCTCACTGTGGAGTTCCTTATGAGTTGTCCTTTTAACAGAAGATATGTGGACATATTCAGTGGAATAGTCATTTTTGTATTCCTGCACCAAAGTTGTAATTTTGCCATTGCCCTTTCTATTTTTGGTTCTATATCTTAGCGACTACGGCTGCCAACCAACAGGAGGAGGTCATCTGCTAGGCTATCACATCCAGCACCTCTTCGCTCTGCTGTAGATTATCTAATAGTGGTTCCATATGGATGTCCCAGAAGAGGGGGCCTAACACTGAACCCTGAGGGCATCCCTTTGTTATTGTTTTTCCAATTTTCCCACTAGGGGATGATAGCCAGACCTCCCAATCCTCGCAATAGCTCCTCGGGCAACCATATAGCGGCCCTGGACATTCTTTCTCCTGATGACAGGCGACGGTCGAAGGCCACCACAGGTTGTCAAAGGCGCCACTGATGTCCACCACGATGCCTACCACTTACTTGTACGGGGCTGAGTCACAGACCCCGGCCGCCAGGGCGATCGCATCAGATGCTGACCGCCCAGGCCTAAAGCCGAACTGCCTGCCATTCATCCCGCACAGCACTCGATGCGCAGTCAGTCTGTCAGCCGACAGTTTCTCTAGTAATTTTCCTAACAAGTCCAACAAATAGATCGGTCTGTACGATTTAGTTTCAACCGGGTCTTTATCAGGTCCTTTTTTGATGATTACAACATTTGCAACTTTCCAGATTTTCGGGAATTTTTGCTGTCTACGGCATTCATTGAATAACTGGGTGAGTGGTGTTACCAGCTGAGAGACAAAAAATTGCACCACCTCCGCCACACTGCCGTCTGGCCTGGGTGCTTTTCCTTTCTTTAGCGATTTAATGTGGGCAGCCACCTCCTCTTCAGAAAAGGGGTGAACTGCCCTATCATTAATATATCTCTCAAGATCATTATTTCTTAATTGGCTCTGGCTTTCGGTATCCTCATCCGCACTGTCGTCAGGCGGTACGGACTGGAGGAGGACCTCAGCAGTTTCCTGCCAAGTTTCCGTCATCCTGTCCCCATGCCTGACTGTTGATATCACCATTGGAGAGTGGATCTTTTCTCTAACTAACTTGTAGGGTCTATAGCTAATTGATTGAGTACATAGCTTTCCCAGCTCCGCACCCTTACCGCACGAAGTTCGTTTTGGAATCTTTCCTTTGCCTCCCAGTATTGCTGCAGCCATCTTTGCCTTTCCAACCAGACGACGCTGCACTGGTAGTGCCACCTCAGCCTTCTGACAGACTGGCGCATATCCTCTAATTCAGCTGACCACGGTGGCGGAGAGGCCGCCATGGCCCTCCTCCCTGCCTCCACCGCACTAGTTATCGCACTCACCAGCTCTTCGGCATGATTGTTCACGTCTATATCATGGTGTAGGTCAAACGCACGAGTGTCGCACTCTCTCGCTAAGCGCTCCCAATCTGCTTTGTTATAGTTAAATTGAACCTCACACCCCGTGGTCCAGCGGCACTCTTTGTCCCTTAAAGTGAAGGTGGTGAGATTATGATAACTTGTGGTGGTGCCATCTTCAAACTTACAATTTTTTATGATGTTGACAGCTTTTGGTGTAGTTAACGTTACGTCGATATTTGTGTCTTGTCCCCCTCCCGCTGTGTAGGTGGGAGGCTTACCCGGCTTGTTGGCTACCACAAGTCACAAGGCCATGATCGATTCTTCTGCTTTTCCTCAATTTGTGTCTCTTGTGCCACTGTACCATAGGGGGGACTTCGCATTTATATCTGCAGTTACAATTACTTTTCGTCCCCGCAACGCCGTGGTTTTTCTTGTGAGATGGTCTCAGTGTAGCTCGATATTGTCTCCATACAGAAAGTTCATATTTACGAGAGATTTTACTCCCGCTGCAGATGGCATTTCCACGACGTTGCAGTGACTGTTAGTGTACTGCGAGAGAGTCGTTACCCGCAATGATTTGTTCGTGATTATTATTGCCGCTTTCGTGTCATCCCCGCTGCTGACAATTTGCTATGTTGCGGCTGTGAAGGCTATTCTACCAGCTTGAGAGTACGGCTCCTGCAGGCAGAGCACGTCTAGTCTCTTCTCCGCCACCACCTTAGGTAGCTCAAAATGGTTCAAATGGCTCTGACCACTATGGGACTTAACATCGGAGGTCATCAGTCCCCTAGAACTTAGAACTACTTAAACCTATCTAACCTAAGACATCACACACATCCATGCCAGAGGCAGGATTTGAACCTGCGACCGTAGCGTTCGCGCGGTTCCAGACTGAAGCGCCTAGAACCGCTCGGCCACTCCGGCCGGCTTACGTAGCTCCTGCATCACCAGTCTGCTGTTGTGAGTGTTTAGTTGGCCAATGGCTATTTTAGGCATTATGGGAAATATGTGTGTATTCAATCATCTGGCCAGTTCTTCCTCCAGTCTAAGGCAATGCGACCATTTGCCAAGACTGACTGTGTGTAAATGTCACCGAGATTCTTCGCCTCGTCTTTCAAAAACTTTCTTAAGGAGATCCCGCAGGGCTCCGAATTCGGTGGGAGATTCATCGACTTGAGCTGTCTACAGCCTACATCACCGAGAAGGTGACCTTTTTACCATATTTATGCCCCACCCGGACAATGTTGCAAAGCAGTGGTCAGGGTAGCCAGCTGATCCATTTGCCAATTGCATGGAGTGTTCTATATTTGGATACACCCTAACAGGGTCAGCAGGCCGCATACTGACCAGAGCGGTGTCCTGTGTAGATGGAAGCACACTCGTGCTTGTTACTGTATTTTCTGGGACCGGATGTTGTTCCATTCTGCCACTGCCACAGGATGCCCTTGCCGCTCCAGCTTTCTTAAGCACAATGTCCCCCTTGCTGCCTAAGAAAGGTGGCAAGCGCCCCACTCTTATCCCTACAACTACGTGCCATTAACGGTAATCGCGGCCACAAATCATCCCGACTTGAAAGGTGCAGTCGACGTTCTCCCTGTGTACAGTCGCAACTATTGCCATAATCGCATCATGAAAATCGGCACTTTTTTATACAAAACTGTGTAGAGTACAAATTAAATTCAGTTTTGTTTCTATGCATAAAATACATTCTAAACAGTTTCAATGAAAACTTCTAAAATTTCCTTTTTGGAAACTAAATCCTACATTTCGTAATATTTGATATTTTTACAGATTAATATAAAAGGGAAATGAACAAAGTGTTTCTGAATAACAGAAAATAGATATATTGTCCATACAACAACGTTTAAGTTCTAATGGGGAACACAGTCTCATTTATAAACTAACTGGTTGAATAGAAACATCATTTTAATCAACTGCATTCAGCTGTGATATACCATATAATACATAATTTAAGAAATTAAATTAACGTACCTTTTTACTGTTAGATACTTAATGAACAATCACGAATAGCACAGAGATCCGGCTCCCACTACTTCACAGCCGTTAACACGCCACTTTACCACTCTGCGCCCCTCCCCAAGAAATGAAAACGTCCCTCCCATTCGCCTACAGCATCCCATAAGCGACCTCTGCCTTCAGTAAGAAAATACACCACCACGTGGCTGCCGAATTGTATCCTAATGGTTTGAAAAACTCACCGCCAATATGAGAGTGCTTGTGTCGAGCCGCAGCCAGCAGGCTCCGACCAACTGAGCATAGGACGCTATTTAGCGAGATGTGAGTTCGTTAGCGCTACATAAACAAAAATAATATTTCGAAAACGGTCAAATGTATTGTAAAACAATTTATCTCCAAGTAAGAAATGAAGCAGTTTAGAGAAACATTTGACGCGCTTTGAAGGGTGCTCTAAATCGTGTACAGCAGTTGGAACACTGAAGCAAAAATGTAGCTGACATTGCTTTGCAGAAACACGTATTTAAATGTTTAAAATCACGAACAAAGGACCATAGCAGCTAAATCACTCATACGTCAGTTACGTAGAAAAAGCACTGAGTAGAATCCGGAGTTCGATTAGAACTGCTCTTTGATTTACGATTCCAATTTGTACTGTAGTTTGTGTTCTTTTTTGTATCGGAAAAAGTGAGCGTGCAAGAACAATGCTATCGACAGCACTTTTAAGGGAGACATCACTTCTTGCGCCACACGCATTCTCTTTGGTAATGTTGAAGAATTTTTGAGACTGAAAAATTTTTGGAACTTTTTATAGATGAGAGAAATATGTCAAGCCGCACAACAGAAAACTGCACAGTCTACATAATACAAATAGACAAGTATCCTCTAGAATTCTTTAAAATTCTGTGATTCTATGTTAAAAACTGAACTTTAAATTCTTAACTGGCACCTCATTTGCTGTACTTGATTTAGACCACAAGTGAAAGTCACGGCAAATATTTCTCTAACCTATTTTATTTCTTACTCTCAGACAAATCGGCGAATAAATACGATATTGTAATGCCTGTGTTATTCGGAATAACAATATCCACCAACACCGCGAAAGCGACTTTCAAGTAAAATGTCTTCTCTGTAGGAGAATATAAATAACGAATGTACGAGTATGGGTTGTAGACACCTAGTTGATGACATATGCAAGTTTGGGTGTAGCTCGCGATAATGGGGGAATGTGGATTCGAGTCCCAGTGCGAAACAAATTTTCGCTGTCGTCATTCCATTATACAGCTAAAGATTGTCCATATTCGCAACTGCGAATACATTTCATGTACACCGAAGAAAGCCTATGTACAAAAACTACCACTGCAGTGATAATCAAAGCGGCACCATGGCCGATTCAGCAACAGTAAATAGACCACATAGAACAGACGCCAGTGGTTACCAGGTAAAACCCTAGAGGTCCTTGACAGCAGCGCGTCTCGAAGGTAAAATGCTTACTGACTAAGCAATCCATTATTTTTCCTCCATTTACTTACGAGGGTCGCTCCAAAAGAAATGCACACTGTTTTTGTAAAAATACAGTTTTCGTTCTGCATGTGTGAAAGTTTTACAGTACGTAGATACATCCTTCTCGCTGTTTTCAAACTTAGTTCAACCTGTTCCCGTGAGGGGCGCCGTCACAGCATGTCTTCAAGATGGCTGCTACACTTGACGTCCGCCAGAAGCAACGTGCTGTCACTGTCATAAAATTCCTGTGCTGTGAAAACGAGACAGTGGGAAACATCCACAAGAGGTTGAAAAAGGTGTATGGAGATGCTGCTGTCGATCGCTGTACAGTTAGTCGGTGGGCAAGCAGGTTACGTGATGAAAGTGGGCACGGCAATATTGAGGATTGTCATCGCAGCGGCAGGCCTCATACTGCACACACTCCAGACAATGTGCAGAGAGTTAACGAATTGGCGACTGCTGACAGACGCATCACAGTGAACGAATTGGGAAACTGAAAGACTCTCTTCGTGGAACAAGGTTTGAAGATGATGACTCCCTTGTGCACGCTGCCAAACAGTGGCTCCAACAGATTGGTCCAGAATTTTACTGTGCGGGTATACAGGCGCTGGTTCCAAGATGACGTAAGGCAGTTGGGAGGGAAGGAAATTATGTGGAGAAATGAAAATATTGTTCCTAAAGGATGTATCTACACACTGTAAAACTTTCAAACATGTAGAATAAAAGATGGATTTTTAAAAAAACAGTGTGCATTTCCTTTGGAGTGACCCTTGTAATATAGACTTAAAAACTATACAGTGTCCTTTTTTATCTGTTGTAAAAGGCCTCGTTTCAATGTTGCATGTGCTTCCGCACTAGTAGCCCTGTGGATTTAATTTGTAACAAAGAAGAAATGCAACTTTTGCTCTTTAGAGCACAGTATGTAAAACTACGTAAATCTTTTGTAAAGGACTTTGATTTAATGTAGGCTGGTTGTTCGTTTTTACTTTTTAGCCTTTGCGCATAATGCCGCACGTTGTGGCTTTAAGTTGTTATAATGAAATCTAAATTTTGATCATTGTATTTTAAACTGTTTTAATATGTTTTATAAGAAAGTAAAAGACTTTTCTTCTTAATTATAGGACTGAATATAAACTAATGTATTACTGTTGAGAAGATCTGCTTAGGGGGCAGTATTCTTAAAAATTGGCAATTTCATTTATTTTTGGAGCGAGGGATGCCGCACTTTTTGGTTTTGAACTGGAGTAAAGACAAGTAACTTTTTAGGGACAGGACATAAATTATGTGTACTGCATAACAGTGACTAATGACCATAGCTAATGCAACTGTTGCGTCTTCTGCAGGTGCAGTCATGTCATGACGTAATGAATACTGGTAATCACTGGTGTCTCTGCACCCTACTTCCGTAGTGTCTGTCCTGTTTGGTCTGTTAACTGTCGTTGAGTCGGCCACAATGCTGTTTTGATCATCACCGCAGAGACGTTTTTTACATAAGCATCCGTCCGTATTGTCGCAGAATGCGGTGTCTAACTAATAAGGCAACTCATAAATCTAAATAACCGTGACAGATTTGTATATCTCATATGTATATTAGCGTAAGATAATTGTATTGCAAATATGTATGACTCATTAGTGTAAAACTGTCATCCCAACTGTAATTTTCTTTGTAGAACTGTTTGAAAATCGACATAGGTGTCCGAAAGTAGTCAGCATCGAGGAATAAAAAAGACCCTTCGTTATGCGAACAAAGGCTACTTACTTCAAGATTGCTTAGTGACAAGAGTTAGTCGGTGGCTAGCAGACGAAGTGTTTGAATTTTGTGAACTGAACAAGGCAAGAAAAGCAGCAAGATTATTTTATATAGCCTCGGATGTGGAAGTAATTAAGCTCATTATTTGTAGCATTACTGATTAGATCTGAGAGCCAAAAAGAGAATTTTTGGAACTTGTTACAAAGCAAGACCCTTGGATATTCTTGCCGCCTCTTTTGAATAGCAACAGGAGATCGACACCGCCACCACTTTCATCTCAAAGAGCCAGTTGAGTACTGTATAACTGCATGCACCAGTTGCGTGTTTTATTAATCAGTAGTATGTCTGTATTCCCTAAACGTTGCATTGGGCACCCGTATTTTGTTTAATCCGTAGTCATTTACCTAGACAGGGACCTACTCAAACTGCTGCACCTTAATAGAATCTAACAACTTTTGTGGAGTACTAAATTTCATAACTATTCAGTGAAAGTAAGTTACAAAGTACTCCACTCAATTTCCATAAAAGAACAGTTAAAATTTCGCTGAAGTATAAATGCCAAGAAGAGATGAATAATATTCAGCTTCTTACTGAAATCTCAGTACAAAACACTGTGATGATTCGTAATTGTTACTGGCCAGTATGCTTTGGAGAGACAGCATAAGGATTAATCATTATGCGCGTTTGGAACTAAGTGATTACAATTTCATATGCATATAGACCGAAGAGCAAAAGAAACTGGTAGACCTGCCTAATATCGTGTAGCACGCAAAAGTGCCGCAACACGACTTGGCATGGACTAGACTAATCTCTGAAGCAGTGCTGGATGGAATTGACACCATGAATCCTGCAGGGCTGTCCACAAATCCGTAGCAATACGAGGGGGTGAAGATCTCTTTTCAAGAGCACGTTGCAAGACATCCCAAATATGCTCAATAGTGTCACCTGTCAGAGTCGTATTTAGACATATCAGGGGTCCCATATCACTCCAACTGCACACGCCCCGCACCATTACAGAGCCTCCACCAGGTTGAACAGTCCCTTGCTGACATGCAGGGTCCATAGATTCATGAGGGTGTCACCATACCCGTACACATCCATCCGCTCGATACAATTTGAAACGAGACTCATCCGACCGGGAAACATGTTTTCAGTCACCAACAGTCTAATTTCGGTGTTGATGGACCCAGGCGAGGCGTAAAGCTTTGTGTCGTGCAGTCATCAAGGGTACACGAGTGCGACTTCGGCTCCGAAACCCCATATCGGTGATGTTTCGTTGAATTGTTCGGACGCTGACACTTGTTGATGGCGCAGCATTGAAATCTGCAGCAATTTGCAGAAGGGTTCCACTTCTGTCACGTTGAACAATTATCTTCAGTCCTCGTTGGTCCAGTTCCTGCAGTATCTTTTTAAGGTCGCAGCGATGTCGGATATTTGATGTTTCACCGGATTCATTATGTTCACGGTACACTCGTGAAATTGTCGTACAGGAAAATGCCCACTTCATCGCTACCTTGGAGATACTGTGTCCCATCGCTCGTGCATCGAATATAACACCACGTTCAGACTCACGTAAATCTTGATAACCTGCCATTGCAGCAGCACTAACCGATCTAACAACTGCGCCAGACACTTGTTGTCTTATATAGGCGTTGCCGACCGCAGCGCCGTATTCTGCCTGTTTACATATCCCTGTATTTGAATACGCATGACTATACGAGTTTCTTTGGCGCTTCAGTGTACTTAAGTGTTTCTTATACTGTGTTGTGACTAAAAATGTTCAGCCTTGATCTGAGAATACTGATAGATTAGTTTCTACGTCCTCTTGCTAACTTTAGAGCCAGATTTAAATTCTATCTGACAACTACAGTATTAATAAAGTGCACTTTTCAGTCACTAACATTTGTGTCCTTTAATAAGCAAGTGGCTACACCTATTCAAACTATGCTAGATCCAGGTACCACATGTCCCAATTGAGCCAAGTAGTATAAGGAAGGGAATGCCCCTTGAAATAACAAGTAGAAATCAGAAGAAATAATTATATGACAACTATTTCAATGACAGTATTTTCCAATAATTAACCTGATAAAAGAACTTAATGTCAGAGACAGTAGTGCGCCACGATCAATAACTCATTTACATCTAACGATCATTAATTTGCTGCTTTAATATGCAGATAGCGTTACTGAGAGCCATTTGCTGCCAAAACGTGTTAAAACTCCCTCTGTGTAGTTCATGCTAAATCATTGTTACATAGCTTACTAAAATGTTCTGCTGTCTCGTGTCCTATACGCAAAAATAGTATTTTTATATAAATACCTGTAGTTAACTTTCTTCACGAACATTGTTAGTAATTTGTGCAACTTTACCTAATTAAGCTGACGACCGTTAACTTTCACGTAAATGCAGTTAACTTTATTACTAATAGAACCTTGGTTCGATTCTCGTTTGTTCTGCTATTGCTTCCTTTCAATAGAAATCTTTAGAGGAACAAAAATAGTCAGATACTTTAACCATCAAGCACGATCACGGTCAAATTAATTTTTTTTTTTTTTCACAGGGGTAACATCATCGGTGTATTGTTAATTTAGTAGTAGCTGATAGCATTATACAGCCTCTTATATGTTGAGGTGCATTTAGTACGTCAAGAGTGAGAACTTTCTGCAGTATTCTCCCGTCTTTTCATGAAATAATCTTCATTATCATTGTCACATTAACAGCACTGAGTCGTTCCTTCCATATGGAGTTTTTTTGAAAACGGAGGATGGTGGAGTGAGAGCTACCTGTAAGTTTCGTTATCATTCGATCGCCGCCTGCCGCGAGGGTCACCCATCTCCCGGCCGCCGTTTGGTACTGATGGGTGCACGGTTTGCTGATTTTGGAGAAATTTAATCGTCGCACTTTCGGTACCGCTATCCATATTCTGAGAAGCACGCTTCTTGTTTACTTTGCCACGCAACTCGTGCTGAGTGATTTGTTTATAATTTGTAGCATCTTGTTGTATCATTGACTTTGATTTCACGAGCTGCCCAGATGAGTAGATCTTCAAAACTTTTTGGTTTCTCGCCACAGTGTCAGCGTCATTTTTTAATTTAATAGGAGTTTTAAGGAACTTTGTTATTTGTTAATTTTTATTGTAATTTTTGTCAGTCATTAGAGCAAATAATTTTGTTAACCTCAGTCTAGGCTTAGATTCCAAGATCCTTTACATTGTCTTACAACTATTTGACTGTTAGGCAACCTACTGCATGCGTAAGCTTGTTGTCCTCACTATGATGGCGCTATCGTTGTGCACAGTGGTCGAACTCAGCCATGAATTATATTAAAAATCCAAAGAAAAGGACGGGAATTGCACTCGCTCGTCCTGTATGATCTAAGATTTGTTTTACAACGAGCACTGGATTTACACTCCTAGACTCTGATTCAGAAATGGGACCAAACATTCGAATTAATTATGTTTCCCTTAAATGAACTGATTACTTTCTAGTAATTAAACAATTGTTTACAAAACCAAACATCACGCTGATCAACATGGCGCCCGATTTATCCATTTCAGATTCTGATTACCTATGAAAATTCGGACAAAAATCCGTTGTGTGGTTTCTAGGGAGACTTGTTATGTCTCCGCTCAAACATTTGCCTTAAGAGATGCAAGTGTTTGTGGAACAAGATTTCTTCAAAGAGAGTTCGTCTCATAGCAACAGCAAAATGTTGTTGGCTTCTCTTCTCCACAAAACAGGGCTACTTACATCTACACCCACAGTCTGCAAATCGCTGTGAATTGTATGGCAGAGGATAATACCTATACTACCATTTATTTGGGCTTCCTCCTGTTCAGTTCATGCATGGAGCGCGGGATGAATGATTCATTAAACGCCTATGTGTGTGTGTGTGTGTGTGTGTGTGTGTGTGTGTGTGTGTGTGTGTGCTGTAATTGGTCTGCTGTGGCCAAGCGGTTCTAGGCGCTTCTGTCCGGAACCGCGCTGCTGCTATGGTCGCAGGTTCGAATCCTGCCTCGGGCATGGATGAGTGTGATGTCCTTCGGTTAGTTAGGTTTACGTAGTTCTAAGTCTAGGGGACTGATGACCTCAGATGTTAAGTCCCATAGTGCTCAGAGCCATTTGAACCATTTGTAATTGGTCTAATATCGTCTTCGCGATCCTTATGGAAGTGCTACGCAGGTACTTGTGTTACGTTCCTACATACGTCACTTGGAGCTGTCTCTTGAAACTGTGTAAGTAGTCTTTCATAAGCTAGCGAGCGTCTCTTGAAAACGTTTACCAGTTCAGTTTTTCAGCACTGGGATGCCGCTTTACCATGGGTCGAACAGACGTACGATCTTTCGTGCTGCCCTTCTTGGTACACATTAAATATCCCCTGTTGGTCCAGCTTGATGGTACCGAGGGGCTATGCTCAGAATAGGCTTTATTTTTGGGGGAAACATTTTCTGTGACTGCACAATAGTTCCTCTCTTTATAACGATTGGTAATGTAAAACCAAACCATAGCACCAGGATTACGGAAAAGTTACTAGATTTGTGTGTCACAACAGACATACCGCATAACGATGGGAACTAAAGTTGTGAGGATATCTAAACGCAAGGATTGTTGGTTGATCGTATTGTGGAAACAAACTTTCTAGGGGGAAAAATGGGAACAGGGCAACGTTTCAGTTATGGATTGTACATTGCGTAACTTTTTTACATTGTTTGACATAGTGTCAAGTAAAAGACTAAAGAGATCAACACACAAAAGCTGAACGTGGAGTTTATGCAAAAATTTTACATAGTCTCTTCTCATCCTTTATTCTTAAAATAGCTGTCGTGCCCCCAAATCATACTAATATTTTTACGCAAATTTCGCGTAAATATTTTTTTCGTTCCAGAAATACTAGATATTTTGCCAACACAAGCATCAAATAATTGACTCTGTCGTATGCAACATCAAAGAGTTCCGCAGTACTTGTCCAAATCTTGAGACTACGACAACAGCAAACCAAAGCTACACTGATGCTGGCAAGTGTTCTTCTTAGCCGACAGCTTGCTTCTTAAAGTAAGTGTCTCAGTAAAGTGGCGAGGATTGTTTTACGAAGATTAAGCGTACTTCTTTAATATTTTGTCGTTTTTAAAATAGCCAAATATTATGAAAATTTGGGTTCACTGGCATCATGACGTACAGAGTGATTAAATTCATGCCCCATAGGACAAATAGGGTGAACCAAAACTCCACCGACAAACTTTCAGAGGTGATGCAGCCCAAAGCGAGAAAAAATGTCTAGTAAACATGGGCTCTAAAATGCGTACCTTCAGAGCTGTAAACATTTCATCTAACACAGATTTCGTCTACTGCAAGCTCTTTGCTTTATTTTGGGAGATGGTAGTATGGGCCAAAATAAGAGAAACGTGACCAGTAAACAAGGGTTCTAAAGTGTGTATCTTAAGAGCTATGAGCACTTGTTCAGTTGATAAGATGTGTTTCACAGGTGCGAAGCTGAGCAAGTGCTCGCAGGTCGTAAGATATGATTTTGGAGCCCATGTCTGGTAGACATGTTTTTCTCGTTTTGGTCCATACTACCACCTGTGAAAGTTCTTCCTTGTTCACCCTATTTCTCCTATGGGACATGACCTTTGAATTACAATGTATGACGGGACGACGGTTGCTAAGAAGTGCTCTGACTTCCCGACGCGCTTTAGACAGAAGCCGAGGTGCGAACTCCGTGAGAAATAGCACGCGGGAGCCGTTTTCCGCAACCGAGGCGATGTGATGTGCAGCTGCATACTGGCCCCTTCGCGCCATAAATGTCGCCCGACAAATTTGCTGGACTGCTTTCTATCTAATCAGTTGCTCACCAGAGGAAATGTACCCGTCTAAATACGTGATTCAGGACGTATTGACTAATGGAATAAAATAATTAGCGAGACAGTTCAAAGGTTTTGCTAAGTATTTCCAGTAATATTGATCTCCTGGTGGTCCCAATACGTTTAGCCCAGTGCCAGATACCGCAGTGGGTCGGTCGAACTTGGAAACTATAGAACTGATAGATCTCGGTTAGGTGATTGGTCGAAATGAAACCTCATAAAGCTCGGTCATTCTGGACTATAACAAGACGTAAATAAGATATTTTCAGATACCTTTATTGCAATGACAATCATATGCAAAATGGCCTGTAAGGATCTAATATTAGATCAACCATTGCCCACAACTTGCTGAACATCTTCACCGTGCCATTCTGTCCGTCATAACAACGCCATAATGACAAGAGTATTACTGAAAATAGCCGACACGCGGCGCATAATTTTATGGAACGAGGTGGCGCAGTAGTTAAGGTCTTAGATTCGTATTCACAGTCTCTTACAGCCATCCACATTTAGGTTTCCTGTGGTTTGCACAAATAGCTTAAGGCTAATTCAAATGGCTCTGAGCACTATGGAACTTAACTTCTGAGGTCATCAGTCCCCTAGAACTTACAACTACTTAAACCTAACTAACCTAAGGACATCACACACATCCATGCCGGAGGCAGGATTCGAACCTGCGACCGTAGCGGTCGCTCGGTTCCAGACTGTAGCGCCTAGAACCGCTCGGCCACCTCGGCCGGCTAAGGCTAATTTTGAGACTTTTTCTTTGAAGAGGGCACGGCCACATTTCTTCCCCATTCCCAGCGTGTGCTCCGTCTGTGATGACCTCGTTTTCATCGGGTCGTTACACCTTAATCTCACATTCTTTGGAATAATTTTTAATGAAACATCAATATTAATTACACTAAAAATACAACAGTGAAATCGGTGCTCAGGACTCACAGGCCAACTATCAAGATTTCGGCATATTAGGAGAAAGAAAAAAAAAGACAAAGCTGTTTAAGTTCAATATGTTCAAATGTGTGTGAAATCTTATGGGACTTAACTGCTAAGGTCATCAGTTCCTAAGCTTACACACTACTTAACCTATATTGTCCTAAGGACAAACACACACACCAATTCTCGAGGGAGGACTCGAACCTCCGCCTCCTGTTTAAGTACATTAACACACATGACGTTGGAATTTTCCTATGGTTTTTATTTAATATTTTTCTTTCATGGTATCACTAAAATTTCAGTACGTTAAATGAACAAGAATTTAAAAAAAATTCATTCTGGAAGAATTAAACACCTTAATTAATAATCTCCTCAGTCTTGAGCATATATTTTGTGAATAATAAGTTTATATCGGTGATCAATCCGCTGTTCTGGGGCAAAATAAGACTAAAATACTAAATTTATAGAATCATTGTGATTTACCAAAATATTACGGCGTGTAGCATCAGAACTCAAATGCGTTTTCTATCCTGGTAATGATACATTTTCTAAGATTCCGTTGACAGATTTTATTTATAAACTGGGAGCTGAAGTACATAAAAAATTAAGTACCACAAAGGTGTATTTTATTATTATATATGAAAATACAATCAGAAAATCATTCCATATGAGGAGACTTCGAAATACTACACATTACTATGGCAGACCATGTAACTACCTTCGCATGCCACACTACACTTAAAAGTGACACTGATAAATGACACTACATTTAGACATAGTCGCTAAGTCTCTGTAAATAACGGTCGGAGTGTTCTACCAATCCTTAAATTCTTCGACAACAGAAATCCGGAGCTATTCGGCAACCTCTGTGTGAACGTCTTCATGGTAGAAAAATCTGCGAGTGCTACGAATCAATTCCTCTATTGCCTGGATGTTATCGTTAGTGGTAGACGTCGATAGCGTTTCTCCTCATCGGCACCATCCTCGTCTGTGCGGATTCGGTCAAGTTATTGGCACCAGGTCACTACGGTTGGATGCGACATTGCATTTGTTCCATTTACCGTCAGAAATTCACGGTGAATCTGTGTGCGATTTATGTCCACAAGAATCGTACTCCAACTTCAGAATACGTTTCCAGTTGCGCGCCATTTCACTCCGACACTGTAGTACACCTGCTACCGGCCAGAATAGCCGAGAGAGCTAACGCGCTGCTTCCTGGACTCGCATAGGCGCGCTGGCCCCGGATCGAATCCACCTGGGGGGTTAACGACGACCTGGATGTGGTTTTTAGGCGGTTTTCCACATCCTACTAGGTGAATACCGGGCTGGTCCCCACGTCCCGCCTCAGTTACACGAGTCGCAAATACACTCTTGGAAATTGAAATAAGAACACCGTGAATTCATTGTCCCAGGAAGGGGAAACTTTATTGACACATTCCTGGGGTCAGATACATCACATGATCACACTGACAGAACCACAGGCACATAGACACAGGCAACAGAGCATGCACAATGTCGGCACTAGTACAGTGTATATCCACCTTTCGCAGCAATGCAGGCTGCTGTTCTCCCATGGAGACGATCGTAGAGATGCTGGATGTAGTCCTGTGGAACGGCTTGCCATGCCATTTCCACATGGCGACTCAGTTGGACCAGCGTTCGTGCTGGACGTGCAGACCGCGTGAGACGACGCTTCATCCAGTCCCAAACATGCTCCATGTGGGACAGATCCGGAGATCTTGCTGGCCAGGGTAGTTGACTTACACCTTCTAGAGCACGTTGGGTGGCACGGGATACATGCGGACGTGCATTGTCCTGTTGGAACAGCAAGTTCCCTTGCCGGTCTAGGAATGGTAGAACGATGGGTTCGATGACGGTTTGGATGTACCGTGCACTATTCAGTGTCCCCTCGACGATCACCAGTGGTGTACGGCCAGTGTAGGAGATCGCTCCCCACACCATGATGCTGGGTGTTGGCCCTGTGTGCCTCGGTCGTATGCAGCCCTGATTGTGGCGCTCACCTGCACGGCGCCAAACACGCATACGACCATCATTGGCACCAAGGCAGAAGCGACTCTCGTCGCTGAAGACAACACGTCTCCATTCGTCCCTCCATTCACTGGAGGCGGGCTGCACGATGTTGGGGCGTGAGCGGAAGACGGCCTAACGGTGTGCGGGGCCGTAGCCCAGCTTCATGGAGACGGTTGCGAATGGTCCTCGCCGATACCCCAGGAGCAACAGTGTCCCTAATTTGCTGGGAAGTGGCGATGCGGTCCCCTACGGCACTGCGTAGGATCCTACGGTCTTGGCGTGCATCCGTGCGTCGCTGCGGTCCGGTCCCAGGTCGACGGGCACGTGCACCTTCCGCCGACCACTGGCGACAACATCGATGTACTGTGGAGACCTCACGCCCCACGTGTTGAGCAATTCGGCGGTACGTCCACCCGGCCTCCCGCATGCCCACTATACGCCCTCGCTCAAAGTCCGTCAACTGCACATACGGTTCACGTCCACGCTGTCGCGGCATGCTACCAGTGTTAAAGACTGCGATGGAGCTCCGTATGCGACGGCAAACTGGCTGACACTGACGGCGGCGGTGCACAAATGCTGCACAGCTAGCGCCATTCGACGGCCAACATCGCGGTTCCTGGTGTGTCCGCTGTGCCGTGCGTGTGATCATTGCTTGTACAGCCCTCTCGCAGTGTCCGGAGCAAGTATGGTGGGTCTGACACACCGGTGTCAATGTGTTCTTTTTTCCATTTCCAGGAGTGTATTTGAAACACATTCACACTATTTCACGATTTACACTAGACGCAGACAGCTGGGGTACACTACTTCTGTCCTGTGGGGTATGGGGTGGCGGCAGGAAGGACATCCGGCCACCCCTTGAAATGAACCGTGCCAAATCCGTACTTAACCCTGCCGACCCTGCGCACAATGCGGGATAAAGGCTGTAGCACACCTGCTATCCTTACCGCAGCAGAACTATGTCTGCAGGACACCCGGGACATGTATTCTACTTTGACAACACACAATAATTCTAGCTTGGAACGATATGCGAAAATTATTTTTTAAGTCCCTATGTATATCGTCCATTCTTCTGTTCTTTATAGAAATACAAAAGAGGTTCCATTTTTCTGTGATAGAAAGGTACATTTTGCCTTTAAAGCGCTGCGAAAATTTGAAACGCATACACTCAGGCAATATCCATATGAAAATATTCTTTTGATTTTATTCATCATCTTTGGCAGGGGCATGGCGTTGGTGACATAATAGGCTTTGGCGTTCTACATCTATATCTGCACCTATCCTCTACAAACCACTGTGAAGTGTATGGCATGAGGTACGTCCCATTGTGTCAGTTGTTGGGGCTTTCTCCCGTTCCATTCTCGTATCTACAGGGAAAGAATAATTGCTTAAATGCCTCTGTGCATGCTGTAATTTTAGTCTAATATTGTCTTCTCGAACGCTTTGGGAGCAATAGGTAGCTGCTGTAATGTCATCCCAGAATCATCACATAAACTTCGTTCTAGAAGCAATCCCCTGAGCGCGAGGTCTATGATATTTATGGCACACATTGTCTATCATGCAGCCACAATGGCAACAGGGGCGAGACTGGAGGTATCCAATGATCAGCACAGGACAAGGCTACGGAGCGTAGTTGAACTACACTCCTGGAAATGGAAAAAAGAACACATTGACACCGGTGTGTCAGACCCACCATACTTGCTCCGGACACTGCGAGAGGGCTGTACAAGCAATGATCACACGCACGGCACAGCGGACACACCAGGAACCGCGGTGTTGGCCGTCGAATGGCGCTAGCTGCGCAGCATTTGTGCACCGCCGCCGTCAGTGTCAGCCAGTTTGCCGTGGCATACGGAGCTCCATCGCAGTCTTTAACACTGGTAGCATGCCGCGACAGCGTGGACGTGAACCGTATGTGCAGTTGACGGACTTTGAGCGAGGGCGTATAGTGGGCATGCGGGAGGCCGGGTGGACGTACCGCCGAATTGCTCAACACGTGGGGCGTGAGGTCTCCACGGTACATCGATGTTGTCGCCAGTGGTCGGCGAAAGGTGCACGTGCCCGTCGACCTGGGACCGGACCGCAGCGACACACGGATGCACGCCAAGACCGTAGGATCCTACGCAGTGCCGTAGGGGACCGCACCGCCACTTCCCTGCAAATTAGGGACACTGTTGCTCCTGGGGTATCGGCGAGGACCATTCGCAACCGTCTCCATGAAGCTGGGCTACGGTCCCGCACACCGTTAGGTCGTCTTCCGCTCACGCCCCAACATCGTGCAGCCCGCCTCCAGCGGTGTCGCGACAGGCGTGAATGGAGGGACGAATGGAGACGTGTCGTCTTCAGCGATGAGAGTCGCTTCTGCCTTGGTGCCAATGATGGTCGTATGCGTGTTTGGCGCCGTGCAGGTGAGCGCCACAATCAGGACTGCATACGACCGAGGCACACAGGGCCAACACCCGGCATCATGGTGTGGGGAGCGATCTCCTACACTGGCCGTACACCACTGGTGATCGTCGAGGGGACACTGAATAGTGCACGGTACATCCAAACCGTCATCGAACCCATCGTTCTACCATTCCTAGACCGGCAAGGGAACTTGCTGTTCCAACAGGACAATGCACGTCCGCATGTTTCCCGTGCCACCCAACGTGCTCTAGAAGGTGTAAGTCAACTACCCTGGCCAGCAAGATCTCCGGATCTGTCCCCCATTGAGCATGTTTGGGACTGGATGAAGCGTCGTCTCACGCGGTCTGCACGTCCAGCACGAACGCTGGTCCAACTGAGGCGCCAGGTGGAAATGGCATGGCAAGCCGTTCCACAGGACTACATCCAGCATCTCTATGATCGTCTCCATGGGAGAATAGCAGCCTGCATTGCTGTGAAAGGTGGATATACACTGTACTAGAGCCGACATTGTGCATGCTCTGTTGCCTGTGTCTATGTGCCTGTGGTTCTGTCAGTGTGATCATGTGATGTATCTGACCCCAGGAATGTGTCAATAAAGTTTCCCCTTCCTGGGACAATGAATTCACGGTGTTCTTATTTCAATTTCCAGGAGTGTACTTAGTCGACAAGTGACTCACAGCAGTGCTACAGTGCTAGTGCCGTTGACACAAAGCAGAGCAATGACAACGATAAACAAGACAGACATTGCATTATATCTACGAAAATAGTTGCCGAAGCTGACATTTCGTCGGAAAGGAACCCAAGGACTTTCGCAGAGTGAGAAAGAAGTGGCAAGTGAAACATTAGCGTTTCTGCAAGATGAGTATGGTGGTACGAGTGGTGTCATATACGCTCTAGTGTGCAGACAATGTACGTGAGGAGCACAATGATGACGATACGGGCTTAAAAAGTGAAAGTGATACCGAAACAGGTGTCGAGCCACGTATTTCATCATCCTTGTCGGACATGGAGCCACAAATCGAGTCTCTACTGAAACGTAGTAAATGAAGAGTACTAAAGATAATTACGTACACTGAAGATCATCCGTAGCATAGTAAAAATAATTACGAACACATTTCGAATAAGTCCGCAGCAATATGATCGTGTAGTGCATAAGAAAAACTATGGATATTCAAGGGAGAGCAAGGCGCACATGTTACAAAACTGATGTTTGCGAGTTTCAAGGATGCTCGATACATTTCACAGGATATGCATGATAGTGACCTACTATGTCATGCACATCAGATTGGACGCTGTATGGATTATAACGATTTCAAGGGAAGCAGAGGATGGTTGCATAACTTCAAGCAGTGCTACGGAATTGGAAGACGTAAGATAAAGAAATTTCGAAGTTAGCGTACATGACGATGCATAGCAAAATTGCGGAATCGGTCAGAAAATTTGTAGGTGAGATAAAGAAGATTACGCCATCGTTCACTAAGGAATTTGTTTTCAACTCCGACCAACCGGGATTTGAAGAGGAAATGTATATGAAAAGAACCCTGAAAATCAGAGATACAAAGAGAGTTGTATCAAGAACAACTAAGATCAATGCCTTAACATATTCGTATATAATTGTGCCGACTGTTAATCTTTATGATAAATTGGCTGGCAAGTTGTTTATTGTGCTGCTAGACGTTGGTGGTGCCCTGACCCTTACTATTCATTCTGATGTGCGTTACCTTGCTAGGGCATTAGGGAATATTTGTGTCATAGAAAGCAAGAGTGGGCAAACGGGCGTAAGTGAACTTCAGCTATGGTATGAGCAGTGCTTTTGGCCAGTACCTGGTCAAAATAACTTGCTTTCGCTTGATTCCTGGTGTGCGTGTAAAAATCATACTCCTTTAGAAGGAACTATATCTGCTGTAAAGTGTGTGACGTTGCAGTTCATACAACCTGGAACCACTGTACAAATTCACCCTCTGGATGTTTGTTTTTTTCCGTGCCTATAAAACATATTACCGCACTATATGCACCTACGCCTTAAGGGATAGCCAGTTTCATGATAAGCTCCACAACAGACTGCTTCGCATTCGGTTTCGTGTCATCACATTTCACCAGTTCTGATCACACCCCCTTAGGAACATGGCTGCCAAGGAGGGGAAGGAAGCCAGTGTGGACTCTGTGTGCATTCTGGGGGGAGTCATTCTGGATGTGGAAAGGGTGCTTCCGGATGCCATGAAGAGTACAGGGTGCAGCCAACTGGAGGTGGTGGCTCATGTCGGTACCAATGACGTGTGTCACTTTGGATCGGAGCAGATTCTGTCTGGTTTCGGGCGGCTAGCAGAAATGATAAAGACTGCCAGTCTTGCTTCCGAGATTAAGGTGGAGCTCACCATCTGCAGCATCGTCGATAGAACCGACTGTGGTCCTTTGGTGCACAGCAGAGTCGAGGGTCTGAATCAGAGGCTCAGGCAGTTATGTGACCGTGAAGGCTGCAGATTCCTTGCCGGCCGGTGTGGCCGTGCGGTTCTAGGCACTTCAGTCTGGAACCGCGTGACCGCTACGGTCGCAGGTTCGAATCCTGCCTCGGGCATGGATGTGTGTGATGTCCTTAGGTTAGTTAGGATTAAGTAGTTCTAAGTTCTAGGGGACTGATGACCTCAGATGTTAAGTCCCATAGTGCTCAGAGCCATTTGAACCATTTGCAGATTCCTTGACTTGCGCCATCGGGTGGTGGGTTTCTGGGTTCCGCTTAATAGGTCAGGAGTCCACTACACACAGGAGGCGGCTACACGGGTAGCGGGGGTTGTGTGGAAGGGACTGGGCTGTTTTTTAGGTTAGAGGGTCTCAGAGAAACACAGAAGGGGCGTCCGTCAGAAAGTGGGCAGGTAAAACACAGTAAGGTAGTTGTAGAAACGATTGGTATTGTAGTTGTAAATTGTCGTAGCTGTGTTGGAAAGAACCAGAGCTCCAAGCCCTAATAGAAAGCACTGAAGCTCAAATAGTTGTAGGTACAGAGAGCTGGCTAAAGCCAGAAATAAGTTCAGCCGAAATTTTTTCAAACTATCTAACAGTGTTCAGAAAAATGTGTGTGAAATCTTATGGGACTTAACTGCTAAGGTCATCAGTCCCTAAACGTACACACTACTTAACCTAAATTATCCTAAGGACAAACACACACACCCATGCCCGAGGGAGGACTCGAACCTCCGCCGGCACCAGCCGCACAGTCCATGACTGCAGCGCCCCAGACCGCTCGGCTAATCCTGCGCGGCGGTGTTCAGAAAGGATAGATTAAATACAGTTGGTGGTGGAGTATTTATTGATGTCAGATGTAGTTTGCCTTGTAGCGAAATTGAAGTAGATAGTTTGTGTGAAATAGTATGTGTAGAGGTTATACCAGATAATCGGACTAAACTATTAATTGGATCGTTTTACCGACCCCCCGACTCAGAAGACATAGTTGCTGAACAGTTCAAAGAAAACTTGAGTCTCATTTCAAATAAGTACCCCTCTCATACAATTATAGTCGGTGTTGACTTCATGTACCCTCGATATGCTGGAAAAATTATACGTTCAAAGCCGGTGGCAGGCATAAAACATCAACCGAAATTGTACTAAATGCTTTCTCAGAAAATTATTTTGAACAAGCCTAAATGGTTGCGAAAGCATACTTGACCTTTTGCAACAAATAATCTTGGACAAATAGTGAGTGTTGTGACGAATACAGGGATTAGCGATCACAAGGCAGTTGCTGCTAGGCTGAATGCCGTAACACCCACAACCATCAAAAAGAAACGCAAACTATATCTATTTAAAAAAGCTGATAAAAATGCTCTTAACGCCTTTTTAAGAGACAGTCTTCACTCCTTCCGATCTGATCATGTAAGTGTAGAAAAGTTGTGGAATGTTTTCAAAGAGATAGTATCAACAGCAATTGAGGGATATATGCGACATAAATTAATAAGTGATGGTACTGATCCCCCATGGTACACGAAACGGGTCAGATCGTTGTTGCAGAAGCAGCGAAAAAAGCATGCCAAAATTAAAAGAACGCAAAATGCCCAAGATTGGCAAAGTTTTACAGAAGTTCGAAATATGGCGCGTACTTCAATGCGAGATGCTTTTACTAATTTCCACAACGAAATTCTGTCTCGAAATCTGGCAGAAAACCCAAAGAGATTCTGGTCATACATAAAGCGCACCAGTGGCAAGACGCTATCAATACCTTCACTGCGCGATAACAACGGTGAAGTCACTGATGACAGTGCCACTAAAGCAGAGTTATTAAACTCGGTTTTCCGAAACTCCTTCACCAAAGAAGACGAAGTAAATATTCCTGAATTCCAATCAAGAACAACTGCCAAGATGAGAAAAATAGAAGTAGATTCCTCGGTGTAACAAAGCAGCTTAAATCACTTAATAAAGGGAAGGCCTCCGGTCCAGACTGTATACCAGTCAGGTTCCTCTCATAGTACGCTGATAAAATAGCTTCATATTTAGCAATTATATACAACCACTCGCTCACAGAAAGATACGTACCTAAAGACTGGAAAATTCCTAAAGTCACACCAATGCCCAAAAAGGGAAGTAGGAGTAATCCGCTGAATTACAGGCCCATATCACTAACGTCGATTTGCAATAGGGTTTTACAACATATACTGTATGCGAACATTATGAAGTACCTCGAAGAAAATGGTTTATTGACATATAGTCAGCACTGATTCATAAAATATCGTTATTTTGAAACACAACTAGCTCTTTATACTCATTAAGTAATAAGTGCTATCGACAGGGGATGTCAAATTGATTCCATATTTTTAGATTTCCAGAAGGCTTTCGACACGTTCTTCACAAGCGTCTTCTAACCAAACAGCGTGCCTACGGAGTACCGCCTCAGTTGTGCGACTGGATTCGTGACTTCCTGTCAGAAAGGTCACAGTTCGTAGTGATAGAGGGAAAATGAAAGTCATCGAATAAAACAGAAGTAATATCTGGCGTTCCCCAAGGAAATGTTATAGGCCCTCTATTGTTCCTGATCTATATTAACGACATAGGAGACAATCTGAGTAGCCGTCTTAGATTGTTTGCAGACGATGCTGTCATTTACCGTCTTGTAAAGTCATCAGATGATCAAAACAACTTGCAAAATGATTTAGATAAGATATCTGTATGGTCCGAAAAGTGGCAATTGACCCCGAATAAAGAAAAGTGCGAAGTTATTCACATGAGTACTAAAAGAAATCAGCTAAATTTAGATTACGCGATAAGTCACACAAATCTGAGGGCTGTAAATTCAACTAAATACTTAGGGATTGCAATTACAAATAACCTAAATTGGGACGATGACATAGATAATATTGTGGGTAGAGCAAACCAAAGACTGCTATTGATTGGCAGAACACTTAGTAGGTGCAACAGATCTACCAAAGAGACTGCTTACACTACCCCTGTCCGCCCTATTCTGGAGTACTGCTGGATCCGCATCAGGTGGGACTGACGGATGACATCGAAAAAGTACAAAGAAGGGCAACTCGTTTTGTATTATCGAGAAATAGAGGAGATAGTGCCACAGACATGATACGTGACTTGGAGTGGTAATCATTAAAACAAAGGCGTTTTTCGTTGCGACGTGATCTTCTCATGAAATTTCAGTCACCAGTTTTCTCCCTCCTCCGATTGCGAAAACATTCTGTTGGCACCCACCTACATAGGGAGAAATGATCATCACGATAAAATAAGGGAAATCAAGGCTCGCACGGAAAAATTTAAATGCTCATTTTTCCCGCGTGCCGTTCAAGAGTGTAACGGTAGAGAGACAGCATGAAGGTGGTTCATTGAACCCTCTACCAGGCACTTTATTGTGAATAGCAGAGTAATCACGTAGATGTAGACACCAATATGATTCTGATGTGAAGGTCGATGGCAGCATGTCATGATCTCACACAAATGTAGGATGCTTTTCGAACGGTACACCTGGGATTTGCAGTGGGATGATAGAGGCTAGCACGAGTGGGGTGGTTGTACGAATCTAGAATATTCTATAGTAATTAGTACGGGAATACTTTAGTAAATAACTTTTACTTATCTCTGTTTGCTACTGCACTCTAGGAACATAACTAATAACAACCATCTATCTTGAATACAAATGACTCATTGACAAACATTAACTGGATTATACAACAAGCAAGATAACACAATTCTGGTATTATGTGCGTAATACCTGCGCGAACTAGAGGCTGCGAACCTAGGGAGCTGAAGGCTATTCTAATCTGACTTCGCTCACGACCTGTAGCTGACTTGGCCGGTGCGATCTGCAAGTCTCTGTCCCTGCCATACGGCGGCGCTGCAAGCGCCAGCGAGTCCAGAGAGTTGCAAGTCCTTGACCGCTATCGATTATCGCAACCTCTTGCGTGGTGTCTAACGGTGACACCACAGATTCTATATGCATGCTTTAAGAGGGGATATCTCATGGAGGTAAGAATAAGGGGAGATGGCGGTACGTATCCCAGCCGTACTACGTTTTGAAGCCATGGGGGCGTGGTTCGCTGCCATGACACTCTGACCAAAATATTGCCAGTGTGCTATAGCGCTGCGTGTATTACAGTCGCTAATTGCACCATATACGCATGTAACGTCATCAGATTGGTTGTTTCAAAGTTTTTGTTTAAAATAAAATCTCGTAAAGGCGAAATTCCGCGTTTCTTCTGATTAAAAATAGTTTTTAATGTAATATTACGAATACCTAGCCTTCAATGTAATCGATACAATTTTGTTAATTCAGTAATAAACGTGTATCACAAACTAAATAATAGAAACTGAAAACTAAGTTAGCTATACCCTCCCTCCAAAGCCCCATAAATACATCTTGTTTGTAATACGTACTGGGACATTTCAGTTCCGCTACACTACTGGGAAACACTGTTCATTACCACCAATATTTACTGAAATACGGTACATAGAATGGCAAATCTACACAGTGTCCTGTTTAGGCCAATACTTTACGCCAGTTAATATAGTGTTAGCTTTTAATTTGGTACATGATGACAAAGTGAGTTACTCAACACTTCGATTATCGACGATGCGTACGTATTATACTGAAACGTGAACTTGAAAACTAAGAATTTAATTCTTTGAATTAACATACCTTTTGCAAAAGTTTTGGGTGTGTAGGGAAAACTGATGGAACAGCATTTTCTCGGAGCCTTACTGTTGAAAGGGAAGTTCGGTCTAAGTCCTCTTCCCGGAAATGCTGAGAACATATAGTGCTCCATTTAGACGCACGCCAATTCTTCCTCCTCACGGCATTCTCCCACAGAGCTTTCCGACTTTCATTTTTAGGAAATCTAAAATCATACAGGAGAAAAACACGCTATAGTACAAGTACCGATGTAGCACACGTTCATTCACAATGAAGTTGTAAAATCACACTTAACGAGACAACTTACACATGAAATGTTATTCCCTTCGATTTCGCATCACAATCAGAACGATTCGTACATCCGAACACCACACAAGTCACCATAATAGCGCAAAATCCTTCCAAAAGCGAGCGACAAGCCTATGCACACAAGCTTACAGCAGCAATGTTTTGGTCGGATTGAGATGGCTACCCTCGGCTTCACATAGCTTCACAGCTGTGACGTCACGGCGTCTCCCTCTATTCTTACCTCCATGGGATACCTAGCTGAACGTCATCCAGAGTTTGTAACTTCCAAGGAGTGCGTCTTCGATCTTGATGGTGGGAACCTTTGTGATACACTGTGGCGCGCCATTTTTCGTTTGGTGTTCACGGTGCAAGTTAACGGCTTGTTTTCAACATTTCTTGTATGTCGACGATGTCCGTTTTGCTAAGTGTAATACATACATCCCACAGAAAATTGATGTCTGCATCTCCCGGACACTAATTTTTTGTCGCTCTCTTGATGCACATGATGAGTCATTAGCAGCTAATATTTTTCCTGTCATATTGTTAGCAGAACATTTTCAAGTGAGCCTTACTAAAGATGCAACTTGCGACTTCACACTCAGGGAGTTCCTTGTAACTAGGTTTTCACCGGATGGTTTGAGTCTCTGTTCAAGCATCTCCTAGTGCATTTCCTTTAGCATTTTTGTGACACTCTCCCATGCGTCGAACAAACCTGTGACCAGTCGTGCTGCCCTTCTTTGTACCCGTTCAATACCCTCTGTTTTAATACTGGCTGCCGGCTCCACACACTTCAGCAATATTCTAGCGCGGTTGGTTGGTTTGGGGGATTAAAGGGACCAGACTGCTACGGTCATCGGTCCCTATTCTAGCATGGGTCGTCTGAGTGATTGGTAAAGAATCTGCATTGTAGACTGATTACATTTTCCTATTATTCTACCAATGAACAGCAGTCTGCCACCTGATTTACTTTCCACTGAGCCTGATCATTTCACTGCGAATCGCTACAATTTGCTACATCCGGGTATCTGTATGAGCTGACAGATTACAACTGTGACCCGCTGATATTATAGTCGTAGGACACTACATTTTTTCGTTGTGAAGTGCGCATTATTACATTTCTGAATATTTAAAGCAAGTTGCCAATCTTTGCACCACTTTGAAATCTTATCAATATCTCACTGAATACTTGCACCCCTTCATTCTGACAATACTTCATTACAGGTTATTGCTTCGTCTTCGAAAAGTCTGAGGTTGCTATTAATATTGTCTTCGAGGTCATTCATATAAAACATGAACAGCGAGTATCCCGACACATTTACGTTGTGCACACCCGAATTTACTTCTGCGGAGTTTCCTCATCTCATTCCTCCACTTCTTTTTTCACTGTCTTTTTCCTCTTGTATTTTGGGTTGTGAATGTGAAGCTACACGTCGTTAGAGTGGGGAAGTAAACAATCACTTACTCGATAGCGTAGGGTACATTAGCATGTTACAGCATATTCTAAACACGTACTAATTCAAAATTACTAATATTACTAAAAACAAACAGAAATTACCATTGTTTCTCGAAGTCACGCTAACAGTGCGATAAACAGCTTTCTTCACTCAGATACTGGGAGCTCGCAGAAATGAAATTAAGTGGTGCAAACAAAACACACGTGCTATAGTGCATACGCTACAGTCAGGCAATTGTCTGAGCTAGAAAAAAAATATAAATTTGATGTGACATGTATGCCATTGGAGAGCTGAGGAGGTTAATACGCAGTCTCGGCTCCAATATATGTATACTGACGGGAAAAAAATTGCAGCACCAAGGAGTTTCGCGACACTCCTGGAAATTGAAATAAGAACACCGTGAATTCATTGTCCCAGGAAGGGGAAACTTTATTGACACATTCCTGGGGTCAGATACATCACATGATCACACTGACAGAACCACAGGCACATAGACACAGGCAACAGAGCATGCACAATATCGGCACTAGTACAGTGTATATCCACCTTTCGCAGCAATGCAGGCTGCTATTCTCCAATGGAGACGATCGTAGAGATGCTGGATGTAGTCCTGTGGAACGGCTTGCCATGCCATTTCCACCTGGCGCCTCAGTTGGACCAGCGTTCGTGCTGGACGTGCAGACCGCGTGAGACGCCGCTTCATCCAGTCCCAAACATGCTCAATGGGGGACAGATCCGGACATCTTGCTGGCCAGGGTAGTTGACTTACACCTTCTAGAGCACGTTGGGTGGCACGGGATACATGGTAGAACGATGGGTTCGATGACGGTTTGGATGTACCGTGCACTATTCAGTGTCCCCTCGACGATCACCAGTGGTGTACGGCCAGTGTAGGAGATCGCTCCCCACACCATGATGCCGGGTGTTGGCCCCGTGTGCCTCGGTCGTATGCAGCCCTGATTGTGGCGCTCACCTGCACGGCGCCAAACACGCATACGACCATCATTGGCACCAAGGCAGAAGCGACTCTCGTCGCTGAAGACGACACGTCTCCATTCGTCCCTCCATTCACGCCTGTCGCGACACCACTGGAGGCGGGCTGCACGATGTTGGGGCGTGAGCGGAAGACGGCCTAACGGTGTGCGGGACCGTAGCCCAGCTTCATGGAGATGGTTGCGAATGGTCCTCGCCGATACCCCAGGAGCAACAGTGTCCCTAATTTGCTGGGAAGTGGCGGTGCGGTCCCCTACGGCACTGCGTAGGATCCTACGGTCTTGGCGTGCATCCGTGCGTCGCTGCGGTCCGGTCCCAGGTCGACGGGCACGTGCACCTTCCGCCGACCACTGGCGACAACATCGATGTACTGTGGAGACCTCAAGCCCCACGTGTTGAGCAATTCGGCGGTACGTCCACCCGGCCTCCCGCATGCCCACTATACGCCCTCGCTCAAAGTCCGTCAACTGCACATACGGTTCACGTCCACGCTGTCGCGGCATGTTGCCAGTGTTAAAGACTGCGATGGAGCTCCGTATGCCACGGCAAACTGGCTGACACTGACGGCGGCGGTGCACAAATGCTGCGCAGCTAGCGCCATTCGACGGCCAACACCGCGGTTCCTGGTGTGTCCACTGTCCCGTGCGTGTGATCATTGCTTGTACAGCCCTCTCGTAGTGTCCGGAGCAAGTATGGTGGGTCTGACACACCGGTGTCAATGTGTTCTTTTTTCCATTTCCAGGAGTGTAATTGAAATTTGTAAGCGTATTTCCACATCTAAAATATGATGTCTATTCAAATTTCGCTCAAGCGCCACTATGAGGACGTTAATCAGATTTGTTTTAAATCCTGTAACGGTCGTGAGCGTTAGTTTCTTTGCGACTGGACGTGGTGAGTTTATGTTAGTCAAGAATGCCTAGAAGGCGACAAAGACGCGTCTATCAACATGTCACTGAATTAGAACGATGTCTTGTAATAGGGCTACGAACGGCTGGATGTTCCTTCTGCGGTATTGCAGAAAGACCTGGCAGGAATGTAGCCACTGCACGTGATTGCTGGCAGCGGTAGTATCGGGAATGTAAGGTCCCAAGAAGACCGTGCTCCTGACGGCCACGTGGTGATACCGAGAGGGAAGACCATCCTGTTCGGCGTATGGCTCTCGCGCATCCAACTGCATCTGCAGCAGCAATTTGAGCAGCAATCCCAACTACCACCATCTGCGACTTCAGTGGTGTCAAGCGAGAGCCCATTTGAGGGTGGGATTGGAATCTGTTGTGTTTTCTGATGAAAGCTGGTTCTGCTTCAGTGGCAGTGATGGACGTGTGTTGATAAGAAGGAGGCCAGTCGAGGGCCTCCAGTCAGCCTGTCTGACTGCTAGACACACTGGACCTACACCTGGAGTTATGGTCTGGGGTTCGATTTTCTATGATAGTAGGAGCACTTTCGTGTACCCTGACTGCAAAACTGTACATCAGTCTGGTGCTTCGACCTGTTGTTTCTCCAAGCATAAACAGTATTCCAGTGGTGTTTTCCAACATGATAACGCTCGCTAAAATACCGTTGTTGTAACCCAACATGCTCTACAGAGTGTCGACATGTTGCCTGGGCCTTTTTATATTCTGCAAATTTCATTACTGTGAATTAATTTTATTTTTGGTGTTTCAATTTTTTTCCATCAGTGTATTTATGTACCTGTTCGCGTGCGTCTATGCTCATGGAAGAAGGGAGTACATAGTTTACAGAACGCTTATTACAAAATTTACAAAGAAACTAATTAACAACACACGAAACAAGTTATGAGAAGGTACGCGAATAAAAACACATAGAGAGAAGAGTCCTCAGCTATCGAGAGAAATTTCTGTACAGAATAGGAGTGTGCCACGAGGAAACCTTTCTATTTATGTTTGAAGAGTTTGCGTTGATCATCCTATTTTTAAGTTCTGCTGGAAGCATACAGAAAGTGGAAGAAAGGAAGATTAGTGTTTAACGTCCCGTCAGTATTGGGGTCATTCGAAACGCAGCCCAAGCTCGGAATGCTTCAAGTATGTGGAAAGAAATCGGCCGTGCCCTTTCAATGGAAACATTCCGGCATTTGACTGGACCGATTTAGGCAGTCTCTTTAATAGACCTGTAGCATTTTCTAACTATTCTACCAATAAACTGCAGCCTCTGGTTCGCCTTCCCAACAACATTATCTATGTGATCGTTCCAATTTCAGTTATTGGTAATTTTAATCCCTAAGTATTTAGTTGAATTCACAGCCTTTAGATTTGTGTGATTTATCTTGTAACTGAAATTTAGCGGATTCCTTTTAGAAGTCATGTGGATGAGTTAATACTTTTCATTATTTAGAGTCAGCTGCCACTTTTCGCACTATACAGATATCTTGTCTAAATCACTTTGCAATTGGTTTTTAGCATCTGATGACGGTAAATGACACCATCATCTGCAAACAGTCGAAGGGGGCTTCTGAGACTGTCTCCTAAATCGTTTATATTGATCAGGAACAGGAGAGGGCCTATAACACTTCCTCGAGTAACTTCCTTCCATTGCTATATTAATTTCAGAAATCCACAAATATAATACGACAGCACACGCTATAATTATTCTTAACAGTAATCTCAAAGTCAAAACGAATCCCTTACTGTTGCAGCGAATGTTCAGAACCATACGGGAGTACCACACTGCTGTCTTCTGCAAGGCCAGAGTGTAGGTATTGTCGTTCCCTTCCTTCGACTTTTTAAGAACTGTCAAATGTTTATTTTTGTATGGTAGCTGACTGTGCCGAGATTTTCTTCACTACAGAATTGTGCTGTTGTGGATGAACACGGAGTGGTAAGGAGAAGGAGTGTAAAAACCAGTACGGACGCACTACCACACAGCTTATTGCTCTCGTTTCCCAAGTAAGTGGCTGCCGCAATTGCTACCTCAGATGGATCATGTTGTGTAAGACTACTTACACGTCTTACACAAGGTGAGTAGGTGCATCAACTATCGTCGTAGGAAAGCTGGACAGGAGCACAAATGATTGGTGAACAAGTTAACACAACAAATAGAAGATTCACTTAACTTGTACTTCAGCATGTGTACGTAGATTCAATATAAATAACGCAGCAGGAAACAGAGTCCAGCTCATCAGTGTCCATAAAGAAGAGTCTCGCTGTACTAAGCACGAACTACGGTGTTGAAACTGCGACTAGAAGGCGAGTGCGTAGCGTCACATGGCGAAGTGATTCTGTGCGCAAGTGGGCTGCGTCGCTGCTACAGAGGGCGCTCGTTACAGTTGTGGCCCAGCAGCCGTGCATCCCACACGACCGCTGTCGGCCTCAGACGGAAACATACTATTCCGTTACCACTGTAGCGACGCCCGTGGGGTGGAATCGGTACGTGATACCACAAATCACCGTCCACAGTGCCACATGTCCTCGCACTAGAGAACTGGCAGAGAGGTGGGACATTTGACGTAAAGCATTTGTTCAATGTCATATTGTCAGAAACTGCAAGTCTACACATTTAATATGCCAATCACTGTGAAGTGCATGGAAGACAGTACTTACTATAGTATTACATGTTAGAGTTTCCTTCCATTTCAACTGCATCTGCAGCGTGGGGAGAATGACAGCTTGCATGCATCTGTACATACTGTATTTAGTATAATCATGTCTTCGTGGTCCTTGCAGGAGTAGTTGGTAGGGTGCTGAAGAAATCTTTATAATCCTCACTTAATACTGGTTCCTGAAATTTTGTAAACGGGCTCCTGGGACATGAATTATTTCTATCTACAAGAGTTTGCCACTTCAGGTTCTTCAACATTTCCTTAACATTCCCAGTGATTGAAACCAATCTGTGACAATCTGTGCCGCCTTTCTTTGCATATGTTCAATATCCCTGTTAGACCTATTAGGTACCGGTCCCACACACTTAAACAATGTTCTAAGTTTGGATGCACAGGTGATTTCTAAGCATTTTCCCAGTATCCTGCAATGAACTGAAGTCTGCCCCCTGACTTACCTACAACTGAGCCTTTGTGACCATTCTTTTTAATATCCCCACGAATTGTTACATCCCAATGCTTGTAACAGCTGACTGATTCTAACTGCGAATAATTGATATTGTAGTTCTATGATAATATGTCTTTTCGTTTTGGAAGTGCACAATTTTACGCTTCTGTATTACATCTGCTTTATTTAAAGGGAGTTGCCATAGTTGCGCCACGTTGAAATCTTATCCAGATCCAAATGAACAGCTCTGCAGTTTTTCTTTCAGACAGTAATTCATTATAGCAACAGCATCATCAACAAAAATCTGAGGCCACGCTAATGTTGTCTGCCACATCACTAATACACAACATCAGTAACAAGGGCCATAACGCACTTCCCTGAGCCACACCTGAAGTTAGTTCTACTTTTGTCGATAACTCTCCATTCAAAATAATACGCTGCATCCTCCCTAGTGAGAAATTCTCGAGCCAGTCACAAATTTTGTTTAACACTCCATGTAAATTTTGGAAATTTGTGGTAAGGTCTTATGGGACCAAACTTCTGAGGTCATCGGTCCCAAAGCCTACGCACTACTTAAACTAACTTAAGCTATGAACGACACACGCACCCATGTCCGAGGGAGGACCCGAACCTCCGACGGGGGAAGCCGCACGGACCGTGACATGGCGCCCTCGACCGCGTGGCAGACTCCGTGTAATTGTACTTCACTTCTGTACGTTGGTGTGGTAACAAGTCATCATCTTTTCTTGCTTCACCAGTTAAATATAGGCAACCAATTTTTCTTCTATCACTGCGGTACGAAGTCTACGTCCATATCGAACATCGGCCATGAACATGAGTACGCTTACATACCTGACACCTGAAACACAAAAGTGGGGAAAAATGGCAAGTGTCATCATGTAAGACAGTGTCATAAGCGAAACACTGCCGGTAGAATGTCTGTGGTGAACTTGGCCCACTTTCTTTACATTTGTGACTTCAAGGATGCCGACGCCAGTCGGTGCCCCACTCGTGACATCGCAAGACTGTGTTCCATTTCTATGACGTCATCATCATGACATCACAAGCCACGTCTTCCTTTCAACGACGACATGGTTTTATTATACCAGCCAATAAAACGAAACAGCTATTAATATGGAACAACCAATAACATCACAGTATTTTATTGGCCATTAAACTGAAACAAGCCAGTCAGTATGTAGCTGTCATGTGCCAAAGTATTCGAATGATCTGAATTTTGCGCCATGTTCAAAAGTATTCGATGTCTTATCTAAAATAAGTAAATGTATTGAGAATACTGGTGTAATTTGGCACTAGTGATCTAACTTAGAAATTAAGCTGCACTTGTCAATGGATCCTCAAATTTAATACTTCTGCATCTAAATTGTATTATTGTCATAAAAAAATAATGCTTGTTTTCATATCCACACCAGACACAGGCATGTCAGATGAGGAAGTGTTCATAATCATCAAGAGTTGCAGTCATCTCCGACTCTGCCCTGAAACCATAACTTCCCTACACTGAAGAGCCAAAGAAACTGGTACACCTGCCTAATATCGTGTAGGGCCCCGCGAATCGCAACACAACGTGGCATAAGAGTGTTCCTGGAGCCACTCTGTCGTCATTCTGGACGTGTGGGGTGTCATCTTGTCCTGCTGGAATCGCCCAAGTCCGTCGGAATGCACAATGGACATGAATGGATGCAGGTGATCAGACAGGATGATTACGTAGGTGTCACCTCTCAGAGTCTTATCTAGACGTATCAGGGGTCCCGTATCACTCCAAATGCACACGCCCCACACCGTTATAGAGCCTCCACCAGCTTGAACAGTCCCCTGCAGACATGCAGGCCCCATGGATTCATAAGATTGTCCCCATACCCATACACGCTCATCCGCTCGTTAGAATTTGAAACGAGACTCTTCCGATCAGGAAACATGTTTCCAGTCATCAACAGTCCAATGTCGATGTTGACGGGCCCAGGCGAGGCGTAAAGCTTTGTGTCGTGCAGTCATCAAGGGTACACGAGTAGGCCTTCGGCTTCGAAGCCCATATCCATGATGTTTCGTTTAATGGTTCGCATGCTGACACTTGTTGATGGCGCAGCATTGAAATCTGCAGCAATTTTCGGAAGGGTTCCACTTCTGTCACGCTGAACGATTCTCTTCAGCCCTCGTTGGTACCGTTCTAGCAGGAACTTGTTCCGGCCGCAGCGATATCGCAGATTTGATGTTTTACCGGATTCCTGATATTCACGGTACACTCGTGAAATGATCGTACGGGAAAATCCCCACTTCATCGCTACATCGGAGATACTGTGTCCCATCGCTCGTGCGCCGACTATATCACCACTTTCAAACTCACTTAAATCTTGATAACTTGCCATTGTAGCAGCGGTAACCGATCAAACAACTGCGCCAGATACTTGTCTTATATAGGCGTTGCCGACTGCAGCGCCGTGTTCTGCCTGTTTATGCGAGTGTATCTCTGCATTTGAATATGCATGCCTATAACAGTTTCTTTGGCGCTTCAGTGTAGTTCAGCCACACCGAGTCCAGAGTCATTTCCTTAGCAGTTTCATTCTGTGTTCTTCTTTACACAGCTTGTGCCCGCTGTTGTTTTGTATGTGAACTCTTTGAGCTGTCAGGCTCTCTTACTTCAGTGCGTGTTCCTGACAGTGCTTCAGACACTCTGCTTGCAGGTTAGGTTGACACTCGGTGTTTGTTCACAGACACTGCACATTGTGGTGTCCTGGAACATTGACGAGTGTTTATGAAAAATGTCTAAAATACACGCAAACACAAACAAACAAACACAAACACACAGTGTTTATGTCATCACAATGTTATTTCCATATCTAAAATATCTGTCAACATTGATGGTTAAAACATGACAGGATAATTAAGTTCTTCAATCCTGTTTCTTCTCTGAGGTGTTCCATAACAGTACAAGACACATGTGGCTAAAAATAATATACTACACAGGCAGTTGATCCTTCTTTTAGACCCAAATGAGGCTATGTACAAAAACGAACCTGACTAAGCCTATACTGCAAAAGTGTAACTGGTGTTCTACGGACCGGAGCGTGGAATGTCAGATCCCATAATCGGGCAGGTAGGTTAGAAAATTTAAAAAGGGAAATGGATAGGTTAAAGTTAGATATAGTGGGAATTGAAGTTCGCTGGCAGGAGGAACAAGACTTTTGGGCAGGTGAATACAGGGTTATAAATACAAAACCAAATAGGGGTAATGCAGGACTAGGTTTAATAATGAATAAAAAAAATAGGAGTGCGGGTAAGCTGCTACAAACAGCATAGTGAATGTATTATTGTGGCCAAGATAGACACGAAGCCCACACCTACTACAGTAGTAGAAGTTTATATGCCAACTAGCTCTGCAGATGATGAAGAAATTGATGAAATGTATGATGAGATAAAAGAAATTATTCAGGTAGTGAAGGGAGACGAAAATTTAATAGTCATGGGTGACTGGAATTCGAGGGTAGGAAAAGGAAGTGAAGGAAACATAGTAGGTGAATATGGATTGGGGGTAAGAAATGAAAGAGGAAGCCGTCTGGTAGAATTTTGCACAGAGCAAAAACGAAATCGTAGCTAACACTAGGTTCAAGAATCATGAAAGAAGGTTGTATACATGGAAGAACCCTGGAGATACTAAAAGGTATCAGATAGATTATATAATGGTAAGACAGAGATTTAGGAACCAGGTTTTAAATTGTAAGACATTTCCAGGGGCAGATGTGGACTCTGGCCACAGTCTATTGGTTATGAACTGTAGATTAAAAGTGAAGAAACTGCAAAAAGGTGGGAATTTAAGGAGATGGCACCTTGATAAACTCACTAAACCAGAGGTTGTAGAGAATTTCAGGGAGAGGATAAGGGAACAATTGACAGGAATGGGGGAAAGAAATACAGTAGAAGAAGAATGGGTAGCTCTGAGGGATGAAGTAGTCAAGGCAGCAGACGATCAAGTAGGTAAAAAGACGAGGGCTGGTAGAAATCCTTGGGTAACAGAAGAAATATTGAATTTAATTGATGAAAGGAGAAAATATAAAAATGCAGTAAATGAAGCAGGCAAAAAGGAATACAAACGTCTCAAAAATGAGATCGACAGGAAGTGCAAAATGGCTAAGCAGGAATGGCTAGAGGACAAATGCAAGGATGTAGAGGCTTATCTCACTAGGGGTAAGATAGACACTGCCTACAGGAAAATTAAAGAGACCTTTGGAGAAAAGAGAACCACTTGTATGAATATCAAGATATCAGATGGAAACCCAGTTCTAAGCAAAGAAGGGAAAGCAGACAGGTGGAAGGAGTATATAGAGGGTCTATACAATGGCGATGTACTTGAGGACAATATTATGGAAATGGAAGAGGATGTAGATGAAGATGAAATTCCATTAGAACTACTGACGGCCTCGGGAGAGTCAGTCATGACAAAACTCTACTATCTGGTGAGCAAGATGTATGAGACAGGCGAAATACCCTCAGACTTCAAGAAAAATTTAATAATTCCAATCCCAAAGAAAGCAGGTGTTGACAGATGTGAAAATTACCGAACTGTCAGTTTAATAAGTCTTTACAGACGAATGGAAAAACTGGTAGAAGGGGACCTCGGGGAAGATAAGTTTGGATTTCGTAGAAATGTTGGAACACGTGAGGCAATACTGACCTTACGCCTTATCTTAGAAGAAAGATTAAGGAAAGGCAAACCTACGTTTCTAGCATTTGTAGACTTAGAGAAAGCTTTTGACAATGTTGACAGGACTACTCTCATTCAAATTCTGAAGGTGGCAGGGGTAAAATACAGGGAGCGAAAGGCTATTTACAATTTGTACAGAAATCAGATGGCAGTTATAAGAGTCGAGGGGCATGAAAGGGGAGCAGTGGTTGGGAAGGGAGTGAGACAGGGTTGTAGCCTCTCCCCGATGTTATTCAATCTGTATATTGAGCAAGCAGTAAAGGAAACAAAAGAAAAATTCGGAGGAGGTATTAAAATCCATGGAGAAGAAATAAAAACTTTGAGGTTCGCCGATGACATTGTAATTCTGTCAGAGACAGCAAAGGACTTGGAAGAGCAGTTGAATGGAATGGACAGTGTCTTGAAAGGAGGATATAAGATGAATATCAACAAAAGCAAAACGAGGATAATGGAATGTAGTCAAATTAAATCGGGTGATGCTGAGGGAATTAGATTAGGAAATGAGACACTTAAAGTAGTAAATGAGTTTTGCTATTTGGGGAGCAAATTAATTGATGATGGTCGAAGTAGAGAGGATATAAAATGTAGACTGGCAATGGCAAGGAAAGCGTTTCTGAAGAAGAGGAATTTGTTAACATCGAGTATAGATTTAAGTGTCAGGAAGTCGTTTCTGAAAGTATTTGTATGGAGTGTAGCCGTGTATGGAAGTGAAACATGGACGATAAATAGTTTAGACAAGAAGAGAATAGAAGCTTTCGAAATGTGATGCTACAGAAGAATGCTGAAGATTAGATGGGCAGATCACGTAACTAATGAGGAGGTATAGAATAGAATTGGGGAGAAGAGGGGTTTGTGGCACAACTTGACAAGAAGAAGGGACCGGTTGGTAGGGTATGTTCTGAGGCATCAAGGGATCACAAATTTAGCATTGGAGGGCAGCGTGGAGGGAGACCAATAGATGAATACATTAAGCAGATTCAGAAGGATGTAGGTTGCAGTAAGTACTGGGAGATGAAGAAGCTTGCACAGGATAGAGTAGTATGGAGAGCTGCATCAAACCAGTCTCAGGACTGAAGACCACAACAACAACAATTTAGGATTTGTCATCTAAAACATGACTGTCGAGTTTCACATCAATTACCACAGCGATATGTTGCTTTATGGAGCAATAAGTTATAATTTTGCTGTAACATAACGGGGGGTGAAGTGTCTTGTAATCTCCACTGTGCAACAGTGTAAGATAGTACCAACAGAAGATGACAAACATTTGTACAGAAAGGTAAAGTTAATACATACAGGAAATGTATTTGCAGTTGCAATTACAGGCAACCTCCAACTGTATAATGGAGTGATAATACCGAAAATTGGTGCTGGACCGGGCTTTGCCAGTTATTGCAAGCGGTCACCTTAACCATTTCGGATATCTGTAACGTTTCACGGCCGGATCCAAACTTCCGTATGTCGTCCGTCGTCCAGGTGTCATTAACTGCACTCGTACACTTGATGTAATTCCCGTTCAGGGGAGACACTGAATCAAAGGTCCATAGCCTCACATCAGCAGATAAATACGTTATTGCAGTGCCTGTGTTTGTAGAAAGTACGATACAATGTTCCTTTGGATACGCATCCATGTCCAAAGGAACAGGCCCCGTGGCAAGTACGGCCATTATGAAATACATTAAGTGTATTCGCATTTGCAAATATTTGCAACCTTCAACTGTAGAATAGAATGATGAAATTGAAAATTTATGCCGAGACCAGGATTTGAATCTGAATTTCCCGTATGTCACGAGCGGCCGCCTTATGTATTTATATACAGGGTGAGTCACCTAACATTACCGCTGGATATATTTCGTAAACCACATCAAATACTGACGAATCGATTCCACAGACCGAACGTGAGGAGAGGGGCTAGTGTAATTGGTTAATACAAACCATAAAAAAATGCACGGAAGTATGTTTTTTAACACAAACCTACGTTTTTTTAAATGGAACCCCGTTAGTTTTGTTAGCACATCTGAACATATAAACAAATACGTAATCAATGCCGTTTGTTGCATTGTAAAATGTTAATTACATCCGGAGATATTGTAACCCAAAGTTGACGCTTGAGTACCACTCCTCCGCTGTTCGATCGTGTGTATCGGAGAGCACCGAATTACGTAGGGATCCAAAGGGAACGGTGATGGACTTTAGGTACAGAAGAGACTGGATCAGCACATTACGTCCATATGCTAACACCTTGTCATTGGTCTATTTCACTGACGCACATGTACATTACCATGAGGGGTGAGGTACACGTACACACGTGGTTTCCGTTTTCAATGGCGGAGTGGAATAGAGTGTGCCCCGACATGTCAGGCCAATAGATGTTCAATGTGGTGGCCATCATTTGCTGCGCACACTTGCAGTCTCTGGCGTAATGAATGTCGTACACGCCGCAGTACATCTGGTGTAATGTCGCCGCAGGCTGCCACAATACGTTGTTTCATATCCTCTGGGGTTGTAGGCACATCACGGTACACGTTCTCCTTTAACGTACCCCACAGAAAGAAGTCCAGAGGTGTAAGATCAGGAGAACGGGCTGGCCAATTTATGCGTCCTCCACGTCCTATGAAACGCCCGTCGAACATCCTGTCAAGGGTCAGCCTAGTGTTAATTGCGGAATGTGCAGGTGCACCATCATGGTGATACCACATACGTCGACGCGTTTCCAGTGGGACATTTTCGAGCAACGTTGGCAGATCATTCTGTAGAAACGCGATGTATGTTGCAGCTGTTTGGGGCCCTGCAATGAAGTTAGGACCAAAGAGGTGGTCGCCAATGATTCCGCACCATACATTTACAGTCCACGGTCGCTGTCGCTCTACCTGTCTGAACCAGCGAGGATTGTCCACGGACCAGTAATGCATGTTCCGTAGATTCACTGCCCCGTGGTTTGTGAAACCCGCTTCATCGGTAAACAGGTAGAACTGCAACGCATTCTCTGTTAATGCCCATTGACAGAATTGCACTCGATGATTAAAGTCATCACCATGTAATTGCTGATGTAGCGACACATGAAACGGATGAAAGCGGTGACGATGCAGTATGCGCATGACATTACTTTGACTCAGTCCACCGGCTCTCGCAATGTCCCGTGTACTCATGTGTGGGCTCATGGCAACAGCAGCTAACACACCAACTGCACCCGCTTCTCCTGTGACGGGCCTGTTACGGACCAGTTTGCGTGCTACGACCATACCTGTTGCATACAGTTGGCGGTAGATGTTTTGCAATGTGCGGCACGTTGGATGCTCTCTGTCCGGGTACCGTTCTGCATACACCCTGCAAGCTTCAGCTGCATTTCGTCGACACTCGCCATAGATGAGTATCATCTCCGCCTTTTCGGTGTTCGAATACAATATGGTCACAGTTCCTACAACACTACACTATCACAGACGTCTGGTAACACGGTGTACTACAGTTGGTCTGCGTGAGGAGACGAATGCAGAATAACAATAGCAGCAAGCGCTACATGCGGACACTGCGACAGCTAGGCCAAACCACAACAGTTCACGACAGCCACACTCGTAAACACGGTCGTCATCGTAAACATGTCCCTGCAGATGCTGCTCGCCGACCGTGGCCCGTGTTTGTTACAACACGCAACTGAACGTCGGAGGTTTCAAGCGTCAACTTTAGGTTACAGTATCTCCGGATGTATTTAACATTTTACAATGCAACAAACGGCACTGATTACGTATATGTTCAGATGTGCTAACAAAACTAACGTGGTTCCATTTAAAAAAACGTAGGTTTGTGTTAAAAAACATACGTCCGTGCATTTTTGTATGGTTTGCATTAACCAATTACACTAGCCCCTCTCCTCACGTTCGGTCTGTGGAATCGGTTCGTCAGTATTTGATGTGGTTTACGAAATATATCCAGCGGTAACGTTAGGTGCCGGCCGGAGTGGCCGTGCGGTTCTAGGCGCTACAGTCTGGAGCCGAGCGACCGCTACGGTCGCAGGTTCGAATCCTGCCTCGGGCATGGATGTGTGTGATGTCCTTAGGTTAGTTAGGTTCAATTAGTTCTAAGTTCTAGGCGACTGATGACCACAGCAGTGGAGTCCCATAGTGCTCAGAGCCATTTTTGAACCAAACTTCCTTATTTCATAGTCCATGTGTCATTAACCAGTACTCGTAAATTTACTGTAATTCCCGTACAGTGGATACATTGAATCGAAAGTCTCTGGCCTGGTATCAGCAGATAAAGACGATATTCCACGGCCTGTGTTTGTAAGAAGTGCAAAAGAACGGACCCGCGAAATTACAGACCAGTAGTGGTATGGGGTACCCTCCACCACGAGCCGTTCGCTGGATTGCAGAGTATCGATGTAGACGTAGATGTAGATGTAGACAAAGCTCCACCAGCAGCGATACATACACATTGAACATCTCATCAAAGTGCATTGTTTTTAATATGGTTTAAAGTTCTAAAGTGTTGGAAAAATGTAATATTGTTGGATAAACATACTACAACAGATCATATGTAATAATAAAAGAACAGTATTAGTTAAACAGTGATATTAATTACACTACTGGCCATTCAAATTGCTACACCATGAAGATGACGTGCTACAGACGCGAAATTTAACCGACAGGAACAAGATGCTGTGATATACAAATGATTAGATTTTCAGAGCAATCACACAAGGTTGGCGACGGTGGTAACACCTACAGCGTACTGACATAAGGAAAGTTTTCAACCGATTTCTCATACACAAACAGCAGTTGACCGGCGTTGCCTGGTGAAACGTTGTTGTGATGACTCGTGTAACGAGGAGAAATGCGTACCATCACGTTACCGACTTTGATAAAGGTCGGATTGTAGCCTATGGCGATTGCGCTTTACCGTATCGCGACATTGCTGCTGTTTTTGGTCTAGATCCAATGACTGTTAGCAGAACATGGAATCGGTGGGTTCAGGAGGGCAATACGGAACGCCGTGCTGGATCCGTATCACTAGCAGTCGAGATGACAGGCATCTTATCCGCCTGGCTGTAACGGAACGTGCAGCAACGTCTCGATCCCTGAGTCAACAGATGGGGACGTTTGCAAGACAACAACCATCTGTACAAACAGATCGACGACGTTTGCAGCAGCATGGACCATCAGCTCGGAGACCATGGCTGCGGTTACCCTTGACGCTGCATCACAGACAGGAGCGCCTGCGATGGTGTACTCAACGACGAACCTGGGTGCACGAATGGCAAAACGTCATTTTTTCGGGTGAATCCAGGCTCTGTTTACAGCATCATGATGGTCGCATCCGTATCTGGCGACATCGCGGTGAACGCACATTGGAAGCGTGTATTCGTCATCGCCATACTGGCGTATCACCCGGCGTGATGGTATGGGGTGCCATTGGTTGCACGTCTCGGTCACCTCTTGTTCGCACTGACGGCACTTTGAACAGTGGACGTTACATTTCAGATGTGTTACGACTCGTGGCTCTACCCTTCATTCGATCCCTGCGGAACCCTACATTTCAGTAGGATAATGCATGACCGCATGTTGCAGGTCCTGTACGGGCATTTCTGGATACAGAAAATGTTCGATTACTGCCCTGGCCAGCACATTCTCCAGATCTCTCACCAACTGAAACCGTCTGGTCAATGGTGGCCGAGCAACCGGCTCGTCACAATACGCCAGTCACTACTCTTGATGAGCTGTGGTATCGTGTTGAAGCCGCATGGGCAGCTGTCCCTGTACACGCCATCCAAAGATGTGTTTGACTCAATGCCCAGGCGTATCAAGGCCGTTTTTACGGCCAGAGGTGGTTGTTCTGGGTACTGATTTCTCAGGAACTATGCACCCAAATTGCGTGAAAATGTAATCCCATGTCAGTTCTAGTATAATATATTTGTCCAATGAATACCCGTTTATCATCTGCATTTATTCTTGGTGTAGCAGTTTTAATGGCCAGTAGTGTACTATTTTCTAGATGTGTTATCATCTTCCTGCTTCTTAAAAAGGCGCTCGGTTAGTTAGTTTCTATACTGTTAGTAACTTAATCTCATTTAGGCCTATGAGAAACTGTCAAATATTACTGCATTGTTTACAACATCTGTTTTTTTACTGTTGCAGAATAATTTCGGCTTGGAAACATCGTTGCGGCAATTAATTAGAGTGTCTACAGTTAAGTTTTATGTGTCAAGTGTAAGTTGCACATTAATTGCACTCTTCTAGTAGCTGACATTTACAGAACAATAATTCACATTGCCTATTTTTGTGTCAACTATGACCGCTTGTCTGCTTAGAATAGCAATTCTGCAAACATGTGTTTTGTATAGGTCAGGTTCGTTTTTTTACATAGCCTCATTTAGGCCTAAAATGAAGTGCAAACAGAGTGCTTAGCAAGCTGTTTTCAGTCATATGTGTTTTTTGGTCTTCTGGAACAATTTAGACGCGGACACACTTAATTTGATACAGCACAGTCATAGTTTAGGAATCAATTTTGATAGTTTTTTTAGATGTGGAAATAACATTGTGACACTTGACAGGAACAATTATACAGACAATTTAGATGTGGAAGTATTTAATTTGTGGGTGATTGTGTTATAACAAGTAACTGTGGTACAATAATCAATCTATGCTAGTTGACAAGTGCAGCTTAACCTATGAGTTCGACCTTCAGTAGTGTCATATGTATTTTTACAAATAATAAAATTTTAAATGTGCAAATATTTAATTTTAATGTTCCACTGTAGTAAGTATGGTAAGTAATCAAACTATGATTGTTGACAAGTACATCTTAATCTATAAGCTAGATCACTAGCACAAAGTTACACCAGTATTTTCTCGATCTACAACTATTTTTCATAAATAATCGAACACATGTGAACATGAGAGCTACATATTGATTGGCGTGATTCCTTTTAATGGACAGGAATATACTGTGTTGTGATTGACTGCTACTTTTTGGTGTATGGTAAATGTGATTGTGACGCCGTGGAAAGGAGGGATGGGTTGTGTATGGCATTGTGATGATGATGTCATAGAAAGGGAGCGTGACTTGTGATATCATTGGCACATTGAATCAGAAGTCGAAAGAAAGTGGGCCAGGATCGCCATTGCCATTCTGCTGCAGCCACCGCTTTACTGTCTCTTTGTCAGTCACTGAGTATGTGGATTCATCACACAAATATCATAAACGTCATTTGATTCAAGTGATACATTTGTCGGTTTCACTGACTGTGATGTACTGTTTTAGTAGCAAGAAACGTATACTGAAAACAAAGATTAACATTTGATGTAAACCATTTACAGCTCCTCCGCTTTAAAGATCTCAAAGCCATCCCGCAGGTGTAGGTAACAGCCTGGTCGTACATGTGAGGGCTCTGGTCGGATGTGTGCAGCACTCCTTGCATCCTCTCGCTGCAGAAGGTCACACTTGGTCTTGTTTTTTTGTTTGTGAAGTTGTGTTACCAACTGTTGAGGCTATAGGGAAATAGAGATCTGTTTTTCACTAACTAGCTCATAAATTTGGTTTAAAGGCACCCTATCACTTGTTTAGCAACGCAGCTGTTGCCACAGCACTGTCAAAATTAAACACACGGTATACAGGGTGATTTTTGCACCATGTACAAGCTCTAGGGATTGATCGACGAGAGGATACGGAACAAAAAAAGTCTAATGAACTTATGTCCGGAAATGCATGGTTTCCGTGCTAGAGACCATTTATTCAACCATACATTGTTACAGAGACTGCGGTCTAAAACGCGCTGTACCATGCAGTTACAGTTACAGTATGTGTTAAAAATGGCTTCCATGTGCCTCAACGCATACGTGTGTGCGGCGTAGTATGTTCCGTCTCACACGTTCACATCGGCCAGGCTGCATCCGAACAGTGTCAAAGGCAGCATGAATACACTGCTCCAGTGTCTCGACTTTTGAGATGGCCCCATTACCAGAAACCGCACAGCCGGACGGGTTGAGATCCGGTGAACGAGCTCGCATTCAACAGGCTCCCCGTCCCCCCCCCCCCCCCCCCCTCTCCTTTCGACCGGTCCCACGACCACGAAGACACGATTGAGATGCGTCCGGACATTAACAGCGAAGTCAGCTGGAGCACCATCATGTAGCAGCCACATAACCCTTCAAATCATTAATGGTACTTCTTTCAGTAGAGGAGGGAAAGAAACGCCGGTAGTTCTGGCCTGTTAGGCGATGTGGAAGAAAGACTGGTTCCAAAATACGGTCGCCAATTATCCCGGCCCGCACATTCGGGCTGCACCGGGGCTTACAATAGTTCCCACGACGAAATTTTGTCTCGAAACCTGGCAGAAAATCCAAAGAGATTCTGGTCGTATGTTACGTATGCTAGCGGTAAGACACAATCAATGCCTTTTCTGCGCGATAGCAATGGAAATATTATCAACGACAGTGCTGCCAAAGAAGAGTTACTAAACACAGCCTTCTGAAATTCCTTCACCAACGAAGACGAAATAAATATTCCCCAATTCGAATAAAGAACAGCTGCCAACGTGAGTAACGTAGAAGAAAATTTCCTAGGAGTAATGAAGCAACTTAAATCACTTAATAAAAGCTCGTCTTTTGGTCCGGACTGTATACCAATTAGGTTCCTTTCAGAGCATGCTGCTGCATTAGCTCCATACTTAACAATCAGATACGACCGTTCGTTCGTCTACAGATCCGTACCCAAATACTGGAAAGCTGCACAGGTCACACCAATACTCAAGAGAGGTAGTAGGAATAATCCACTAAATTACAGGCCCATATCATTAATGTCGATATGTAGCAGGACTTTGGAACATATATTGTGGTCGAACATTATTAATTACTTCGAAGAGAACGATCTATTAACACACACTCAACACAGATTTAGAAAACATCGTTCTAGTGAAACACAGCTAGCTCTTTGCTCACACGAAGTGTTGAGTGCTATTGAAAGGGATCTGAAATTGATTCCGTATTTCTAGATTTCCTGAACGCTTTTGACACTGTACCACACAAGCGGCTTGTAGTGAAATTGCGTGCTTATGGAATATCGTCTCAGTTTTGTGGTTGGATTCGTGATTTCCTGTCAGAGAGGTCACAGTTCGTAGTTACTGACGGAAAGTCATCGAGTAAAACAGAAGTGATTAATGGTGTTCGCCAGGGTAGTGTTATAGGCCCTTTGCTGTTCTTCATCTATATAAACGATTTAGGAGACAATCTGAGCAGCCGCCTTAGGTTGTTTGCAGATTATGGTGTCGTTTATAGACTAGTAGAGTCATCAGATAATCAAGCAAATTGAAGAAGATTTAGAAAAGATATCTGGTGCAAAAATTGGAAGTTGACTCTACACAACGAAAAGTGTGAGGTTATCCACGTGAGTGCTAAAAGGAATCCGTTGTACTTCGGTTACACGATAAATCAGTCAAATCTAAAGGCCATAAATTCAACTAAATACCTAGAAATTAAAATTAAGAACAACTTAAATTGGAAGGAACACATACAAAATGTTGTGGGAAAGGCTAACCAAAGACTGCGTTTTATTGGCAGGACACTTAGAAAATGTAACAGATCTATTAAAGAGACTGCCGACACTACGCTTGTCCATCCTCATTTAGAAGACTGCTGCGCGGTGAGGGATCCTTGCCAGATAGGATTGACGGACTACATCGGAAAAGTTCAGAGAAGATCAGCACACTTTGTATTATCGCGAAATAGGGGAGAGCGTGTCACTGAAATGATACGGAACTTGGGGTGGACATCATTAAAATAAAGGCATTTTTCCTTGCGGCGGAATCTTCAAGAAATTTCAGTCACCAACTTTCTCCTGCGAATGCGAAAATATTTTGTTGACGCTGACCTACATAGGGAGAAACGACCATCATAATAAAATAAGGGAAATCAGAGCTCGCACGGAAAGATATCGTGTTCGTTTTTTCCGCGCGCTGTACGAGATTGGAATAATAAAGAATTATTGTGATGGTGGTTCGGTGAGCCCTCTGCCAGGCACTTAAGTGTGGTTGTGAGAGTCTGTCGTGATGTGGGGGGATTCCGTCGCTAGGAAGTCCTGCTCACGCTGGTGTAAGTGACAAGGGTAGTAACAATTGTCATGGAGAATGTTCCACACGGTCGTCTGGCTTACCCTGTACTGGCGGGACAACTGCCTGCTACTGACACGACCGTCGCCTTCCACAATGTTATCACATTTTCCTCTAAGTCCGATATCCCAACATTTCGGGTACGTCCTGCTTCCTGAAACGACCACGTCTAGACAATCGTCGAAACACTGTTGCAAGGCCGCGCGGGGTGGCCGCGTTGTCTAAGGCTCCTTGACACGGTTCGCGCGGCTCCCCCCGTCGGAGTTTCGATTCCTCCCACGGGCATGGGCGTGTGTGTTGTCCTTACCGTAATTTAGATTAAGTAGTGTGTAAGAATAGGGACCGATTCCATCAGCAGTTTGGTCGCATAGGAACTTACTACCTACGTGCCTGCCTTCCAACTGTTGCAAACACTGAATGCTGTGGTTGTTGTCGGCGGGGATAGTCTCCTGATACAACCTTACTGGCCGCCGCCAGTTGCCATTTGCCTTTCCGTAAGTAAACACCATGTCGGCAAGTTCTCGTTTCGAATACGGAGCCATTGTGCCCAACGCTGTGTCACATCCACTACAAGCCGAGTCAGCAAGAGAAGTGAATCGGATACAACATTACCAATTACTATGGCAGGACAGGGCGCTATGGCATGACGTATAAGGAACAGTACCACCCTCTAGGAGGAAACCATGCCAACTGTAGCTATGGCTGCATTGTACGGCGCATATTAGACCGCAGTCTCTGTGACAATGTACGATTGAATGAATGGTCTCTAGCATGGAAGCCATGCATTTCCAGACATAAGTGCATTACACTTTTTTGTTCCGTATCCTCCCATCGATCAGTCCCTAGGGTTTGTAGACAGTGCAAAAAATCGCACAGTATTACCCAACATTCAATATGACTGCCTACTTCGTAAAACTGTACTTAATAGATACTGTCAGTATTAATTTTGATCACACTTTATGAACACGGGAGTGATAGCAACGAACAGTATAACTGTTTGGTACACAGTGCACACCAAGTCTGACAAAAATTTGCTTGCAACCTTTCTCAACTTATTTAGATAGTTCAAATCAGCAGATTATGAGATTAACTCGGCCAGATAGCCATGCGTATTAAAGTGCTGCTTCTGGGAAGAAAAGGTGTGCCGGTCTCAGATTGAATCCATCTGGCACATTAACGACGAGTGTCGGTGTCCCAGCCAGCCTCGACGTGGTTTTTAGACGGTTTACCACATCCATCTAGGTGAATACTGGGTCGGTACCCAAGTCCCGCCTATGTTACGTGATTCACAAAGGGTGCGGGGGGGGGGGGGGGGTGGAATAATGGGGTGGCGGCAGCAATGGCATCCAGCCATCCCTTAAATTAACCGTACCAAATCCGTTCCTAATAATGCCGACCCTATACGGATGTAGGAGACAGGCACAAGAGAAAGAAGAAAAGAAGAAGCATGTTCTGCGTGTGTACGTTGGAAAAGTGATGTTTCTCAACTCAAAAGTAGCTGTTTGCATTGGTATATCATTGTATAGTTTCAGTGAATGAGATACTTCCCATCAACTCATAACACTCATTATCACATCTGCAATTTTATTTCGTCATGTAATGAATGTGACCCTAGTCTAACTGTTGATAAGCAGTCTCTACGCCTCTCTATCTTTCTCTCTGCTGCCATAAGAAAATCTTTCTGTACGCCCTTATCTCATTTGTACTTATCATCTTATCGTCTCCCCATGTAATTAGTGGTGGAACAGTTCTTTGTCTAATACAGTTCTCTTTACATCAGTACTTTTAGCGGCAGAATTACTCGTCAACAACTCAATAACTTCAGAACACAAACTCTCCATGACAACGTGGGGCACTGATCGTCCACTACAGCCTTTAATATTTTTTGTCATTTCCAATATCCTTTAATAATCTGAGCTGTTTGCTCCAGCTAGTTACTTATAAGACTCAATTATTTGCCTTTTCTGCTTTATGGGATATTTTACCCTCTCTATTACCTTAACACAAGTCTTGATCTTTCATCACTCATAATATGTTACTCACTCACCTCTTGTTTTTTTTTTTCTCTCTCTCTTAGCTCATTCTAACCTCTTCTTCACGTTCATCAAGTTCTGTCTGATAGAAGGATGTGTTCATCTATTTCTGTTGTATGTTTATATGCTGATCGTAGCTATGTAAACCATACTCAGTTGGTGTCTTGATGACAAGGTGGTAAAATACTTTTTTACTCTCTGTTGTAAATATTGTTCAATCTATGAATTTTACTCTGCACATAGTCCACTCACCTTCGAGCTGCACATGACACCTTTGAACATCTTTTCACATTAGTAACACGTTTTTCAAGTGTATCTTCGCAATACAGTTATTTTTCTTTTTAGATATAGAGAAAAATTAGCTTCACATTTTGAGAGACTGATAGGATAAATGGAGAAGGCCTGGTCGCATATAAAAGAAGGAGGATGGCCAGTAACTCAGGCCCTTGTACCAATCAAGCACATAGTTTGCGTAATGGCACACCCCGAGGTGGTCTTATTATCAAGTACTACACTCATTGGACCCGTTCTTTTCAACCTCGTTCAGATCCTGTAGATCTGAGTTAGTCTTTATAATGTCAGATTTAACGAGACATATTCATCGTGGCTTTCCATTAACATTATTTTCTATTCCTCCTCCTTGTCACTGACTTCACCTTCTCATTTTCTAATTGCAACCCAGCTTCGTGAAGTACTTCGTAAAATGAGTCCATACTATCTCCTACAGGTATAATCTCATTTTAGCTTTGGTTACCTTCCTCTCCTCGTTTGTATTTCCTTTGTTCTTTAACTTTTCATCCTCTCTGCACAAAAAATTATTTTCCAAACCCTTAGTATCCTATGAGTACTCGTTCCATGGATTTACACGTGAGTTGCCACAATGACTGAGTTCTTTGAATTACACATCTTCCACCATACTATTCTGTGAGACGTCACTCCTGACAGATTTCAAGTGATCGTTCACACTTTTCTGATCGGTAGATCCCGTCACATCAAATTTCTTACCGGTATTTACAGTCATCATATTACTCTCACATGCATTATTGACCTTAGTTTTCTGTTTTTAACAACGATTCCTATCTTTTACTTGGATTTCCTCTTCACATACCCTAGAAAATTCTACTTTCTTGGGCTGTCATCCTTCTCATAGACTCGAGAAATTTAGGTTTAGTGGCCATGTTGTGAGAACAGTTCACGACTGGATCTCAGCCGAATGTCCTGTGAGTTTACCTGAGGTGAAGACCCCTTTTCATAATTTCTACTATCGTGGTTATGGCAATCCATAGACTCCTCGTGATAAATTCCTCTTCTTTTATTAAATCCAACCCTTACTCATCCATGAGAATTGTAATAGTGATTACATGAACCCTGCACTTCATACTGAGACACTTCTCTTAACATTCCCAGTGCATGTGTACTTGTACTGGGTTCATCTTAAATCTCGGTGGCGATGTGTCTTCCCGTCTTTGTATCTTGTTTTTGCCAATTGCCTTTCCTTCTGTTTCTGTGCCAACCTTCCAAATTCTGATTGCTATCCGCCAACGATTCTAACTAACGCAATGTCTGCATGGTGGCATTAACGTCTGTTTTTGGAATTCCGATTAACTTTTCCTGTACATCTACAGATAACTTAATCAATATGATTGAAATTAAGTAAGATCTTTCAGTGAGTCGTCCAAATACAGATTCTTTTTAAATATGTCTCAAAGAAATCCTTATAACTGTTGCAGTCACTGCTAACTACATTTCTACCTTCAAATAGCCCTCTCCTGACGCAGTTTTGTGTTCTTCTTGACCAATATTGTTTCACTTCTCAGGAAATATTCCCTCAAATAGTTATTAGAACCCGACCAGGTGTATGCTCCCTCTAGTAGAGAAACACTTTGCAAATACTGACCATCAGACGTAACATAATTCTTATTTTTAGCCTTCTGTTTCTCCTGCTCATACCACACTTCAAGTCCTTGCTTTATTTCCAATTCAACTTTGGAGGCATACTGAGTCACTGACTCTAATTCTACCCTGAATCTACTGTCAATTTTTTCGCGAATTTCATTCAGTTCTGAATGAAGTTCGCACAACTTTTTAGCTATGTGTATCCCTGTATAAAAATTAGTATGAACCATTTACATCTTTAAATCCTGTTACTTATGACCTACTTCACAATTCTCATTACTTTCTGTTTGATTATTAACTAATTCTACCATACTGGATTCTAGCTAAGTGATTTGAAGCTTTTGTATTTCTCCAACTAGCTTATTCGTAGCTACATTTTCTCATAAAGCATCTTTTGTTACTTTTTGCTTCTTTTCGTACTCCTTAAGTAAGACTGAGGTTTCTTAGGAAATCTCGTCCTTTTTATTATGAGGCTCTAGTTTAGTTTTTTCAAGCGAATGTTCAGGAGCTGCCGCTCAATTACCTGCCTTTGTCTCAGATACTACTATTTTCTTATAAGTTTTTTTACTCAATTCCCTGAGCAACCTCGTTATTCCGTCTTCACAATCAGTAACATTTACTACTGTGCTCTTACTTGACAGTTCACCCTCCCTGTCAACAACGACAGTATCTGCTGATGCAGTGTGATGATTTACAACTGGTACACCCACTTCTAACCCATGGTCATTTGAATGTACGTCAGCTGTATCTTCTGCGACATCTAAAACGTCTTGCATCGATGCTGAACTTTAGTGTATTTCTGATGAAGGCGTCATTCCCCCTCCCCCCCTTTCCCTTGAGAAGAGTAACGAGTGACACACTGCCCTTTTTCTCAGTACAACAACGTTTTCTCTTTCATCACTCATGTTTGCAAATGTTACTGACAGTACTTAGTACAAAAATTTACTCACAATGACTAATCCTAAGGGTGTGTACTGCGCTGTGCTGCAGCTACGTGTCCTGGGTTTCTAACGGAGATAAGACCAGCACAGTGTAAAATTTACGATCCCTAGCCACCTGTTGTGTTGGACACTTCCCTCGCTCACCACGTGTCGTCAAGACTTTCCCTCACTTAAGGGCTACTATATGCTCTGATGGCTGGTAAGAAGATTGTCTGCGTGCTGCAAAGAGACCACATCGCATTTGCCGGCTGCCTGCTGCCTCGCACCTAAGTCCGCACCTCCCAGCTCGATGTCATGCGTCGTAAACGAAATCTCGAAGTCTTCTTTCCTTGATGTCAGCTTTTTATGATATCCACTTCACAGCAGATAGTGTTCCACATGCATTGCATACATTTCTAAAATACCGTCACACTGAATCTTTATATACGAGGGGGAGTTGGAAAATAAGTTTCCCCTGTCGACTGTGGTCAGAGTTGTGTGTGAAAGGAAAAAAAAGAGAATGAGACATTAAAGATAAGACATATCTTTATTTTTCAGCATAATTTCCAAGTACATTGAGATATTTGTCATACCGCTTTATAAGCTTCAAAAAGCCATCCAGGACAAAATCAGGGTGTTGCACACGGAAGAAGCGTTGAACGGCTCGTCTGACGTCAGAATTGCTGACAAAGCACCTTACGCCGAGAGTCTTCTTCAAAGCAGGAAACAGATGGAAGTCACTTGTGAGTTCGCTCATGTCCGATTCCAAGTTCTGGCGCTACTCCATCGATGGTGATACGCCGATTCGCTTTAATAACATCATCCACTTTCCTGACATTTGCATCTGTAGTGGCGATGCGCGTCCGTCCAGGTCTCCGTATGTCCTGCACTTGCTGACGTCCATCACTGAACTACTGGCACCATCTCCGCACCATTTGCCTCGACATCACACCTGACCCATACACCTCAACAAGGCGGTTATGAATTTCTGTGCCTGATACTCCACGTGCCTATTCATAGCGGATAACAGCTCTCACTTCCGCCTTTGACCGCGACTCCAAAGCGCACCTTCTCGCCATAGCTCCGGGAAAAGACTGAGCTGCTGGCCTCCGTTTTAGACAGGCACTGCGACAGCGCCATCCGCTTGATCGCGGTTAACCTCTACCCAATGGTGTATCGGTGTCTTACACGTGCGCGCTCACCTGCCGTGTCGCCTTTCGCCCATATCACACAACTCTGCCCACATCGACAGAGGAAACTTATTTTCCAACTCCCCCTCGTACTTTGAACCAAAGGGAAAAAATGTTCAAAGTACTTTCACAGAATCTCCTCTGCAGATCTATTCTTAATCAATGCTCACTTAGTCAGAGGTTACTCTGATCCTGAGCTCCTTTCCGCTGTTACTAATGAAAGTCACTGTTCACCCTATTTATAGCACTTTTCAACAGCTTACAGTCATAAAGTCACTGCTATTGCTAATTCACTGTTCGTTATCATTGTCAATACAATCCTTCGTAGTCATACATACTCAAAATTATCCCCACAGAGGGTACCATATACAGCATCTCTTCTCTAAAAGTTGTGTCGCAATGACTGGGGATAACGGACTGAATATACATATGAGGATTGCAATTGGATGCGTACAGCATGAGGTACGCATCGCAGCGTGCTATAGCTCACCTTGCATCTTCTGAAGTTAAATGTCTCCCTTGCTGTAGAAGCACACACTTGGTTCTTTTTCTGTTTATGAAGTGGTGCTGCAACTGTTGTGATTATAGGAAACTACAGGTCTGTTTTTCACTAAAGAGCATGTAAACTTGTTTTAAGAGAAGCCTATCATTTGTTTAGTGCTGCAATCGTTTGGGCGACACTATTAAAATTAAACACACCAAATATTACACAACATTTCAGATTAGTGCCTGTTTTATAAATCAGAATGTGACACTTTTTAATGATAATGTTGATCACACTTTATGATCACGGAATTAATACCAACGATCAGTATAACAGTTCTTCGTATTTAACACACTTCAGCTTACAAACGAAATCGTCATTGCTTTTAACCATACACCCAATCTGAATGACCTCGAAATATTGTTCATATAAAAAAATTAACCACTAATTAATTCGTAGTTGACACTCTAAATTTAACCACAAAATATTAAGCGTAAATGTCTCTGCATTAAATCCTTTTGTTTTGAACTATGTTTGAATATAGTACAGACTTAAATGTAGCATCTGGGGATCACAGCTCAAAGGCAGAATATAGACATAAAATCGACCGCTGTCTCATTCGTTCTTTTTCAGAAACGGTGCGCGACCCGTCTCCATGCCACAAGAAAAGCCGTTAACCACACAGGATGTCTCTGTTCGCTACAGCTTCTCGTTTCACTCAATGGAGTAGTGGTGTAATATTCTGCACTATACAAACCTAACCTTTACATTTACAATAATTTAGTTTTAACCATTTTTGACCGGTGCGTCCTAATGGAATTTAGATTTAATTAAGGCAATCAAAAACAACTTGAACTTCAAACGAAAGCACGAAAATGATTGGATTTCCACTTTTTATATCATTGTCTACCTTAGTCGCAATTTTTACGACTGGTTCCAATCAGCGTCGTAGCAGTATTGTGGACTCGAAAAACTGGTCTTGAATCATGTTGTGACTGTTCCTCTGAAATCGAATGGAGGCACTGAGAACCATAAGGGCCCAAAACACAGGCACAAAGTTTTCAGAAAATCAGATGCGTGTGAAAATCACATTTATAGATAAACCATCAGGTCTGACTTGATTTTAACCACGTCTCAACATCTTACATTTCCTCTGAAAAAATAATGAACCTACTCCATGTTATGAAATGTTAATTAATATTTAGGATTATATTTACTGTAAATATTAATTCTTAACATTTTCAAATACAAACAAGTGACAATAACGTGTTTTGACCGTTGTTAAACGTGTAATTAGTGTGAAACTAGAATCAGATCATAAAGAACAGATACTAGATGCACTAACTCACAATTATAATCTATTCCAAAACTTCAGAGTCCTCATTATCATCATTTTCGTCAAGTACATTCTGTGGCCTGAGGTTCAGATAAAATTGCCAACATGCCTTCTATTACGAAGTACTACTGCTACGTACATGATGTAGACACTAAGTTATGTTGTCAACCATAGCCAACAATTAAGTAGTGCAGAGCAACAGTATTACTCTTCATGCTTTGGGCCCACACGCAAATGAACGTCAGTGAAATCGGCGAGACAGATTTTCGTGAATGTTCATATACACAAAGTGGGCCGACAGCATAAACGTTGTTGTTAGTTCCCTCCTTCCAACAGCATAGACAAAGCTAGTTCACCATAACCTCCAAAGATGTCAGGAGAATGTATACATCCAATCTCAAAATTGACGACTGTGTGCTTTCGGCCGTTTTGGTTCTCAGCGCCTTAATTACATTTCTACAAAGATTCAATCGACAGCTCTGAAGGAGCAAACGAACTTAAATGTTTCTGAAGGAAACTTGAATTTATTCATAAGCTTGTCTGCACGTGTACTTTCTTTTCACTTTCCTTGCTCACGATACGGCGCTGCAAGGTCATTTTCACAACGCTGAGCTAAAACCCATCTATCACCGTTTGTACTAATTTATTATTCTTACAGTAGATTAACCCTGAGATATTAACAGTTAGTTTATAATAAGTAAACGAACATTGTAATATCCTTAAAGCTAATAACAATCACTTTACTTTTCCATCTTCATTTAGATGGTACCAAACAATGTTAAGTATCTGAATAGTCGATTCGTCTATATCGGCTTTTTATTTTTATTCTTATTTATTTATTTATTCTGACTTGATTTCGACCATCAGATCCTCTTTTACATCAGACCAGGGTTTCACGCACACAGTACCTCTTCTGCATCATAGTTACCTATGAGAAAACTATTTATAACAAATAGTATTCATCTACATCTACATCACTAATCTTCAAACCACACTTAAGTGCCTGGCACAGAGTTCATCGAACCACCTTCGAAAAATTCTCTATTATTCCACTCTCGAACAGCTCGTGGAAAAGACCAACACATATATATTTCAGTGCGAATTATGATTTCCCCTATTTTATTACGATGATTGTTTATCCTTACGTGAGTCGGCGTCAACAAAATATTTTCGCATTCGGAGGAGAAAGTTGGTGATTGAAATTTCGCGAGAAGATCCCACCGCAACGAAAAACATTTTAATTTTTACCAACCCAAATCTTGTATCATGTCCGTGACAGTCTCTCCCCTATTTATCGACAATACAAAACGTAATGATCTCCTTTGAACTTTCTCGATGTACTCCGTTAATCCTGTCTGGAAAGGATCCCACATCGTGCAGCAGTACTCCAAAGGAGGACGACCAATCGTAGTGTAGGAAGTCTCTTTAATAAATCAATTAGTAAAAAGATCCTGACTTGAGATAATTTTTTTTAAAATTTGCTACAAATTTCTTTATAATTTTACCTGCTACGTTACAAGCTCGAGATATAATTAACAGTCATCCGTGACTTTACACATGCGACCGCATTCGTCTGAACCTACCACCCAACTCCCTGTTCAGCGACAATGCAACTTCTGCTTCAAGAGCTTTGACCAGTCAATGCTAAGCGAAGGCAACGCTACCTCCTATTTGACGCGTTCTTAACAGCCAATGAAAATATAGACCCTGTCTCCAAATGAATTTTCACGCTCAGCTCCCAACCAAAAACTAACAACATCGCAATACTGTGCCCACACAGTGGGGCTTGTGACATATTGATCAATATTAAGAGGTGCTCGGTGCCAGTTTGCTATAAACGTTACACATTGCGTAGTTAGCACAAGTATGGAATTAATGGTGCCCTGCTTGACACAGTCAGGTCGTTTAAATATCTGGGGGTAACGTTGAAAAGCGATATGAAGGGGAACGAGCATGTGAGGACTGTGGCATGAAAGGCGAATGGTCGACCTCGGTTTACTGGCAGGATTCTAGGAAAGTCTGGTTCACCTATGCAGGAGAACGCGTACGGGACACTAGTGCGACCTATTCTTGAGTACTGCTAGAGTGTTTGGGATCAGCACCACGTCGGAATAAAGGAAGACATATAAGCAATTCAGACGCTGGCTGCTATATTTGTTACTGGTAGCTTCGATCAGCAAGCAAATATTACGGAGATGGGGATCCCTGGAGGGAAGACGACATTCTTCTCGAGGAACACTATTGAGAAAATTTAGGGAACCGGTATTTGAAGTTGACTGCAGAACGATTCTGCTACCTCCAACATACATTGTGCGTAAGGACCACGAAGATAAGACACAAGTAATTAGGTCTCATACAGAGGCATATAGACAGTCATTCTTGTTCTATTTGCGAGTGGAACAGGAAAGGAAATGTCTAATAATGATGTGGAGTAAGGAGTTAGGATAGCAATGAGGGAAACGTTCAATGGATTTGAAGTAAAATTCGCCATCCGATCTGACCCTAAGAAGTTCTGCTCTCATGTTAAGTCAGTAAGCAAATAAAAACCATCTGTTCAGCCGCTCAGTGGACATACTGGACCCGAAACGGAAAATGAGAAAGGGGAAGTCAAAATACTAATTCAGACTTTCACCTGCTTTTTCCTTTCGATCATCGCACAGACGCGAAACGACAGGTATTGAGAAAAGTAATGGCGGAATAAAAAAAATCAACTCTGAACGCTCGGTAGTCGCAAGGCATCTGGACCTGATGAGATACTTGTGATATTATACAGAGATTATGCGAATGAACTCTCACCTCTTCTAGCAGTAGTTTATTGCTGGTCTTTGGAGTAACGAGGGTTACCTAGCGGCTGGAAAATGCGCAGGTCATTGTCATTTTCAAGTAGGCTAGTAGTACAGATGTACATAATTACACGCCAATATAACTGACATCAATCTGTCGTAGAATTATTGAACTTGCTTTATGCTCAGCAAGCATGACGTTTTCGGAGAATGAAAATATCCTCTACGTGGACTCCGCAACCAGCGACCTTGCGAAACTCAGCTCGCTATGTTCGACCATGAGCTTCAAAGTGCCGTAGAAATCGACACCTAGATTGATGATGTGTTCCTTGACTTCAGGAAGACATTTTTCGCAGCTACCCACTGTAGTTTAGTTAACCAATTACGAGCTTACTGAGTATCAGATCAGCTTTGTGACTGTATACAAGCCTTTTTGCAGATAGAACTCAACGTGTCGCTCTCAACGAAAGAAAATCAAAAGGTAATTTCAGGTTTATTCGAACGTCTGTTATTGTTTACAATGATCTAGTGGTGACGTCGGAAGCTCCTTTACGCTATTCGCAGATGTTGCTGTTGTCCATAAGAAGATAAACCCAGAAGGCTGTAGTACATAGCAGGAATACCTTCATGGGATTGATGCTTGGAGCAGGGTTTGCCAGTTGACCCTGAACGCCAATAAAAGCAACATATTGAACACAAATAGGCTACGAAATCCACCACTCTACGATTACACTATTTGCGACACCGTAAAATACCTGGGACGACCCATCCGAAGGTACCGATAGAGGAACGACAACTGTAGGACAAGCAGGTGCCAAGTTGAGGTTCTTTGGAAGACTCTTAAGGAAATGTAATTCATCCAATAAGAGATGGATTACAAAACACTTGTTCGATCGATCCTTGAGTATTTCTCATCAGTCTGGGACCCATACCAGGCTAGATTAATACACTGTTGGGGAAAAAAATTAATATGCGTGGAAAGACGACGTGGATTTTGATCCGATGAGGACATATGCCACCTAGGGGATGGTAGATGTACTGATATTGGTTCCAATGTCGTCCGCCAACAGATAGCTTAGTGGCATAGCTACCAGAGCGCCATCTGTGTCTATGCTTCAATACGAAGTACTCACAACCAGAAGGCTCAGTTTCGTGCAAACGTGTGAAGCAAGCAGGTAACTCTGCAGCCAACTGGGCGAGTTTGAAACGGGTCAAATAGCGGCCTTCGGAGTGGCAGGATTGTTCTTTCGGAGAATTGCCACGTAAGCTGAACGCGCTGCGTCAATTGTGCAACGATGCTCGTGTCAATGGTCACGTAACTATTCTCACGCCCCTAGACGATGTTCTCGACGTTCACGCAGCACAGACTCCCGCCAGGATCGTTGTATCGTAAGGGCGGCAGTGGCAGATCGTACAGCTACCGTAGCACAAACGAGAGGCGTGTGAGCCCAAACGCGTCAACACGAACTGTCTATTAGTAGTGGGACTAAGGGCACGCACACTTCAAGCCTGGCGCGACTGCTACGGTCGCAGGTTCGAATCCTGCCTCGGCCATGGATGTGTGTGATGTCCTTAGGTTAGTTAGGTTTAATTAGTTCTAAGTTCTAGGGGACTGATGACCACAGATGTTAAGTCCCATAGTGCTCAGAGCCTTTTGAACCAACTTCAAGCCTGTCTTCCAGTCACGCCACAGCATCGACGTGCACGGCTCGACTGTCCCGTCAGAGGATCACTTCGAAGATGGAATGGCGCGCTGTAGTCTTCAGCGGTGAAATCAGTCAGCCTGCACGCTAGTGCGTATCGTGTAGACCTGGTGGGCGCTGTACCGTAGAATGCATTTGTCAATGCCACACTAGCCCCATGGTGTGACTGCGATAAGCTACAACTGTCGTACAGCTTTGATTTTTCTGGAGCGGACGCTAACCAGCGCTCGGACCGTGCACAATGTTTTGCCGTTCTTGCAAAAGAAAGGAGATGTGTTGCTCCAACAGGATAATCCTCGCCTACACACTGCCTGTGGTCTGCAAGACGCGCAGCAGCTTCCCTGGTCAGCATGATTTCTGGACTTGTCTCAAATCGAGCACTTGTGGGGTGTGATGGCATGAGAAGTGACTCGTGCAACTCGTCAACCAACAACCCTCGCAGAACAACGTGAACAGGTCGAGCAGGCGTGGCATAACGCATCCCAGGGCAGTATTCATAATCTCTACGATCGACTGGATGCCAGGATCAGTGCCTGCGTTGCCACCTGTGGAGACTACACCACTTACTAATATACACTGAAGCGCCAAAGAAACTGTATAGGCACGTGTATTCAAATACAGAGATATGTGAACAGGCAGAATACGGCCCTGCGCTCGGCAAAGCCTTTATAAGACAACTGTCTAGCGCAGTTGTTACACCGCTTACTGCTGCTACAGGCAGTTTATCAAGATTTAAGTGGGTTTAACGTGGTGTTATAGTCGCCGCACGAGCAATGGGCACAACATCTCCGACGTAGCGATTAAGTGGAGATTTTTTCGTACTATCATTTCATGAGCGTACTGTGAACATCACGCATCCGGAAAAACATCAAATCTCCGACATCACTGCGGCCGGAAAAAGATCCTGCAAGACCGGGACCAAAGACGACTGGATAGAATCATTCTCCGTGACAGAAGTGCAACCCTTCCGAAAACTGCTGCAGATGTCAATGTTGGACCATCAACAAGTGCCAGCGTGCGAACCATTCAACGAAACATCATCGATAAGGGCTTTCGGAGCCGGAGGCCCACTCCCGAACCCTTGATGAGTGCATGACACAAAACTTCATGCCTCGCATGGGCCCGTCTTCACCGACATTGGGCTGTTGATGACTGGAAACATGTTGCCTGGTCGGACGAGTCTCGTTTCAACTTGTATCGAGCGGATGGACGTGTACGGCTATGGAGACAACCTCATGAACCAATGGACCCTGCATGTTAGTAGGGGGCTGTTCAAGCTGGTGAAGGCTCTGTGATGGAGTGGGTCGTGTGCAGCTGGAGTCATATGGGACTCCTGATACGTCGAGATACGACTCTGACTGGTGACATCCATTCATATCCATTGTGCATTCCGACGGACTTGGGCAATTCCAGTAGGAAAATGCGACCCCCACACAGCCAGAATTTCTACAGAGTGGCTCCAGGAACATTCTTCTGAGTTTAGACACTTCCGCTGGCCACCGAACGCCTCAGATATGAACGTTATTGAGCCAATGTGGGATGCCTTGCAACGTGCTGTTCAGAAGAGATCTCAACCCCTCGTACTCTTACGGATTTATGGACAGCCCTGCAGGATTCATGGTGTCAATTCCCTCCAGCACTACTTCAGACATTTGTTGAGCCCATGCCACGTCATGCTGCGACACTTCTGCTTGTTAGCGGGAGCCCTGCACGATATTAGGCAGGTGCACCAGTTTCTTTGGCTCTTCAGTGTAGGTTTTTCAGCAAGGGGCGATACCTAGTACCTCAGAACCACCTGTGCTACTGATCTGTAAATGTCATTATGTCAAGTACTCCATACGCACTGCTGGAACTATAAATCTTGAGTGTATTGGAAGCCTCTAAAAGGGTATACTATTTTTCTTCCGGCAGCATAGAAGAGTTTGACAAGATCCAAAGAAGGTCAGCTCGTTTCGTCACGGGCTCGTTTAGTTCGTGCGAGAGCATTACGGAAATGCCCAACAAACTCAACTGGCAAACTCCAAAAAAGAGACGCTGTACATCACGCAGAGGTTCCTATTGAAATTCTGAGGAAGTAAGACGTTCCGGGAAGAGTCGAGCAACATATTACTTCGTCCCACATTCGTGTCGTGAGATGACTTCACCGAGAGAATTCATGAAATTAGAGCTAATACAGAAATGTACCGACAATCGTTCCTCCCACGCACCATGCGTGAATGGAGCAAGAAATGGGGAAGACATAGAAATGGTAACAGAAGTTCTTTCCTCCACTCATCGTAAAGTGGCTTGCAGGTTATTAGTGTACATTTAGATGTAGAATGTAGGGATGGAGACCATTTAAGCTTAAAGAGATTCTTCATTCTTGCTTGCAATAGGATTTCGGGTTTCTTGTTACTACGCTGTTAACATCCAATTTGTTCTAAAACTAATAAAAAGCAACTGCAATCCGTTAATTTTAAGAAAGTGAAGGACAATGCGCTGCTTTATGCGCATCGCAAGAAGTATATTAAGGCGCTCGTTGTGATGTGTGAAGTACCACGGTCACCGTTCTCAGACGAATTTGAAGACTACCTAAGACATCTATGACATCTACGTACATACTCCGCATGCTACAGTATGGAGCGTGGCGGAGTGTACCCTGTACCACTATTAGTCATTTCCTTTCCTGTTCAATTCGCAAACAGAGGGAAAAACGACATACGATCTAGTTGCAATATACACACATCAAAAAAAGTTTCGCATCACCTCGGTTCCCAGAACACCTGAAGATAGACATTGACTGTGGGTATTGTATCACAGACACAGTCTCTTTGACTGTTCAGAGATGTCACTAAACCCACCCAAAGATGTAAAAAAAAAAAAAAAAAAAAAAAAAAACATGCATGAGCAGCACCAATTAGAAGGAGGGGGTCCGACAGCCGATCAGTTCCAGTCATTCCACAAGAAAGGAGGTAAACGGCTCGTGTTGTCCGAAGTTCAACCATGCCTAGACGGTCAATACCGCGGTCCGATCGCGTCCAAAAATGTTCAAATGTGTGTGAAATCTTATGGGACTTAACTGCTAAGGTCATCAGTCTCTAAGCTTACACACTACTTAACTTAAATTATCCTAAGGACAAACACACAAACCCATGCCCGAGGGAGGACTCGAACCTCCGCCGGGCATTAGCCGCATAGTCCATGACTGCAGCGCCCAAGACCGCTCGGCTAATCCCCCGCGGCCAATCGCGTCTGCATTGTTACTTTGTGCCAGGAAGGGCTCTCAACAAAGGAAGTGTCCAGGTGTCTTGGAGTGAACCAAAGCGATGTTGTTCGGACACGGAGGAGATGCTGTCGATGACATGCCTCTCTCAGGCCGCCCAAGGGCAACTACTGCAGTGGATGACTGCTACCTACGGATTATGACTCGGAGGAACCCTGAGAGCAAAGACACCATGTTGAATAATGCTTTTCGTGCAGCCACAGGGCGTCGAGTTACGACTCAAACTGTGTACACTAGCCTGCATGATGCGCTGTTTCACTCCCGACGCCCATGGCGAGGTCCATCTTTACAACCACGACACCATGCAGTGCGGTACATATGGGCCCAACAACATGCCGAATGAACGGCTCAGGATTGGCATCACGTTCTCTTCACCGATTAGTGTCACATATGAGTTCAACCAGACAATCGTCAGAGACGTGTTTGGCGGCAACCTGGTCAGGCTGAACGCCTTAGACACACTGTCCAGCGAGTGCAGCAAGGTGGAGGTTCTCTGCTGTTTTTGGGGTGGCATTATGTGAGGCCGACGTACGCCGCTGGTGATGAACTTGTGGATAGTGTGCCACGACGAATACAGGTATGCATCACTGCAAGAGGACGTGCTACTGGGTGTTAGAGGTACCGGTGTGTACAGCAATCTGGACTACCGCCTCTAAAGGCCTCGCTGTATGGTGGTACGACATGCAATGTGTGGTTTTTATGATCAATAAAAAGAGCGGAAATGATGTTTATGTTGATCTCTATTCCTATTTTTTGTACAGGTTCCAGAACTCTCGGAACCGAGGTGATGCAAAACAAAAGAGTAGTCAAGCTCATTCCAGATATGTCGCCCTAATACTAATGTGCGACCAAGTTGCTGAATATTAATCACTCCTTATACCACCATTGAGACCGATTATCGTGCGAGATGACGCAGTGGTTATGTCACTGGGCTTAGAGTCGGGAGGAGTTGGCTTCAGGTCCCCATCCGCCTAAATAGATTCACATTTTCCGTGGTCCGCCCTACACAGTACGAGGCATATACTGGGTTCTTTTTTAGAAACCACAACCCGTTTCCTCCCCATGTAATCGTTCCAATTTCGACCTCCGTCTCTAACGGCCTTATCGTCGACGGGACTTCATTCCTTCATCTTCCTTCCTTCTTTCTTTCATGACACGTTTGACCCATAATATTGAGCTCCAGAACTGAAATTAGTGGAAGTTAGGTTTCAATTTGGAATGACACCTCTTTTCCATTAATTAGAGGACCTTCACATATCTGGAGCACTTGTGGTGGCAGCATGCGTTGTTCGTCTTTTGCCTCTTATATTCTCGAAGATATCAGACCGAACGAAGAGCTTCTCCGACTTTTTGTTTTTTTTTAATTCAGGGCGTTCAATGTCAAAGATATCAGCGGAAATTCAGAACAAGGTACTGGACTTATGTTCGCGAAGAGCACGATTCAGACACGTCACGATTTCCTGATTTTAGTATTCAGTGGTTTATCTGGGCCCAGGTTCGATTCCCGACTGGGTCCCGGAATTTTCTCCGCCCAGGGACTGGGTGTTGTGCTGTCATCATCATCATCATCATCATCCTATCATCCTCATCGACTGCAGATGGCCGAAGTGGAGTCAAATTGAAAGAACGGCACCTTGTCCATAACATTTAAATATTAACATTCATAATAAAATGTTATTACTAAGTGTGTCTGTATGTATGTATGTATGTGTGTGTGTGTGTGTGTGTGTGTGTGTTCAACACACTGCCCTCGCATTCGGGAAACGGAGTTACAAATCCCTGCCCGGCCATCCACAACTAAGTTTTCCGTTGATCTCCTAAATAGCTTAAGCAAATCCTGGGACAGTTCCTTTGGAAAAGAATTCCGAGATTGTGCTTCGTCTCTAATGACCTCGTTGTCCATTGTTAAAATACCCTTCCTTTCTTCATGTGTTTGGTTTTTAAATGTATAATCAAATAGATAATCTGCATTATTCTTTGAGAGAGCATTTTTGAGGGGATCACTTATCGGTTACGTAAATCGTTCCCATTGAGGCACTAATTTCCAGTGTATCATTGTCACATGTTCTCACCGATAACTTTATTTTAATGGAGAAACTATATTAAATACATATTTGAAACTACAGCTCAGCAGGCATCAATACTGTATTTTTTACGTGGTTTTGATCAGAAGCATGGGAGAATCGTCTCAAGGGTATCCTTTTCCCTTTAGGCATTTGTTAGGAATATATATACAAGAAAAAAAATAAACGTTAAGGATAAATCTGATGGAGGCCAAAGACCGAGCTCCGATGGCAGATGGACTATTGATTTTGTATTGTGGGCACACCAAGCAGACAACTGAGTATTTGGTAATAGTTCTCGGAATCATCACCACGAGAGGTGAGCGCTAGCGCAACGAGTTGTTCACGTGATATTCATTGGACTGTTGCCACGTCACTGCTGTTAGAAAAGAGGTATGGCGGTGACGTGGCTCTGTTGTTGTTCCCACATATTGATTTGCGAAGACGGAAAAAGTCGAGTTTCGAGCAGTGATTAAGTACTTCGTAAAGAAAGGTATGAAAGCAAAGGACATTCATGCCGATTTCCAGAATACACTGGGGGACTCTGCTCCTTCATATTAAACTGTTGCCAAGTGGACAAATGAATTTAAATTTGCTCAGGAGAACTTAGATGATGATCCACGCCTTGGTCGGCCAAGATGTGTCGCTACTCCAGAAATCATTGTAAAAGTACACAAAATGGTCATGGAGGACCGCCGATTGAAAGTGCGTGAAATTGCACACGCTTGCCAGATATCATCTGAAAGGGTATGTCACATTTTAACTGAAGAATTAGAAATGAAAAAATTATCTGTAAGATAGGTGCCACGGCAACACAATGCGCACCCGCGCGCATGTGCCGTCGCCATGGAAAAATTACACTAACTAATGTATGAATTGTTGCCACACCCGCCTTATTCACCTGATATGGCTCCGTCAGACTTCCATCTCTTCCCAAAACTGAAAATTTTTCTTAGTGGACGAAGATTCACTTCAAACGAAGAATTGATAGCAGGAGTTGACAACTACACTCCTGGAAATTGAAATAAGAACACCGTGAATTCATTGTCCCAGGAAGGGGAAACTTCATTGACACATTCCTGGGGTCAGATACATCACATGATCACACTGACAGAACCACAGGCACATAGACACAGGCAACAGAGCATGCACAATGTCGGCACTAGTACAGTGTATATCCACCTTTCGCAGCAATGCAGGCTGCTATTCTCCCATGGAGACGATCGTAGAGATGCTGGATGTACTCCTGTGGAACGGCTTGCCATGCCATTTCCACCTGGCGCCTCAGTTGGACCAGCGTTCGTGCTGGACGTGCAGGCCGCGTGAGACGACGCTTCATCCAGTCCCAAACATGCTCAATGGGGGACAGATCCGGAGATCTTGCTGGCCAGGGTAGTTGACCTACACCTTCTAGAGCACGTTGGGTGGCACGGGATACATGCGGACGTGCATTGTCCTGTTGGAACAGCAAGTTCCCTTGCCGGTCTAGGAATGGTAGAACGATAGGTTCGATGACGGTTTGGATGTACCGTGCACTATTCAGTGTCCCCTCGACGATCACCAGTGGTGTACGGCCAGTGTAGGAGATCGCTCCCCACACCATGATGCCGGGTGTTGGCCCTGTGTGCCTCGGTCGTATGCAGTCCTGATTGTGGCGCTCACCTGCACGGTGCCAAACACGCATACGACCATCATTGGCACCAAGGCAGAAGCGACTCTCATCGCTGAAGACGACACGTCTCCATTCGTCCCTCCATTCACGCCTGTCGCGACACCACTGGAGGCGGGCTGCACGATGTTGGGGCGTGAGCGGAAGACGGCCTAACGGTGTGCGGGACCGTAGCCCAGCTTCATGGAGACGGTTGCGAATGGTGCTCGCCGATACCCCAGGAGCAACAGTGTCCCTAATTTGCTGGGAAGTGGCGGTGCGGTCCCCTACGGCACTGCGTAGGATCCTACGGTCTTGGCGTGCATCCGTGCGTCGCTGCGGTCCGGTCCCAGGTCGACGGGCACGTGCACCTTCCGCCGACCACTGGCGACAACATCGATGTACTGTGGAGACCTCACGCCCCACGTGTTGAGCAATTCGGCGGTACGTCCACCCGGCCTCCCGCATGCCCACTATACGCCCTCGCTCAAAGTCCGTCAACTGCACATACGGTTCACGTCCACGCTGTCGCGGCATGCTACCAGTGTTAAAGACTGCGATGGGGCTCCGTATGCCACGGCAAACTGGCTGACACTGACGGCGGCGGTGCACAAATGCTGCGCAGCTAGCGCCATTCGACGGCCAACACCGCGGTTCCTGGTGTGTCCGCTGTGCCGTGCGTGTGATCATTGCTTGTACAGCCCTCTCGCAGTGTCCGGAGCAAGTATGGTGGGTCTGACACACCGGTGTCAATGTGTTCTTTTTTCCATTTCCAGGAGTGTATTTTGCAGGCCTGTAGGAAACTCATTTACGAGATGGGATCAAGGCACTGGAACATGGTTGGACCAAGTGTTCATCTACAAAGAGACTACATTGAAAAATAAAAAAGGTTTCAGTGGTGTACGTGCTTTTTTTCTATTCCGTTCCGAGAACTACCCTCGTATTACAGTGTCTGCTGCCGTTCAGGTGTTGTTGTCAACTTATTCCAGATATAACCAGTTGGGTTGAGATCAGAGCTCGTAGCTGGCAGTTCAAGTTCAGTCACTCTCATTTCGTCAGTTTACCCACTTTTTTCCTTCTGTTATTTAACTGGAGCAGTGTCCGATTGGAAATGAAAGGACCAGGAGGAAAACCAAAAAATTCTCAAATGTTGACAAATAAGCTTTAGGATTTGTAGTTCAGAGAACCACAATCAGTGCTACGTGTCCAAATAAGGAATAACAGATCTATATTACAAAGCAGCCTCACGAAGTTTCGCTGTTAGACCATGCATTCTTGTAAGAAACAGTTGTCCGATATCCTAATAATCGAAAGAGCCATACATGTTAATTATGCTGCAATTACCTGCACCTTGATCCGTCCACTGTTCTGGAACCTTCCGGATATGTTTTATCAGCACCATTAACACGGCAAATTAAAACCAGCCACTGAATGTATGGAACCTTCAAGAATATCGTATCAGGAAACCAATATGTTCCTGCTCAAGCAATATGCAGAAGCCTTTCCTGGTAGGGTGTCGTTAAATATCACTGCCGGCCGGGGTGGCCGAGCGGCTCTAGGCGCTACAGTCTGGAACCGCGCGACCGCTACGGTCGCAGGTTCGAATCCTGCCTCGGGCACGATGTGTGTGATGTCCTTAGGTTAGTTAGGTTTAAGTAGTTCTAAGTTCTAGGGGACTGATGACCTCAGATGTTAAGTCCCATAGTGCTCAGAGCCATTTGAGCCATAAATATCACTAACGGAGATTGAAAGTATAAGTGATTAAAGGTTAACAATTTACAGTTATAGCCAAGCACTGTCACATTAGGTATTTGATGCAATATTATTTTATAGATTACAAATGCAGCTATACAACGTATTCAGTATGAATCTTCAGAACATAATGACTTCTTGCTCGACAAAAATATTCGATTGGGCATAATTTTATGACGTGACTTTCTGGATATAAATATTTTAGAGCTTTTTTCATTTTATAAGTTCATCAAGCACCCAGAAGTATTTATATCTTCATCCATATACGTCGGATGGATGGTACATTACTTATGAGTGCTCAACAATTTGGTCTTTGCCTAAAATTGAGTAATTACGGTAAAGTTCTCTCTCAAAGGCATTTAAAGTATTATGCACAGTGGATGGAGAAAATTAAGGAAACACCAAAAAACGCAACATGTTACCATGCCTAATGGAGCATAAGGAAAATATAAATACACGTCCGGTACGGTTTCCAAGGGAATCTCACACCGTTCTACCTGCAAAATAGTGGCAACTTCGGTAACAAGAATGGAGGCTCTAGCCTCACTTCGTTCACTTGTTATGTTAATATTTTACGATATTACAAAAAATAACGTAACATTTATTCTGTCCTTAAGTATCTAAATATAAACACAATGAAGAAGAAGTAGCTAGATTAATTGTACTGAACCCGGCGAAGTCGAAGACTTGACGATAATCTCACAGGTTTCTTCTTCTCGTGCAAGCTTGTAAAATAGGTTCTGGGAGCACATTTATATTTTACGTGTCTCTTTAAATAAACAGTTTAGGCCATGATGTCATTTTGACAGATAATTTAAACTCCGTTTTCGATAACTTTCACAGTTACAGACGGCAAAAATGTTCACATCTAATTATGATGCTGTAATAGTTCATAGAGAGATGTTAAAACACCTCTGCTTCATGGCATACACAACGAAGTGCCTCATTTGCTTCGTGCAGCCAAAGACCTTGCAAAATCTCCAGGTTCAGGCTGGACTTCTCTTCTAGCTTTTGTCTGTACGCTTTTGAGACAAGTTAATAACATTATAAAAAATTGTCCAATACGAAATATATAGGTTGTGAATGAAACCTACAGTCGCTATTGATACTCATTTCTGAGAAAATGACATTCTATGTTGTATTGTTTTTCAGTCTGTTCGTCAAACCAGTGTTTTGCAGTTCTTTTTTTATTCTCCGTGAATAACTTATATGAGTTTTGTGTTTAATATCAGGAATAAAAAATTATAAAAGGAATTTTGGTGTGAATAGTTTCAAGAGTTAAATACATTTCTGAATCTAAAAGTTACTAAGCAGTTTTCATATTTCATATTTGGATATTGCCTACTCGGGATAAATTTGACGAAAACTAGAAACTGTTTCAGTGTCTCTATCTGGTAAGCTTTCGGATTTCATGCAAAGTACCATTAAGTAATTTAATGAATATTTTAACATAATTGCGCAGTTCGTAACTTCCTTCTTTCGGTCTGTTATTGTAAGTAAAATGGCTATTTCCATGTCAATAACAGTCAGAGGAATGGGTACACGTAACATGTATTTTTCCGTTCCGTAATTTGTTTTATGAATAATTGCGTATTTGCAAATTCGGTTGTAAGTATGCAGTGATGTCAGTCTTCGATAATCGGTAAAACCTTATTTAACTGATGTTATATTTATTGAATGTAGACGTTATTGAGTGCCTGTTAATGTTATCTGCTAAAATATCGTATGAACAGATTAAGTGGTAAGATCTATATTCACTCGAGATCGTAAACGTGAACTAGCAATCTCTGATGAATCTGACGGTACCATGTCCACAATGTTACAAGGTGGATAGCCATTATTCACGCTTCCCTATCAAAGGCTCAATAATACTGTAATCTGGTGACTCTGGTGGCCAGAGTACTCACGAAACATGTTCAAACTGTGTGAACAGGGTCCCAGTTCTCTTGGTACACAGCAGCACCATTGAAACTTGGGGTGGACCTGATCATCCAAAATAGTCACATACTTCCGTGACCATAATTCGACGTTGCAGAGTAAACTTGGGACCAATAGAATACAACGAGATGGCCCCCAAATCATCACCGAACCCCCGCTACTCTCAGAACGTAAACTTGGCCAGAAGTGGGAAGCAGTGTGGAACAAGACTCATTCGACCAAATGACATTCTTCCATTCCTCCATAGACCACTTTTTATGGCTTCGGCACCACATTTTCCTGTCACAGGTATTTTCAAGATTGATGAATGGTTTTGAAATTCCAGCTTCTGAAGCTCCCTTCGTGTTGCTTTGGTGCTGAAAGGGTTTGCGAGTGCAACATTCAGTTCTGCAGTGACTTTTGCAGCTATCCGTCCTATTCTTTTTCGTTACAATCCTCTTTAACGAACGACCGTCACGATCACTAAACACACACTTTCGTACGGGTTGTCACTTATCAGATGACGTTTTTCCGCTTCCCCTGTATGTGGCATAAATCTTCCACAAGGTGTCTCTCGAAACACCAAATAATTCGGCTACTATGTTTACGTAAACATCCGCCATACGAATAACAACAATTTGCCAATGCTCGAAAGCACTCTAGTCCGATATAATGCACTCGCAACTGCACGGAAACTGTTCTGAACACAACCAGCAGGAGTGGCATTTGTGTTCGAGCGTGCATTTCACCACACTTTTGTACATAAAGCGTAGAGAAGTTACAGACTGGAATTCAGCCCCATATCCTGGTAGGAAAGTGTCCTCATGCTATACAGAAAATAAAAACGTGCACATTTTGTCTCACCGTCACCTAAAATAGCAGACATGTCTTCTGTAAAAACGCATTATATAAAATAATATTATACGTAGCGCAGTGAGTATGGCAGACTAAAAGCACCGTTAACTAGTGAGTTCTGTCTCTACAGAAGATACCCATGCGCTATTCTCAGTACAAAAAAAAATGGTTCAAATGACTCTGAGCACTATGGGACTTAACATCTGTGGTCATCAGTCCCCTAGAACTTAGAACCACTCAAACCTAACTAACCTAAGGACATCGCACACATCCATGCCCGAGGCAGGATTCGAACCTGCGGCCGTAGCGGTCACGCAGTGCCAGACTGAAGCGCCTAGAGCCGCACGGCCACACCGGCCGGCTATTCTCAGTACAGTTAGCGTAAGTACCTTCCATATGAGACGCTGTCAAACGACTCCCACTGGTACAATCAGCGAAGAAACGACGGCATACTAATGTTCAGTTCAGACTATAACAAATTTGTGGTGCTCATCTAAAACGTAGGAAGTTATCTGTTTGAAAACATAATTAAGAGCACAAATTGAGTTCTTAAACATTCTTGGGGTTCACTAGTAGCATGAACCGAGCTTTTGGCAAACGATTTAAATTGTCCAAATTGTGGTGTAATCGCCCTAGCCCGCATCTCGTGGTCGTGCGGTAGCGTTCTCGCTTCCCACGCACGGGTTCCCGGGTTCGATTCCCGGCGGGGTCAGGGATTTTCTCTGCCTCGTGATGGCTGGGTGTTGTGTGCTGTCCTTAGGTTAGTTAGGTTTAAGTCGTTCTAAGTTCTAGGGGACTTATGACCACAGCAGTTGAGTCCCATAGTGCTCAGAGCCATTTTTTTGTAATCGCCCTCTTACTCACCTCTAGAAAATCTGGGAACCTGTAAGACTGCTACTGCGATAGGGAGTTGCTTGAGAAATGTAATATCAGCTGTGCTGCGCTTCGACGCTGCTGTAAGCTTACTCTTCTGGACACCAGCCACAAGCAGAAGTTCGTTCCACCGGTCGCGCCTACTAACTAACTAACCAAAGGAGATGTTTCAAAGAGAGTAGAAGCGTTGTAGAAGTTTATGTACTACGTGAACATTTTGTAGCGGCGTGGGCGGCCCGATGCAAAAATCCGAACACTTGGCGACACCTGCAAGTTCAGTATTTTTGCCGTGCCAGCAGCTCTGCAATCACGATCCGTGCGTCGGGGCAATAACGGCGATTTCGACGGCACTCGGCGGGACATGTTTCAACGGGTGTGTATAAAAGTTGCCCGGCATGTCGACAGTGTTGGCTTCCGGCGTCAGGCCGCAGACGTTCTACCTGCACCGGACTGTCGCAGGCGAGGGTCGCACCGATGCCCTTCACTCGACTTGGGCTGGCCGGGAAGCTGCAGCCCCAGCATCAGCGTAGCCAGTAACATACAGCTGCATCTGCCGCAGCATTGCCGAGGTATGCCGGCCACGCGAGGCCTTGACACTGCTGTGGCAGCACCGCTTCCAGTCACCTTGGGCCGCAACAACGATGCCTTAATCACGTCTGTGGAACTTAGACGTCGTGGATCGGCGCTGAGCTTGAAGGCTAGAATTCTACTCTGTAGGAATCAGCATGGATTTAGAAAAAGACGATCGTGTGAAACCCAGCTCGCGCTATCCGTCTACGAGACTCAGAGGGCCATAGACACGGGTTCCCAGGTAGATGCCGTGTTTCTTGACTTTCGCAAGGCGTTCGATACAGTTCCCCGCAGTCGTTTAATGAACAAAGTAAGAACATATGGACTATCAGACCAATTGTGTGATTGGATTGAAGAGTTCCTAGATAACAGAACGCAGCATGTCATTCTCAATGGAGAGAAGTCTTCCGAAGTAAGAGTGATTTCAGGTGTGCCGCAGGGGAGTGTCGTAGGACGGTTGCTATTCACAGTATATATAAATGACCTTGTGGATGACATCGGAAGTTCACTGAGGCTTTTTGCGGATGATGCTGTGGTATATCGAGAGGTTGTAAAAATGGAAGATTGTACTGAAATGCAGGAGGATCTGCAACGAATTGACGCATGGTGCAGGGAATGGCAATTGAATCTCAATGTAGACAAGTGTAATGTGCTGCGAATACATAGAAAGAAAGAGCCCTTATCATTTAGTTACAATATAGCAGGTCAGCAACTGGAAGCAGTTAATTCCATAAATTGTCTGGGAGTACGCATTAGGAGTGATTTAAAATGGAATGATCATATAAAGTTGATCGTCGGTAAAGCAGATGCCAGACTGAGATTCATTGGAAGAATCCTAAGGAAATGCATTCCGAAAACAAAGGAAGTAGGTTACAGTACACTTGTTCACCCACTGCTTGAATGTTGCTCACCGGTGTGGGATCCGTACCAGATAGGGTTGATAGAAGAGATAGAGAAGATCCGACGGAGAGCAGCGCGCTTCGTTACAGGATCATTTAGTAATCGCGAAAGCGTTACGGATATGACCGATAAACTCCAATGGAAGACTCTGCAAGAGAGAAGCTCAGTAGCTCGGTACGGGCTTTTGTTGAAGTTTCGAGAACATACCTTCACCGAGGAGTCAAGCAGTATATTGCTCCCTCCTACGTATACCTCGCGAAGAGACCATGAGGATAAAATCAGAGAAATTAGAGCCCACACAGAGGCATACCGACAATCTTTCTTTCCACGAACAATACGAGACTGGAATACAAGGGAGAACCGATGGAGCTACTCAAGGTACCCTCCGCCACACACCGACATGTGGCTTGCGGAGTATGGATGCTGAAGATCGTTGGAGTAATAAAGAGCTTTCAAACAGGGCATGTGTCTTTCTGCAGGCGCTTTCACCTCCGATGAACACCCTAGCTAGGGTTGCCAACTATTATTCGCGGATATGCGGGAAACAAGGAATTTCTGTGTGGGACTTGACAAAAAAAGCGGGACCTGCCTCCAAATGTACACGAACGAGAGAAAGACAATGCAATCATTTTTATCAGTTATACGTAAAATTTGAAACAAATTTAACAAAACAAACTCTTCGCTATTACAAAGTAATGATCACAAATACACTCCTGGAAATTGAAATAAGAACACCGTGAATTCATTGTCCCAGGAAGGGGAAACTTTATTGACACATTCCTGGGGTCAGATACATCACATGATCACACTGACAGAACCACAGGCACATAGACACAGGCAACAGAGCATGCACAATGTCGGCACTAGTACAGTGTATATCCACCTTTCGCAGCAATGCAGGCTGCTATTCTCCCATGGAGACGATCGTAGAGATGCTGGATGTAGTCCTGTGGAACGGCTTGCCATGCCATTTCCACCTGGCGCCTCAGTTGGACCAGCGTTCGTGCTTGACGTGCAGACCGCGTGAGACGACGCTTCATCCAGTCCCAAACATGCTCAATGGGGGACAGATCCGGAGATCTTGCTGGCCAGGGTAGTTGACTTACACCTTCTAGAGCACGTTGGGTGGCACGGGATACATGCGGACGTGCATTGTCCTGTTGGAACAGCAAGTTCCCTTGCCGGTCTAGGAATGGTAGAACGATGGGTTCGATGACGGTTTGGATGTACCGTGCACTATTCAGTGTCCCCTCGACGATTACCAGTGGTGTACGGCCAGTGTAGGAGATCGCTCCCCACACCATGATGCCGGGTGTTGGCCCTGTGTGCCTCGGTCGTATGCAGTCCTGATTGTGGCGCTCACCTGCACGGCGCCAAACACGCATACGACCATCATTGGCACCAAGGCAGAAGCGACTCTCATCGCTGAAGACGACACGTCTCCATTCGTCCCTCCATTCACGCCTGTCGCGACACCACTGGAGGCGGGCTGCACGATGTTGGGGCGTGAGCGGAAAACGGCCTAACGGTGTGCGGGACCGTAGCCCAGCTTCATGGAGACGGTTGCGAATGGTCCTCGCCGATACCCCAGGAGCAACAGTGTCCCTAATTTGCTGGGAAGTGGCGGTGCGGTCCCCTACGGCACTGCGTAGGATCCTACGGTCTTGGCGTGCATCCGTGCGTCGCTGCGGTCCGGTCCCAGGTCGACGGGCACGTGCACCTTCCGCCGACCACTGGCGACAACATCGATGTACTGTGGAGACCTCACGCCCCACGTGTAGAGCAATTCGGCGGTACGTCCACCCGGCCTCCCGCATGCCCACTATACGCCCTCGCTCAAAGTCCGTCAACTGCACATACGGTTCACGTCCACGCTGTCGCGGCATGCTACCAGTGTTAAAGACTGCGATGGAGCTCCGTATGCTACGGCAAACTGGCTGACACTGACGGCGGCGGTGCACAAATGCTGCGCAGCTAGCGCCATTCGACGGCCAACACCGCGGTTCCTGGTGTGTCCGCTGTGCCGTGCGTGTGATCATTGCTTGTACAGCCCTCTCGCAGTGTCCGGAGCAAGTATGGTGGGTCTGACACACCGGTGTCAATGTGTTCTTTTTTCCATTTCCAGGAGTGTATTTTAACACAGGTCAGTAAATAAAGTGCTTTACTCAATCGAATCAGTCCACGCGTTTCCACAGAGTGGAAATATCCTCTCAGCAGCTGCGTTAGAGCTTGGAACTGACACAATAAACTGGAAAATTTTTAATAAGTTCGGTACATTCGAATGTTGAAATAGTTCGTGCCAAGTTTTATAGGTAGATTTTTTTTCATTTCCCAGTGGTGTTTGTTTATACTTCTCAGCAATTTTATTTACAATTTATTTAACACTACAGATCTCATCATAAAGTTCGTCCATATCTATGAGTTTGGTGAGTGATAATTTTTGACAACACATAAACAGATTCTTGTAAGTAAATGTATTTTCCAAAACAAATATTCGCATTGTTGCCAAATTGTTATCCCCCGAAAAATCAAAGTGATTGTCCAGGTGTTTCAATGCATTTTTCTACCATGTAATCAAAACAATTTTGATAGATCCATGTTCATCAATTGTGAAACTGGTCAGGGCACTTGAGCAAATAAATTAAAAGAATTTGTCGTTAATTCCTTGCTCTGGTCGGTTGGTTGATTCGGGGAAGGGGACCAACAGCGATATCATCCGGAGGGAAGGATTGGGAAGGAAATCGGCAGTACCCTTTCTCAGGAACCTCCTGGCATTTATCTGAAGCGATTGAGGGAAATCACGGAAAATCTAGATGAGGATGGCCGGACGCGGGTTTGGACTGTCGTCCTCCCAAATGCGAGTCAAGTGTGCCACCTCGCTCGGTTTTGCTCTATTTTCAGGCGTAAATCTGTTAGGATGATGGAGGTTTCACGAGATAAAGCACTACCTTTTTCAAAAAAATATGATGTCGTTCTGAAATATTTTTAAAGCGTTACCTAGAATTACAAGAAAGCATTCCGTTGTCTTTACGTGGTTGTCATCACAATATTTATCTCCAGCGTTTCGAATTTTTCCAATAGCAGGCTGCAATGACAGCCACATTATTTTGACGTGTCTTATAATATTTTGGTATTCTATTCCAGCATCAGCAAAGCTTTATTTTTAGGTTGGCACTCTCTGGGCATGATAGAGTAAGTGCCCATACACTGTAAGTACGAAAAACACCACGTCAAACTCGCACTTCTCCATAGCATGAAGGACGATATTGTGTACCATGTGCGCTGAACACCCTGCAGGTAAGATGTCGGCATTACCTTGAGAAAGTGGTTTGTGGACTGAATTATTTTCACCAAAATTAACACTATCGTTGTCGGCTGAGTAAGCAGATACATTTGTGAAATCTAAATCCAGTGCTTTGAGTTTATTTTTTATATTATTGTAACTATCGATCGCTTTTTCATCCGTGCCCTCATAAAAATCAACAGGCAGGTGCTGATTCCTTTCTCTGGAGAATAAAATTTGACAATTGTTGGAAATAATTTTATATGTTCTTGATTTGTCTGTCGAAATGCTGCAAAACACATCTGACCTTAGTTTTTCCACGCTGTCTTCGACTGATGCTGGGGCCAGAACATTGAAAATTAAAGAGAACGCCTTAGTTCACCGAGAGATATTTTTTATGCGATTTGAAAATCACTAAATATCACGGGGCATAACTTTAAATTGCATCCAACAGAATTGTACATGTTATGGTTTATGCCATGGTAAACTTTCGTAAACTCTGCAGTTATCACTTTTTCCTCCCCTGTCGTCAATACATTGCGATTAAAAAACTGTTGTAAAGTCTGAATACTCTTTGGAGCTCTTTCACCCCGTTCGTGTTCCGGGACGCTAACATGCCGTTTAACATCATTCAGACCTCAATACGATATCATAAATGATTTCATACACACGTTGCAAAAAGCTTTATGCGCGTCTGCATCAACTTCTTTCGAAAAATGTTACGAATTCTCCCACTCTTGCCTACAGGAACACATCCGTTCACCCTTTTTGTTTTTTACTTTTTCACTGTCGCTGTCAGTTGTTTCTGAATCAGACACGGCTCAGATCCAAAGAAACTGTTCAAAACTAACAACAACAAGGTGTCAACAACACACTAAACACTATCTGTTTTATGAATCGCATAAAAGCACGGAAACTCTGTGACAAGTTGTGAGTACTAACTGCACGGCGCCGGCGTAACGTGAGGCAGCGAAGCTGTGGGGGAGGGAAGCGAGCGAGCGTCAAACGTGCGACACTCATTTGTCTGTTTCCAGGGGCGGTGCAGGTGCGAGCGGCCGCTGCTATTGTCTCCGCGCTCAACACCACTGCATGTACGCGACACGCCGCACGTACTTCATCTGAATGTGGTTTCTTTCTCACCTAGGCAGGTTTACCATAAAGCGGGACAATTAGCGTCCCGCAGACACGCATCGCAGGACGCATTATTTGAGCCGACACGGTTGGCAACCCTACCCGTAGCCCTTGCCAACCCTTCGAAGCCACAGTGCCCAAGTGGTAGAGCCATCAACCTTTTGAACACAAGAGTAAAGTAGACTAAGCTCGTAGGAGGCGCTGGGCGGCGAAACCAAATGAGGCTCCCGGTCTGCTTAGAAACTGATGTATTTATAGTATACATTTTGTAAAAGACGAATAATATAGTTTTAATGGGTGCCAAAATAATTAAGTATTTATACCGTCTGGACTCTATGCTCTATTAATTGTACTATAACTAATTAAAGATAACAGTCTGGAACCGCGCGACCGCAACCGTCGCAGGTTCGAATCCTGCCTCGGGCATGTGCGTGTGTGATGTCCTTAGGTTAGTTAGGTTTAAGTAGTTCCAAGTTCTACGGGACTGATGACCTCAGAAGTTAAGTCCCATAGTGCTCAGAGCCATTTGAACTATTTTAATTATAGATATAGGCGAGAAACTTAGAATACGAATCAGCATTTAGCACAACAACCATCAGGTAGCGTGCAAAGCAATAAAAAGAACAGAATAAGAAAATTACCTTTTATTTTATATGTCTGGAAGCAAAGCTGGTACAACTGTAATATCAGTAAGTTTCGTAAGCTTAGTACGAGTTAGTAGTTATTACTGATGTAATCATAGAACATGTTCTCATGCCTTTATTTTACTCTAATTCTGGATAACATCAATGGAATCTATTTTACCGAAACTTTTCTTTCAGTTGATAAAATGTAAAGACTGACTAGGCGTTCTTCACTCATCGTGGAGCTTCTCTCGAATGATGCGACTGAGACACAAATTGTCAGAAGTATTGGATCGCAAGTGATGTATGGGGTAATGATTCACAGAAGTCTCACTTAATTATAAACTGAAAGATTTCATGGGCTTTACGTGAAGCAGCAACGTGTACATTCGTACCGGTTCGACGTAGATGCCTATGATACGCTTTTATTTCTTGCAGCAACTGCTGCTTATCAAGCTCATCGTAAATTTCTACCACATTATCTCGTGGTATAGCCAGAGCATCATCGGAAGCTCCAAGCATAAATTTTGTTTCAAGGATTTGGAAAATTTTGGTGATTTCCTTCATGGCCGTGTATTGTTGCGACAATTATCGTTCTCTGCATTCAAATACTGATCGATGAACTTTTTCTCGAATCAGTAATCCAGCGCCATGAGCTAGTTCAGCCGGCATTGTTTTATTTGCCCCCTTCTACCTCGTCGGTTACTGATAATGTCCACATCACTGCATTTTTAATGCCAAAGGTAAGAACCTTTTCTATATCTGTAGTTCGTTCCCCCATTAAAAACTCATTCAGGGTTTTTAATTTGGCCAGTCTTTTATCTAAAATCAGTTTCGGGGACTGTAAGTATCGATAGACTACATTTGCAACCAGCCGTAATGTATGCCAAGAGCTGATGTGGGGCAAAAATGTAAAATTACATATAGCGGGAAGGAGAAGCCTGCAGCAAATCTTGTACTGCGTTGGCTTTAAATGTATCTTCATTTCTTCCAAAGTGGTCACAACTGTTTCCACGTTTTCTTTTTGTGACTTTAACTGAGTTGTAATGAGCGTTCCAGCGAGTTTCAGGCAATCATTTCAAAGTTTTTCCTGTTTCTTTCTGCACGTAATTCCCATCTATATGTAGGAGACGAGAAGAGTGAATATAGATCTAATGAACACTTAGCACAGGGTCTAACAGAGCTTTTGGATTAACATGGATTTTGTGTTGTACTCCTCCAAGTAAACCTGACACTGACACAGCATTGTCATAACATCGAGCCCAGCACAACGCAATTTGCAGCTCATCTTTTGGCAGCTGCTGTTGAATGCCTTTTGACATATCCTCCTCTACAGTCTTCCCCGACATAAAAAAAATTAGGAGGAGTCTCGAACTTCCACAGTTTTGTCTTCTATGTGGACGTATCTAATTATTTGACTCATTTGGTCATCTCTGTTTTGATTGGGAGTGCTGTCGAAAATTATTCAGTAATATTTACCATTTTCTTATACCTGTAATAATTTTTTCGTTAACATGTTCACCCGAAATAACAGTAAATTAATTTTGTATCTGTTTTGAAAAGTAAGACAGTATTTGACCCATCAGCGGGTTCTTCAAGTCTTAAACAACACTCTTTCAATAATGGATCATATTTAGCCATCAATTGCAACAATTATAAGAAATTTCCTCTGCTTTCCGATGAAGCGTCTTCACAATGAGTCCAAGTTTTGCTTGGCTAAAAATAGTCTAATATTTAAAAGACGATGTAAAATGCTTCTCTATTCCGTGATCTCATTGTTAACAATGTTCTGAGTACCTTTGTCGAATGTTTTATTAAATTTCAAGCCCTTAGTGTTGTCCATTTTTCTAAATTTGATAGACGTTCAAGCGATCGTTCATGCTTTGCTAACTTTGGATTCAGTTTCCACCAGTGACAGAAGCCATAAATAAGTTTCTTTTGGTTGGTATCGCCTTCGGAGGCAAATAATCGGAAGTGAAAACAGTATAGTTTCTTTGTTGATGGTGCGTATAGCATCCATTTTCTAGGAATTAAGTCTCGTTCAAATGCGCGTCAAACAACTACGAAGTTAAATAACAAAGTGTTCCTTTAGTGCGTTCACCTGGTCTTTCTATACCTTTAAATGGTCCCTCCTTGTTTTGATATACTTCACTTTTCTTTTCACTAAACCCAGTTCTGATATGCTCTGGAACTTGTATTGGCCAATGTGTAGTATAACTGGATGAAGACGAGTCGAAGTCAGATCCATCATAAATATGTTTATTCTCAGGAATTTCCTCATCATGACTATCTGTATCATCTTTCTTTCCAGTTTTACTTACGTCGAAGTCTTTATTAAAATCACATACAGTAGACTTTTCACCTGTGTTTGTAGTCTCAACATCAATAGTGTGTACGCCGGAGTCAGAGCCATCAGTTTGATTACTCTTTCCGCCGCCATCTTTATTTTCTCCATGAACAGATAGGTATTTAGATAAAGATGCAGCGAATGATATAGCCTCTTCAGTTTTTGTTTTTCTTAGCTTTGTTTTCTGAGAGTCAGATGGGTGAAATCTTTTCATAAAAAAATTAGCAAAATTATTTCGGTGACAGATCATGACCTAAACGTCCATTAAAAGTAATTCTTTTGTAGAGCCTGTAGGCTCGAAATAGAGAGCAGATAGGTACCATCATGACCATGAAAGCAAGGTCACATTCAAATGAATGTTGTGTATAGCGTTTATATTGTGAATAGAAACATTATTTTTATTTCACTATTTCATAAACCATTTGTTTGTTAAATATAATTATTCTACAATTTGTATCATATTTTCATTTTACAATGAAGTATATTTTCTGCAAAAAGTGTAAAGAAAGAATCTAATGTCCGCAAAGGATTGTAGAACTAAGTGTCAACACATTTCTGATCCTAATAGGATATACTAGAAAATTTCGAGATAATAACAACCTAATTAGAAATGTAGGTACTCACTTTTTTGGCTCTTCCTAGATATGCGTGAATACATCCACTGTTTAAACTCACTTAGCACATCACGACAAAAATCAAAGAAAAAACTGCAGTAACTAAGTAGTATTTCTCTGAGAAGTTTCAAATGGAAGTTGAAGGGAAGTCCCACAGGGGCTTCTGTCTTCTATCATATAGTCTCCTAACAAGTTACAACGTAATTTTGCAACGGTAAAATTCAAGTTGATTGCCCTCGTTGCTGTTTTTTTAATATGTCTGTTGTTCCTTTCACGAGAGAAATCATCACATAATTTCTCTGTTGTTCAGATCTATTATTTATGTTTCTCGCCGAAATTGCCACAGGGCAAGCGGGGCGCACCCCTTAAAGCACTGACTGTAACTGAGTAACGATTTATGTTATACTGAATTTTTCTGCGGTTATTTCAGGCGTATAAACTTTAGATGACTCTGGTGTTGATCTTGATGTTTCCAGCTGATAAAAACCGTTGCTTAACTCTAGATGACTAATTCATCTTGTTAGAATTTCATATTCATAAAGTAAATAACATAATAATTATGTATATACTTTGAAAAAGTATGAGAACTCGGAGCGGAACGGGATACTTAATGTTCAACAACTTTTTGTAAAATAGAGGACCACAAGAAAACGGCTTGTAAAGGTATAAAAATGACCTTGCAGTGTATTGTAACGTATTGTACTTGAAAATCACTTAAAACTCTATTTTTTTTTGCATTTTTCGAATAAATCTCTGCAGATTTCCCGTTCTGCCCCATCCACGGGGAAAAACGATCCAAGACAAGTGTCTGTGAAATTTTTACATAAACGTTGAAATTGAAGAATAGCATCTTAATAAAACTAAGACACAAACCTGTTTAATGAAAAATTTAGACTGAACAATTTTGGATTTTTAAAAAATGAGAAAAACAATAAGGAAATATTTTAATGTCATTTTGAAAAATGTGTAGCTATTTTTAATGCTTAATACCAAGTTCATGTTATTCTTACTGTTACTTTATTGAATCGGATCGCTCGTGCCCAAGTACTTACTGGCTTGTGAATATCCAACAGGGGATGCCCAGTAATAAATCCTATAGCGGAGTCCTACCCAACTACCCAAGATCCTTTGTAAAATCTGTGTGCTAAGTGATTTCTCTCTTCTAGCTGATGGGCTAATGATCTGACAATCAGATGTTTCACCATTGGACTAAATGTCTGCTCTCCATCAACTTCAGGTACGTTACCACCTCATCTTTTTGTGTTGCAGTGAACACATTTTTAAATTTCCCATCCGATTTGTCAAATCTGTAGCTGGAATTATTTGGGCCTTTACGAACGTATCTATATAATGTTGATTTAGTATGTTAGACTCCTTAGACGCTTTTAAAACTCCTATTTTAGAAGAGAAAACAGCTGAAATTGCCACTTCCATTGATTTAATATCCAATTGCTGTCTATCGGTCTTTCCAGTGTAAGTTAATACCCTGTAGAAATACAAGAAACAAGCACAGAAATAAATAGTTTGAAAGCTACGTGCATGAAGGGACAGAACGGGTCAATATCCCATTCTGCCCCACCCCATTCCATCCCAAGAGCACGTTTCAGGTTAACATCTTTTATGGATAAGAATAACTGCTGGATTTAAAAATATTGTGTCACTAATGTATTGCGACTGGGATGCACTTTAAAATTATATATCATTCAAGGACGTACAATGAAGAATTAACGGCTTATCTTGCGTTTAAATGCACCAAAAGTTATAAAAACACAACTGGAAACGCGAAGGACAACCGTTCACTTACAAGTCGTACTCCAAAACAAGTCAAAATAGCCGTTGCACATTCTCTTCCATTCACAGACATTGTTACATGTCAGCACAATAGGCTGCAGCATTCTCCAGTCGAGAAAATATCTATCCTGTTCTGCCCCGAGTTCCCCTAATTTTTAGAATGTAATATTTTAGTAAAAAATTAATAAATCACTGGTAAGCTCCTGACTGCACGTCATAACATAGTTCTAAATTGCATTTATAGTACACCTGTGTAAATGACATTGTTATCAAGAAAACCCTAAGGGGGTAAAATAGTGGGTGAAACATTTTTGGAAAATAAGTCGTTATTAACCCACTTCAAAAGTATTTTTAAAGCTAGCTTTATGAAAATTGGTATTTGACTCTCCGTTAGAAATAAAAAAATACATGTTTCAGTATTTTTGTAAATTCAACTCTTAATGGGGAATTTTATGAAATATTTCGTTATGAAAACGTTTTTAAAGGTAAATCTATGAGAAACTGAATTTAGCTTCTTGGTTAGAAACGTTTTTAAAGTTAAATCCATGTAAAACTGAATTTAGCTTCTTGGTTTGAAATGAAAAATAGATGTTTAACGGTTTTTGGAAACTGATTCCCCATGGGGTGCATAGGAGATCAAAGCTTTTATGGGAATATTTCACTATGAAAACATTTTCGCAGATAAATCTATAAAAATTCGTGTTTGGCTTCTCTGTTAGAAATAAAAAAACTGATATTCCACAGTTTCTGGATACTAAACGCCTAAGAGGTTGTAACAGCGGGTGACATGTTTTATGAAAATATTTCATTGTGAAAGCACTTTAAAGCTATATCTATGAAAATTGGTATTCGGCTTCTCAGTTGGAAATGAAAAATATACATGTTTCACTGTTTTTGGAAATTCAACCCCTAAGCGGGTGGAATAGGATTCACTGACACGTCATCGCCCAGCCAAAACCACTAAGGATAGAAACTTGAAATTTGAGAGGGTGTGGATCTTATACAGTAGGCATCGTTTAAGAAGGGATTGTTCGAAATTACCCTTCGAAGGGGGTGAAATAGGGTATGAAAGGGTTTTTGAAAATATGTCGCAGTTAAAGCAATTTTGAAGCCAGGACTACGAAAATTGGTGTTTGGTTTGTCAGTCAGAAATAAGAAAAAGTACGCGTTTCAGCATTTGTGGGAATTCAGCCACTAAGGGTGTTAAATAGAGAGTTGAAATGTTTAAGAAAATATTTCACTACTTTGAAAAAGTTTTAAAGGTAATATGGTATTTTTCTTCTCGGTTAGATGTAAAGAAATATGTGTTAGGGGATGACGTTTCTAGTGAAATACCACCACCAGAACTCAGAAAGCATGATTAACAAAAACCTTAGACTCCCGCTACAAGAATGGCTTTTTGGTCAGAAATACATTGGGTGAAAAGCATGCTTGTATGACCTTATCTAGCGTGAAAAGTTTAGAAGATGTTGCGATTTGTGAACAACATAAAAATTCAGTTAAAGAAAGACAAAAAAAAAAAAAAAATTGTGGAGACCATGCAGTCTACGCGGACGTCAAGTAGTAAAGTTTATACAGAAGTGTATCCAGCTTTTTTGTTTTGTTTTTTGTGTTGTGTGCATAAAATGCAGTTGGTTGATGTGCGCCTAAGCGCTTGATTTCTAGCTTTTCTTCCATACGTAAGAAATTAAAGGGCGTTTTTAGTAAACAATCTACTTTTAAAATCACTTTGAGACCACTCCGGTTTCAACTACTCAGCTTCAGAATACAGAAAACTACTGAGATATGTCCCCGTTTGGTTTTGCAACATTTCCCTTTGACGAATGGCAGGAAGGGGGGGGGGGGGGGGGGGGGAGAGGCGGTTGGAATGCATGACCGTCACTTCTGTCATGTGTCAACAGTGTGTTTAATGCATACAGATGCAACAGCTGCTGAATACACAGCTAGTTGTCTTTGCTGGTAGGATTATTTCGCTGCAGCATTGTATGATCTCGAAGGTTTGCCAGCGTGCCTCGAAATAAATAATATGCTATTTAACCGTACGTTTCCTATTTTTGCTGATTTCAGCCAACTTAGGATTCGAATGAAACTGTTTAAGCTCGAGTGCTTCAAAATATTCGATAGAGTAATAAGTGAAACGGGAAACAGACTGACATATAACACAACATTTCACCTGACTTTAATTTCCTGCCAGGAAAGCGTTCACTGAGAGCACTGTATCTTATTTTGAAAAATATGCGGTAGAATATAACAAAAATATCGACATAGGAAAACTACGTAACGAAACAGCCGTTTTCAAATTCCAGTGGAAAGAGCTGACGAAAAGCACTAACAAATATTCCCATTAGGATATTTTGAATTTTTTTTCAACGTGTGGGGTGCGAGATGCTTATCCAAACATGGAAACAACTTAGGTGATATTAACGACAATTTCAGTGCAGTTTCAGAAAATTAAAAATGACTAAAAACTACTTATGGTCGACTATAGGTGAAGCACACTGTCAAATTGCGCTTCCTTGTTGATGGAATGTAATACAGCTGCTAAATTTGATATCAGTGATATCATCAATGATTTTACTGCGCTCAGAGCAAGAAAACAGAAAGTAAAAATTATAATAAGAAAACAGTTCTTGGCAAGGAATGTGTCCTCGACGCTTAATTATACCCCTTTTTTCCTATTTGATTCATACACCGTTAATAACTTAATAGGAGCAAAAATAAAATCTGTTCTTTATTATTTATCGTGACAAAACCAATGTACAGTAGCTACCACATACAGTAAGGCATAGATTTTGTTGTGGACTGGCAAGACAGCCAATCCACAGTGACGGGTAGCCGAAAGGCACGCGTTTAAGCTCACGCAGGCTGGCGTGAGGTATGGAACAGTTAAAGGAGTTATACTAGCAAGAATAGTACGTGTCTGTTGGAATACTTAACTTTAATCCATAATTGGTGAACATCGGTCTGACGGTACATGCATCACAAGATAAATAGCAAATGATAATGGCGCCTTGCTAGGTCGTAGCAAATGATGTAGCTGAAGGCTATGCTAACTATCGTCTCGGCAAATGAGAGCGTAATTTGTCAGTGGACCATCGCTAGCAAAGTCGGCTGTACAACTGGGGCGAGTGCTAGGACGTCTCTCTAGACCTGCCGTGTGGCGGCGCTCGGTCTGCAATCACTGACAGTGGCGACACGCGGGTCCGACGTATACTAACGGACCGCGGCCGATTTAAAGGCTACCACCTAGCAAGTGTGGTGTCTGGCGGTGAGACCACAGATTTTGTTTTACTTTCAGTTCTTTTAGAAAGTTTGTACAATCTGCAGTTTATTTACTAAAATGACATATTTAAATGTTGTGTGCAAGATTATTCATCTATTAAGACCATTTAATTAATATTTTTCAATAACGCTTCATTTTTATTAAATCTACCTTACAAATAATAATATTTCTTATGTCTGTGTAGAAAAAATTGCAGAAAGGCAGTTTTCGTGGGGCTGGTGGGGGGTAGGGGCCAGCCGGCGCAGCTTTGGCAGTTCTGTCAACAGCGCAGTATAATCTCAGTATGGCTCTGGAAGGCTGGGAGGGGAGAGGGACAGCAGGATTTGGTAAGGTGCGGGGAAAGGAGGGTACGCGTTAGCTGGACAGTCCAGTGAACCCGCCCGAGCTGGCCATACGCTATGCTATAGCGAGGGACGAAGCGGAAACAGGGCAATGTGAGTGCAGTTTGACGGGCGGGATTGTGGGCCATCTGACGCTGGTCCTTGGCGCTGGCTACAGACAGCTCTGAGTACCATCGTGTGTCTGCAACTGGGCCTCCTTACCTCTGGCCTCTGTCACTCGTACATGTCATAAGCTACTCAAATTGTTTCATATAATATTGCAAAAATAAATCGAATAAAATTTTAACACAAATTTCTGGTGGGACAGGGCCCCTCTGACCCTTAAGCCGCCCCTCGGTAACATAATTAAAAATGTTAAAATTACACAGCAAATAAATTCTCGTGTAAAGGGAACAAACCAGAAAACATTAGAGCTAAACAATGATAAAAAGACGCAGGGTTTGTGTGTGTGGAGGGGTTCAGTGTCAGTGTGTGTGTGTGTGTGTGTGTGTGTGTGTGTGTGTGTGTGTACACGCCCGCAAAGGTGAGGTGGAAGAGGAGAAAAACACCATTAACAAAGAATTACACTGAACAGAAGACAAGATTTATATATCGTAAAACAACCTAAAAGCCTATATAACAATTTAAAGTCAATTAACAATCACTGTAAAGTAAGTTTAATACCAGACACGATTATTGCAGAATACATTGAAAAGGTATTACAAATGGAAGGTGATGGGGAAACAGAGGAAAGGATAGAACTGACAATTGTAACAGAAATACTCTAAATCGTGTATCGATGGTAGGAAGAATTTCTCTTACTGTAGGGAAGACGCACAAACAATAAAACGACGGAATAGTGCATAGACAGTGACAATAAAATAAATATAGGAGCAAAGGCTACCGAAATGGGAAATCACGCCATAGTGCTCAGAAAAATAAAGAATTCTACTTTCTTAGTTGCTATCATGCGGATTTAGTTCATTTCGTCTGAGAACAGAAAAATGTAGAAAATGCAGCCTTTGCACCCACGTCCGCATGCAAATCTGCTTTATTCTCGGCTATCAACAAATTACAGAAAGCGTGATCGTGACGGAATACGAGCGCATAAGTAGTTTGTGAGCCATTGGTAGTGACGTTATTAGGTGGGACGTGTTCCAGCTGTATTCTGTGAGCGTCGCATCAGCAGGTTTGAGGCGTTAGCAGAGGCAGGGCCCCGGCGGCTCCTTTCGTCGACCCTCAGTTCTTTCTTCCTGTGTCTGTCCAGATGGGAGCATACATAGGCTCCATAGCCATTCGTCACATTCATATTCCGGCTTGTTTTGTATTTTTGAAAATTTAATCGTGTCATCTACTCGTGCAAAGGACCTTTTAGCCGTTTTCCATGGCGATCATACTACACTCCTGGAAATTGAAATAAGAACACCGTGAATTCATTGTCCAAGGAAGGGGAAACTTTATTGACACATTCCTGGGGTCAGATACATCACATGATCACACTGACAGAACCACAGGCACATAGACACAGGCAACAGAGCATGCACAATGTCGGCACTAGTACAGTGTATATCCACCTTTCGCAGCAATGCAGGCTGCTATTCTCCCATGGAGACGATCGTAGAGATGCTGGATGTAGTCCTGTGGAACGGCTTGCCATGCCATTTCCACCTGGCGCCTCAGTTGGACCAGCGTTCGTGCTGGACGTGCAGACCGCGTGAGACGACGCTTCATCCAGTCCCAAACATGCTCAATGGGGGACAGATCCGGAGATCTTGCTGGCCAGGGTAGTTGACTTACACCTTCTAGAGCACGTTGGGTGGCACGGGATACATGCGGACGTGCATTGTCCTGTTGGAACAGCAAGTTCCCTTGCCGGTCTAGGAATGGTAGAACGATGGGTTCGATGACGGTTTGGATGTACCGTGCACTATTCAGTGTCCCCTCGACGATCACCAGTGGTGTACGGCCAGTGTAGGAGATCGCTCCCCACACCATGATGCCGGGTGTTGGCCCTGTGTGCCTCGGTCGCATGCAGTCCTGATTGTGGCGCTCACCTGCACGGCGCCAAACACACATACGACCATCATTGGCACCAAGGCAGAAGCGACTCTCATCGCTGAAGACGACACGTCTCCATTCGTCCCTCCATTCACGCCTGTCGCGACACCACTGGAGGCGGGCTGCACGATGTTGGGGCGTGAGCGGAAGACGGCCTAACGGTGTGCGGGACCGTAGCCCAGCTTCATGGAGACGGTTGCGAATGGTCTTCGCCGATACCCCAGGAGCAACAGTGTCCCTAATTTGCTGGGAAGTGGCGGTGCGGTCCCCTACGGCACTGCGTAGGATCCTACGGTCTTGGCGTGCATCCGTGCGTCGCTGCGGTCCGGTCCCAGGTCGACGGGCACGTGCACCTTCCGCCGACCACTGGCGACAACATCGATGTACTGTGGAGACCTCACGCCCCATGTGTTGAGCAATTCGGCGGTACGTCCACCCGGCCTCCCGCATGGCCACTATACGCTTTCGCTCAAAGTCCGTCAACTGCACATACGGTTCACGTCCACGCTGTCGCGGCATGCTACCAGTGTTAAAGACTGCGATGGAGCTCCGTATGCCACGGCAAACTGGCTGACACTGACGGCGGCGGTGCACAAATGCTGCGCAGCTAGCGCCATTCGACGGCCAACACCGCGGTTCCTGGTGTGTCCGCTGTGCCGTGCGTGTGATCATTGCTTGTACAGCCCTCTCGCAGTGTCCGGAGCAAGTATGGTGGGTCTGACACACCGGTGTCAATGTGTTCTTTTTGCCATTTCCAGGAGTGTATAATTAGGAGTAACAGATGGCAGTATTTCAAGACACAGGGTGCCGTAATCCTTCTCAGGGGGTTCCTAACAGAGAAACTACTCAATGTTTTTGTCTCCAGTTGCATCTCTTGTATTCGCCTGCTAGAGACCTCAACAAAGAAACTTCAGGACGGTAAGCTCGTCATGTTGCCTCTTCGTTCCCTCGGCCTGGCCTGTCATATTGGGTAATGGAAAGTAGTCTCTAAATAAATACTTGGAAGTCTCCATTTAGCCATGGAATTCCAATAGGTCGCTTACCCCATTCAATCTACTTGGAAATTCGATGTACTGAAGTTTGATTTAAAAAGTAACTTACAGGTTACATAGTAACTGAATGAGCAACTTTCTTACAAAACGAACTCTGCGGAGCTGCTACTTTGTTCTGAACACAAGTGGCGTGCCTGCTCAAACAACTAACTGTGGCGTACATTTTTGATCACATTTTCTACGAACAGCCCACCACGCGTAGTTTCCTTCTAATGGGGAGGGGCAACGTACAAGCGCTTGTTCTGGATACCATTGTTGCTATTCTTGTGCCCTTGTGTTGAGCTGTGCTCAGAATCTTCGGGTAACTCGATCCGTGTATAACACAGTAACAATCTAGGCGGAACCGGACAAGGACTTCATAGGAAAGGAACTTGCAGTACAATAGCCCCCACTGCATGTTCTCTTCATGACGCCGGAAAGTGGGATACTGCGTATGTGTTAATGTTATTGGATGAAAATAATCCGTTATTTCCCCGGGCTACTTCAGTGCCAATGCCAAAGTATTTCACCTTTCAGTACAGCAGTAACCGTTATTGATCCGTTTTTGCTAGAGATCCTTTGGTTCACTCTCCACAGTACAGTTATTGATGTACAACGATTGCTGAATTCGGAAATTTCTGCTGTGATATCCTCTTGTTTGTTTTTTTTTTTTAATTGCTCGTTAGGCTTTTTCTCTTGCTACACGAAAGGCTGCAAAATATCTTGCTGATGGTCGGCACTTGAAGCTTGACAGGAGCTTCTTGCTGCACCTCAGAGTGGAGCGCCGAACCTCGCTCCAACATGAAACAGACTGTCGTTAAAGCTAATGGTCGATTTTGAGATGGATGCTTCAGCTGCTTGGTAAATCACGTTGGTTATGTGATTCACCACGTCCTGCGTCCAGCAGACAAGTGCACAGTATCCAGTGCGCCCAGTTAGGAATGTTCCTACGTGGACTCTTTTCGTCAACAAGTCTTTCACAAAGACGATCCTCTATTGAGAAGCGGTGACTAGAATCTATATTATTTGCAACCTCCCACCGACTAGCACCAATAAAAGCAGTCGAGAAGAAGAAGAAGTCAGCTGCCTCTGTTGCAGAGTCGAGTTGTCGCGCTTGCTCTCTGTTCGAAACATTTGTGTTCTTCATGAAAATGAAGGCCGACCCTCTACGCGAGTGTTGGAAGAACGCTATAAAGCGTTATCTTCGATAACAGACATATCTTGACACAATTTATTACAATATGGTGGCAACTGGTATTGCTGTGGGTCTATGTGCATCGTTAGCAAACGAAGTCACCAACTTTCAAGCCAATGTTTTGTGCAGCCCCTTGGCAAAAGAGCGCCGGTATGTTTAAAATTTGTCTCTTAGAGTCACAAAATATTATCTTTCCAGTACAAGAGTCTCGAGTCGATTTATATACTGCAGAATTAGCACAACTATTTTAGTGGTGGGACTTACCTTTATCCTTAGTGATGAACCCCAGATAATGGAGAAGGCAGTGTTAGGACTTGCTGGTTTCTTGGTACGCGAGCGAGCTCCATTTCTGAGTTATTTTCATCTGATATAAATGTTTTCTCCTGTGAGTTCCTCTTTGTTAGCTTTCTAGATGCAAGTTTCGCATTGCTATAATCATATCTTTTTTGTAGGAGGTGGTGGGAATTATAGTATAATTAAACATAGCCTCTTGCCCCATTATTTGCTGTTGCCTTGGGTTCATGGGTGACATTCTCCGAGATTAATCACAGGTACGTGTGGGCGTAACTTTGCAGGTGTAGGTTCCGTCTGATGCAGCGCCACTTTGTGCCCGTGTAGCGTTTTCTACTGTACCTTTACGACAGTTTTCTTCAGCGCTCCGGTAAACGATGTTGCAAACACATGTATTAAGTTCATTAATTCACGATAAGACATTCTTTTGGTTGCCTTCAGCTCCAGACGTTTTCACCAGCGGCAAACAAGGACAGCAATTATTCCACACTGGATGGTTGCCAGATAAATTGACGCAACAATAGGAGAGAAGCAGGCGGGCGCGTAATCATGTGTAGCTGATCAACATTATCCGCAGCTTGTTTTGCCACTACATGCCGTTGCGGTAGATCTGACCCACTGACAGTTATATCAAGCAAGGGATTCAGCACAGTGAGACTGCCCAGAGTCGAATAAGTCACTCTTCAATGGATTCAGACGACGTCGTTGTGTCGAAGGTAAGTTTGTAAGCAACGTTTTTTTTCTTTTTTTTCCAACACACTATTCACTCTCTTAATGATACTGTGTACATAAGACAGTCTTTCTTCGATCCACTCTTCCTTCAGCGCCAGTACTGAGATATGCCCCAGATCTTTGGATACCCTGGCCAAAATTAAATGTGTTGTGCAGTTCTGCTATAAGGAAACACTGCCTCAACATGTTCTTTGAATAAATGCATTAGCCCGATCATGAGTATTTGTTTTGACTATAACAAGTGCTTTTTGGAATCTCTTCACAGATTTAAAGATTCACAGCAGTCCCATCTAGACCCTGCTGAATGTTAAATGGGGAAACCTTTTCGGGTGATCCATCATCTCTATAATAAAACAAACATTCTGAGATACTTATTTAAAACCAAGAAATTCAGCTGCCCTAATAATTTTCCCTGACATTTGAAGGACTACACAATGACTGTAAGTCTGTGTACTTAAAATAATCAACAGACTTCACAGCGTTAGAAACTCCTGTGTGTGGGTATTTAATTTGTCATCGTAAAATTTTGAAAGCCGAAACGTATAAACATCTGTTCACACTCACAATGAATACCACGATTTGTGTTGGTATAGTGTCACATTCTAATACGAAATGCCAAAATTTGATTTTTTTTGCGTTTTCACATTTGGTGCGTCTTCGAAGTTTTGCTGTGAGTGAATGCTTTTCGAAACAGGAAGTTAAAATTTAACAACTCGTCAAAATCGAGCTGACTAAAGACAGTGCACTAGTTCAGATTGGAGACGTATTAGTAGGGAATGCAGCCGCAGATGCTTTAAAGGGTTCATCCTGGTATTCGCCTGATGTGGTTCAAAGAATCAGACGAAAAATCAACCACCGTTTTTGGACAGGGATTTGAATCTAACTCCTACTGGATCAGAATTCGGTATCTTAATCGTTGTGCCGCCTCATTCAATTCAAAACTGGAGTACGTCTGTCTGAAAGAGCCACTTGACTTTCATTTCCATTTACGTCCTTAAACATGTATCAAATTTCAACATTCACCAACTTCATTAACCGATTTGTTTTCGTATAAAAACCGTCCACCCTTCGGGGCATGCTTCAAAACTATTTGTATTGTTCGGAATACATGCCTGAAAACGCCGATAGAAACTGGCACGTAACACGGAGCGCCTCGGATAGGCAATAATGATGTAAAGCGCCTCCTTGAAGTCTTTCAAACGCTCACTTCGCTGTACTGCCGCCTAGCTGCAGCTCCGTCTCCCACATGTTTCCCAGATATTTCTAAAAGAATGCAAGTATGGTGCACACGGTCGTCGCCCTCTCCCCGACAGAGCTTTAGTACTATAGCTGCACCGCTAACAGGACGCACATGCATCAGAAGCAGCTTGTCTGTAAACCCACAAAGGGCCAGTTTGGACGACCTGGTGCTCCGTATGTTCGCACCAACTGCTTCTCCTGCTTGTTTTAAGGGTGCACATATCATGGGGCTATATGGATAAACAACATTTTTGAAACATCAGTGCAGACAGTTTAGGTTGATGTTCTATGTCAGGTTTCTATTTGCACAGCTGGATGCAAATGAGTTATATTCTACCAGCTACTCTAATGAAATATAAACAAGAGCTACCTATCACGTCCAGTTTTACTTTAATATGAACAACCTTTCTCTCGCCTTTTATATATACCTCCCACTATTTGAAAATGGAATCTGTCCTGAAAAAGCAGTAAATTTTGAGAAAATAGTAACGCCCAGAAATAAAAGTAGGAATAAATCCAAACCAGCGTCGTGTCGAACAGTTCACCGACAGTAAGCGTTAAGAATGAAGAGAGATAGCGTATGTGTAGACCACAAAGGCTCCCTCTATTTGCCACGCTTGGTGCGGTGCAGTGGTGGTGAGATGTGAGTGGTACGGTACACAGCGGGTGTCTTCTGGCTCTATGTCTGAACGCTTCCGCCCCTCAGATGTCTGACTCGAAGCTTTAAGAAATGCTCTCCTGTCCACCGGTGGCGTGTCGTAAATCTGACATGCCCACTGTGTTATAACTAAATACTTGAACAACGGTCAATGGATGCGAACATGCGACACTTTCTGGGTAACGACAAATTTATCATTACGTACTGTTCAGAGTCACCTACAGCATTGTTTTGCAGCAGCATCTACCTTCTTGGTAATTTTACCTCACGGATTAGTGAAAGTGAAATTTTCTGCTGCTTCCGTTCAGCTACCGTTAAATCAAGTAATTCCATTCTCCCTTAGCAGGTCACCCAGCCAGTTCGACAGCTACATACACCAAGACCAGGTAGACCTCATGCAGTGACGGACAGGGACTACGGAAGATTGCACAGGGTGCTTGTAAGGAAATAGCGTGAAATCAGCGGAAGGAATCATTCGTGAGTTCTAAAGTGCTACCAGCAGTCCAGCCAGTAAGAAGTTCAAAAGAATGGGGTGCAGCTGTCGAGCAGCCACAACCAGTGCCAACCAAAGCTCCAGCGACTCTACTGGACACTGCGTGATTTGAAATGCTGAATCACTCTATACGCTGTGGTAAACAAAAATGCTTGTATATGTCTCTGAGAGTCTGTGAGGACGTACAATGAAATTTTCTGACAGAAACAATTTAAAACAATAAAAGTATGAAGAAATAAAACAGAAACTTATGTTGTTGAAAACAACATTTTACCATTTAAGTTTTCCTACAGCACAGAAACTAACAACGCAGATAAAATTGGGCAAACATTGCAAGATTTCTTTAAATGTTCGTAAAATTCTTGTGGTGAGATGAAACACACATCGTTGAGAATGAAATTAATAACATTCTGGAATAAATAATAGATACATACGATGACATTCGTGGTATAAAGGTAAGATGGATGCTGAGAGACGATAATTCAATAGAAGTGATTGAAGATGGAGGAGAAAAATACAAAATGTACTGTCTCTTGTAATGCCAGCGTGTTTCGTTGCTTGATCAAAATCCATTGTTTGTCTGTTGTGTTGGAAATGATTTTAGTGAATATCTAAACTATTTATGGACTCTGTAGCCTATATAAACTATTTACAGAATGTTCTTGGAGCAAAATAATTTCCCAAAACAAGAACAATGTTGTATTTGTTGTTCTTCTTAAGAAAGGAAACAGACAAGGCATGAAAAGCTACAGACCTATGAAACTCCTCCCATCATGTAGAGGACACTCCTAAAATTATTACCAACAGCATAAAAAACACTAGATTTTAATCATGCGAATTAACAAGCTGGCATTGGAAGAGAAATCATTACAAGTGACTATTATTTGAAATTATAGACTGGAACATCAATGTGAGTTACTACCTTGCCTAGAACTCAAAAAATTTTGAGAAGGTTTTTGGCACAGTTTCAACAATATCTATACTGAAAGCTCTTGAAAAACATGACATTGATTCAATGAATGTTACTTTACTGAAGAACATATATTCATCAGAATTACACCTCCCACTACAATCCATCGAAGTAGCAGGAAACTGAAGAAAAAGAACGACTATGTGTTAGCGGAACATATCTGAACCATCTGCATTTTGCAGATGACGTCGTTTTGTACGGGTCTAGTGCAAACAAAATTCAGCAACAAGTGAGAGAACTAGATAGAGTAAAACTGGAAATGGGATTGAAAATCAAAGACTTACAAACTAATAATAAAGACATATAATATGTTGAAGACCTTTTTCATTTAGAGCAGTCGATAAATTTGCTGGATGTATAGCAAACATGTCCTGAAAAGGAAAAGAAGGAAAATTAAGATTTAATAATCCATTTATAATGAGGACATTAGTGACAGACCATAGGTTCAGATCGTGAAATAATGGGGAAGGAAATCGATAATATCTTTTTCAAAGGAACCATCTTGAAATTTACCTTAATCGATTTAGGGAAACCATAGAAAATCTAACTACAGATATCTGGGTAGGGATTTGAATGTGCATCGCCCAGAGTGCGAGTCCAGTGTCTTACCACTCCGCTACCTCACTGGCCTCAAGCGCTTTTGGTAAACTTATTTTAGTTCTCAAAATAAAGTTTCCGATGTGTCTTAAAGGGAACAGGTTGCAATCAGTGTGCATTTCCAGTTTTTACTCACGGCAGTGAGACATGACGTGTTCACACGAGAACTATTAAGAAACTGAGGATTTCTCAGTGAACTGTGGAGGAATGCGTGATGATGGTAATTACTTAGAGAGACAGGAAAACAAAAAACATGGATTAGGAAATAGACTGAAGTGCAAGACTTAATAGAAACTACAGTGTGAATGAAATAATGGTGGAGAATGGTGGGGACAGCTAGGAGAATGGATGGCAGAGGGACCAAGGAAATTGTTTTCTAGATTCCAAGAGATAAAAAGGTGACGACCTAATGATGTTGGGTAAATGACTTTCTAAAATACGTAAAAGCAACATAGATACATAAGGCTCAAGATCTTAATGTTTAGAGATATTAAAAAGAGGCGTTTATACTACTATGAATGGAGAACGACTGAGGTTGGCGATGATGAAATTAATAATAATAGAACAAATTTAATAGTTAAGAAACTTCCGACGAATAAAAATGTAGTGTTTTAAAATTTCGTAACTTGAATGAATTAGTATAATTTATACTAAAAAATATCGGTGATCGACATCGTTAGTTCCAATCGCACATTTACAGCATTTGATACACAATAGGAGGACACACGCAAATTTTTTGTTAGAAAATTGACAATTGTGGCCACTTAAAGCCTAATGCAGAACATTAGCAAGTATTTTCCTATTTAACACTGTTATGATGTGCTGCTAGGCACGGGCGGAAAATTCAGTTAATGTTATGTGTCAGTTCTGCCAGAGGCATAAAAAATATTATCCAAACGTCTCCTGAACAGAAATGAAGAAATTGTAGACAAACAACTGGGAGAGTATCAGGGTGTTTCCCGAAAAAGAAGAGCACGCACAGAACAGATTTTTTAAATTAAAATCAGTAATTCGCCACAGGAATTTGCACCAGAGAACCTATAACAGTGTCATTCATTTATTCCAAAGACGCGTTTTATTCTGTAGACAAAGAAGCAGCTGATACAATCATTGGCCGGCCGGAGTGGCCGAGCGGTTAAAGGCGCTACAGTCTGGAACCGCACGACCGCTACGGTCGCAGGTTCGAATCCTGCCTCGGGCATGGATGTGTGTGATGTCCTTAGGTTAGTTAGGTTTAAGTAGTTCTGAGTTCTAGGGGACTTATGACCACAGCAGTTGAGCCCCATGGTGCTCAGAGCCATTAGCCACAATCATTAGGGAATTTGGTGTTGAAGCAAAAGTAGCAAATATAATTCGTGAAACTCTAACAAATGCGATATCGAAGGTGACATTTATGCGAGAAATCTCTCTATATTTAGTTAACTAGTGAGTTATAACCTTTACTGTTTAACAGTAAGAATCTAGAATTTGGAGTTAAAAAGCCACAAAATTGAACCAATAATTCTAAGAAGGAAATCAGATAGAATTAACGTAAACTGCCTAGCTTTGGCAGATGCTTTTCTAATATTTTCAGAAAATTTGACAGAAATAGTTAATCAAACAAATCTGGAATGAACATCCAAAAGAACAGGTCACAGAATTTCAAGTGAAAAACAAAATTCATGATAAATATAAAGATGCACTAAAATATGTATAAACACAAATAGGAAACTAGAACGAGTTAGTAAATTTAATTATTTTAAAGAAGAAATACAGAAGAACGGAGTAGAAAAATGTGCGCTAGATGTAAGCGTTAGCAAAATGGAAAGAGCATTTAATTTAATCAAGAAATGCATCTATGCAAAAATAAAGTTAAAACACGTTACTACAGTGCTAAGACCATTATGTTTCCACGCAAGTGAATGTTTAACAGTGAACTATAAGATGATAATCTGGACAGAAGAGAAATATTTGCAAGATGGATTATTTGAAAAGTAATGGGTACAATTCAGAAGGTAGAAAAACGAAAATTAATGGGGAGATATGCCAAAACAGACAGAAAATACCAAAAGTAATGGCAAAGCGAAGGTTAATTTTCTTTGGCTACCTTTACCGAAGGAATCAAAACAGGCTAAAAAATCGTGTATATCTAGAAACAAAAAACTTTAGTAGCGTGGATTACAGCGATAAGAGAAAAACTAAAAAGAAAGAACATCAAAAAATCGTAAATAGCAAAAAAACTCTTGTTGGAAAAGGTAGTACATTTAGAAGACTTTAAAGTGAGAAAAAATAACAAATCAGGAAGAACATGTATAGAAGAAACGAAAATCAGTATGGTAAAAAGATGAAGGAGTTCTGGAAAAATATAAACAACATATAAAGAAGGGGAACTGTTTGCAGTTGGTCAAGATGAAGATAAAAAAGTTCACATTTTAGAATTATAAAGGACAATCAAACGAAAACAAGTCCGATGGAAGAAAAATGTGTAAACTGTTTATCATTTCAAAAGTAATTTGCCATAAACGTTGATATATTTATCCCACTGCGAGACAAACGGTCAGTGGCTTCCTGGAAAAATGTTTGGTGTTCCTACAGAATTTTATTGGCGTCTTGTATCACCCAAGGACCTTTGCCGTCAAAAGCACTACTCTACAGAGTTCAAGAACTTCCACATAGTGAATGTTACAACAGTTCACTTGACATCGTGGGCGACCCACAAGTCGACTAAAGGACAGGCGACAAAAGTAGTAAATTGCTCAGACTATTTCATCAAAATCTAATAATAACAGTCAGTGAATTTGAAAGGACAGTTCGGCTCCAGTTCCAAAAGTAAGTCGACGATCACAGACTTGCCAAACAACTTTGTGATGTTTCCAAGTCTCAACTTCTCCAACAGCATGAAAATGTTTTGTATGGTTCTGAAAATCTGACTCTAGTGCTGCTAGTCGAGCCACTGATCTATCGGAAACGTACCTACAGAATACGCCACTGAGTTTTACATCGATTCTACCTAATAATTATAGTTATCTGAATATGTATAGTACAACATAAACATTGTAAATATAAGTAAAATATCCTGCAGTTTACGTAACTGTGTAATGAAGATATAATTGTGTCACGATAATTGTCATAGAGAAAAACTCTTACGTAAAATTTTTGGAATGAGCCATTCCAATGGTACGGATTGCTTAGCTTTATTTCTAGGATTGTAAGACATCGATGGTGGCCAGCTCTTCGGCTTTCGGCAGTTTTTTTTTTTCTAACTAAAAAGCACATGACGTGTGGTAGTGCCAGTGCTTCACAAGTGAGCCGCAGACAGAAGGTCATCTGAAAAATTTCATAATACTCTTCGAGAAGTTCGTAGAGTATGAGCTACCAGGAAAATGTAAATACCAACGTGCCAGTTGCCATCTTACTGCAGCAGATGAAAGTCTTTCATTTTAGCAGAAGCTGATAGAGTTGTAATCCCCCAAATAACACAAATAGCACGCTTTTTCACTTTTTTTTTTTGAGACCATACTATCAACAGATGTAAATTACATCATTTTGGAAAGGGCATATAGGATTGTAATGTACTAGCAGGCAAATTTATTTACCCCTTGAGACAATATAAGTGATTTGGGAATTAGTTTTGACATCTGCATAATAGGACATTAACGTATTCCTATCGTCATTCATTGTCTTGTAAAGGCGCTACCCCACGTCAAAATGAACGTGAATCAATTTGCTACAACAATGATTTTTTTGTCATTGTAATCGCCTTTACAGCACAAGAATTGAGAATTACTTTCGTTAAGTCAGATTATACAATCTGATGAGAACTTCAAGAGATGTCGACACTTCGTAGGCTTTCCGATGCAATAAGTCTTGAACGTCTCTTCGGGTTTACTGCCTGATCCTAAAATCAACTCAGTTCAATATTTCGGCGATCCAACTGCTCGCCATCTTCATGAGAATGCTGGTGCTGCTCTCAGTGGGACTCAGCAGCAGCGTTCTTCTGAACAGTTGGATCGCCGAAATATTGAATCGACTTGATTTTAGGATCCGGCAGCAAACCCGAAGAGACTATCAGGTGATGTCCTTTGAATTTCACCTAGTGTGGTATTTTGCAAACTGCGCTAAAAGACTTAACTCCAGTGCGAGTAATATTTAATTGTTTCATTCACTACGCAAAATTATTATTTATGACGTTCACAAATAAATAATTGTTTGTATGACAAACTATACTTGTGAGGTAATTGTCTCTACGCATTCCGTGTTGAGAAGTGATGTCGAACACACCAAGCGTTGAGATCAAACAATTTTGTTTATCTGCCACTGACAGGAATTCAATACAACATCTCTTCGCCAAGCTAAAACTGGGAAATATACTCCTAAAACACCAAACTGGGTTTGAGATCATAATTTATGATAAATCCACAGTGTTGGGAGGAGCAGTGTGAGTGCATAATAATGTAATAACCTGCTAGTTTCGTTTATCGCTGCCTCGACGAGTCTGCTATGGAAGAAAGGTGTAAGCATACGACAAATTGCTGTGACTAACAAACATAAGCACCAGTTGAGATGTAAAGTCGCGCAGGTACCCTGCTACCATTATGTGAACACTGAGTAGTTTATTTAATATCGAATAACAGCAGTCCACTCACTGTCAAAAATCTATTTGTTAATGCACTTTGGACATACCCCACCATCAAAAACTCGTATAAAAGGACTTATCACATACAATGAGATGACAAAATTCATGGGATAGCAATATGCACGTATACAGATGGCGGTAGTACCGCGTGCACAAGGTATAAAAGGGCAGTGCATCGGCGGGTGACTGTGCTCCTCCCACCGCACGACAAGAATTAACGGACTTTGAACGCGAAATGGTAGATGGAGCTACGCACATGGGATATTTCATTTCTAGAATCGATAGGGCATTCAATATTCCGAGATCCACAGTGTTAAGAGTGTACTGAAAATACCAAATGCCAGGCACTGCGTCTCACCACGGACAACGCAGTGACCGACGGCCTCCACTTAACGACCGAGAGCAGCGGTGTTTGCGTAGAGTTGTCAGTGGTAACAGGCAAGCAACACGGCGTAAATTAACTGCAGAAATCAATGTCGGACGTATGACGAACGTATCCGTTAGGACAGTGCGGCGAAATTTGGCGTTAATGGGCTATACTTTTGGAAAACCGTGGCCTGGTCAGATGAGTCCCAATTTCAGTTGGTAAGAGCTGATGGTAGGGTTCGAGTGTGGCGCAGACCCCACGAAGCCACGGACCCAAGTTGTCAACAAGACACTGTGCAAGCTGGTGGTGTCACCATAACGGTGTGGGCTGTAAATGGTTATGTTCGGCTACTTGGAGACCATTTGCAGCCATTCGTGGACTTCACGTTCCCAACCAACGGTGAAATGTTTATGGATGACAACGCGCCATGTCACCGAGCCACAACTGCTAACGACAGGTTTGAAGAACATTCTGGACATTTCGAGCGAATGATTTGGCCACCCACATCGCCCGACATGAATCCCATCGAGCATTTGTTGAACATAATCTGGAAGTCAGTTCATCCTGCACCGGCAACACTTTCACAATTATGGACGGATATAGAAGCAACATGGTCCAATATTTCTGCAGGGAAATCCAACGACTTTTTGAGTCCATGCCACGCCGAGATGCAGCACTAACGAGGTCGCAAACGATATTAGGAGGCATCTCATGACTTTTTCACCGCAGAGTGATATCGTGTTACACAAATTCGATTTTAACATTGTGCTCAATTAAAATTGAAATCACGAGACACGAAAGTATGTTTTGCGAATAAAAGTGTTCATATTGTTTAATATGTTTCTTTATTTGTTACTTCTTTCCGGCCACTGCCATCATCAGAGCAAAAGCTATGTATGAAGTCCTTTCATTCCATGATAACCTATGCTCGAAATGCGTAAAGAACCAAATTTCAAACAATAAGTAGACTGTTACTGCTAGCTACTGAGTAAAGCAATGAAAACAGACGTGCTGAGTATTGGCTTCCACGGGGATGGACTGTGTGTGGGATATGAAAGGGCCGACACCCTTCACACGTTGTTGAACAAGTTTGACTAATAATCTGATAGACAGTGAACATCATGGTTGTTTAAGATAGTAGATGTACAGCATCCGGATGGTCTCCACACATTCCAGCACCTTCTGCGCGTCTATACAATCTAATTCCTTCCCAGAAGTTGGTTTGCGTCGCTGTGTGTAAACGGCACTCCAGAGTACTTTTTTAAATTTATTTATATTTAAGGACTTGCTGTCGCTGAGCTCTTCATTAGAATGAATGCTAAATTATTATCTTATTTACCTTTGGTGTAGCCATCTATTATAACAGTTACTCCAAGATAATTCTCATATGAATATTTTGATAACGTAGAGACTAAAACCAAAATAAAATAATGACAAATATGATGAAGACGGCCGTTCAAATAATTTCCCCTGCTATTAATTTATGGTGTTTCGTTTGGCTTATTCACATTTGCTTACAAATGTCGTATTTGAGGTATCTGTCAATTTGACAGTTTCTTCCACTGCGTCTTTGAAGCGCGAGCTTTACTGTTGGATTGCTAACCCGCTCAAGAAACACATTGGCCGTGGAAACGTATTCCTTCCTGTTCTGAGGATGACTGGGACTTGCCAGTATTTTAGAATATGTCTGGTAACCCCGTAATAATCAAGCAATGTCCTGCTAAATTTATTTGACTTTTCTCACTATTTCAATATTACATATTCTGAACGACTTTCGCTGCATGTTTTTAATCCAGGAAGGTAATTCCACTCAGAACTACAACTAAGTTAGTCTACTCTTGCGAATTATCTGTGTTAGACAATGAGGGAGGATGGAATGCTGTAGTTGCTCGTTAGGTCTGTGGAAGCGTCATTGTCATCTGAAGCCAAGGCTGCGTGGGTTCTAGGTTCCGATCTCATCTGAGACCAGCATTTCACCTCATACGTGACAGAGCTACACCCATTGGGTTTCGTGAATGTGACGAATAATTCACGTTAAAACGATCCTACATGAAGCGAGAAAACGATTTTTTGGCGTGATTTCCTTGATAGCACTCATCTCATAAATGGCAGAAACGTTCGAGCTTAATCCACTTCCATCACTCCTCTATTAACTCCAAAAAGAACAAAATGTCACAAATGTAAAAGTTCTTCCCGTTTAACACTGTTTTGTAACCCATATACAGCGCTACCCAAACTTTCAATCATGCAACATTCAAGATGTCATAGCGAGAGCAATACTAGAACCTCAAATAAAAAATAGCGATTAATAAATGCACTTGCAGCAACCCGCTTTCCAACACACCAAACAAAATCACCACCAATTTATACACCAATCTCCTTTTTCCTGGTAAATGTTGCATACAATACCAGATTACGTACTTAATATTCCCCACGTCATACGCTGTATGAGCACTGATTATAACGTTGCTGTTATTGCGTAGTATACACTCATTTTATCGAAAATATTTAACTCTGAAAATCCAAGTATCACATTAAATAACCTTATGCTTGCTAATGTGAATGCAAAAACGTCCACTGTCGATCACAGGTTTAAGCCGCAATAAGTTGCGATCACGTGGCCTGACGCTGACCAGTCGAACAGAAACTGTTCTGATCAGGACAGGCAGCCACGATCTCTTTCACGGAAATGTTCTTCCAAGGTTTTGCAACTACTGGCGATTAAGTAGACAGAGGAGGTGTGGTTTATTAAATTAGAGAAAACAGGGTTTTGCGATGCACTGTGTGACATTTACCTCGAACAGGGTTTGCGAGAGAGTAGCTCAATGAAAGGTAAAACTTCTTGTAGAACCTTTCGCATCCTACGGCGTTGTCAGTTTGCGTAAATAGCCGCTACTTGATTTCATTTCAGTGATTACGAAATCAAGTAGAATATAAGCAATAGCGACTGGATCGAACGAAGAAATGAATGTATTGAACAGGCTGTAATATACTCCAGGGAGTCAGAATTCTCATCCATTGTGGCGCACCTGCGTTACGACAAAATCATGACTTTCCCCCTTGTGGAGTTTGGTGGTCTGGTGGATTGCTGCTGGGTTGGTATACCTATCGTGTAGGTTCTGTTCCCACTCCATTCAATGATTTTTTTAACAGATAGAAATAAATCCTATTCACCTCTGGATTCGCCAAGCGAATAATGTACAACTCCATCGTAATTTCAAATTCATATTACGCATGGTATCCTTCGCTAGCGACTATAGTTTGCGTTGGGCCAAGGCAGAGGGGGAAATGATGGCATATAGAAAGTCTATCATCAGTAACCTTTCTTACACTAGTTATTTTTATTTTAGCAATGAACAAACGCCAAATAAGCTGACAGGGCACTTCTTTAATCTTTTATTTGAACTTTAAATGTTGAATATATTGGTTTTCGACAGAAATTCTATCTCGGATCTTCCCATTCATGGGATTTGATCCTTCTGTGACTATGCAGTTCCATCAATTCCTTGTTTGCTCAAGATTTGAAACTCAATGTTTCCACGTAAGGTGCGCGTCTGGGTTTGAATTCCGGACGAGCACAAAAGTTTTCATTATGCTTCAGCATAAGCACACCTAATTTCTGGTGGAAAATAAGTTTGAGTTGTAACGATTCTCTATTCGTTGACAGCAATAAAGATATGTGATGATTTCGACTCGAAATGAAACATACAACTTTTCGTCAATTCCGGTTAATACATACTACTCCTTGCTAATGGTGCAAAAGAATTCGATAGTTACGGTCTCTTCGCGTGAATTCAAAGGTGATATGTGAGAGGCCTGATTCTCACTCACTACTGAACCCTTTCTCACGTTATTCAGGTTCAAACATGCGCACATGTCGCTACTGGTGAAAGAAGGTCCATTCGTGACTAGAAAAAGACGATAGGTGCTAGGCTCGAATCCTAGGAACGCAAAAATTATTCATTTATTTCGTAATTTCAGTTTCAAACGTCTCGCTGCTGCTGAGAAAATTCGTTATCTGACGTTCGATTTTGCTTAGTTAACAGTACAATTAGGAGCTGCTTCCAAATTCCCATCCAGCACAAAACTTTGTTGCGCCATGTTACTTGTGAATGAAACAATATTTAACATCTTTCGTGGTTAGCAAACGCGGACAATTGCTGCTGAATAGGGGTCCTAACCCAGTACAAAGATTTTCGTCATGTGATTTCATGTTCAGATTTACTAACTGACACTCGATAAGAATGAGGTGTATCGTGTCTCTTTATGCCCACTCAGCAATGAAAATCAGTTCTGTGTTCGTGTCTCGGCTGGACACAATAGCTTTGCTTAGTTGCACTGCCTAGAAGTAATGGGTTTCAAACCATATCCAGAACAAAACAGTCCATCGAGTTCAATCATATGCACAACTAGGTGTTCATGAATAACGTAGATTTTGTCACTTTCTGTTTGATAACAATGGCGACAGAATACTTTGTAACTGAACATAAGTGCACGTGGCGTCATGATTAGAGTGAAACTACTAGTGATCCGTTGTTGTTGGTGAAGATAGACCGCTTGAAACAAACGACCAAACGACAGTTAGTAGATGTTTGGAAACCCTTTTACAGAGCATGAATTCTTTGAATTAAGACAGAATTCTTATTCAGACATTCTTGAAAAGTTTTTTTATTCGTAAATGAATCTAGTTTTGAGTAACGATTGCGGGATTATTTATGTGGCAGAGTTACGGGAATTTCTTGTCACAGTTATTAATAAGATGGTAATATTTTAGAAACGTCACTTACCGTAAAAATTTCAGTTGACAAGTGTTACGGATTCTCTCATCTCTAAAAAAGTGTTTCCTACCATTTGTAGTATTTGTTTGCATCAGGAGTTATTAGAATACAGGTCATGGTTCTCTAGTGGTCACTTGTAATTGTTTTGTAAAGTCGAACGACTGTAGCGGAAAGTGATTAGAGGACTTGCAAGACAGTTAAGTTATGTGGGCTGCATGCAAATCAGGCAAAAATCAGGCAAAACGCAATTCAGGGCGTTCGGATACTTTAGACCACGATAGCGTATTGCAAAATTAAAGGATCACGTTTTCGAAACCGCATAATTGTCACCCCTTGCGACACACCAGTTTTAAATTTTGCTCAAAGGTGCCTACAACCTCCCTGTGCAATGTTGCAACAGCATGGCGCCCTGTGACGTCACGCTCGGGTTCTACAGCAACAAGCTGTCGACATATCCGAAAAAAAGGCCACAGGTCAGAAGTTCACTTTACAAGTGGGTCAGTTACTCCACATTGGCAACAAATTTGACCAAACGCCGCCATGTATGTCACACCGTGGGAAGGTCGTCACACCCCGTCTTATCCACATTTCATCCCTTCTTTTGATGCCTCTGCGCTGGAGATCAGAACCGTGAGACCCAGCGCTCAAATAACGCGGTTTTCTTATGGGCGGCCGAGGAAAACATTTGAGACACATTGCTGCTCGAAATCGACACGGCCGGCCGAAGTGGCCGTGCGGTTAAAGGCGCTGCAGTCTGGAACCGCAAGACCGCTACGGTCGCAGGTTCGAATCCTGCCTCGGGCATGGATGTTTGTGATGTCCTTAGGTTAGTTAGGTTTAACTAGTTCTAAGTTCTAGGGGACTAATGACCTCAGCAGTTGAGTCCCATAGTGCTCAGAGCCATTTGAACCATTTTTTTGAATCGACACGGGAAGACCTCAGGGGGTGGCATAAACGCCATCAATGACACCACCCGTCCGCTCTGGGCATTGATTCCCACAGATTTCGCGGTCGAAAACAACAGTTCGCTGTGCGATGAGCAAAAGTGCGACGTTCTATACAATGCTGCAACCCCCTGGGTGTTTCAACCCAACTCTAGGGATATCGCGGAACTGCAACGCCATTGAATGTGATTTGTACCCTTTGGAGTGTAGTGCGAACGCAATTTTTGCTCTGGTATGTAGGGTGGAACCTCGGAACGATTCGACGAAATTTTAAAGTGATTAGAAGCAGCAGAGTGTTTTACGCTTTCTCGTGCCCTCTGTCCTGTGATCACGGGAGGGTGTAACACTGACACGTGCACGCCAGTTCGGTAACACGAACGGTGTACCCATGCGCCTCTGTTGAGCATGTTAAAAATATACATGTCACAAACTTCGACACCATTTCAGCGGCACGACTGCTCTAGAGCCTGAAGGTAGGAAAACCCCACTTAACGGGTGTCGAAGGTGTTGCCTATCCCTCGAGCGCTACAGCAGTCGCGAACATAAATTAATGTCGACGTTTCTGATAGGCATATTTTTAAGGTGCGTGGGTGTCACAGAGAGTGTTGTAGAACTGGGGGATCTTAGACGGACCCTTTGCTGTTTTATTCACGTACGTGTTACTGTTGCAACCCCACGATCACTCCACATTAGGGTGCGAAATCACAGCAATATTTCGTCGTATGGTTTTGAAGCCGACCGTTGCGACCGAGCGGTTCTAGGTGCTTCAGTCTGGAACCGCGGGACCTCTACGGTCGCAGGTTCGAATCCTGCCTCGGGCATGGATGTTTTTGATATCCTTAGGTTAGTTAGGTTTAAGTAGTTCTAAGTTCTAGGGGACTGATGACCTCAGATTTTAGGTCCCATAGTGCTCAGAGCCATTTTTTGAATGGTTTTGATCGGTGTCTAGTGGTTCCACAATGTATGCCAGAGCAAAAATTGCTGTCGCGCTACACTCCAAATGGGTCCGTAGTTCGTGGTCTAGTGCCTAACCTTGCTGCTTCTGGATCGCGGGGTCCCGGCTTCGATTCCCGCCCGGGTCGGGGACGAGGTGTTTGTGTTGTCCTCATCATCTCATCATCATTTGGGTAGTGACCAGACTGGAAATGGAGAGATTGGAACTTGAGGACTACGATGTTGAGAGCCCCACAAACGAATATCATCATCAGCTCCAAAGCGGTCAGATCACGTTTAGTGGGATTGCAGTCCCGCGATGTTCTTAGAGTAGGGTTGAAACGCCCAGAGGTCAGAAGCTGTGTCGACCGTTCTGAAGCACGTTGTATTGTTGCTCATCGCACAGCAAACTGTCGTTTTCGACAGCGAAATGTGTGGGAATCGACGTCCGATGGAAAGGGGTTCTTTCATAGACGCACTTTATGGCACTCGCCGTGACCTATGCGTGACGATTCCGACCAGTGGTGTGTCTGAAATGTTTGCCTCGGCCACCTATAAGAATACCGCGTGAATTGATCGCTGGGTGTCGCGGTTCTGACCTCCCTTCAAAAAAAGGGATGAAATGTGGGTAAGAGGGGCTGTGACAACATTTTCGTCGTGCGAGACATCCACGGTGGCTTTGCAAAGAATTGTGGTGACATTTATTGCCAATGTGACATCATTAACCCACACTACAACTCGCATATGTCGCCACGTTGCTGTTTGAAGCGTCTCCGAGCTTTTGCACCATTACAGAGGAAGGCTGTACGCACCTTTGAGCAAAATTTAAAACTTGTGTGTCGCTTTGGCAGACAATTTCATAGTTTCGAAAACGTTATCCTTTAATTTTGTTGTACAGTGTACATTATACGGGGTGATCTGAAACAGTGTCAAAAGCTTGTAAGGGCGATGGTGGGTAGTTTGTTCTGAGAAATAATTGTTGAGAAAAAAGTTCGATATGTTGTGCAGCTTCGGAGTTAATGAGCATTGAAGTTAGTCAATCTGGGTATTGCTCGCTCAAGTTCTAGCGGCCCGCCAGACACAGTTTTTAATGTCAGATTTTCTCATAGCGTAGATCATAGACTTATCACCTTTCGCTTGGGTGCAATCCATCCTATCGCACCGTGTCCAACTTCTGTATTGTTGTATTGTTCAGCTTTAGGAAACCAAACGAAGGACGCGTTTGGCGACACCGTCTCTGTCGGACCGCTCCAATTTGGGCGCGCAACGGCCTAATTACCTAACTTCTATGCTAATCAAATCGGAAACGGCGCAACGTATAGAATTTTCTTTTTCTTTACAGTTATTTCTCACCACAACCTACCCCTTCGACACCCTTACAAGTTTTCCAGACTGTATAAGACATAATGAACACTAAAGAACTAGCCCTCTTATTTGTGGGTTTTGGCTAGTGTAGGCGTCTCTTGGCTTCTCCACCGCAGCGGTTCCCTTCTCTCTCTAAACGCTGCTGCCCATGGCGCGTGGTCTGCAGTCTTGCCTTGCGGCAGCCATCCTTTCACCCGTGAGTGCTGCTGTGATCATCTCTCGCTTACGTGAGCAGCACATTGCGGATCAATCTTCGTACTGCTTGAAGGTCTTCAGTTGCATTGTGAGTGTTTATCCACTATTCCATTCATTTCTCATCAGTACGTTTACAGTGCTTCTCTGGGAGATATATTTTTTGTTCTGCTCCCTTTCCACTCTGACTTCATTCCCGTATTTGGTGTTCCCGTATTCCAGTCTCCCCTCATTCTCAAAATTCTGTGTCTGTTCGCTTTGTTCTGTGGAGATAATTAATAAGGGACAGTGTCCAGGCAGAAAGTGTATTATTCTTATTCGGTCAATGTGTGGTGTACCGTAATTTGAGAACCAACCAAATAGTCTTCTAAATGTGAGAGGAAAACCACCTAAACACTAAAATATAACTTTCCGGCGTACACATGCTTGTAACCACTGACGAGAATCCAAATATACGAGTCGTAACAGCCAGAGATTTTCTTGAGTGTCTTCTGGGTCGTGCGATTCGCAGCTCCATTCTCCGGAGTTTCTCACAGCGGTGCACAGACACAGACGGCGCATTAAAGGGAACGGAGAAAACCTGCTAACGAGTTGTTAATTGGTACGCGCGCGAATGGGACTCCGCTGGAAAAATGGCTCCCACCGGTAGAAGGGCCCTGCGTCCACGGACCAAAGCGGGATTCCTTCCTAGGAGAGCTCCATAGGTCCCTCATCAACAGCTCAGAGCATCTTCACAAGTGTTGCAAGCTCTCTGTGGTCTCTCTATAGGGTCCGTGTAAGTTTTCTAGAACTTTTGTCGTCTGGAAATGAAGTATCCATCTGTTTAAGTAAACATTTTGTTGTTAAAAATGTCTTTGTCACAAACACTGTGTGACTATTGGCATTCTGTGGAACACATTAATATTTTCATTTTACTTCTTCAGTACTCGAAGAACCAGAGTTTTATCAGTAGATGAATGCTACCTTTGCTAATTCTTAGAGAGCTTTATGGTAAGTATGTAACTACTTGTGTTTGGTTTGTAAGTTGATATAATAGTGTGGACGTGGTTTGTTTCGTGAGAATTAAAGTGGCTCGTACTAAATTCGAACTGAAAGGATACGGTGAATTGCTGCATGGTACGTTCATTTTTCTCATTCAATTGTCATACAAAAATTGATGAGAATGGAAAAATGATTACGTTGATTTCACATACTAAACATCATTTAAAACGGATACAGTTCGAATTATTTATTTGCAAGGTAACTTTCGAAAGTCAAAATTCAGCCCTGTACACACGAAATGTGTGTTTGGAGGAAGATATAGGAATCGTAATACTTTCCTATGCAAGGTCATAGTGGAGTGGTTTGGCGTCGCCTGTTACGCAGTCAGATGTGCATCACCTGAAAAAAGGGAAGCATCTAGAAGACACGGTCGGATGTCAATGTCACTTCGTACAAAAACACACCAGTGTCAGGCATGTAAATAATTAGAATTGGATATTTGTGACAGGTAGAACGGCCATTAGTGTTGCTCGTGTTTAGTGTTGTAACTAGGCCTCGAAGGATATACACTGAAGAGCCAAAGAAACTTTTACACCTGCCTAACATCGTGTAGGGCCCCCGCGAGCACAAAGAAATGCCGCAACACGACGTGACATGGACTCGACCAATGTCTGAAGTAGTGCTGAAGGGAATTGACACCCTGAATCCTGCAGGGCTGTCCGTAAATCCGTAAGAGTACGAGGGGGTGGAGATCTCTTCTGAACAGCGCGTTGCAAGGCATCTCAGATATGTTCAGTAGCCTTTATGGCTTGGAAGTCTGGTGGCCAGCGGAAGAGTTCAAACTCAGAACAGTGTCCCTGCAGCCACTCTGTAGCAATTCTGGACGTGTGGGATGATGAGTCAGGATATTTACATACGCGTCACCTGTCAGAGTCGTATCTAGACCTATCAGGGGTCCCATATCACTTCAACTCCACACGCCCCCTACCATTACAGAGCCTCCACCAGCTTGAACAGTCCCCTGCTGACGTACAGGGTCTATGGACTCATGAAATTGTCTCCGTCCCAGTACACGTCCATCCGCTCGAAACAATTTAAAACGAGGCTCGTCCGACCAGGCAGCACGTTTCCAATCATCAAGAGTCCAATGTCGCTGTTAGCGGGCCGAGGAGAGGCGTAAGGCTTTGTGTCGTGCAGACATCAAGGATACACGAGTGGGCCTTCGGTTCCGAAAGCCCATATCGATGATGTTTCGTTGAATGGTTCGCCCGCTGATACTTGTTGATGGCGCAGCATTGAAATCTGCAGCAGTTTGCGGAAGGGTTGCACTTTTGCAGCATCTTTTTCCGGACGCAGCGATTTCAGAGATTTGATGTTTTTCCGGATTCCTGGTATGGTCGTGAAATGGTCGTAGGGGAAAATCCCCACTTCACCGCTACCAAGGTGATGCTGTGTCCCATTGCTCGTGCGCCGACTGTAACACCACTTAAATCTTGATAACGTGCCATTGTAGCAGCAGTAACCGATCTAACAATTGCGTCAGACACTTGTCTTACATAGGCGTTGCCGACCGCAGCGCGGTATTCTGCATGTTTACGTATCTCTGTATTTGAATACGTATGCCTATATCAGTTTTTTGGCACTTTAGTGTATAAGCGGTGTGAACAGCGTCATACATTGAAGGACACAGAGATGCCGTGCCGTGCTGTGAGCCAGCGTTGTCAGCACGAAACAGAGTTTGAAAGGAGCCTCATTACGGGTCACTATTTGACCAGATGGTCGAATGGTGCAATACGCACATTTGTGGGGTATTCGGATGTGACAGCAGCCCGATGTTTGACACTTGGGAACGCGAGTTGAGGCTCATTCGTCGTCAAGATGCCGGCCAACCACGTCTGACCACCACAATTGGTGCACCAAGCTCGTAACAACCTTTGCACATCTGCATCTACCATCCGAGAACAAATAATGGACTGGTCGTAACATTGTATGCTATCTCATACTGTTAAGCAGAGAGTAGCAGCACATGCGTAGGCTGCCGTTACGAACGGCTGAGTTTCGAGTGGTGCCGTGACCGGGAAGCATGGACTGATGACGAATGGCGGCGCACTGTGTCCTGCGAGGAATCGAGAGTCTGCACTGCCCTGGATGACAGTCATCGGTGAGTATGGTAGCGACCTTGAGAGAAGTTCGATTCTTCCTTTTTTTGAAGAGACACAGATGTTTTATTCCTGATATCGTGGTTTGGGAAGCCGTCGGGTATGACTTCAGATCACGGCTGGTAGTGTGCGTCCTCGTGTGTTACCTCTTATGTGACAATATCGTGGTGTCATTTTTCAGCAGGACAACGCTCGTCCACACATCGCAAGTGCGTGTCTGCCAGGCACTTTATTGTGAATAGCACAGCAATCACGTAGCTGTAGATGTGTCTATGAACCGTCTGCGCGATGCTGAGGTACTCCCACGGCCAGCAAAATTCCCAGATCTGTCCCCGATTGAACGTGTATGGGGTCAGCTCGGTCCCACTGCCAGTATCCAGTATGTCAACGACCAGTTACGACAGTTGAGGGCCAGCCTGCCCCGGGAGAAGATACAACGGCTTGATGACATCCTCCCCAAACGTATGAGTGCATGCTTCCAGGCCAGAAGAAATAGCATCACATTCCCTCTCAAACCGTTGAGTTTCATATCGTTTCCTCCTCCCCTTCCGGGTGCTTTACTTTCTACGTCAGGCAGCATATTTAGAAAACAGTATTAAATAAACTAAAATATTTCCTGGTTAGTAAACTGTTTGCCAAACTATTTCTTGTTTCCACCATTTCATGTGTAAATAAATTTCCTATTAACTAATTAAATAAATGTCGTGCGGTACCAAGACCTGGCACAAGTCTTTCAACTGGACGCTACTTCGGCGATTTTTTTTTCCTGAACCTCGGACGGTCACCCATCCGAGTATTAGCTGGGCCCAATGTTGCTTAGTTTCGGTGATCGGACGGTAACCGGTGGTACCAACGTAGAGGCCGTTGGCAATGTCGTATTGTGACTATTAATTTAAGCCCGCTAATACGCTGTTCCAGTAATTTGAGTTGGTCTTAGTAATAGTTGTACCTGATCCACATGATAAAACTGTGACATTTTGTAAAGCCAGTGATATTTTCCCTCAGTTGATGACCACTGACACATGCCTGGCAGATTAAACGGTGTGCTGGACCGGGACTCGAACCTGCAATCTTTGATTTGGAGACCCACTGCTTTACGGACTGAGCTACCCAGCCTAACTTCCGACAGTATCTCTCTCCTACATTACAAACGTCACAAAAGTTGTCCTGCATACTTTGTGGGACTAACACCCCTTTCTCCCAGGGGTACTAGTCCCGAGAGACGTGCAGGAGAAATTCTGTGACATTTGGAATCTAGGGAAGAGGTTTCAGAAATAAGGCTAGAAACTCATTCGATCGCCCGTTCTCTCTACTGAGCGGATTTCAGATACTGATATTCACAAGTAGACGTGCTAAGCTGATGGCCAGCACCAAGTTCTAAACGTTATGACCGCATTTACTACACTCACTTACTTTGTGAAACTTACTAGAATTACCACTTCTTCTAACATTTCCCTATCTGTACTGACTTTAAAAAATACATTTCGAGCAGGATTCACGATAATATAACTCATTTTATACACGTTTTTGTTACCATACCAGCACAGCTGTCACGAAGACGTCTTCACTCCACGTCTTCTTGCCGTAAAGACACTAAATATGGTCCACCCAGGGCCAACGTCTCCCATTTCAAGGTACTGGCGGGAGGAGGGGGGGGGGGGGGGGGAGGGGGGCGAGGGACAGTCTCCTATTGGTTGAACCACCTGATGCCCTCTAAACTATCAACATTTTGTGAAAACCTCTGCACAGTTCTTTGCTTAGCCTTTCCCACAGATTTCTTTTACCAAAACCACCACCTTCTACAACTCTCTGGTTAGCCCTATCTTTCTATTACCCAACGTTCATACTTTATTCACTCATACTCTCATGGAGGGGTGAACAGGGGCTGTAAGAAGTTTGGCAAATCAAAATAAAACACAATTATAAGTATTCTCAGATCCAGTGACCATGGCGTATAAAAATTAAATCGAGTAACTTCTCCTTGTGCTACAGAAAACGCCGATGATCGTCACACTGCTCATCTCGTGATATTAACGAACAAGGCTTAAATGGAGCGTACTAAGAGTATCGCTTCAACTTGATCACCCAACTGCTCACAGCGATCTTCCTCTATTCTTTAAATAGGATTTCCCCTCGCCTTACCAAGTTCTTAATAGCAATTCTTAGGTAGGTCGAAGTCCGCCCCCCCCCCGGAAGCTGAGTGGTCAGCGCAACAGAATGTCAATCTTAAGGGGCCGGGTTCGATTCCCGGCTGGGTGTTCCACCATCGCTTCATCCCCTTCGACGCGCAAGTCGCCGAAGTGGCGTCAAATCGATAGACTTGCACCTGGCGAACGGTCTATCCGATTAGAGGCCCTAGTCACACGACATTTACATTTTACAGTTGGGTCCAACATGCTCTTCGTGTAATAATGAACACCACATGTTTGATAATCGGTGACATGTGCACAGGAATTCTTACGATTAGAAAGAACCCAGCCCACTAAATAAAAGGAAGCCTTGTATCATTACTAGTGGTTTCATGTAATGAATTTTACTAGAATTATTGTTCTTGTACATGGTGGCTGTGATTCTGCAGTTTGTGTGGTGTCATTGATCGATACCACCCTCAGTGGCGTCCTGCAGTTGGCAACGGAAACGCACGTCTCCGACAGACGACGATAGCGGTCGCGCGTGGACCCAGCGGAACCAATGATGTGTACCCGCTGAGCCACGCCTTCAGTGGCTCCGACTATCAGCGCCCTCTGATGCTGCGATACAGGATCGCCGGTGGCGGCTACACAGCCCAATCCCAGTCACAGTCTTCAACGCTTTCCTCGTGTATTAGTATTGGGAAAATCACACTGCAAGACGCTCTTCGTAATAGTTACACTTCATTGCCGTCTGTTCTGTTGTAAAGTTTCTTCTCGACGCTTGGAGAAAGCTTCAAGTTAAGTAAAACTTCTGTTTACCGTATTTATGTGTTCTCTAATTATTTGTGCTACTGTCCATCTTCCATATGACGACAGCTGCTGCCCCACTCTATAGCCAACATCTCCTTACCATTGTGTACGAAGTAGTACACCACAGTTTGTACCCAGTTACTTTCTCCAGTCGTGTGGTGTTGAAGTTATTGAGTGAAATGAACTCCTGTTCATAGGAGTCTACATGTCGAGTTTCACTAGATCTTCCGTCCTTTTTAATGGTATAGCATGCAGTAGTCTCATTTGGTTTCCCCTTTGTGTGGCTCTTGGATCAGTGCTGTTCAGAATTATTCATGATTCAATGACTCCCATGTGTCACTTCCTAACTCCCCCGAAGAGGGCTTTGCTGTTGATCAGATTGACAAAATGTTTAAATTATTTTCGAAGTTATTTACGGGCGCATGGAAAATTCACACTTGTTTGAGATGAATTCACTATGTCGTACGTTCAAAAAAAAGTGGTTCAAATGGCTCTGAGCACTATGGGACTTAACATCTGTGGTCATCAGTCCCCTAGAACTTAGAACTACTTAAACCTAACTAACCTAAGGACATCACACACATCCATGCCCGAGGCAGGATTCGAACCTGCGACCGTAGCAGTCGCGCGGTTCCGGACTGCGCGCCTAGAACCGCGACACCACCGCGGCCGGCTGTCGTACGTGGTAGCCGAATTTTATTGTAATAAATATCCATCTTTAGCAGGCATGACTTTCAATCAGTCTAATAGATGGTTCTGTTCGCTGCGATTTCTAATTTCTTATCTAAGCTCCACACTTTACTTTCTAGCCTGGCTGTTGAGTATTCTACAATCACAACCAGCATGTCATCATCGTATTCTATTATTCCTAACACTTGAGCGTTCTCATTCATAGTTTTTAGCAATGACTCAAGGGTTAGGTCCTAGAAAATTGGTCCACATATAGATCACTGTGGACTACTTTACTGGATATTATGATCCACAATAATGTAGGAAGCTCTGGTACAAATATTTTGGCGCCTGTATTTTTCTCAAATGGGCAAACATTGCGGTCCACCACAGGGTGAAAATGAGACCTCAATGTTAACCATGATACGGAAGACACAGTTTCTGCTACAGTTGTCCAAAATGTTGAAAGCACGATTGAAAGAGTCGTCTATGAAACTGCCTTTTCTGAAGCCGAATTAGCTCTGTAAGAGGCCGCATAGCTCTCTGTAGGACAGTAGTCTGCTGCATATCAACCGCTCCAGTATTTCACCCAAGGTGCCAAGAAGACAAATGGGTCTGTAGCCATTGGATCTCTGTAGATGCTTTTCTTAGTAATTACAGTGTATGTAGACTTCCAGACTACACGAATACTTCCTTGTCGTTGTAATTCATTCTGTAGGCGTGTGAAGAATTGAACAACTTTGTTCTTTGCTGCTTTCAGCGTTTGATTATGAATATAATCTGGACCGGTAGATTTTCCATTTTTTATCTGAATGATAGAAACTACAGCTTCTTCTTGTGCAGTTTGTAGAGCGACACTTGGGCTTTCATATGGGACATACATTTTTTCTCGTGCTTCTCTTTGGTAACTGCCATCAGTTTCGCTGTTATCTTCTGTGAGAAGGGACTTCGATATACATTCAAAGGAATGTCTCCATCCTTTAGTACGAGGGTTTTTTTTAAATTTTTTTTTAAGTAAGGGCCGTTCGCGCGTATAGTCCCGTAGTTCGCGCGGACGCCGCAACAAGCCACCGCGCCACTTGCCGGCATCCTTCCCGTTCACACTGATGCAAGTTGCAGCTCTGTAGCTGACGTGTACGCATCGCTGTGCTACTTTATAATGTTTACGATTATTGAATCGCCCGCCGCGTGTGAGATACGGTCAGTGATACGTTTTTTGACCGCGAGAAGCCTATCAGCTGCAGAAATTCATCGTCAGTTAACAGAAGTTTTTGGCTCGAATGCAGTGAGTGAAAGTAAAGTGCGTCAACGGGTTAGAGAGTTTAAAAATGGCCGTCAAAACGGCCATGACGAAGAACGCTCAGGCCGGCCCTCTGTGATCACTGATGATTTGGTGGCTGCTGTCAAAACAAAGATTCGTGAGGACAGAAGATTCACAATTTCCACTCTTTCTTTGGAATTTCCACAAGTTTCAAGACCGGTTTTGTACAAAATTGTGTCTGAAAACCTAAACTTTAAGAAACTGTGTTCTCGGTGGGTACCCAGACTCCTCACAGAGGACCACAAAGGGAAGAGATTTGCCAGTTCATTGGACTTTTTGATTCGTTACGAGGAAGAAGGGGATGACATGTTGAGTCAAATTGTCACTGGAGATGAAACATGGGTATCCCAAATCACTCCCGAAAGCAAGCGACAATCGATGGAATGGCGACACGCAACCTCACCCGTCAAGGTCAAAGCCAAACAGACGCTGTCAAAGCGCAAGATTATGGCAACTGTGTTCTGGGACCGGCGCAGTGTTTTGCTAGTGGACTTTATGCCACGAGGAGCGACAATCAACTCAGATGCCTACTGTGCAACTCTAAACAAGCTCCGCTGAGCAATTCAAAACAAAAGGCGCGGCATGCTGACAAAAGGAGTTTTGCTCCTGTACGATAACGCTAGGCCTCACACCTCTCAAAAGACTCGGGATTTGATTGATTCTTTTGGCTGGGAAGTTTTGGACCATGCACCATACAGCCCTGACCTTGCTCCTAGCGATTTTCACCTTTTCCGGTACCTGAAACACCATCTTGGCGGGCAGCACTTCAATGACGACAATGAAGTGAAAGCGGCCGTGAACTCTTCGCTGTCGGAGCAGGCGGCCGATTTCTTTGAAGAGGGAATTAAGAAGTTAGTTGTACGGTATGACAAGTGCTTAAATAAACAAGGCAATTATGTACAAAAATAGGTAAAAGTGTGTAGAATCAGAAAATAAAAGTTTTTTTACAAAAGTATTTGTATTTTTAAAAAAAATAAAAACGGTCTTTACTTAAAAAACAACCCTCGTAATACACTGAGGTGACAAAAGTCATAGGATACCTCCCAATATTGTGTCGAACCTCCCTTTGCCTGGCTTTGTGCAGCAGCTCGACACGGCATGGACTCAACAAGTCGTTGGAAGCTCCCTGCAGAAATATTGAGTCCTGCTGCTTCTCAGTGATTTGATATCGTTGTTTGGGAATATGAAGTCCACGAATGACTGCAAATTGTCTCCAAGTAGCCAAACATAACCATTTCCAGTCAACTGTTGGTTCAATTGGACCAGAGGAGCGAGTCATTCCATGTAAACTCAACCCACACCATTATGTAGCCACTACCGGCCTGATTGCTGCCTTGTTAACATCTTGGGTCCGTGGCTTCATAGGGTCTGCGCCACACTCGAACCCTACCATGAGTTCTTACCAAATGAAATTGGGGCTCATCTGAAAAGGCACAGCTTTTCTAGTCGTCTAGGGTCCAACCAATATGGTCACGATGCCAGAAGAGGCGCTGCAGGCGATATCACTTGCGTCAGCCGTCTGCTGCCATAGCCCTATAACGCTAGATTTCGCCGCACTGTCCTAACAGAATGTTAGCCATATGTCCCTCATTGATTTCTGCGCTTATTTCCCGTAGTGTTACTTGTCTGTTAGTACTGAGAACCCTGCACAAACGCCTCTGCTCTGCGTTGTCCGTGGTGAGAGATAATGCCAGAAATGTGGTATTCTCGGCTCACTCTTGACACTGTAGATCTCGGAATATTAAACAGTTTAATATTTATAACAGCTGCTTAATGTTTTACTTTTCTTTATGTTCAATGTCACTTTATTGTTTATTGACCAATTGGAAACTTCTCTGCCGGTCGGAGTGGCCGAACGGCTCTAGGCGCTTCAGTCTGGAACCGTGCGACTGCTACGGTCGCGGGTTCGAATCCTGCCTCTGGCATGGATGTGTGTAATGTCCTTAGGTTAGTTAGGTTTAAGTAGTTCTGCTTTGCTTTTTTTCTCTGCATTGTACATTAATCTGCATTAAATGACATTTTTGCAGCAGTTAGCACTTTCATATAAATCTTTTTATACCTGTTTTAGTAATTTAAAAACTCTGGCCCATTATGACCCTCGTTCATGGAACCAAGGTTCTTAATGGTTGGTTGTTGTTGTTTGTCCCAATTACTTTCATAACTTGTTCCAAAGAAATCCCGTATAAATCGTCTGTTGATCGCCATAACTTACTTCTGTTTAATCGTAAAAAAATCTTTAAATCCTTTGTGCACGGTGCTGTAATGCTGTTCCAAAGTAAACTTCCCGGGACACTCTTGACACTGTGGATATCGGAATATTGAATTCCGAAATGGAATGTCCCAACTACCATTCAGCATTTAGAGTTGTTAAATTCCGTCTTGCGGCCGTAATTACGTCGGAAACTTTTTCATATGACTCAGCTGAGTGCAAATGACAGCTCCGCCAATGCACTGCCATTTTGTACCTCGTGGACGCGGCAATACCTCAATGAGTATACGTGCATAACGCTATCCCATGACTTTTGTCATCTCAGTGTAATCTGCACACGATTTCCCATATTGTCCTGCAAATGTGTAATGATTTGTTTGTGGTTCCAAAACCTGATGCATCCTTCCTATAGGGTTTTAAAATTCCTGAATGTCATGCCTATGTACAGAGCATCACAACAATGACATTCACAATTTTTACCTCTTGATTGTTGGTTGGCTTAAGTTTGTTTGGAGAGTTTTCACAGTTTCATATGTCATATGGAGGCTTATTTATCGCAATTTCTCTACCTCATAATCAACCAGAAAAGAATTCAATTCTTGAGGTAGAGGAACCTCTGTGGAATTGCGTCTGAAGCCAATATTTGTGAATGCAAGGAAGGGCCGAAGGGGAGGAAGGAGACCCGTTAAATAAAATAAAAAATTTGGGTTAGTACTTAGGAGTTCAAGTCCCAGGTTGATTCCCAGTACCTCCGGAGGTCTTACTAAGTTAGGGAGGTATGGAATGGGGTCTATTGAGTTTCGTGAAGACAAATGAGGAGCTGTTAGCATAAAGAAGCAACGGAATCATCAGGAACTTCTGTGTAAATGGACAGAGAGAGGGGGAGGAGGAGACAGACAGAGAGAAGGGGGAGAAGGAGATGGACAGAGAGAGGGCAGGAGGAAACGGACAGTGCCTGTCTCCTCCTCCCCCTCGCTCTGTCCATTTCCTCCTCCCCTTCTCACTGTCCATTTCCTCATCCCATCTCTCTGTCCATCTCCTCCTCCCCCTCTCTATGTCCATAACCTCCACACCCTTCTCTCTGTCTGTCTCAACCTCCCCCTCTCTCTGTCCATCTCCTCCTCCCCTTCTCACTGTCTGTCCCCTCCTTCCCCGCTAACTGTCCATCTCCTCCTCCCCTTCTCTCTATCCATCTCCTCCTCCCCCTCTCTCTGTCCATCATCTCCTCCCCCTTCTCTCTGTCTGTCTCCTCCTCCCCCTCTCTCTGTCCATTTCCTCCTCCCCTTCTCACTATCCATTTCCTCCTCCCCACTCTCTGTTCATCTCCTCCCCCTCTCTCCATCCAGCACCTCCTCCCCTCCTCTCTGTCAATCTCCTCCTCCCCTTATCACGGTCTGTCCCCTCCTTCCCCACTAACTGTCCACCTCCTCCTCCCCTTCTCTCTGTCCAACTCCTCCTCCCCCTCTCTCTGTCCATCACCTCCACCTCCTTCTCTCTGTCTGTCTCCTCCTCCCCCTCTCTCTCTCCATTTCCTCCCCCCTTCTCACTGTCCATTTCCTCCTCCCCTCTCTCTGTCCATCTCCTCCTCCCCCTCTCTCTGTCCATCACCTGCTCCCCCTTCTCTCTGTCTGTCTCCTCCTCCCCCTCTCTCTGTCCATCTCCTCCTCCCCTTCTCACTGTCTGTCCCCTCCTTCCCCACTAACTGTCCATCTCCTCCTTACCATCTCTCTATCCATCTCCTCCTCCCCCTCTCTCTGTCCATCACCTCCTCCCCCTTCCCTCTGTCTGTCTCCTCCTCCCCCCTCTCTCTGTCAATTTCCTCCTCCCCTTCTCACTGTCCATTTTCTCCTCCCCTCTCTCTGTCCATCTCCTCCTCCCCCTCTCTCATTCCATCACCTCCACCCCCTTCTCTCTGTCCATCTCCCCCACCCTCTCTCTGTTTATCACCTCCTCCCCTTCTCTCTGTCCATCTCCTCCTCCCCTTCTCACTGTCTGTCCCCTCCTTCCCCACTAACTGTCCATCTCCTCCTCCCCTTCTCTCTGTCCATCTCCTCCTCCCCCACTCTCTGTCCATCACCTCCTCCTCCTTCTCTCTGTCTGTCTCCTCCTCCCCCTCTCTCTGTCCATTTCCTCCTCCCCTTCTCACTGTCCATTTCCTCCTCCCCTCTCTCTGTCCATCTCCTCCTCCCCCTCTCTCTGTCCATCACTTGCTCCCCCTTCTCTCTGTCTGTCTCCTCCTCCCCCTCTCTCTGTCCATCTCCTCCTCCCCTTCTCACTGTCTGTCCCCTCCTTCCCCACTAACTGTCCATCTCCTCCTCCCCTTCTCTCTATCCATATCCTCCTCCCCCTCTCTCTGTCCATCACCTCCTCCCCCTTCCCTCTGTCTGTCTCCTCCTCCCCCCTCTCTCTGTCCATTTCCTCCTCCCCTTCTCACTGTCCATTTCCTCCTCCCCTCTCTCTGTCCATCTCCTCCTCCCCCTCTCTCTGTCCATCACCTGCTCCCCCTTCTCTCTGTCTGTCTCCTCCTCCCCCTCTCTCTGTCCATCTCCTCCTCCCCTTCTCACTGTCTGTCCCCTCCTTCCCCACTAACTGTCCATCTCCTCCTCCCCTTCTCTCTATCCGTCTCCCCCTCCCCCTCTCTCTGTCCATCACCTCCTCCCCCTTCCCTCTGTCTGTCTCCTCCTCCCCCTCTCTCTGTCCATCTCCTCCTCCCCTTCTCACTGTCTGTCCCCTTCTTCCCCACTAACTGTCCATCTCCTCCTCCCCTTCTCTCTATCCACCTCCTCCTCCCCCTCTCTATGTCCACCACTTCCTCCCCTTTCCCTCTATCTGTCTCCTCCTCCCCCTCTCTCTGTCCATTTCCTCCTCCCCTCTCTCAGTCCATCTCCTCTCCCCGCTCTCTATCACCTCCTCCCCTTCTCTCTGTCCATCTCCTCCTCCCCTTCTCACTGGCTTTCCCCTCCTTCCCCACTAGCTGTCCATCTCCTCCTCCCCTTCTCTCTGTCCATCTCTTACTCCCCCTCTCTCTGTCCATCACCTCCTCCTCCTTCTCTCTGTCTGTCTCCTCTTCTCCCTCTCTCTGTCCATTTCCTCCTCCCCTTCTCACTGTCCATTTCCTCCTTCCCTCTCTCTGTCCATCTCCTCCTCCCCCTCTCTCTGTCCATCACCTGCTCACCCTTCTCTGTCTGTCTCCTCCTCCCCCTCTCTCTGTCCATCTCCTCCTCCCCTTCTCACTGTCTGTCCCCTCCTTCCCCACTAACTGTCCATCTCCTCCTCCCTTTCTCTCTATCCATCTCCTCCTCCCCCTCTCTCTGTCCATCACCTCCTCCCCCTTCCCTCTGTCAGTCTCCTCCTCCCCCCACTCTCTGTCCATTTCCTCCTCCCCTTCTCACTGTCCATTTTCTCCTCCCCTCTCTCTGTCCATCTCCTCCTCTTCCTCTCTCTGTCCATCACCTCCACCCCCTTCTCTCTGTCTGTCTCCTCCTCCCCTTCTCACTGTCCGTTTCCTCCTCCCCTCTCTCTTTACATCTCCTCCTCCCCCTCTCTATGTCCATCACCTTCACGTCCATCTCTCTCTCTGTCTCCTCCTCCCCCTCTCTCTGCACATCTCATCCTCCATCCTCTCCTCCCCTCTGTCCATCTCCTACTCCATCTCTCTCTGCCCATCTCCTCCTCCCCCTCTCTGTCCATCACCTACTCTCTCTTCTCTCTGTCCATCTCCTTCTCCCCTTCTCTCTGTCCATCTCCTCCTGCTTCTCTCTCTGTCCATCTCCTCCTCCCTTTCTCTCTGTCCACCTCCTCCTCCCATCTCTCTGTCCATCTCCTCCTCCCCTCTCTCTGTCCATCACCTCCTGCCACTTCTCTCTGTATGTCTCCTCCTCCCCCTCTATCCATCTCCTCCTCCTCTTTCTCTCTGTCCTTCTCATCCTCCCCTCTCTCTGTCCATCTCCTTCTCCCCCTCTCTATGTCAGTCTCCTCCTCCCCCTCTCTCTGTCCATCTCCTCCTCCCCTTCTCTCTGTCCACCTCCTCCTCCCCATCTCTCTGTCCATCTCCTCCTCCCACTCTCTCTGTCCATGTCTTCCTCCCCCTCCCTCTGTCCATCTCCTCCTCCCCTTTTCTCTGTCCATCTCCTCCTCCCCTTCTCTCTGTCCATCTCCTAGTGCCCTTCCCTCTGACCATCGCCCCCTCCCCCTCTCTCTGTCCATCTCTTCATCTCCCTCTCTCTATCCATATCCTCCTCCCCTTGTCTCTGTTCATCTCCTCCTCACCTTCTCTATGTCAATCTCCTCCTTTCATTCTCTGGGACCGATGACCGTCGCAGTCTGGTCCCTTTAATCCCACAAACCAACCAACCAACCTTCCCTTCTCTCTGTCAATCTCCTCCTCCTTCTCTCTGTCCATCTCCTCGTCCCCTTCCCTCTGACCATCTCCCCCTCCCCCTCTCTCTATCCATTTCCTGTTCCCTCTTCTCTCCGTCCCTCTCCTCCTCCCTTTCTCTCTGTCCATCTCCTCCTCCCCCTCTCTCTGTCCATCTCCTCCTCCTCTATGTCTATCTCCTCCTCTCTTTTCTCTCTGTCTGTCTCCTCCTCCCCCTCTCTCTGTCCATCTCCTACTCCCCTTCTCTCTGTCCATCTCCTCCTCCTCCTCCTCTGTCTGCCCATCTCCTCCTTCCCCTCTCTCTGTCCATCTCCTTTTCTCCCTCTCTCTGTCCATCTCCTCCTCCCCCTCTCTGTCCATCTCCCCCCTCTCTGTCCATTTCCTCCCCCCTCTCTGTCCATCTCCTCCTCCCCCTCTCTCTGTCCATCTCCTCCTCCCCTTCTCTCTGTCCATCTCCTCCTCCTCTCTCTGTCCATCTCCTCCTCCATCTCTCTGTATTCATCTCCTCCTCCCCTGCTCTCTGTCTGTCTCCTGCTCCCTCTCTCGTTGTCCAAATCCTCCTCTCCCCACTCTCAGTCTGTTATGGCGTAAAGTCAACGCTGGCACGCCAGTCGGGATTGACAGGGAAGAGAAAGGCTATGAGAAGAAGTCAGCCAATCCTATGTTGACCGCGACAACGCGACAGAAGCGGCCCCTACGTTAAGAGGACAAAGCGCCGCACCCGACAGGTGGCAGCCCACTTCTATGTTAACCACTTCGTTAGCTATCTCTATGAGTTAATCTGTTCTGAAGAAGACTGATTATTTTGTATGTCGCTCTTTGCTTGCGACACATCTGTCAATGTTAACTGTTGTATTGCCTTGTTGTAATAAAACTCATTAATAAGATTTGTTTGATTGTGTGTCTAGCGTACGGAGTATGCAGGATACCTATATACAACAACATTGGCGACTACATCTACATCTTCACCTACATTGATACTCTGCAAATCACTTTTAAGTGCCAGGCAGAGGGTTCACCGAACCACCTTCAAAATTCTCCATTATTCCAATCTCGTATAGCGCGAGGAAAGAACGAACACCTATTATCTTTCCGCACGAGCTCTGATTTCCCTTATTTTATCGTGGTGATCGTTTCGCCCTATGTAGGTCGGTGTCAACAAAATATTTTCGCATTCTGAGGAGAAAGTTGGTAATTGAAATTTCGTGAGAAGATTCCTCTCCAACGAAAAATGCCTTTGTTTTAATAATGTCCACCCCTAGTCCTGTATTATTTCAGTGACACTCTCTGCCCTATTTCGCGATACTACAAAGCGTGCTGATCTTCTTTGAACTTTTCCGATGTACTCTGTCAATCCTATCTGGTAAGGATCCCATACCGCGCAGCAGTATTCTAAATGAGGACGGACAAGCGCAGTGTATGCAGTCTCCTTAGAAGATCTGTCACATTTTCTAAGTATCCTGCCAGTAAAACGCAGTCTTTGGTTGGCCTTCAGCACGACATTTTCTATGTGTTCTTTCCAATTTAAGTTGTTCGTAATTGTAATTCCTAGATATTTAGTTGAATTTACGGCCTTTAGATTTGACTGATTTCTCGTGTAACCGAAGTTTAACGAATTCCTTTTAGCATTCATGTGGATGACCTCACACTTTTCGTTATTTGGGATCAACTGCCATTTTTCGCACAATTCAGATGCGTTTTCAAAACCTTTTTGCAATTGGTTTTGATCTTTTGATGACTTTATTAGTCGATAAACGACAGCGTCATCTGCAAAAAACCTAAGACGGCTGCTCAGAATGTCTCCCAAATCGTTTATGTAGATAAGGAACAGCAAAGGGCCTATAACACTACCTTTTGGAACGCCAGAAATCACTTTTGTTTTACTCGATGACTTTCCGTCAATTACTACGAACTGTGACCTCCATGACAGGAAATCACAAATCCAGTCACTTAATTGAGACGATATTCCATAAGCACGCAATTTCACTACAAGCCGCTTGTGTGGTACAGTGTCAAAATGCTTCCGGAAATCCAGAAACACGGAATCGATCTGAAATATCTTGTCAATAGAACTCAACACTTCATGCGAATAAAGAGCTAAGTGTGTTTCACAAGAAGGATGTTTTCTACACCCATGTTGACTGTGTGTCAATAGACCGTTTTCTTCGAGGTAATTCATAGTGTTGGACACAATATATGTTTCAAAATCCTGCTGCGTATCGACGTTAACGATACGGGCCTGTAATTAAGTGGATTACTTTTACTACATTTCTAGAATATTGGTGTGACCTGTGCAACTTTCCAGTCTTTGGGTACGAATCTTTCGTCAAGCGAACGGTTGTATATGATTGATAAGTATGGAGCTAATGCATCAGCATACTCTTAAAGGGACCTAATTGGTATAAAGTCTGGACCAGAAGACTTGCTATTATTAAGTGATTTAAGTTGCTTCACCACTCCGAGGATATTTACTTCTACGTTACTCATGTTGGCAGCTGTTCATGATTCAAATTCTGGAATATTTACTTCGTCTTCTTTCGTGAAGGCATTTCGGAAGGCTGTGTTTAGTAACTCTGCTTTGGCAGCACTGTATTCAATAGTATCTCCATTGCCACCGCGCAGAGAAGGCATTGATTGTTTCTTGCCGCTAACATACTCCACATATCATCAGAATGTATTTGGATTTTCTTCCAGGTTTCGAGACAAAGTTTCGTTATGGGAACTGTTATAAATTTCGAGCTTCTGTGAAAGATCGCCAATCTTGGAGATTTTCTGTCTGTTTAAACTGAGCACGTTTGTTTAGTTGTTTCTGCTACAGTGTTCTGAACCGTTTTGTGTACCAAGGAGGATCAGCTCCGTCGTCTGTTAATTTATTTGGTATTAACCTCTCAATTGCTGCCGACACTATTTCTTTGAATTCAAGCCACATCTGATCTACACTTATATTATTAATTTGGAAGGAGTGGAGATTGTCTCTCAGGAAGGTGCCAAGTGAATTTTTATTTCCTTTTTTGAATAGGTATATTTTTCATTTATTTTTGGAGGATTTGGGGGTCACAGTATTCAGTCTCGCTACGACCTGTGTTCACTAATCCATCTATCGGTTTTGATGCTCGTTATTAACTCACGGTTATTTGTTGCTAAGAGGTCAGTGTGTTTTCACAACCGTTTGCTATTCGCGTGGGCTCATGAACTAATTGCTCGAAATAATTTTCAGAGAATGCATATAGCACAACTTCGGATGATCTTTAATGCGTACCTCCGGAATTAAACAAATATTTTCGCCAACATATAGAGGGTAAATTAAATACACCACCAACTATAATCGTATAAGTCGGGTACGTGTCTCAAATCAAACTGAAGTTTAAAACTTTGAACATAGCTGCTAAGGTTCAGGGACCGTGTCAGAATTATATTGTAACAAATAAGCCCTCGGTCACAAATATTGAGTCAAAATTGACCTGGTTTCGACGCTACTATGAGCGTCGTCTTCAGAATTAGACTAAATGTACTAAAACATTAGGTATATAGTACATTAATAAAATTAAAGTTTGTACTGACTCGCAAAGATGCAGTACTTACAAGTCACATATTAAAAAAGATCTAAGCCGGAAAGGCGACGTCTTGAACACTTGTGACATGGCGAGCCGCTAAGGGCTGCTCGTACTGCGAACAAGGGTTGCAACAAGTCACAATATCGGTTACTTCCCTGTTGCTGCTTCTGTCTCTGTCGGCTACTGCTGCCTGACTGACTAGGTGAACGATACCATAGTGACAACCTGTTAACAGAGCCACCTGCTGCCACAGATTGTCTCTGTTTTCTGTTGGCTTTTCTGTTTTGTTGGAGCCTTAATTCTACCTTGTCTTTTCTTTGCAGCGGTGTGTTTACATGTTTTAACCATGTCTCATATAGTGTTTTTTCTATTCAACATTTTCAGGTGCGCGTTGCAGAAATTTTCTGTACTTGTGTGCTTATTTTTATTGCTTGCATTGTCTGTTTATTGCATTTGCCTATTCCAAAATGAGCAAACCACCTCTACCACCCTCCCTCAGGCACCTCAGATGCAAGCGGTAGATGCAACGCAGCTAACACACATGTTTCAGTTTCAGACGAAGCATACTGCAACCCTTCTAAACACAGTACAGCAGTTACTCGCCAACCAAGCAACAAATGCAACAATTCTAGCTCCAAGTGCCATACCGCCTTTTCGCCAGTTTAACGAAAAAGAAGAGGAATGGCTCGAGTGGTTGCAACAGTACGAAGTCCACATCATTGCCCACAAAGTTTCAGGTACTGTGAAACTACATTATTTTTTGTCAGTGATAGGAAATTCAGTCTTTCGCCTCATTCAGAAATTGTTCCCTAACGCCACTCCAAGTGAACTTTCCTACGATCAGGTTGTAGGTTCTCTAACTAACTATTATAACCAACAAGTGAATGTGGTGGCAGCTAGGTACCAATTTTTTGTTGCAAAAAAAGCTCAGAACTTATCGCGAGTGGGTAACAGATTTGCAGGATATGCCGAGGAAATGCAAACTCAAATGAGCTTGTGGTGCTTTATATTCAAATTTTTTGCTGCGTGACGTGGTCGTGTACAATGTAACTGATGTCAGATTTAGAGAACAGATTTTGAAACAGTCAGATCCATCATTTCATCACGTAGTGCAAGTTCTAGATCAATATGATTCAGGTGCCATAGCAATCGATAAATTTGAGCAGGCACCAATTTGTCGTCCCTTGCTCACGACTGGCCCGGTAGGCAACAACAGCACGCATGTGCCAAGCTGCGTAAACAGTTCTCTAATTGGGCGGCTACATCAGTGAATAGAATTAAGTCATAGTCCGTCCAGACAACCACAGTGTTACGCTTGTGGCAAGAAAGATCACATACAATCCGTATGTTTGCAATGGGACAAACATAAGAATTCTGCCCACTCACTAAAATCTAGTCACAAGGCCCATGTAGTCAAACCAGTGTATTCAAAGCCTGCTGCAGGCATTAGCAAACCTAAGAAGCACATAGTTTCTTCAGTGCTACGCCAGTCCAACAAACGTTTTGTTCATTTGCATCGTAGTGGAAAACGAGCGAAATTTCAGTTGGACATGGGTGTCTCTGTTACTTTGCTGAATCGTACCACTGATGGCTTATAATGGACAAGACATTCCCTTTCTCAGAAAATGTAATTTTCCTGCCATGTATCGCTCGCATAAGCAAACTGTCACTTTTACTGTGTCACAATCAGGCGATTGTGAGAACATATTTTGCCTTGGTTCGTTTGATTTGTTTAGCTTTTAAATTCAGGACAATGTGTTGTCAGTGACTACATTCAATGCTAAGGACAGTGTAACTAGCTTGCTGAAAGAATTCCCTAAATCTTTTCTGAAGGTTTAGGCAAAGCTAACAATTTTGTTGCACAAATGAATATGAAAGGCAATGCTCAGCCGAAATTTTGTTGGGCGAGAACTGTTCCCTTTGCATTACGGAACAAGCAGCTGCTGAATGAACTTAAGGAATTGCAAGGTAGCGGAGCTATCAATGGGCAAGTCCACTGATTTTGCTCCCGGACAAGTGTGATTTTTTAAAACCTGAGTTGCAGTATCCCGGTCATGCCATAAACAGTCAAGGTGTACATCCTCTTCAGTCACATTTGTTCGCCATACGTGACCTGCCAGTTCCTGGCAATGTCACAGAATTGCAGTCTGTCTTAGGGAAAATTAACTATTATAATCGGTTCATACCGAATGCTGCACAAATCGCAGCTCCATTGCATCGCTTGCGTCGCAAGGACGTCCCCTTTGTTTGGACAGATGAGTGCCAAGAAACTTTTCAAAAACTTAAATATGCATTGCTCAGTGATCGATGCTTGGTTAATTTTGATCCTGACAAACCAATTGTGTAGCAAGTTGACACTTCCTCTTATGGAACCGTTGCAGTGCTTTCGCACAGACTTAGTATAAAGACAGGCCTATTGCTTTCGCATCAAAGTTGTTGTCCAAAGCTCAGTGTAACTATCCACAAATAGAGGATGAGGAGTTGGCTATTGAGTATGGTGTCACCAAATTCCACCACTATTTGTATGGCAGGAAATTCTACCTAGTGAAGGATCACAAGCCATTGCAGTCCTTGTTTCATCCGACGAAGCCGGTTCCTGTACGAGCTGCCCAAAAATTGCAAAGATGGGCTTTGTTGTTGCCTCATACGAGTACGAGATTGTGTATCGTTCCACAACACAACATGGTATTTTGTATGTCGCCCTTTGTTTGCGACACATGTGTCAAAGTTAAGTGTTGTGTTGCCTTGTTGTAATAAAACTCATTAATACAAGTTGTTTGATTGTTTGTCTAGCGAACCGAATATGCACGATTCCTAGAAACAACACTGTCCATCTCCTCCTCCCCCTCTCTCTGTCCATCTCTACCTCTCCCCTCACTCTTTAAATCCCCTTCTCCTCCACACTCTGCCCATCTCCTCCTCTCTCCTCTCTCTGCCAATCTCCTCCTCTCCTCTCTCTCTCTGTCCATCTCAAATGGTTCAAATGGCTCTGAGCACTATGGGACTCAACTTCTGAGGTCATTAGTCCCCTAGAACTTAGAACTAGTTAAACCTAACTAACCTAAGGACATCACACACATCCATGCCCGAGGCAGGATTCGAACCTGCGACCGTAGCGGCCCCGCGGTTCCAGACTGCAGCGCCTATAACCGCATGGCCACTTCGGCCGGCTGTCCATCTCCTCCTCCCCTTCCATCTGACCATGTCCTCCTCCCTCCTCCGTCTGTCCATCTCCTCCTCCACCTCTCTCTGACCATTTTCACACCTCCCCTCGCTCTGTAAATCACCTTCTCCCCCTCTCTCTGTCCATCTCCTCCCCTCCCTTCTCTCTGCCAATCTCCTCCTCTCTTCTCTCTCTGTACATCTCCTCTTCCCCCTCTCTCTATCCTTCTGCCCCCTCTCTGTCCATCTCCTCCTCTACCCTCTCTCTATCCATCTCCTCTTCCCCCTCTCTCTGTCCATTTCCTTCTCCCCTCTCTCTCTGTTCGTCTCCTCCTCCTCTTCTCTCTGTCCATCTCATCCTCTCCCCTCTCCCTGTCCATCTCCTCCTCCCCCCTCTCTCTTTCCATTTCCTTCTCCCCCCTCTCTCTCTCTGTGCATCTCCTTCTCCCCTCTCTCTCTGTCCATCTCCTCCACCCCCTCTCTCTATCCATCTTCTTCTTCCCCTCTCTCTGTCCATCTCCTCCTCTCCCTGATCACTGCCAGTCTCCTCCTCTCCTCTCTCTCTCTCTGTTCATCTCCTCCTCTCCACCTCTCGTCTCTCTCTCTTTCTTCATCTCCTCCTCTCCTCTCTCTCTCTGTTCATCTCCTCCTCTCCCCTCTCTCTGCCAATCTCCTCCTCTCCTCTCTCTCTCTTTTCATCTCCTTCTCTCCCCTCTCTCTGTCCATCTCCATCTCTCCTCTCTCTCTGTTCATCTCCTCCTCCCCCTATCTTCATCCATCTCCTTCTCACCCTTTCTCTGTCCATCTCCTTCCATCCTCTCTCCCTGTCCATTTCCTCCTCTCTCCTCTCTCTGTCCATCTCCTCCTCTTCCCTTTCTGTCCATCTTCCCCTTCGCCATTATCTGTATATATTACAAGCCCCTGATATCCTCTTTCCCGCTCTCTGTTTGTTCATCACCTCCTCCTCCCTCTACTATCCTAGCTATCACCCTCATTAGGATGTTGCTGGTTCTTACCCTCACAATATTTCTTTCCAAATAGTAAGTAGTAGGCTGGCAGAAAAAATTAGTGCTTCATGTAAAGGTTTCCATTTTTCTCAAGATTTATTGCTGCAACAGTGCACATGGTGTGCACGAAATGTTTAAGTTTACAGATCAATAACATAAGATGTTCTGAGGTACCAGGTGTTGACCCATGCGAAACACCCATATTAGTTCGTGATGTATCCTCCAAGGACGGCAATGCAGGTGCTGACTCTGCCATCCAGTTGATCGTATAGATGAGAAATGCTGTCTGGGGATGCGTTATGCCACGCCTGCTCGACCTGTTCGTGTAGTTCTGTCAGAGTTGTTGGCTGACGAGTTGCACGAGTCACTTCTTGTCCTATCGTATCCCACACGTGCTTGATAGGATACAAGTCCGGAGATCGTCCTAGCCAGGGAAGTTACTGCAGGTCTTGCAGATCATGTCGAGTTTCACGGGCAGTTTGTGGATGTGTATTATTCTCTTGGAAAAATAGATCACCTTCTTCTTGCAAGAAGAGCAAAGGAGTTGGTCTGACAAAATTCTGCACGTACCAAGCGCTGGTTAGCGTTACATGCAGCAACATGAAAAGTGAACGACAGTTGTAGCTTATCCCACCCCATACCACAAGCCCTGGGGTGGGGCCGGCGTGCCTTGGGCGAATCACTCTACGAGACAGCATCCACCAGGTCTACGTCGTATGCACTAACGACCATCACCTGCGTGCAGACAGAATCTGCTTTCATCACTGAAGACCAGGGAGTGCCATTGCACCTCCAAGTGATCCTCTGATAGCACCAGTGGAGCCGTGCATGTCGATGCTGCGGCGTGAGTGTAAGACGTGCATGTCCGTAGTCCCACTGTTCGCAACAGTTCGTATTGACAAGTCTGTGCTCACAAGCCCTCGTATCTGTTCCATGGTGCCTGTACGACCTGCCACTGCTGCCCTTACAATAAGATGATCCTGGCAGGCGTCTGCGCTGCGCGGACGTCCGGAACCTCGTCTACGGGTGTGAAAATGTTCTCGTGACCACTGATACCAGCATCGCTGGACAACTGATGCAGCACGTCCATCGTGTGTGGCCATTCTCCGAAAGCCCCAACCCCCCACTCGGAAGGCTGCGATTTGACCCCTTTCAAACTCACTTAATTGGTTGTAGGAAGCACGAGTACATCTCTTTGGCATGGTTGCCTGCTTCCTTCACACGTTTGTACCACACCCGCTGCGAGCATTTCGTATTAAATTGCAGACACAGACGGCGTTCTGATAGCTATGCCCCTACACTATCTGTTGGCGGACGATACTGAAACCATTATCAGTATATCTGCTATCCCCTACGTGGTATCTGTCGTCATCGGATCAAAATCGACGTCTTCTTTCCAGGTATTCTAAGTTTTTTTCTGATAGTGTGTATGTACCAAGTTTGATTGAAATGGATCCAGGAGTTCAGCAGGAGCTTTTTACCCGTGGCTTCTCCCGCGTACACACATTTCACTTGTAATTCACATTATTTAATATATTTTCAGAGATGAGCAAAATAGATTATTAAAAGGTATAAAAATACCTGGTTATTTTTTCTATTTCAAATGTACATACAAAATGGTTTTAAATCCAAGTATTTAAATACAAAATGGAGCATATGTACTTTCAAAATACCTTTACTGAAATAAAATACCTCTAGTTAGCGAATATTTTACATGCCCTTTATTTCACTGATTTTACTACCAATAATTGTTCAAATATTTCATGTTTCATGATTCGCCTGTGTCCGCATTATCATCCCATCAAAGGAAAACAGTCCTTCACCGGGAGCGGAACTTGGTAAACAAGTACTATAAGATTCAATTAATGCTTTTCTTATCAGAATGTTGTAAGTTCTTCCCGTCCATTTTTTCTCCTTGTTTCATCATCCGCACTTCTGAAATCAACAGTCTTTAATGTATTCTCTGCTTGCCTTCGGTATCCACTTCAATGTGAAGAAAGAATAAAATATGGGTGCTAATATGCCATCTTTTGCTTATGGTTCCTCTAATTTATAGAATCTCTCCAAATGCCGATTAAGACTTTCTTTAGTAACTTCTATGAGCACACCACACTGTTTCCAAGCTGCTTAGCATTCTTTGCATTCTCAGTAGATCTTGCAGTAGACATCTATAGTAAGTGCTTTTACCTCCTTCTAAACTTCCGATGGCATCAACAATACATTTTGAACATCTTCTGTATTCATAAGAAATTGTATTTCAATTTCTTTAAAAGCTGCCAATCCGATTTTCCTTAAAGTTTCATTTAGAGTAGGCTCGACTGTGAGTAGACCTTGAATAGAATTATAGTATCATGTTGGTCATGCATAAGTAAGAGATGCTCCAGGTGATTCTAAATAGATTTCACAAGCTTTTGGAGACCTTGAATACAGATTACAAAGTGCTAGACATTTTGGTATGGGTACATGATAAGCTTTTTTATATGAGTTGCTTTGAGAACTGGCCTTATCTATATCTCCCGAAGCTATTAAACGTAATGTGCGTGTGTGACGCACCTCTCATGATTAGGCAGTAGAAACCTTCAGATGTCTCCAGAAAGTGTCTTCGTGTTAACACATAACCATCATCATCTTTATCAACATTATCATGCACAACTTCAGTATTTTCAGTATGAGATGAAACTCTTTCACTTGTTCCTGTATCCGAATCTTTTCCATATATTTTAAAAGTTTTGATGGTATTTGATCCATTGTCGGTAATAGTCTTCACGAATTTTATCAGCTTTGAATCAGATTCAGAATCACTGTCCAAATCTGTTCAGCTACTGTATCGTAATTGTGTGTTGCCTTAAACCTCTTGCAAGCCAGAACTACACTTTTTCGTTCAAATGATTCACAATCAATCCAGTGAAACATTATACCCAGATAGCTTCTCTTGGATAATGACGAAGTATTAACAATGGTCCATACAAAATCAATCTTTTTTAAAACTTCGTTCGTGTTCTCTAGGTATTCATTGCACTGTTCTGCAAGTTTTATTACATTTTTTTCCGTGAGATCATTTTTGGAGTGACAGATAACTTCTGTGCACCTTCAGTAAGAGCCTCAAAAGATTCATTTTCTGTAGCTGATATTGGTGATATCCACTAAGAAATTCAGAAGTAACTTGTCAAAATTAACTGACTTGTGTAAGGTGGCTGGAAGGGTGTTTTGCTTCATTCTTAGTATTTTAGATGATTTTGGCCCCACCGGCATCATAAACACACTTCCTCTTCTTTTTTATATTCAGCGTTGAGTTTCTCATATTCCCCTAATAGATCCGCATGCCCTTTTCTCTACAAAAGTAAAATTAATACACTGACGGAAAAAAACGAGTTTGAACGAGGTAGTGTAATAGGGGCGCGAGAAGCTGGATGTCCCTTCTGCAGTATTACAGAAAGGCTTGGCAGGAATTTAGTGATTGGTGGCAGGGCGGTCACGGGAATGTATGGTCGCAAGAAGACTAGGCCCCGGACGGTCACGTGGTACTACCGAGAAGGAAATCTGAATACGTTTTTCGGAGGACGTCCTTCAACGGTTTGTTTATGGTCCCTTTTAATACTTGTAATTTTGAACTGCATGTAATGTATTCGCCGCTGCGAATATAGACAACCATCAGCTGTATAGTGGAATGATGACAATGAAAATTTGTACCGGACCAGGATCGAACCCGGATTTCCCGTTTATCTTCATCAATCGCCTTACCGTTAGACTATAAGAGCAGGAATCATGGCCAGACCCAAAGTTCTAGATGTCGTCAATCATGTATCTACAACCTGCACTCGGATATCCACTATGTATATTCCCGTACAGGAGAGACATTTTACTTGAAAGTCGCTTGTCGAGTGTTGGCTGATAAATAAGATACTGCAGTGGCTGAGTTATTCCGAATTACGATGCATTGTTCCTTCAGACATGCATTTCAAATACACACATTAAAAAAAGTTTTGCATCACCCCGGTTCCTAGAACTCCTGAAAATAGACGTTGACTGTGGATATTGTATCACAGACACAGCCCCTTTAACTGTTCAGAGATATCACTAAACTCGCCCAAAGATGTAAACAACCATACCTGAGCAGCACTGATTAGGCGGAGGTTCGCGTCCGCATTGTTACTTTCTGGCAGGAAGGGCTCTCAACAAAGGAAGTGTCCAGGCGTCTCGGAGGGAACCAAAGCGATGTTGTTCGGACATGGAGGAGATACAGAGATACAGGAATTGTCGATGACATGCCTCGCTCAGGCCGCCCAAGGGCTACTACTGCAGTGAGTGACCGCTACCTACGGATCGTGGCTCGGAGGAACCCCGACAGCAACGCCACCATTTTGAATGATGCTTTTCGTGCAGCCACAGGACGTCGTGTTACGACTAACACTGTGCGTAATAGGCTGCATGGTGCGCAACTTCATTCCCGACGTCCATGGCGAGGTCCATCTTTGCAACCACGGCACCATGCAGCGCGGTACAGATGGGCCCAACAACATGCCGAAACGGCTGTACGATACGTGAATGCCATCCTCCGACCGATAGTGCTACCATATCGGCAGCATATTGACGAGGCATTCGTCTTCATAGATGACAATTCGCGCTCCCATCGTGCGCATCTTGAAAATGACTTCCTTCAGGATAACGACATCGCTCGACTAGAGTGGACAGGATGTTCTCCAGACATGAACTCTATCGAACGTGCCTGCGATAGATTGAAAAGGGCTGTTTATGGACGTTGTGATCCACCAACCACTCTGAGGGATTTACGCCGAATCGCCATTGAGGAGAGGGACAATTTGGACCAATAGTGGCTTGAGGAACTTGTGGATTGTATGCCACAACGAATGCAGGCATTCATCACTGCAAGAGGACGTGCTACTGGGTATTAGAGGTACTGGTGTGTACAACAATCTGGACCACCGCCTCTGAAGTCTCATTGTATGGTGGCACAACATGCAATGTGTGGTTTTAATGAGCAATAAAAGGGTGGAAATGATGTTTATGTTGATCTCTATTCCAGTTTGTTGTACATGTTCCGGAACTCTCGGAACCGAGGTGATGCGAAACTTTTTTGATGTGTTTATATGTATTTTACTTAATTCATATCTCTGCAAATTTCACACACGTTTGTAAACCTATTTCACCTGTACCTCTTAGCGAATTTCCCCATTCGTTTCGCTTTCAGGCGATCGCCGTAGCATTAGGCTACCCGAGCACGCTCCACGGCCAAACCCAAACTTTTATATGTCATGAACAACGTGTTTGACCGCTCGCGATGAGTGAGAAATCCGGATTCGAGTACCTGTCCGGCACAAATTTTCACTATTACCACTTCATTATACAGCTCACGGTTGCCTATATTTCGTGCATTTCATGCCGGCTGTATACACCGCAATGTCTGCTCCTCCAAACATGAAAGCATGTCGAAGTAACATTGCATCGTAATTCGAAATAACACAGGCACTGCAAAATCGTACTGTAGTTCTGAAGTTATTCCACCAGGTGTTACAACAAGATCTGTCTTTTGTGCAGCAAGTTTATCCTTTACCTTAGCAGTTAGATGTCTCTTAAAAGCATTCAAAACTAGCCTGGCTCTCTTATAAAGCATTGCAGCAGGTCTGCGATTCCAAACAGTAGACAGTCAACCATCAGTTGCGTTGCCACTCAGTTCTTTTCTTGGCAGCGAATCATTAAGGCCATAGAAAAGTGTACTTTGGACACGGTTTTTCTCTTCAGAATGACATAAGGGCTAACTTCCCCCCTCCATCGGCTGTAACAGCTAACATCACAGTTATTCTTTTCTTTCGTTGCCGGCTCCACTTAATGAGATTCTTTTCACCCCTTTACCGTCGTATTTTTCCGCATCTTAAAAAATACTGGCCTTTCGCCAGCATTGTCAGTCTGATGAAATGGGTACGAGTAACACTTTCGCAGCTGGAAGTTGACCAACTTCTCCTCGAAATCTGCTGGCATTCTCTGTTCTGGTATAGTACTTCGTGGCTGAGCAAGGCCATTTCTCCCTATAAACCGACGGCACCAACCAATACCCGCACGAAATTCTCGTTGCGACACGTTAAAGACTTTTGCGACTTCCAAGGCCTTCAACTGCAAAATTTCTCATTAAGATAGGCACTTCCCTGTTATCTTGCACGTAGGAAAGAATAGTAGCTTCAAATACCGGATACTTGCCACGTTTCGAACCCCTGAACCATTTTCTCGGTGAAACTGCCTTCTTCCACTTTTCTTGTGGAGCAACCCAGCGTCGCCCATTAGATTTGTCAAGTCCATACTTTCTTCCGGCCTCTCTGTTGGTTGTAGTTTTGGCATAACTCACAACTGCAAGTTTGAAGTTTGCATCGGAACTACGTGGAATTTCTTGACTTTATGTTGCTTTTCGCTCTAAATGGTCTTTCATATCGTCATAAATCAGGTTTTCTTACCAGCATCCAACTAAAACTGAATTATAAGCTAGCGAAACAATACTGGTAGACCTACACAATGTTAACGCCAATGATACACCGCTAAAAGTTTGCATTCTTGCGTAATAAAATGCCTTGTCGCCAGAATCGGCTACAGACGCTAGTTGTATTGTTGCAAGTCAGCTTAATTTTTGTACAAGAATCGTTTGTAGAAAGACAATGTAGCCAATGTAAGCGGCACCCTAACTTTTCCAGGGTGAAATTTGGATAAAAAGTGTGGCTTATTTTCGGATCAATACGGTATGTGTAAAGTTGGTTGCAAGTACTCTAATTCTAAAATACTGGATGCAGAAAGTCTGGCTACTTGCGCAGTGTTGGCTACGCTTTTTTTCTCATTCCCTCCCACACGTCTTTGAGAGGTAGATGGTTCTTACCCCAATAGTAGTTCTTTCTAGACAGTATATGTGTACCAAGTTTGTTTGAAATCGATCCAGTGGTTTAGGAGGAGATGTGGAACATACAGACATACATACATGCATCCTCTTTTGTAATATGTATGGATGTTTGCTATGACCGTCTGCAATTAATGGTTTCATAAATAGACTTTTTTCAGATAAAATTAGCAGAATGGTTCAAATGGCTCTGAGCACTATGGGACTTAACATCTGAGGTCATCAGTCCCCTAGAACTTAGAACTACTTAAACCTAACTAACCTAAGGACATCACACACATCTATGCCCGAGGCAGGATTCGAACCTGCGACCGTAGCGGTCGCGCGGTTCCAGACTGCGGCGCCTAGAACCGCTCGGCCACCCCGGCCGGCAAATGGAGTCAAGTTTGTGAGGTACGCTCCAGTGGTTTGGTAAGCCTACTTGAAACTGATCGACGAATGTGCGTGCATGCAAGCTACCGCCTTCTTCCTTGAAATGTTGAAATTTTCTAACTGTAAGGAAGTGGTCTGTATCATATCTACTCATAAATCCGGTTTGTGGCTGATTCATGGACTCAAATAATCTGCCACTGCTTGTGTCGTCGTGTTTATTCTCTGGTAATCTACTGCCTGTCTGCCTATTCTCAATTTCCTGATTCATATCCGCGTCATATCGTATCATTGGTGAACAAAAGTGTTGTTCGTGTGTTTCTACTCTCGTCGTTCGCGGTATAGTACCTGTGCTGCTATTATGTTGTGTCATTGGATGTACTGGTTCAGTGGCCTGTCTTTCGATTGGTATCGGCTGAATGTGTGTGTTCCGTTTTTCTAGATACTGCGCCTGGTCCTGTGGCATGTCATGTATTACTTTAATCGGGGTTTTCTGTTTCGATTTCTGCGCGAGTGTTACGTCTAGCCTTGGTTCTACTTGAACTTTCTTAGACGGCGCGTGTTCGTGTACTGAATTAATGCTTGACGTGTCAGTTGTTTCGCTACAGGTGTAATCAGTCTCGATCTTTTCTTCGATAGTTTGTATCAACTCTGTTCGAAGCTTTTCAAACTGATCTTTGTTTTTAAGATCTATTTTACTGATCCGCTGATCATATTTTTTCAGTGCAACCTGATTCTGTTTCGTCATGCTAGCGTTCATTTTTGTAACCTCTCCATGATCGCGTCCTGTCCTGTAACACTACCTTCTGCTGAACTATGTATTCTCGATCTATTGTTTTCTACTCGGTCAGTTACGTCGTTTACTGGGCTATGCTGCGGCGTTTCTAAGTTGGATAACTGCAATAACCCGTGCTGTCTGTGTTGAGGACTACTTACGTTTGTCATTGAACCATTACGTGGCGCAAACAACTCCGCATTCTGCCCTCTCTGTTGCGTATGTCTTGTGTTTGCAGGTACAGTTGCGTCTGTTACGGAAAATTTTCGTGGCGCTCGTAACTCCACAAAATTCTGTGTCTGTTGTTGGGGCATATTAAGATTGTGTACGAATAGGTTCGACGTATTCTAAATGATCCCCTCTTCCTCACTGTCTACTTCTCTTTGAACATTAGCTAACTGCCGGTTCATTGACTGTATTGACGCGTATTCTGTCCCTGAATATGCGGCAAACAAACGCGTTTCCTGTGCTCGTTTCGCTTCTAATCTTTGCCATTTCCTACGTGGGCTGTCTATTTCTGGCTCAGAATGTGCCCTACCTGGAATTTCATATTCTGGAAATTCGATGTTCTCGTCCCTTCGATTCCCATCTGTCTGATCTGTCTCAATTTTATCCCAGTCTAACTGAGCCTGCTGATTCTGCAGCTCCCCGACTTTCCTATTCTCTGATTCACCGACTGTCCTATTCTCAGGTTCACTTTCTATCCTATTCTCAATAAGCTCGTTTACTTGCTGTCTATCTGGTTGATTCTCCCCCATCTTGTCTACTCGCTGTCTTTCACGTAACCTTTTGGCTTGTGCTCTCGTTAACATGGAAATTCTTTCAACACACCACAACCCTGTCTACAAAACTGCACGACCACTTACCAGTTGGTTGAACCAACAACAACAACAACAATGTCGTGACTCCTCGGCTAATATTCTGTCTCCTCTGCTACAGTCTCCAATCTCCACCTGTGCGCTTGCAAAGGGAGAAAAATGTTATTTCTTAATACTAACTTATATGGTGCTGCGTCACACTGCGTCTCTGCAAAATTTTCCAACACAATAACACACGCCTTTTTCCCTACAATTCTGCTTTCTTCACTACCTGTATCTATTCTGATCCCAATCTTTGCAAATAGCTATTTAATACATGAAAGAAAGTTCTTGAAAGTGCTACTGCTGCGACGTGGCACACGTAACTATCCTGACACTTTCCTATCTTGGTAGCTTACCTATTTTACCTATCCTGGCAGGGTTGCCATTTCCTGTGGGTGTGTGGGTGCTATTCTGTCATTCTGCGCAACGGATTAATCTAAGATGTACTCTTTACCCTGTGGTTCCGGCAAGATGCAATTTCCACCCCCACACTACTACAGAAGTCAGACAGATGCTCCTAACGTTCTAAAGAGAAATGCCTGAGAAACCTTCAGCAATAAATATCTTCTGGAGTCGTCTGTGGTAAGGAAATGACACAAAAATTCACAAAATTCCTTACGTAACTAGTGGGATACATGGGTACTGGTGTAGTGCTAGTTAGCGTAAGAAAAACATGAAACTAACGAAAATTATTAATTTTTTTTTGCAAAACTTCTGAGAAATGATAATGGCACTTTTAGTTATGAACTGAACAAGTTATTTCCGAGTTCTTTTCGGAATGTGAAGTTACCTCTTAAGGATAGGGTTCGCTAATGACATTTTTATACCAAGTTTAAGATTGTTATTAACTTGGCAGAATGGCTGAGAGCTGCGCCTACTCAACTTGAATAATTATTCGATAGAATGTTGCTAGATACGGTCGAGGCTGTCGCGTGTGAAATGCAGTGAAGTGTACTGTCGTGGAGGAAATGTGGGGCTTGCAAGAGCTGTAGCGCACAATACCGTAAGCTGCGATGACTACTGTCCGCGCCACTCGCTGCTGACAAATAAGATAACTCTCGATCTATCTGGATTGATCTTCGCCAATCAAACTCTCCCTACGCCTTGATGAAGTCAAGGTCTCCTATTCGCTCTTAGTCTAACTATTGGTGTGGTACACCGGTCAGATAACCAGTCCACCGCGATGCCACTCAAAAATTCGCTCACAGGCGTTTAACTATAACTCTGTCCGTTCACACTGCCAACACAGTGAACAATGCTTAATCGCAAGGACTCAATATAGAGTCACACTCCTATTCGCTCTCAACAGAGGTGCTCTCCCAGTGAAGTACTGAGGAGAGACTTGTTCCTCACTCTTTGAGTACACGTATGAGCACACACGCTCTCGTTACGTGTTCTCGCTCCAAGAGCGACAACGGAATGGCCCCTCTCCATGCCAGACGTGAAGGGGTATATCTTTCGGTCTCTTCCATTACTCCTTCAGCTCAAGGCGTCAGGAATATCGTCTGCAATCAGCATTGCTCTTCTAAAACGGGAGAATGACGTTTCGTTTAAGGCGATCAATCTGGAAATCTGTAGCATCGGCATTTGGCGTTTGCTGTCTCCCTGTGAAAATCTCGGAAACTGCGTGCTATGTTTGTAAAGAATGGGTAAGCTGGGCGCTCCCACACAATGTAGCGGAATTTGCTTTTAAGCCGAACATAGGGTCATTCTCCCTTTCACTCGGGCAAACGCTGTCTGCTCTACGGGCGGTCGCCGGCCGACGTAGATGGGTTGACTCGTCCTCTGAAGGGACCGGCCTCCTGGCGTGCAGTTTGCCTCTCCCAAACTAAAAGCTTTTGTGACCGTCGTGTCTTGAATGTGTGTGTGTACGCCAGCCTCGAGTATTTCATCCTCAGTGCGCACTTGCGATTTACTTGTTATTTGCATATGGTTTACATGAATTCATACAACATTGACTTTATCTTATGGAGTTTGGGTTCGAATGAAGCGTCTTGATGTGCGGAATATGATTGTGAGGGCGGAATATGTAAGCAATGAAGATCAGGAGACCACGATACCTTACACAGTTTAAGTTATTCGTAATTGTAATCCCAAAGTATTTAGCGGAGTTTACAACCTTTATATTTGCGTGATTTATTGTGTAACTGAAATTTGGCGGATTCCCTTTAGTGCTCATGTGGATAACTTCACACTTTTCATGATTTAGAGTCAACTACCACTTTTTGCACCATACAGATATCTTGTCTAAATCATTTTGTAATTCGTTTTGATCATCAGATGAATTTAAATGACGCTAATTCACAGCATCATCTGCTAACAATCTAATTAAATTAGGCCTTCTGTCACTTGGCAGTGTAAATTTCTTACAAACACTCCCTCTTCCGAGAGCACTTCACAACAGAGACAAATGAACCCGTTCTTCCAGTGACTGCAAAAAGAACAGAAAAAGAATGAGGACGACTGCCATTATATTCCTTCGACTGCATACACTGATGAGCCAGGCTGTAGGCAAAGTCGTGTTGTTAGCAAAGGCAGACGTTGGACGTCGCCTGCTGGCGCGCTAACAAAAAGTATGTAAGAGGAGTAGACACGAACGGAGGATCACCTTAGCGAAGATATCGGCAGCAAATTGGTAAATCCAGCGACTCTGACAAAGAGCAGATTATTATTACGCAAAGCCTGTGAACGGGTAACTCGAAAACGGCGAAGCTGGTCGAATGTTCACGTGCTGCTGTCGTGAGCATCTACGGAAACAGATAGAAGGACAGTGAGACTACAACTAGGCGCTAAATGGTTGGAAGTCCACTACTGTTCACAGAACGTGGGGTTCGGAGGGTTGTCTGCTCTGTGCAGTAGGACAGATGGTGATTTGAGGCATCTCTGCAGAAAGAGCACAACGCTGGTGCACGCACAATGTTTCTGAGCACACTGTCCATCGTACATTGTTACACATGGAGCTCCGCAGCAGACCACCCCTACGTGTTCTTATGTTGATCCGACGACTTCGTCAGTTACGATTGTAGTTGGCACGGGACCATCGGGATTCGACCGTCGATCAATGGAAACGTGTCGGCTCTTCGGGTCAATCACATTTTTGCTACACGAGGTCGATGGTCGTCTCCACAAACGCCGTCATAGAGGTGAATGGCGGCTCGAATCGTGCAGCGCGCCACGGACGCAGGCTGTTGCGATCAGTATGACGGCTGTTTAATAAAGAACGATCGTAATTTTTTTGACAACATGTGTTTACTGATCCTCATAATTTTGATGGTCCTTCTAAAAGTAGTCTCCCATGAATGCTATACACTTGTCCCAGCGTTTCTACCAGTCTTCAAATACATTCTGGAAACCATATTTTGAGAGGTCCTTCAAAATCGCCTCCGCAGCCTTCACCACTGCTTCTGATGACTGAGTATGCCGCCCACGAAGGCGTTTCTTCATGTTAGGGAATAGAAAAAGATCACATGGGGCTAAATCCTGGCTATAGGGAGGATGAGGGATGCATTTCACGCAGATTTTTGCAAGATATTCGGCAACAACATCGACAATATGCGGCCGCGCATTATCGTGGTGCAGCATCCAGCTTGCTTCACGGAAATAAGATCTTTTACGCCTGATATGGACTTGCAATGTTTTCAGGACATCGCTGTAGTATTGTCCAGTTACTGATGTGTGTGCAGGTACAACATGCTGATAAACCATTCCATGAATATCAAAGAATGAGATGACCATAACTTTCCCAGTAGAAGCGACCACTTTTGCTTTTTTTGGAGGCTGATGATGAAGGAGATTCCCACACTGAGCTTTGCAGTTTGCTCTCAGGATCAAAATGATGTAGCCAAGTTTCATCAGCAGTGATTACAATTGAAGAAACTCCGGATCTTCCTCTAACATCAACTTTAACTGTATGCAGACCTGTACGCGAATGTCCTTTTGTTCGGGAATCAACAGTCTTGGAACCCATCTCGCACAAACACGAGTCATGCGTAATTTTTCTGTCACTAACGTGTGGGTGGCACCCAATGAAATGTTCAGTATTTCAGAAAGTGATCTTAAGGTAATCCTCTCTCACAGTGACAGCAGCAGTGTTGATGTTTCCTTCTGTAAGAGCAGCAACTGGAGCATCGGGTCCACCTTGCTTTGAAGTTGATTGTCTTCCCTCTTTAAACATTTTAAACCGCCTTCGAGTTGTGCTGTAGGGAAGTACAGATTCTCCATAGGCCTCCTGTAACACTATATAGGCCTCAGATGAAGATTTGTTGAGAGAAAAGCAGAATTTCAAAGCCGCATAATGTTCCTCGCGTGTTACCTCCATTGCAGCGGCAGGTGATACTGTACATGTCTGACCTTGCCAGCCTCTCACAGACGGGAACCAGGAGTCCCGACAATGAAACTACTACGGCGTGTTTGTTGCACATTAAGCTAACAGAATATCATAATATTAAATTTTTGCGCAAGAAATTATGACCATAAAAAATTATGATCATTCTTAATTGAACAGCCCTCTTATTAAGCTATGGGAGACATTCTCCTGCGCATGGGACCTGTGGTAGTAATCGAAGACAGGCAGACAGCTGCGAACCAGCTGCATCCCTTCATGCTAGATGTCGTCCCCAACGGCGATGTCATCTTTCAGCAGCACAACTGTCCATGTCTCGGAGCCAGAACCGTGCCACAGTGGTTTCAGGAGCATTATAGTGAATTCATGTTGATATCTCGGCGCCCAAATTCGTCTGATGTAAATCCTATGGAGCCCATCGTGGTCGCTACCGGGCGCCATCATCGGGTGCGCAAGTCAGCGTCCCATTATTTAGGGAAATTACATGTCCTGTGAGTAGACGTCTAATGCCACGTACCCCCACAAACCTACCAACAAACTGTCTGAGCCCTGATACGCCGAATCAGTGATGTAATTCGTTCCAAAGACGGACAAACGAGCTATTAAGCAGGTGATCATAATGTTTTGGCTTATAAGTTTAATAGTAAATATCCTTCATCGGCGCCATCGTAGTCCTTGACAGTCCTAGGTTCAGTTTTCCGGATGCTTAACAAGTGAATAGTGATAGTAATCACAATTGACCAACAACTGAAAGAAAACCGTGTATCAGCAAAGCAGTCTGAAAACGTATAAAACAAGAAACAGGGTAACAGACATAAAATCACCGTAACTTAAAGATAAGACACTAGTCTAAACCGATAAATGATCAATAGAAACTAAGAAACCCTGTGAATAAATATTTTTCAGGTATAGCACGGAAATTACAACAGAAATTCACGAAACTGGATGTTGTTCTAGTACTAAGTCATGCTGCAACTACAGTGATGATTCTATCCGCCACCGAGAAAGAATCCTGGAAAACAGCAAAAAAATTTAAAAAAGTATGTTGTCGGTATAGATGAAGTGCGCAGTAGCCTACACAATAAATGAGTCTTTCAGGTAAAGTAACTTTACGAACTATCTGAAACAGGTAAGAGCTGTGTCTCTACTATAGAAAGCTGATTCAGAAGATACAGAAAACCACAGGCCCATTTCTTTACTGTCATCACTCTCAGTAACGTGAATAAATATAACCTCCTCAGTGAAGCACAGTTCAGTTTCCAGAGTACTCGAAGTATAGAATCAGTCATAGCGGAGTTTATAAAAACAGTACTTCATGCACTAGACAAGGTCGAATGCGTCACAGGCATAGTTTTAGATCTCAAAAGCCTTTGAAACTGTTGACTATAAAATTCTGCTAAAGAAACTAGAATTATTAGGAATAAGAGGAATTGCCAGTGATTGATTCCGATCATAGCTAAATAACATGGTACTAAGGGTAAAGATAGAACGGTGTTAAAATAAAGTCAAATTTTTAGTGAACCATATGTCAGATCCCAAGTATGTTAACAAAGGAGTCCCTCAGACAGCACCAATATTGTTTTTGCCATACATCAATGACTTTTCAAACAGTGTCAGCTATAGGGAAAAAAATCTTTTTGCTCGTGGCAGAGACACTGTCATCACAGATAACACACCAGAACCTCTGGTAGAAAGAGCAAATGAAGCTATAAAGGGTGTTTATAATTGGTCACTATGCAATAAACTACCACTGACATTATGATAACATCTTAATGAAGTCAATCAAAGACTGTTCATGTGAGTTGAGTTCTGTCTTAACTAAATTGTGTAATCAATCATTTATCAGTGGAAAATTTCCAGACTGGCTAAAACATGTTGAAGTTAAGTAGTCCCTTTACAAGAAGTAAGATAAAGAGGTACCACCACTCTATCGACCAATTTCACTTTTGTGGGCTTTTTCAAAAATATTTGAAAAGGATGTGTCCAAGCGTCTCCTTAAGCATATGACTACAAGTAATGCATTGTCCAAGTCACAGTTTGGGTTCCTTAAGTGTTCCGATAAGTTGTTGTTGTGGTCTTCAGTCCAGAGAGTGGTTTGATGCAGCTCTTCATGCTACTCTATCCTGTGCAAGCCTCTTAATGTCCGAATAACTACTGCAACCTACATCCTTCTGAATCTGCTCACTGTTTTCATCTCTTGGTCTCCCTCTACGATTTTTACCGTCCACACTTCCCTCCAATACTAAATTGGTGATCCCTTGATGCCTCAGAATGTGTCCTACCAAACCATCCCTTCTTCTACTCAGGTTGTGCCACAAATTCCTCTTCCCAAATTCTATTCAGTACCTCCTCATTAGTTACGTGATCTACCCATCTAATCTTCAGCATTCTTCTGTATCACCACATTTCGAAAGCTTCTATTCTCTTCTTGTCTACACTGTTTCTCGTCCATGTTGTACTTCCATACATGGCTACACTCCATACAAATACTTTTAGAAAAGACATCCTGACACTTAAATCAATACTCAATGTAAACAAATTTCCCTTCTTCAGAAACGTTTTCCTTGCCATAGCCAGTCTACATTTTACATCCTCTCTGCTTCGACCATCATCTGTTATTTTGCTCCCCAAAGAGCAAAACTCATTTACTACGATAAGTGTCTCACTTCCTAATCTAATTCCCTCAGCATCACCGGATTTAATTCGGCTACATTCCATTATCCTCGTTTTGCTTTTGTTTATGTTTATCTTATACACTCCTTTCAAGGCACTGTCCACTTCGTTCAGCTACTCTTCCAGATCCTTTGCTGTCTCTGATAGAATTACAATGTCGTTGGCAAACCTCGAAGTTTTTATTTCTTCTCCATGGATTTTAATTCCTACTCCAAATTTTTCTTTTGTTTCCTTTACTGCTTGCTCAGTATAAGTAGATTCTAGCCCTTAAAGGTGGATCTGAAATGTTAAAAATACCGATTTCTATCAATTATTATCAGAAATTTTCCTGCCACAGAAGTCTTCACGCATGGTAACAGGTAGAGCTGGTGAATGGGCTACATGTTTCAATCATTCTTGCTTCAAATGCGTTAAATTTTGCACTGCAAACCACCTTTGTCGGCAGGTGAATTGTAGTAATGAAAGATAAATATTTTCTACTGAGATCCAGTACTGCACATCCATTTTTTCATCCATTTATTTCAAGGGGAATAATATAGTCTTCACCAGTTCTTGTTTTATGTTTTGCAAGGTAATCAATAAGAAAAGTCATTACATCCCAGAAAACACTGGTCATATTTGTTCCAGAGGACGAAATCGCTTTCGTCTATTATTGGTGCGACACTACCGGCTGTTGTTTTAGTTCTGGCTTTATGTGGAGCACACATGTCTCATTCGCAGTAATATATCGGGTAGAATCTTTATAAAACGGTCTAGATATGACAGAAATTCATTCTGCTAGTTCTTTCTGATCGACATTCAACAAATAAAGGCCCCATTCAGGACAAAATTTCTCATACTTAACTCTTCACATAAAACATATGTTTTCTTCTTATATACCTTCGATGAGAGGTACGTCATACACCTATAATAATGTATCTGCCAACATCGTCTAGATATTTTCTTACAAAGATGAGCAGGCTTCTATGGTTTCTAGATGGGACTTAGCAGAAAAAGTTTTGATACGGAACCCATGTCTGGAAGTTTACCGTTTGAATGTAAAGGAAGTGCTGCACAGCGTGCACTGTGATGTAACCATGCCTAACACATAATATGAAATCTCCGACACCGTATCGATCACCTCACATGTAAATAAAATAGAAACTATATAAAAATATTCATGTTTGTAGCTTGTGAACTTTTGTGTCGTCTCGTTGTCACTGTAGGCTTGTACCAGTGGAAGCAAGGAGAGGATCTTGTTTGTTGGCCAGTATCCTCTTTCTGTAACACAAACTGCATGCTTGAATTAACAGGGTTCTTTATTCATAACAATAAGAAGTTACTTAACTCAAGATTCCATGTTCTGTGGTACAAGCTCTTCCGTAATAGTCCATGTTAGCCTCACTGCTGATGAAGTACAAGTCCCACTATGTACACTACTCTGGTCGCTGTGTGCTGCCTGAGTCTGAGCTACAGGCTGACCTAACAGCGACTGAGCTGCGACTGCTGACTGAACTCATTAACTCACTGGAACTGACTGGGCTCTCCTGCCCGCGGCGGCGATCTAAATAGTGGTGGCCGACAGGGCGTTCACAGCGCGTTTCTTGCCAGTCTGTCATTGGTCTCTATCGATCTTCTCGCAATGTCTTTGCTGCCTGGTGTGCTGGCGCTAGCGTACGCCAGCGCAATAACAACCATTCTACTGAAGACAAATTTAAATTAAGTGCGCATAAATATGCCAATTTTTATAAAGTACTTTGCATAGATGTTAACACAAACTGTTTCAATGTTTATATTTCAATGTATGTAAGACAGTTAGAACACTTTGTTCAGTATCTGTGTAAATGATTGAAATCTTTGGTCTTCATGCACAATAGCTCTGTTCTGGTTACTCCAATTTAGTGGGTAGAGCAGTTGTAGAGAGGGGTTTTGAGAAGTTACTTGGAACGGACAGACTTGTTTTATACAGACATAAAGGACTACTATGATTTTGTAGTGCATGTGAGCAGAAAATATCGTTAATGTGGAAGTTGTATTATTATTGTGATCAGTCATCTGACAAACTGAGAATACAGTAGACGTGATGAAGAAACTGTGTTTATTTGGTAGTTAGAAATCTATCGAACTTAACAATACCAAAAATAGTACCATTTCTTCCTAGAAGCAAAATCTGTGGACATGATCACACCCTTGAGAAGAGACGACGAATCCGATATCAAGAGAATAAGCTAAGTACAGATTTAATAGTTATACACTCATGTTCAGAAAAAACAGAGTACCCTGAACAACAAGAGACTGGACGTTCGTATTCACAGGACACACACACTAATATGTTCTGTCGGCGCACGAGTTCAGGGTCAACATCGATATCACCGGTAAAATGTGCCTGCAGTCTCGTTGTCACTGTAAACTGAAGATAATGGATCAGTGTGACTCGAGCAGATGTGCAGGATGTCTCGCAGATGTATGTGTGAACCGTGCCATCAGATCAGTGAGTCTGAAAGAGGGCCCATTATTGGCATTAGCGAATGTGATGCATCCATCCGGGAAATTGCTGCTTGTGTGCGACAAAGTGTTTCAACAGTGCAACAGGTGTGTGCAGAATGGTACACAGAAGGCCGTAGACGACGATCAAATGGATCAGGGTGCACCCCCTGACAAGATCGAGGCCTCATCCAAATGGCATTGCAGGACAGACCTGCGTCCTCCTCGGCTCTGGCGCAACACTGAAAAAGTGTAACGCATCGTATCATATCAGGGGTGACCGTCCCCGTTTATTATAGCATGATTTACATACACGTCGCCACTTCTCCGCCTATCTTTGGCGAACGTGCAGAAACGTGCTAGACGGCAATGGTGTATAGAACGATGTCACTGGGGACGGGAATGACATCAGCTAGTGTTTTGCGACGAATCCTGGATCTTTTTGTTTGAAAATGATGGCCGCATTTTGGTTCACTGCAGACAAAGGGAGTGGCATCAAAGTGACTACATTCGCACAAGATATACAGCGCCAACTGAAGGCCTAATGGTGTGGGGTGCTATTGAGTACAACAACAAATCACAGTTGGTGTGTATCCAGGACACTGTGACCAGTGTGACCTACGTGAATGACATCCTGTGACCGAGCCATACCCTTTCTGCACAACACCCTAGACGCCATTTTTCAGCTAGATAATGCACAACCACATGTTGCTGTACCATAACGTGCCTTCTTAATGTCACAGGATGTCAGCCTATTGCCATGGCTCACCAGATCACGAGACTTGTCGCCAATCGAAAATGTTTGGGATGTGGTGAAACGACAGGTCCAGCGCTCTGACTGAATGCCAACCTCCGCACACGAACTTTGGAACCAGATGAATGAAGTATGGATGGCTGTACCACAGGACGCCATTCGCACATTATACCCGTCGATGCCATCACGCATGGAAGACGTTATCAGGACCTGTGGCGGACTGTGTGCCTCCTAGGCAGAAGGAGACATGCTGAACAGAGGTGTCTGAAATGATAATCATTTCTGCAGAACATACTAATGTACATGTCCCGTGAATATTAACATCCTGTCTCTAGTCATTCAAGGTGTTCTGTTTTCTTCCGTACGTGAATGTACATTGTGCATGTGTTTTTTCAACTTCATTCAAAGTAACTAACACCTATGCTGTGAATAAGTTATTGTGTAGACATTTATAAAAGAGGCATATTAAAGCACGCAGCGGAGACAAAGAGCTGTGACCTCTGTCCTCTGCAGGAGCAAATAGCATGGGCAATATTTCGAGTACTCGTCATCGGGTTCTCTTCAACGTGACGAAGGACGTCCTCTTCAAAGTCGAGAGTACGGCGCGTCCGTGGAGCACCGCGGACAACTTCCTAATTGCAAACGTACAAGTTTCTTGCAGCCGTTCTTTTAGTCCGACCAAACTGATGTATGATGACACAATTAGAGCAGGAACCGATGACGGCCCCCTGTTCTCAGTTTGTGTGTGTATCGTGAAGCGGGAGATTTGAAAACGACCCGATCTTCCAACTTTTCGGTATTCACGCGGTACATTTCTGGGCATAGGTTCTGTCATGGCCAGAAGAAACTACAATCGACCGGCCATCACTGTGGGTGGCTCAGCTTAACTACAACATATAAAATATTAGTTCATTTGATTACACGAATGATCAGAAAATTTACTTAACTTTATACAGTCCTTAGCCACAGGGGTTCTTGACAATTTACAACTGTCATTGACTATGAAAGCAACACTTGATGCCAACAATTACAAAAAAAAAAAAATGGTTCAAATGGCTCTGAGCACTATGGGACTTAACGTCTAAGGTCATCAGTCCCCTAGAACTTAGAACTACTTAAAACTAACTAACCTAAGGACATCACAAACATCCATGCCCGAGGCAGGATTCGAACCTGCGACCGTAGCAGTCGCGCGGTTCCAAACTGTAGCTCCTAGAACCGCTCGGCCACCACGGCCGGCGTACAATTACAAACTATTATTTTGAAGTACAATGTTGACCTATCACAAAAGTACATTTCCATCTGCCAGGCGGTGTGGCCGAGCGGTTCTAGGCGCTACAGTCTGGAACCGCGCGACCGCTACGGTCGCAGGTTCGAATCCTGCCTCGGGCATGGATGTGTGTGATGTCCTTAGGTTAGTTACGTATAAGTAGTTCTAAGTTCTAGGGGACTGATGACCTCAGAAGTTAAGTCCCATAGTGCTCAGAGCCATTTGAACCATTTTCAACATTTCCATCTGAGACATGACTAACAGTGGTCCTGGTCAATGTTGTTGACTACTTCAGCTGAAATTCATAACTGGGAGAGAGCACTTTGATGCTCGGCTCTACATTGACCTCCATCCGAAGGCGCTGCTGTCCCGGGTCAGAGGGTTTGTCTTCTTAAGCCTCACCCACTCGTTGTTGCGGATTGCAGTGAGATGCCGCTAATGTGTCTGGTATTGATATCAGTTGCCGACTTCGGCGTGGCACCACGATCTCTGGACATAACATATGTTCCTTATCAAAACTTTATCCATCCCGTCTACAAACTCTAACAGTCTATAATAGGAACAGTGGAACACGCTGTATGACTGTAGATGAGACGAATGGGGAATCATTTTAGCAATGATAGGAACATTTCAGGAATGGCAAAGCTGGTTGTCTGTTGGAGTGCTACTCTCGCGAGTATCTATGGAAAGTGGTTGAAAGTCGGTAACACCACGAGTAGGCGACAAGGTGTTGGATACCCACGCCTCATCACAGAACGTGGATGTCAGACGCTCGCCTGCCCTCGAAAGCAGGGTAGGGGTCAATCTGCAACAGAAAGGATGACAGAACTCCATGCTGGTGCAGGCACAAGTGCTGCAGAGCAGCTCACATTGTCGAATATAGGACTCCGCAGCAGACAATCTTTACGAGTTCCTATGTTGTCCCAACGACATCTTCAAGTAGGATTGCCGTGTACATGGAATCATCGACTCTGGACCGTGGATCATTCGAAAAGTATCGCCTGGTCGGATGAATCACTAAGTCGATGGTCGTTCCCGGATATGCCCTCATCGAGGTGACCGGTTGCGCCGTACTATGGACACAGACCAGTAGGAGCAGTTTTATGCTATGGGGGACATTACCCTCTGTTTTCACGTGGCCTGTGGCAGTAATCAAAGGCGCCATGACAGCTGTAGACTACTTGCACATTATGGCATCCCCTCGTACTTGACGTCTGCCCGACGGCGATGGTATTTCTAGCAAGTTATCTGTCCGTGTCACAAGGCCAGAATCGTACTACAGTGATTCCAGGAGCACGGTAGTGAGCCCACGTCGGTGTCATGGCCACCAGATCCGCCTGATCTGAACGCGATGGAATACATCAAGAACGCTATCGGATGTCAATTTCGCGCCCACAAACCACCAACTCGTGATTTACGGGAATTGCGTGACCCGTGCATAGACGCGCATTGTCTTCGAGAGAACTGTGGCCATAGTTGAGATCAGTCGCTCATTTCGTAATGTCGGAAACGAACGATGAAACTCATCTTAAACGTTCACCGTTTTTTGACGAATTTCCGATGTCAACAAACAGCTAGAAACAAAATAAATTTCTGCAAGAACGGAGTTGCACTTTTTCCATTTGAAGGACAGACACAGCACGTCTGCCTTACAAAGCTGTATCAACAGAATTATTCCTTGGATAAAGTTGACACTTGTTATGTAACATGTGCCAGTATAACAATACTGTAATTTTATTGAAGTACGACAATCTCGGTTGGAAAATCTGTTTTATTTACAGGAAATGACGCGTTCCGCCCATTTGGGACATCATCAGATTGGCTTGGGGGGGGGGGGGGGGTGAAAAAGACAATAGTGAGACATATATAGATTAAAATGGGGAAAAGGAGCTACAGTTAACCATTACTGTGAAGTTACTTAAAAATTAATGTGGAAAACCAACATTCTAACGGTTCTTCTACGTGGTTTTTCGCTACATCTGCCGAAATGCTGTATGAGATGAATTGGTTGTCGTCACGAAAGCAGTGCAAAAAGTGTATCGAAACATTAAATGTTGCACTAACTCATCACGTAAGGTAGGTTCTCCTTTCGTTATGGTGTGTTAAACAAGTGACTCGTGCTTAACACCGATGAAGAAGATGTTTGTAGTGGCGAAAAGTGGATAATTTGGAGTGACGGGAAGGCGGGTAATGAGGGAAGCTCGTAGCGGCTCCTCCTTCCGCTTACAGTGTGCGCTGCTAATTAATCAATTACGGAACAATGGCCGCTTTCTCCCTTGAACTACAACCACTGTGATCCAGAAATTTGGAAGTCGTGCAACAGCAGACTCCTACAAGCAATAAAGCTAAACGCTTGAAGATTAGAACATTTATTGACAACATCTTCTGTTTTTTCGCTCTTCTTTGGCTACCGTATTCCAGGCAGTGTACGTGACTCAGACTTTCGTACCAAAAGGCTTACAAGGAATAAAATTGCAGATGTTTACCAATACACAAGGTATTTCACAATTCCTATTACAGGCATACAGAGGTTTCACATAGACCTTAGCAGGCCTCGGTAGCGTAGGCCTACCACGCAACGGGCCTGGGTTCGATTCCCGACAGGGAACTGGGTGTTGTGTGTCCATCATCATTGACTCATAAGTCGCCGATGTGGCGTCACCTAAAAAGGATTTGCAATATGGCGGTCGAAGTCCTCCGAATGGGGCCTCCCGGCCAACAACGTCATACGATCATTTCCATTATAGCAGATACTGTTTTGATAAGGAACCCATGTCCGGGAATGTACCGTTCGAATGTAAAATAAGTTTGAAAATCGGATCACTTTCAAATCTCTCACTTCACACAACATACGCAATGGAAACATGAGTTCTGACCCGTGTATTCTACAGGAGCGACCAAGGCGTATCTGCGACGAATTCTTTCATACGCACACTCCACAAACCCTAGTGCACGTCCGTGGAAGATCGCAGTCAACCTTCCTAGTTCCTGTAGTTGGAGTCACGAACGACAGCGGTTGAGTTTAGGGGTGAACAGCGCACATACGTAACACTTTCTCCGACAGCCAATGAGCGCCGAGTAGTGTTCTGAGCGCTCTGCTGTGAATGTTGTAGCCATTTCGAAAATTAAATATGATCGCAGCGAATTACATAGTGAGCTTTCGTTTAATGTGTTGCAAGTTGTCATCGCTGATGTTGGTGGTAACCGACAAATTCTATGCAAGCAAGCGAGAGATATAATTCGTAGAATACATGCTTTCTTCAAACGCAAAGCACGTGTATGCGTGTACCGCAACTGTCACTCGGAACAGGCAAAAACGCAATCCTCATCCATGCCTCGTCTGCGCCCGCCGCCGTACGTGATATACTGAGGTGATCCGTAGAGCGTTCTCGTTACATGCGTTGCACAGCTCAACCATTACGTGCCGTACCGTGAAGCGGGTGGTTTGAAAGTAATCTAATCTTAAAGCATATTTTATGACCAAACGGCACTTTTCTGGGTATGGGTTCCTTGTTGTTGTTGTTGTGGTCTTCGGTCCTGAGACTGGTTTGATGCAGCTCTCCATGCTACTCTATCCTGTGCAAGCTTCTTCATCTCCCAGTACCTAATGCAACCTACATCCTTCTGAATCTGCTTAGTGTATTCATCTCTTGGGCTCCCTCTACAATTTTTACCCGCCACGCTGCCCTCCAATACTAAACTGGTGATCCCTTGATGCCTCAGAACATGTCCTACCAACCGATCCCTTCTTCCAGTCAAGTTGTGCCACAAACGTCTCTTCTCCCCAATCCTATTGAATACCTCCTGATTAGTTATGTGATCTACCCATCTAATCTTCAGCATTCTTCTGTAGCACCACATTTCGAAAGCTTCTATTCTCTTCTTGTCCAAACTATTTATCGTCCATGTTTCACTTCCATACATGGCTACACTCCATACAAATACTTTCAGAAACGACTTCCTGACACTTAAATTTATACTCGATGTTAACAAATTTCTCTTCTTCAGAAACGCTTTCCCTGCCATAGCCAGTCTACATTTTATATCCTCTCTACTACGACCATCATCAGTTATTTTGCTCCCCAAATAGCAAAACTCATTTACTACTTTGAGTGTCTCATTTCCTAATCTAATTCCCTCAGCATCACCTGAATTAATTCGACTACTTTCCATTATCCTCGTTTTGCTTTAGTTGATGTTCATCTTATATCCTCCTTTCAAGACACTATCCATTCCGTTCAACTGGTCTTCCAAGACCTTTGCTGACTCTGACAGAATTACAATGTCATCGGCGAACCTCAAAGTTTTTATTTCTTCTCCATGGATTTTAATACCTACTCCGAATTTTTCTTTTGTTTCCTTCACTGCTTGCTCAATATACAGATTGAATAACATCGGGTAGAGACTACAACCATGTCTCACTCCGTTCCCAACCACTGCTTCCCTTTCATGCCCCTCGACTCTTATACCTGCCATCTGGTTTCTGTACAAATTGTAAATAGCCTTTCACTCCCTGTATTTCAACCCTGCCAAATTCAGAATTTGAAACTTTAACCACAAACTGCCCCCTACAAGCTCTACCAGTTTTTACAGGGAATTGAAAAATATCCTCTACAGAGTAAGAACTTCTAGAAATTGTCATACTTTAGAAATTCTCCTAAAGTTCTGTCCGCGTACGAAACAAGACGCTTCTACTAGAAAAGTCATTACATACCATGTATTTCACCATATATACTAAAGCGAGAAAGAAACTGTTATAGGAATGTATTTCAAATACAGAGATATGTAAACAGGCAGAATACGGCGCTGCGGTCGGCAACAAGTGTCTGATGCATTTCATTCGAGGATTGGATCCCCTCAGATCATAATCGAGAACTGACGCTGCCTGGGCTACACTCAGGGTGTATCACCGAACTGGAAGAGCCGCAACCGTTCCTGTCGTATTTTTGCCCGTCTGCACGCAGTCACTGCTGCCCGCCATCCGGTCTTCGCCGCCGCCGCCGCCGCGAGACTCCGGGAGCTAACCACCGCCGCACCGCCGCCTGGCCGCCGCCTCCCGGTTCTCGCTGCTGCTGCTCCTGCTGCTGCGGCCACCGCCTCCTGGTCCCCGCGTCACGGTGCTCGCTGCTACTGCTGCTGCTGCTGCCTCCGCCTCCTGGTCGCCGCCTCCCAGTCGTCGGTGCTACTGCTTCTGCCGCCTCAGCCACCTGGTCTCCGCCTCCCAGGGCTCGCTGCAGCTGCTGCTGCCTCCACCTACTGGTCTCCGCCTCCCAGGGCTCGCTACTCCTGCTGCTGCTGCCTCAGCCACCTGGTCTCCGCATCCCAGGGCTCGCTGCTGCTGCTGCCTCGGCCTCCAGGTCGCCGCATCCCAGTCGTCGATGCATCTGCTGCTGCTGCCTCAGCCACCTGGTCTCCGCATCCCAGGGCTCGCTGCTGCTGCTGCCTCGGCCTCCAGGTCGCCGCATCCCAGTCGTCGGTGCATCTGCTGCTGCTGCCTCAGCCACGTGGTCTCCGCCTCCCAGGGCTCATTGCTGCTGCTGCTGCTGCAGCATCCGCCTCCTGGTCGCCGCCTCCCAGTCATCAATGCTTCTGCTGCTGCTGCCTCAGCCACCCGGTCTCCGCCTCGCAGAGCTCGCTGCTGCTGCTGCTGCTGCCTCCGCATCCTGGTCTCCGCCTCCTAGTACTCGCTGCTGCTGCTGCTGCTGCCTCCGCCTCCTGGTCGCCGGATCCCAGTCGTCGGTGCTTCTGCTGCTGCTGCCTCGGCCACCTGGCCTCCGCCTCCCAGGGCTCGCTGCTGCTGCTGCTGCTGCCTCCGCCTCCTGGTCGCCGCATCCCAGTCGCCGGTGCTTCTGCTGCTGCTGCCTCTGCCTCCTGGTTTCCGCCTCCCAGGGCTCACTGCTGCTGCTGCCTCTGCACCCTGGTCGCCGCCTCCCAGTCATTGGTGCTTCTGCTGCTGCTACCTCAGCCTCCTGGTCTCCGCTTCTAAGGGCACGTTAATGCTGCTGCTGCTGCCCCAGCATCCCGCTCACTGTATCCCGGTCGTCGGTGCATCTGCTACTGCTGCCTCAGCCACCTGGTCTCTGCCCCCAGGCCTCGAAGCTGCTGCTGCTGCTGCCTCAGCCTCCCGGTCACTGTATCCCAGTCGTCGGTGCTTCTGCTGCTGCTGCCTCGACCACCTGGTCTCCGAAACCCAGGGATCACCACTGCTGCTGCTGCTGCTGCTGCTGCTACCTCGCCTTCCGGTCGCCGCATCCCAGAAGTAACTGCCTCTGCTGCTATTGCCTCAGCCACCTGGTCTTCACCACCCAGGACTCGCTGCTGCTGCTGCTGCTGCCTCAGCCTCCCAGTCACTGCATCCCATTCGTCGGTACTTCTGCTGCTGGCTGAGCCACCTGGTCTCTGCCTCCCACGGCCCGCTGCTGCTGCTGCTGCCTCCTCGATCTCCCGGTCGCCGCATCTTAGTCGTCGGTGCATCTGCTGCTGCTGCCTCAGCCACCTGGGCTCTGACCCCCAGGGCTCGCTGCTGCTGCTGCTGCTTCCTCGGACTCCCAGTCGCCGCACACCAGAAGTCGGTGCATCTGCTGCTGCTGCCGCAGTCACCTGGTCTCCACCTCCCAGGGCTCGCTGCTGCTGCTGCTGCTGCCTCCGCCTCCTGGTCTCCGCCTCCAAGGGCTTGCTGCTGCTGCTGCTGCTGCTGCCTCGGCCTCCCGGTCGACGCACACCAGTCATCGGTGCCTCTGCCGCTGCTGCCAGAGCCACCTGTTCTCAGCCTCTCAGGGCTTGCTGCTGCTGCTGTAGCTGCCTCGGCCTACCGGTCGTCGCATCCCAGTCGTCGGTTCTTCTGCTGCTGCTGTCTCAGCCACCTGGTCTCTGCCTCCCAGGGCTCGCTGCTGTTGCTGCGGTTCCCTCCACCTCCTGTTCGCTGCTTCCCAGTCGTCGGTGCTTCTGCTAGTGCTGCCTCAGCCACCTGGTCTACGCCTCCTAGTGCTAGCTGCTGCTGCTGCTGCTGCTGCCTCGGCATCCTGGCCGCCGCATCCCAGTCGTCGCTGCATCTGCTGCTGCTGCTTTAGCCACCTGGCCTCCGCCTCCCAGGGCCTGTTGCTGCTCCTGCTGCTGCTGCCTCCACTTCCTGGTAGCCACTTCCCAGTCGTCGGAGCTTCTGCTGCTGTTGACTCAGCCACCTAGTCTCCGCCTCCCAGGGCACGATGCTGCTGCTGCTGCTGCTGTCTCGGCCTCCCGGTCGCCGCATCCCAGTCGTCAGTTCATCTATTGCTGCTGCCTAAGTCACCTGGTCCCGCCTCCCAGGGCTCGCTGCTACTGCTGCTGCTGCCTCCACATCCCGGTTGCCGACTCCCAGTCGTCAGTGCTTCTGCTGCTGCTGCCTCAGCCACCTGGTCTCTGCGTCCGAGGGGTCGCTGCTGCAGCTGCTGCTGCCTCCGTCTCCTGATCGCCGCCTCCCAGTCGTCGGTGCTTCTGCTGCTGCTGCTGCCTCAGCCACCTGGTCTCCACCTCCCTGTGCATCTGCTGCTGCAGCCACCTGGTCTCCACCTCCCAGGGCTCGCTGCTGCTGCTGCTGGCGCCTCACCCTCCCGGTCGCCGCATCCCAGTCGTCGTTGCTTCTGCTGCTGCTGCCTCCGCTCCCTGGTCACACCATCCTAGTGCTCGGTGCTGCTGCTGTTGCTGCTGCCTCGGCCACCCGGTCGCTGCATCTGAAAAGTCGGTGCTTCTGCTGCTGCTGCCTCAGCCACCTGGTCTCTGCCTCCGAGGTCTCGCTGCTGCTGCTGCTCCTGCTCCCTCGGCCTCCCGGTCGCCAGATCCCAGACGTGGGTGCATCTGCTGCAGCTGCCTCAACCACCTGGTCCCCGCCTCCCAGGGCTCACTGCTGCTGTTTCGGCCTCCTGGTCGCCACATCCCAGAAGTCGGTGCTTCTGCTGCTTCTGCCTCAGCCATATGGTCTCCGCATCCCAGGGCTCGATGCTGCTGCTGCTGCTTCCTCCGCCTCCTGGTCTACACCTCCCAAGGCTCGCTGCTGCTGCTGCTGCTTCCTCGGACTCCCAGTCGCCGCACACCAGAAGTCGGTGCATCTGCTGCTGCTGCCGCAGTCACCTGGTCTCCACCTCCCAGGGCTCGCTGCTGCTGCTGCTGCTGCCTCCGCCTCCTGGTCTCCGCCTCCCAGGGCTTGCTGCTGCTGCTGCTGCTGCCTCGGCCACCATGTCTCCACCTCCCAGGGCTCGCTGCTGCTGCTTCTGCCGCCTCGGCCTCCCGGCCGCTGCATCCCAGTCGTTGGTGCATCTGTTGCTGATGCCCCAGCCACCTGGTCTCTTACTCCCAGGGCTCGCAGCTGCTGCTGCTGCTGCCTCGGCCTCCTGGTCGCCGCATCCCAGAAGCTGGTGCTTCTGCTGCTGCTGCCTCAGCCACCAGGTGTCCGCCTCCCAGGGCTCGCTGCTGCTGCTGCTGCTGCCTCCGCCTCCTGGTCTTGGCCACCCAGGGCTCTCTGCAACCGATGCTGCTCCCTTGGCCTCCCAGTCGCCGCATCCCAGTCGTCGGAGCTTCTGCAGCTGCTGCCTCAGCCACATGGTCTACGCCTCGTAGTGCTCGCTGCTGCAGCTGCTGCTGCCTCAGCCTCCCGGTCGCTGCATCCCAGTCGGTGCATCTGTTGCTGCTGCCTCAGCTGCCTGGTCTCCGCCGCCCAGGTCTCGCTGCTACTGCTGCTGCTGCCTCCACCTGGTCGCCGCATCCCAGAAGTAGGTGCTTCTGCTGCTGCTGCCTCAGCCACTTGGTCTCCGCCTCCCAGGGCTCGCTGCTGCTGCTGCGGCTGCCCCTGCTTCCTGGTCTCTGCCTCCCAGGGCTCGCTGCTGCTGCTGCTGCTGCCTCGGCCGCCCGGTCGCCACATCCTAGTCGTCGGTGCTTCTACTCCTGCTAGCTCAGCCACCTGGTCTATGCCTCCTAGTGGTCGCAGCTGCTGCTGCTGCTGCTGCCTCGGATTCCCGGTCGCCGCATCCCAGTAATCGGTGCTTCTGCTGCTGCTGCCTCAGTCACCTGACCTCCGTCGTCTAGTGTTCGCTGCTGCTGCTGCTGCCTCGACCTCCCGGTAGCCGCATCCCATTCGTCCGTTCATCTGCTGCTGCTGCCTCAGCCACCTGGTCTCCACCTCCCAGGTCTTGCTGCTGCTGATGCTGCTGCCTCGGCATCCCAGTCGCCGCATCCCAGGCGTCGGTGCATATGCTGCTGCTGTCTCAACCATCTACTGTCCGCCTCCCAGGGCTCGCTGCAGCTGCTGCTGCTGGCTCCGCTTCCTGGTCGCCGCATCCCAATCGTCGGTGCACCTGCTGCTGCTGCCTCGGCCTCCCGGACGCTGCATCCCAGTCATTGGTGCTTCTTCTGATATTGCCTCAGCCACCTGATCTCCGCCTCCCAGGGGTCGCAAGCTGCTGCTGCTGCTGCCTCGGCCTCCCGGTCGCCGAATCCCAGTCGTCGGTGCTTCTGCTGCTGCTGCCTCTGCCACCTGCTCTCCGCCTCCCAGTTCTCGCTGGTGCTGCTGCTGCTGTCTCAGCCTCCTGGTCACCGCATCCCAGTCGTCGGTGCTTCTGCTGTTGCTGCCTCAGACACCTGGTCTCCGCCTCCCAGCACTCGCTGCTGCTGCTGCATCGTCCTCTCGGTTTACTCCTCCCAGTGCTCGCTACTGCTGCTGCTGCTGCCCCCACATCTGGTCGCCCATTCCGGGTGCTCGCTGCTGCTGCTAATGCTGCCTTGGCATCCCGGTCGCCGCCTTCCAGTCGTCGGTGCTTCTGTTGCCGCTGCCTCAGCCTCCTGTTCCGCGCCACCCAGTGCTCGCTTCTTCATCTGCTGCTGCTGCCTCCGCCTCCTGGTGCCTACTGCCTGCTGCTCGCTGATGCTGCATCAGCTGCCTCCGCCTGCTCGTCACGGCTCCCAGTGGTCGGTGCTACTGCTGCTACTGCCTCCACCTCCTTGTTGCCACCCGCAGTGGTCGGTGCTGCTGCTGCTGCTGCCTCCGCTTCCTGGTCCTCGTTTCCCCGTGCTCACTGCAACCTCTGCTGCTCCCTCCGCCTCCTGGTTGCTGCCCCCAGTGGTCACTGCTGCTGCTGCTAATTGCTCCGCCGCCTGGACGCTGCCTCCCCTTGTTCGCTGCTGCTGCTGCTATTGCCTCTGCGTCCTGGTCCCGTCCTCCCGTGCTCACTGCTACTGCTGCTACTGGCCGCCGCCTGCCAGCGCTCTCTGTTGCTGCTGCTGCTGCCTTCGCCTCCCTGTCGTCACCTCCCAGTCTTGGATGCTTCTGCTGCAACCGCCGCCTGTTCGCTGCCTCCTGTGCTTGCTGCTGCTGTTGCTGCTGCCTCCGCCTCCTGGTCCCTGCTTCCCAGTGCTCGCTGCTACTGCTGCTACTACTACCTCTGCCTCATGGTCGCGGCCTCCCAGTGCTCACTGCTGCTGCTGCTGCTGCCCCCGCCTCCTGGTCGCCGCCTCACAGTGGTTGGTGCTGCTGCTGCTGCTGTCTCTGCCACCTAGTCGCGGCCTCCCAGAACTCGCTTCTGCAGCTGCTGCTGCCTCCACCGCCTGGCCGCCGCCTCCCAGCGCTCTCTGTTGCTGCTGCTGCTGCCTTCGCCTCCCAGTCGCCGCCTCCCGGTCGTCGGTGCTTCTACTGCTGCTGCCTAAGCCTCCTAGTTGCCGCCTCCCAGTGCTTGCTGCTGCTCCTCCTGCTGCCTCCGCCGCCTTGTCGTAGCCTCCTGGTGCTCGCTGCTGCTGCTGCTGCAGCTGCCTCTGCTTCCTGGTCCCCACCTCCTAGTGCTCGCTGCTACTGCAGCTGCTGCCTCTGCCTGCTGGCCGCTGCCTTCCAGTGGTCTGTGCTGCTGCTGCTTTCGCCTCGTGGTCGCCGCCTCCCAGTGGTCGGTGCTGCTGCTGCTGCTGCTGCCACCGCTGCATGGTCGACGCCTAGTGCTCGCTGCTGCTGCTGCTACTGCCTTCACGTCCTGGTCGCCCTCTCTCAGAGGTCAGTACTGCTGCTGCAGCTGCCTCCACCGCCCAGTCGCCGCCTCCCAGAGCTCCCTGCTACTGTTGTTGCTGCCTCCACGTCGTGGATGCCGCCTCCCAATGGTCGGTGCTGCTGCTGCTCCAACCTCTGCCTCCTGGTCATTCCCTCCAAGCGCTTGCTGCTGCTGCCTCCGCCTGCTGGCCGCTGCCTTCCAGTGGTCTGTGCTGCTGCTGCTTTCGCCTCGTGGTCGCCGCCTCCCAGTGGTCGGTGCTGCTGCTGCTGCTGCCACCGCTGCATGGTCGACGCCTCTAAGTGCTCGCTGCTGCTGCTGCTACTGCCTTCGCGTCCTGGTCGCCCTCTCTCAGAGGTCAGTACTGCTGCTGCAGCTGCCTCCGCCGCCCAGTCGCCGCCTCCCAGAGCTCCCTGCTACTGTTGTTGCTGCCTCCACGTCGTGGATGCCGCCTCCCAGTGGTCGGTGTTGCTGCTGCTCCAACCTCTGCCTCCTGGTCATTCCCTCCAAGTGCTTGCTGCTGCTGCCTCGGCCTCCCGGCTGCTGCATCCCAGTCGTTGGTGCTGCTGCTGCTACTGCCTCAAACTCCTTGTTGCCACCCCCAGTGGTTGATGCTGCTGCTACTACTGCCTCCACCTCCATGTGGCCATCCTCCAGTGCTCGATGCTGCTGCTGCTGCTGCAACCGCCGCATGGATGCTGCATGCCCCTGAGCGCTGCTGCAGCTGCTGTTGCCTCCGCTGGCTGGTCGCTGCCTCTCAGTGATTGTTGCGGCTGCTGCTGCTGCCTCCACCTCCTGTTTGCCGCCCGCAGTGGTCGCTGCTGCTGCTGATAATTCCTCCGCCACCCGGATGCTGCCTCCCAGTGCTCGCTGCTGCTGCTGGCAATGCCTCTGCCTCCTGGTCGCCTTCCCCAGTGGTCGCTGCTGCTGCTGCTACTTCCTGTGCCACCTGGTCGCCGCCTCCCAGTGCTCAATGCTGCTGCTGCTGCTGCCTCCACCTCCTCGTCCCCGCCTCCCGTTGCTCGCTGCTACTGCTGCTACTGCCTCCGCCACCTGGACGCCGCCTCCCAGTGCTCGAGCTGCTGCTGCCTCTCCCTCCTGGTCCCTGCCTCCCGGTGCTCGCTATTACTGCTGCTGCTGCAGCTGCCTCCTGGTCGCCTCCTCCCAGAGGTTGGTGCTGCTGCCACCGCTGCATGGTCGACGCCTCCAAGTGCTCACTGCTGCTGGTGCTACTGCATTCGCGTCCTGGTTGCCACCTCCCGGAGGTCAGTACTGCTGCTGCTGCTGCCTCCGCCGCCCAGTCGCCGCCTCCCAGTGCTCGCTGCTACTGCTGTTGCTACCTCCACCTCGTGGACGCCGCCTCCCAGTGGTCGGTGCTGCTGCTGCTCCTGCCTCTGCCTCCTGGTCGTTCCCTCCAAGTGCTCGCTGCTGCTGCCTCAGCCTCCGCCATCGCTGCATCCCAGTCGTCGGTGCTTTTGCTGCAGCTGCCTCTGCCGCCTGGTCGAGACCTCCCAGCGCTCGCTGCTGCTGCTGCTGCTGCTACTGCCTTCGCGTCCTGGTCGCCGCCTCGCAGAGGTCGGTGCTGCTGCCTCCGCCATCTGGTCGCCACCTCCCAGTACTCTCTGCTGCTGTCTCTGCCTCCTGGTCTACCCCTCCCAGTGCTCGCTACTACTGCTGCTGCTACACCCACTTCCTGGTCGCCACCTCCCAGTGGTTGGTGCGGCTGCTGCTGCTGCCTCTGCCACCTGGTCGAGCCTCCCAGTGTTCGCTGCTGCTGCTGCTGCTGCTGCTGCATCCGCCACATGGTCGCCGCGTGCCGCTGTGCCCTGCTGCAGCTGCTGTTGCCTCCGCTGGCTGGTCGCTGCCGCCCAGTGCTCGTTGTGGCTGCTGCTGCTGCCTCCACCCCCTGGTCGCCGCCCGCAGAGGTCGCTGCTGCTGCTGCTGCTGCTAATTCCTCCGCCACCTGGACGCCGCCTCCCAGTGCTCGATGCTGCTGCTGCTGCTTCCTCCACCTCCTCGTCCCCGCCTCCCGGTGCTTGCTGCTACTGCCTCTGCCACCTGGACGCCGCCTCCCAGTGCTCGATGCTGCTGCTGCTGCTGTCTCTCCCTCCTGGTCCCTGCCTCCCGGTGCTCGCTACTACTGCTGCTGCTGCAGCTGCCTCCTGGTCGCCTCTTCCCAGAGGTTGGTGCTGCTGTTGCTACTGCCTCCGCTGACTGGCCACCGTATCCCAGCGCTCACTGCTGCTACTGCTGCTGCTGCCTCTGTCTTCTGGTCACTGCCTCCTTGTGCATGCTGCTGCTACTGCTGCTGTTGCCTCTGCCTCCTGGTCTCCACCTCACGGTGCTCACTGCCACTACTGCTGCTGCCTCCGACTCCTGTTTGCTGCCTCCCAGTGGTCAGTACAGCTGCTGCTACTTCCTCCGTCGCCTGGTCGCTGCTTCCCAGTGCCCGCTGCTCCTGCTGCTGCTGCCGTCACCGTCTGGTTGCCATCTCCCGGTGATCGCTGCTGCTGCTGCTGCCGCTGGCGCCTGGGTGTCTCCCGGTGCTCGTGCTGCTGCTGCTGCTTCCACCTGGTCGCCGCTTCCCAGTGCTCGCTGCTGCTGTTGCCGCTGCCTGGTTGCGGTCTGTCGGTGCTCGCTGCTGCTACTGCGGCTTCTGCTGTTGTTTCTGCTGCTGCTGTAGCCGCCATCTCCTGGTGCTCGCCGCCGCCCAGTGCTCGTCGCTGCCCCCCGTTTTAGTTCCTTTCGTACTTCGGCGTCCTGTCACCTGTGGGCACTGCCTGCAATCATGGACACCTCTACTACCACCATCATCTACACCTCCCCTCCACCTGCCCCCACTGTGACATCGCGGAGTGGTTCCTCTGCGATTAATCCGTCTCGTCTAGCTCCCCTACTCACAGTCTCCTCTCCCTCTCTCTTCACCTCATCAATGTATCCTTACCTTTGTGTCACTTCTGCCCCTGCTCCTGTCCTTCCTCCCACCTCCCACTCCTGTCACCCAGCAAGACGACTTTCCTACCCTCCCCCCTGCAACTACCCCTGCTTCCCCCACCATAGTAACTGTCCGCTGTGCCACAGTCGCCACCACAGAGTGCCCTACCCTCTTACCCAGTGCCACTGCCTCACAGGAGAACCCTGCCACCACCACCTCCCCAGCCATCCAGTCCCGCATCCCTTCTCCCAAGCCACACCCACCAAAAAATCTTCCAAACACCTCTCCTCCACCCTGTCCTACAAAGAAACACAGCCCATCCCACTTCCCTCTGACCCCGCCACAGAATCCAACCCACCTCCCAAGCCTCTCCTTGTATACCTTTGTCCAAGCTAATCCTGATCCAAAATTCCTCGATGCCTGCACCCTCACCCTTGAAATCCGGAAGTACATCCCCAGTGCACCCATCACCCAACTTATCCCTTGCAGAGACTCTGTTCTCATCAAGTGCCCCTCTCCCTCTTTCCATACTGATCTCCTTTGGCGCCTTCCCCGCATCAGCTTTGGCCCCCATGCATCCCTCACCCCTTTCCTTACATCCTCCTCTCCTTGTCAGCCCCAAACCCCTCATCGTGTGCCAACCCTCACCGCCGTGATCACAAAACTCGGCCCTGTGGTCACGGAGGCTGAGGTGTTGGTGGAACTGAACACCCATCCTGCCCTAGAAATCTGCTCAGCCCACTGTATTTACGACTCCTCTGGCCCTACCTTCCTCATGCGTGTATTTACAAGGTCCGCCTCCTCCATTGACCACCTCCTCACACAGGGAGCCCTGCTTTTCAACAGCCACCACACTTTTGCCCCGTCCCATTCCCCTCCTCAATCCTACAGCTGCCAGCAATATCTCCTGTACAACGACCACCTCACCCAAAACTGCAAGAACCCTGCTACCTGCCCCCATTGTAAAGCCTCCCACTTCCTTAAACAGTGTCCCAACCTTGCCTCTCCCCCTTCCTGCAACACCTGCAATGAACCTCACCCCACCCATTCCTCCAAATGCAAAGCAAACCCCTCCCACCAACCCTGAGTTCGCTGTCCCCGTTCGCCCTTATAGACCTGCCCATCCACCCCAACAATTCCCTCCACCCTCCCCCTACAGCAGAAGACATCATTTGGTTCCTCACTATCGTCCTGCAGAACATCCACCCCTACCAGCGCCCCGGCACACACAAGCAGATTTCCCTCGCCACCCGCTCTATTTTCCACTTTAACACCTACGCCACCTACTCCCACAACCAGGCCCACTTTACCTTCACCCACATCGACACCCTCAATTAAGCCCCTTGTAAGTAGGCAGTTTAGGTTTTTATATTGGAAACGCCACGTAGCGCTCTGTATGAAAATCACTGGCTGTGCCGTGTGCAATCTGTGGCTGGTTTGCATTGTTGTTGGCTATTGTAGTGTTGGGCTGTTGGCTGTTGGCTGTTAACAGCGCGTAGCGTTGCGCAGTTGGAGGCGAGCCGCCAGCAGTGGTGGATGTGGGGAAGTGAGATGGCCGATTTTTGAGAATGGTTTATCTGGAGGTGTGTCCATCAGAAACAGTACATTTGTAAGAATGGATGTCATGAACTGCTATATATATTATGAATATTAAGGTAAATACATTGTTTGTTCTCTATTAAAATCTTTCATTTGCTAACTATGCCTGCCAGTAGTTAGTGCCTTCCGTAGTTTGAATCTTTTATTTAGCTGGCAGTAGTGGCGCTCGCACGTATTGCAGTAGTTCGAGTAACGAAGATTTTTGTGAGGTAAGTGATTTGTGAAACGTATAGGTTAATTTAGTCAGGGCCATTTTCTTGTAGGGATTACTGAAAGTCAGATTGCGTTGCGCTAAAAATATTGTGTGTCAGTTTAAGCACAGTCATGTATAATTTTTCTAAGGGGACGTTTCATATGTCGACCCTTAGCCGAAGATACCTCACTGGAATCTTCTGATTTTTTCTTGTAGTTTGTGTAATTAGTGCAGCCTTTGTTTATTGCTAGCGCGTAATTGTAGAGAGAATTTCCTTTGTAGTTGTAGTTTTTCATTTTTGTGCAGTAAAACAGTTGTGGCATGCATGTAGATTTACACCAAGTATTTCGCAGCTGCGCTTGCAATTAACGAGATATTATTTTCAATGCTATGTTAATGTGTTTTCTTATTTTGCTCTTCAAATTGTGGTTTTCTGTGTTGTCGTGTGAAATATTGTGACAATAATGGCGTGTGAAAAACGTAATACTAGGCTCCAAAGTAAACTGAGAAATGACAGTGAAGACGAAAGCAGTGTGTTAGCGCCGCCGAGTAATGAATTAATGAATTAACTAATGTTCAAAGTAATAATTTGGTAATTGTGCATAGGGAAATGGAGCGGGCTGCAAATAATGGTGTAGGCAGTGAAACAATTAGTGAACAGGGAAATATTATCGATCGATCGGTCGGCAACAGCTCGCCTCAGAAATCCGAAATGACAGGATACAATCTTGCAAATACTGTAGATTCAGGTTTCGCGTCCTCACCGTTTTCTCAAATAAGTCAAGACACATTTTCTGCTTGTCAAAATGTGAATGTTGCCGGTGCAAATGCGCTGCCGAAAAGCATAGAGGAACAGATTCCAGACACTAATACATTATTATTGCAATTAATGCAACAAATGAAACAAAATCAGAGACAAACACAGCAACAGTTAGACACAATGGAACACAATCAGAGACAAACACAGCAAAAGCTTCAAAAGTTAGACACAATGGAACAAAAGCTTCAAAAGCTAGACTCAGTGGAACATACGCTTGAACAAACACGTGAAAATTTAACTACTGAGTTGCATAAAATCGGATCGAAATGTCAAAAAGTCTGTAATGACGTAAAAACACAAATTTGTGAGCATTTACAACCTATTTTTTCGCGTCATGACAATACGTTACTGATCACGAATTAGCCATAAAAGAACTGCAAACTATTGTTCATGAAAATCATGAGACCTTGCAAGCTAAAATTGACTCAGTTGCATCTACCGATTTGGTTACGCAACTTGCAAAAACCCAGGAAAACTTAAAGGACACAGTAGATACGATTTCAACACAAATGGACACTCTGAAATTTGGTTTAGAAAAACACATTGAGGGAATAAGTACACTATCGGAGAAAGTAGCCGAACTTTCGGATCAGTTCACTAACTTATCTGCAAAGGTAGATGATAATCTGAATGACACAAGTCCTGTAGCCATCACTGACACAGAACAGTATGAACAAATTAAGAAATTCAAACAAAATCAGAATCAAATTAATACGCAACACAAAAGAGAAATCCGGGAAGTACAAGATCAGTTGGCACAAGTAATACAAAAAATACATATTCCAGAGGACACTCGCGCTCCAACTCGGGAAGAGGGACTTAGAAATACGGAAAAGCCACAAAATAATAACACAGGGCATTTCGGAAATTATGAAAGAAATTGGCAAGGTGCACCGAATTTTGAGATGGAACCGCCGACACGACGTATCAGTGACCGATATGCTACTCGCCGACACGATGATTTTGACTATAAGCTGTTCATTACTACACGTAAATTCAAAACATTTAAGAATTCTGGAAACGACATTCATCCACAAGTGTGGCTCCATCAATTCTCTCATTGTTTTCCTCCCAACTGGTCATTAGAGCACAGATTAGAATTTATGGGTGGCTACTTAGAGAATGAACCAGCTGTAAAAATGCGATCGGCCATTCACGATTGCCACAGTGAAGGAGCATTTTATCATGCCTTCCTCTCAGCATATTGGTCTCAAGCTACACAAGACCGAGTAAAACATAGCATCATAATGATGAAACATTTCGAACAATCTGAATTCTCCAGTCTTGTGAAATATTTTGAAGACGTGTTGCACAAGAATCAGTACCTGTCAAACCCATACACCCCCTCAGAACTCATCTGCATTTGCTTAATCAAATTACCTGAACATTTGCGACATATTATTTTGGCAGGACGTTGCAAAGACGACACTGAAGCTTTTCAGGGACTCTTAGAAGAATTAGAAATTGACACTTACAATCGCGGAACGCGAAAACAGGAACACAACAATTACAGGTCACATCCGTCGCAATTCCGTGATGAAAGAAATAATAATTGGACACGACAAGGCTATTCTCACAACACAAATCGTGACCAAAACAGACACCACCCATATGACAACCACTGGCAGAGTAATAGTTACAGAAAAAGATCGCATTTCCGTAGTAATGAATATGACAGAGACAATCATAGAAACAGACAATATGGCAACCAGAACTATTATTATCACGGGAGGCAGAATAACTTCAGACGCAACGGTCCACCGTGCAGTGATAATTCAGGGAGAAATTCTCCACCACTTAACCGACAAGAAAGAAACTACAGGAACTACCGACATGACGACAGACGATATAACCATAACGACAGACCTAAATTTCATCAGAACTGGCGGGATTCAGACAGGGCTGGGCACTCTCGGCAAGGTGAATTTGTAGAAGTTAGGTCTCCTAATCCCAATAACGACGCACGCCAACAAAGAGATAGCAGACAATGACTCGCACCGCAGGCAGCCACGTGCGCCGGCTGGCTCAGAGAAAAATAACATAGACGCTAACCTTGAGCCAATTTTAGCATTCCTTACCGTCGTATACAACATGTTAATTACTTTGAAGTTGAAACTCTGTGTACTAGGAAGAGTAAAGGATTGCACCACATTTCACATGTAAAACCGTTTATTGAGAGATAATCTGTTTTTTTAACTTAGTCTTTGCTATAAAATTTTTCACTTTGCATTACTAGTATGCTTTGTCAGACTTAGAATCTGTTAACATGCAACAATGTTTGAAGTTAAATATCCAGTCAAGAACCAAGAGAACTTATTTAAACAGAAATTACGAATGCATTGTTATTGTGAACAGACGACACAGTGTTATTGTGTGTGTACATTCTTGCTTGTTAGTTGCACGATTATGTAACGACTATAAGGCTCACATACTTAGAACATTTCCCAATACTGCTAATGAGATTTTAATGCAACATTTTGGTTTACTTGAAAATACATTCTGGATTTAAAGTGCTTTCTGTGAGATACCAGATGACACAGTGGTTAGTTTACAGCTACACGATTTTATCACAACGCTACTAATGAGTGACAATTTACAATGTTGCTTTTGTGGTGTTTCTGTTTTATATCTGCACAGTTTTTCTGAATTGTTGTGGAAAGTACAACATGTTTTGGTAGTAACTTTTGTGGTATAGCTACAATGAGACAGCCTTTTCCGTAGCACAACAATACGTTACAGCACAGTACTTTCTTCATCACGGCAATAAGCGTAATAACTAAGATATCTATACGCAAAGCATTTCACTTTTGTTTATCATGAGGTAAGTACATAGACTTCTGCAGAACTTAGCTTTGGGAGAACGATAACTATGACACTTCCACAGAGATTATCTTACAACAAGACGCACAGTTTAGCCCTACAGTACACGTATTTGAGTGATTAATTTTGTACTTAAAACATTTATTTTTAAAGATATTTGAAGTACAATGATACAAAGGTTTTCCGTGATACATTTCATTCCATTGCTGTAATCTGTAACACCTGAGGGTATAATTACAATAATCCTCAGGAGGTAAACGCCTACTTTGTGTACCATGTGTGTGGCAAGCACAAGGAGCCCTAGCTAATATGGTATTTGCTTATACAACTTTACACATCGGTACCATATTTCTCCAACACAGAATTACACAGCTACCTGATTATTTAACAGAGTAACAAATATTTTTTTTACTACGTCAGTGACAGATGTTTACGCAATTACACAGTTGGATAACTTCACACTTATGAAACTGTATTTTGTATGTACTTTATGAACTCTTCATATTTTTTCAGAGCCATTGTGATACTATGAGAGCTTTGAATGATGTATTTGGTATGGGATCACGATTTTTAAAGTACGTTTGAGGTAGATGACACTACTGAAATGAGCAGAGGATTTTTTTAAGGTTTTGAAATTATTGCAGAAAGCTACGACGTTTTTGAGATTTGGCTGAGTCTTTATGATGTTATTATTATGATGACAATGTGTATTATGCTGTTAAGGTATGTTTATGATCAATAAGCTGATGCAATATGAGGAATTTGATTATGCTATGTATTTATTATGATGAAATATTGAAGTGTCGTAGCAAGATTGACGTGTCGACGAATATGTATATGTGTAATAAGGTAAGGAGTAATGAATAGTGGTTAAGGACTCTGATATGTGAAAAAGGATGTTGGAAACCAAGAATCGTACTTCAAGAGTTATGAAATGTGTGTACATGCGTGAATGTATCACAATGCCGCCGAAAATTTTTTGGACACTGTTATATTTATAGGATTTTGTTTCTACAGATTTGTAACACAAATATTTCGACCTATGAAATTTTATTTGTATCAAACTGTCACTGTAGCGGCAACTCATGTCGTAAATATTTCGGTAAGGAAGGCAGGTCACCTTGACATAATGCACTGTAAGCACCCAGCTGTGCGACACTCGCCTGGAAAAAAGTCATTAGTGTGTGCCTTTCAGAGGCACAGGTGGAGAAAAAAGAGGCCGTTAACCTCGCTATTGACATTCCTTTGTAGAAAGCATCGCAAAAATGACACGCTCAAACTTGAAAACATGATTACACTGTAGAGTTCTTAATTTATGATATTTACTGAAATGAAATGATGAGAAACATTTCACATCTATTGTCTTGCTAGTTGAAAGATTGTTTACTGCATTATGAAATGCCATATGGCTAGTGAATGATGTTTCACGCCTTGCTTTGCCTATTTTGTTTAATATCTAGTTTCTAGCTGCACTGCAGATTGGTTAAAATAAAATTTTATAGATGTACTAATATAAATATTTTCTGTCTACAGATCCAGTAAATAATAATTTTGTGATATACTTCCAAAAAAATGAGGGAGCACAAAAAGACATTTCTCTTCACAGGAACTGCATACATAATTTTCTTTTCAAGTAGTTGGTAATTTATTTCATAGAATAGGTTTTTGTGGTGCACCACTTTAATTACATAGACATTAAGATGTGAATATACATTTCCCTTATCTGCATGGTTGTCTTTAGTGTACTATTTTTTCTGCATGTGGGTTTGTCATGTTTAGATATAAGTTAATGCATTTGCTGCTGCTGTTTGCCAGGCATAGTGCTACTGAATTTCACTTTGTATTACTCTGTTAAGCCAGTTTTACTACTGATTTATTTTCCTTGTTGCTGCACATTGGGTCATATTAGTTGTAATGTTGCATTTGCTCTGTTAATTTAGATTTACTCGTGCTTGCTTTGCCAATATGCATTTTTTTGTCATTGCTGTTTGCGTTAATTGTTTTGTGCTGCTGCATTGCCTCGTCCCTTAGTTTAGCATCTGAGCTCAGTAGATTTAAGTTAGCTTAAGAGGGGGTAGACTATATAAGAAAATGAGTTGTGATGAATTGGACGAAATGCATTGAGAAGTTATACGAAAAAAGTACAGAAAGCAGGTATAGATAGGACTTTTTGGAAATAATGAAGAACGAAGGGAGATCTCCGAGAAGTAAAGAAAGTTTTGTTTGCAAAATACTGCAGTAAAACAAACCCTGTCCTTTCCTTGTGTTATCCCACTATGTGTTTGTGTACCCTTGGGTATTTGTGTTCTTCCTGTCTTTATGTGTTTATCTGATGAGAGTTACATTGTAGAATTTTTCTGATAATATGTTATTTACTTTGCAAAAATGATTAGACATTATTTATTCTGTTTTGTTTTAATGCTCATGTGTGATGTTTCAAAAGTTATTCAGACCTTTTATGTATTTACTTATGTCATAATTCCTGTAACACTGATGTATATGTTTATTTCTATTTTTTTGTAAAGCCTGTGTTACTACAAATGTTATCTGTACTGTTATGTTCTTTAATGATGTATTTTGTACCTTTGTAATTGTATTCTTATATTGTAAATTTATAATTGTATAGACACCACTTCTTGAAATTAAGTATCATTTCACTGCACACGTTTCTGTTGGTCATAATATATGCACAGTATGTGAGAAGTTGGGACTGTTAGTGCTTGCACGTGTGTTGATAATTCAGCAAGGGACTGGATAACAGCATTGCTGGTTCTAAGGACATCTCAAAAAAATTTTTTGTCAGTGCACAAGTGGTGGTTTATGGACTTGCTATATTGTGCACAAGACTCTTTGATGGTGATTGTGCACCTGCACAGTCGCAACAGATGGTTGCTGGCCGTCTCTACAAGGACTACAGTGGGTCTGCATCTTTGATGGCCCACCAATACCATTATTTCTACAAGGACCGCAGTGGGTCTGCACCTCTGATGGCCCACCAATACCATTATTTCTACAAGGACTGCAGTGGGTCTGCACCTCTGGTGGCCCACCAATACCATACTCTCTACCAGGACTACAGTGGGTCTGCTCTGTGATGACCTACCTACCAATATTCTTCAAAACTTCGACTGACTCTGCTGTGGGTTTGCTCTGTTGTGGCCCATTACCTGTCTGCATGTCAAGAGTCAGCACTGTCTTTCCATTGGAAGGACAACATTACTTCTTCAAGACTGCATGGAAATCCACTACTTCCGTGTGCATTCTCTTTTACTGCTCACACTTTGAGAAAAAAAAGCACTGCAATTTTACTGTGATGAATGATCAGAACTGTCTTTATGGACTGTAAGAAAATTTTAGCTTTTGACCAACATTGTATCAATAAGTGTGTGCATTTGATTTCTTTGTTATTGTAATTATGAAAAATTTTTTCAAGTCTGTATTGGCCACTGCCCAAAACAATTTGTAAAATTTTTTGTGGGGAGCATGGGGGCTATGTAAGTAGGCTGTTTAGGTTTTTATATTGGAAACGCCACGTAGCGCTCTGTATGAAAATCACTGGCTGTGGTGTATGCAGTCTGTGGCTGGTATGCATTGTTGTTGGCTATTGTAGTGTTGGGCTGTTGGCTGTTAACAGCGCGTAGTGTTGCGCAGTTGAGGGCGAGCCGCCAGTAGTGGTGGATGTGGGGAAGTGAGATGGCCGATTTTTGAGAAGGGATCATCTGGAGGTGTGTCCATCAGAAACAGTACATTTGTAAGAATGGATGTCATGAACTGCTATATATATTATGACTATTAAGGTAAATACATTGTTTGTTCTTTATTAAAATCTTTCATTTGCTAACTATGCCTATCAGTAGTTAGTGCCTTCCGTAGTTTGAATCTTTTATTTAGCTGGCAGTAGTGGCGCTCGCTGTATTGCAGTAGTTCGAGTAACGAAGATTTTTGTGGGTAAGTGATTTGTGAAACGTATAGGTTAATTTAGTCAGGGCCATTCTCTTGTAGGGATTACTGAAAGTCAGATTGCGTTGTGCTAAAAATATTGTGTGTCAGTTTAAGCACAGTCATGTATAATTTTTCTAAGGGGACGTTTCACCCTCTCTCCTCATCTCGTTTCCTTCCCACCTCCAACCTCATGGCACATCACCAGTATCGTCACCTCTACCTCAACATTCACTCCCTCCCTGCCAACAAATACCTCTTCATGCACACCCTATGCCAGCACCAGGTTCACTCCTTCATCCTTAATGAAACCTTCTTCCAACTCTACCATGTTGTCTGCACCTCCCCCAATCTCCTGCACTGGCAATCCCCTTCCCCTTCCCTGAGGTGGGGTCGCTATAGGCCACCTCAAGCATCTCCCTGTCCGGCCACAACCCCTCCTCAATGACCAACTGAACACCTTCACCTCACCTGTGCCACTATATCCGCCCCCCAGCCCCTCTCCCCTTTGACTTCATTTCCCATGTTGACCATACCTTCTCCACCCATGTGATTGTCGCTGACCTCAACATCCACAGCCGTGAACCTGCCACCCTTCGGCGGTGGCATCAGTTCCTTGCCACCCTCCATGTTGACCTTGTTCCTCTCTCACAGCACACCCGTCCTGAAAGTAACTCCACCCCTGATGTTATCCTCGCTTCCCCCAACCTCCTTGATTGCATCGCCATTGATGTCCTTGATCCCGTTGGTAGTGACCATCTCCCTGTCCTGCTCACCATCTCCTCTGCCCCTGCAGCCACCCGTCCAGCTGCCCGTCCATAATCTGTCCATGATTACAGCCGTGCTGACTGGGATGCCTACCGGGAATCCATTGCCTTACAGGTCGAAAGCCACCCCCTCACCTTTCAACATCCTGCTGACATCACCCATGCCTCTTCCTTCCTTCAGAAGACCATCACTGACGCTGTGGAGGCTCATGTCCCTACCAAACTCATCCACCCTCATCACCCTATGCTTCCTCCACAGGCCGTCCTTCTGAATGAATCCTGCAGGCTCTACTGCCCCTTCCTCCACACCTGTGACCAGGATACACTCATCTGCTACCAGCAATTACAGCGACACATCCGGAACCCCCTTACAGCAAAGAAACGCCAGGACTGGCGCCAGACATGCACATGCCTCAACTCCACCCTCCCTGTCAACCATTGCCTTAGTGGTAGCCATCCCACCCCACATTACCCTATCCTCCATGACGATCCACCCTTTCCTGACAACCTCAGTAAAGCTAACCATTTTGCTTCCCACTTCTCCGAGGTCTTCTCCATTCCTGATGATCCCCATTTTGATTACTCCCTCTTCCCCACCATCCTTGACCGCACTGACACCTCTGTCCCACTGCTTGCCCCTAGCTTCCAGTACTTGGATCTGTTACCCTCCTCAGACATCAACACTCCCATCATTGCACATGACATCACACTCATCCTCAGCTCCAAACGCAACGCCGCCCCTGGTCATTATGGCGTCACCTACTGCCACCTCAAGGAATCCTCCCTCATCCTTGCTACTCTGTACAATGTCCTTCTCTCCACTGGACTTTACCCTGAACTGTGGAAGACTTCCCGTGTCATGCTGTTCCCTAAACCCAACGAACCCCCCTCTGATACCTCTTCCTATTGTCCCATCTGCCTCACCTCCGTGTTCAGTAAGGTCTTAGAAACCATCCTCTCTCACCATATTCACCGCCATCTTAACCAGCACCACCTCCTTCCCCTTACCCAATGTGGCTTCCGGCCTTCCTTCTCCGCCGACAACCAACTCCTTAATCTTACCAATCTTCTTTCCCTCCAACTTAACTCCCGTCACTCCGCTATCTTCATTTCCCTTGTCCTCCAGAACGCCTATGACCGTGTCTGGCATCCCGGGCTCCTCTTCAAACTCCAGATCTATGCACTCCCCATCAACTTCATCCGTCTCGTTGCTTCCATCCTCTCCCATCGTCCCTCCTATGTGACTATCCTCAATTACAACTATCATACTTTCTATCCCTTTGCCGGCGTGCCCCAAGACTCCGTCCTTTCCCCTCTCCTTCATCTCCTGTACACTGCTGATATGCCCAAACCTCCCCAGTCTGTTCATCTCCTCCAGTTTGCTGATGACACCGCCTTCCTAGCCCTTTATCCTACCCTTCAACGGTCCCAACGTACCCTCCAAACCCACCTTGACCAATTCACAGCTTGGTGCAACCAGTGGTTCCTGCGTATCAACCCCTCCAAGACCAAGGCGATCATCATAGGCCGCACCACCCGCTCCTTCTGTCTCCATGATTTCTACTTCACCATTTATGGCCGTCCTATCCACCTCACTCCTACCCTCAAATACCTTGGTCTCACTCTCAACCGCCACCTCACCTGGACTCGCCATCTCCTTACCATCCAACACAAAGCTCACAACAGACTCCGCCTCCTGAAACTCCTGTCTGGCCGGACATGGGGTCTGCATCCTTCCACCATCCTTCACACCTACAAATCCTTGATCTGCCCCATCCTCTGTTATGCCAGCGTGGTTTGGATATCCGCCCCTCCCAGGTTCTGTAAATCCCTCCAAATCCTCGAACAACATGCAATCCACCTGGCCTTCCGCACCCACCTTCCATCCCCGACGCGCATCCTTAACATCCTCATCCCCTTCCCCCACGTTTTCCTTTTCCTTGAACACATCTGCACACTATATATTGTCCACCACATTGATCCCCCTCACCCTCTGGTGTCACCCTTCCTCTCCACCTCCAGCCCGTTGCCGCGCCTTTACCATTGTGTCCCACCCTCTCTCCATCTCCACACCCTCTGCCTCCTTTCCCAACACAACTTCCACCATCTACCACTCCCGGATGATGAGCTTCGTCCTGACATCTACCCTTCCAACCAACTCTAACCCCATCTTCCTCCTGCCTCCTCTTCAGGGCTCCCTCTCCTCCCCCTCCCTTCTCCTGAGTGGCTTTCCCCTCCTACTCCCCCTCCCTCTCTTGTGCTCCTCTTCAGTGTCTCTGCACTCCCTCCTGCCTTGTCTTCCCTCTTCATCTCCTGCCCCACCAGTCTCCTGCCTCTTGGTGTACCCACTGATGCACCTACTCTTTTCATCCCGCCGCCTCCCCTGCTGCACCTTGCTCTCCCCTCCTTTTCCATCCTATCCAGCATCTCCCTCGGCAGGTCCCACCTGGCAGTTTCATTCTTCATCGTGTGTGCTCCAAGTGGGTTTAAAGTTTGTTGTTCTGGAGTGTTTTTAATACTGTGGCCAACTTTTAACCTCTGTGTGTGCCTTCAGTGTCTTCTTGGTGTTTTAAGAATCGCAACTGTGTTTTTTAACTTTGTGTTGACTTTTTTAATTGTCCCCCATGAACATCTGCATGTCAGTGTAATTTTACCTCCATTATCTCCCCTTACTCTGTTTTATGTCCCCCTCTTTATCGCCTTATATGTAACATTTTATTCTTGTATTAGTTGTCATGTCACTCGGCTGAAGAGCGGCGGATTGTGCGGCTGACAGCCCTCACCTGCCCATATAGGGCAGGGGAATGAAATCACAATAAAGAAAAAAAAAAGAAAAAGAGAAAAATTACGCAGTTGTTAGAGCGGTCCCTGTTGCTACAATGGCAGGTTATCAAGATTTAAGTGAGTTTGAACACGGTGTTATAGTCTGCGCACGAGCAATGGGACACAGTATCTCCGAGGTAGCAACGAAGTGGGGATTTTGCCTTACGACCACTTCACGAGTGTATCGTGAATATAAGGAATTCAATAAAACATCAAATCTCTGACGTTTCTGTGGCCGGAAAGAGATCCTGCAAGAACTGGACCAATGATGACCGAAGAGAACTGTTCAACGTGATGGAAGTGAAACTATTGCGCAAATTGCTTCAGATTTCAATACTGTGCCATCAACAAGTGTTAGCGTGCGAACTTTTCAACGAAACATCATCGATATGCGCTTTCGGAGCCGAATGCCCACTTGTGTGCCCTTCATGACTGCATGACACAAAGCTTTACGCCTCGCCTGGGCCCGTTAACACCGACATTGGACTGTTGATGATTGAAAACATGTTGCCTGGTCGGATGAGTCTCGTTCAAATTGTACCGAGCGGATGGACGTGTACGGGTATGGAGACAACCTCATGAATCCATGGACCCTGCATGTCAGCAGGGAACTGTTCAAACTGGTGCAGCCTCTGTAATGGTGTGGGGTGTGTGCAGTTGGAAAGATATGGGACCTCTGATACATCTAGATACGACTCCGACAGGTGACACGTAAGTAAGCATCCTGTCTCACCACCTGCATCCATTCATGTATATTGTGCATTCCGACGGACTTGGACAATTCCAGCAGGACACCCCACACGTCCAGAATTACTACAGGGTGACTCCAGGAACACTCTTCTGAGTTTAAACACCTTCGCTGGCCACCAAACACCCCAGACATGATCGTTATTGAGCATATCGGAGATGCCTTGCAACATGCTGCTCAAAAGAGATCTCCACCCCCTGGTACTCTTACAGATTTACGGGCAGCCCTGCAGGATTCATGGTGTCAGTTCGGGGCACTACTTCAGACATTAGTCGAGTCCACGCCACGTAGTGTTGCGGCACTTCTGCGTGTTCGTGGGGGTCCTACACGATATTAGGCAGGGATACCAGTTTCTTTGGCTCCTCGGTGTTTATTATGGAGAGGTATTCCGAAAGAAATATTGTGTTATTGAACAGATAATCGTTCCTTAACAATACGTCACAAAGGTGTTATGGTAATGGATGGAGTAGCATGCACCGAAACGCCGCGCGAGATTAGCCAAGCGGTCTAAGCGCTGCAGTCATGGACTGTGCGTCTGGTCCCGGCGGAGGTTCGAGTCCTCCCTCGGGCATAAGTGTGTGTGTTTGTCCTTAGGATAATTTAGGTTAAGTAGTGTGTAAGCTTAGGGACTGATGACCTTAGCAGTTAAGTCCCATAGGATTTCACACATTTGAACATTTGCACCGAAACAGCGAGTATGAGTAGATAGAACGATTAAAGAAAGCAACTTGCCCGGTCATTAATGGACAACGGAGTAAAACCTCAATGCGCGGCCCAACTGTGATCAAGAGCAGACTGACCAACGTATCCGAACCAACTGAGACGTCATTGCTGGTGAAGCTGTGGCGGAATTCGAAACAAGTAACGGATGTAATATACTATTAACTATAATGACCTACGCTAAGAGAATGTGTGAGCAGTAGGTAACAAGGCAGCTGTCCGATGGTCACAGGCGCGAGGTACATTTGGAGCGTTATGTGCGTTAAGATGATGTCTTTCTCCATCGCTCGGTAACAAAATGGTTCAAATGGCTCTGAGCACTATGGGACCTAACATCTATGGTCATCAGTCCCCTAGAACTTAGAACTACTTAAACTTAACTAACCTAAGGACATCACACAACACTCAGCCATCACGAGGCAGAGAAAATCGATGACCCCGCCGGGAATCGAACCCGGGAACCCGGGCGTGGGAAGCGAGAACGCTACCGCACGACCACGAGCTGCGGGCCGCTCGCTAACAGGAGACGGTTCTTGGGTAGGTGTAAATCGATGGAGAGGAAGCACATGCGTTTCCAACGAAATCGTTAATATCCTTCAGTCCATGATGTTATATCCTCCTAACCAGAGCCACTATGATATCATTTCTAGTGTTACTTAAAGGAAAGTACTTCATCATTACTTTCTCAAATATGTTCAAGTTCTCGTTTCCATAATGCTGACTTTCGAAAACACACAAACATTCTGTTTTACGATGTTGGCTGTCCTCATTTCCTCGTGCAAGGTTTCATCACAAATGTTGCCTTCTAGGTCGGCATTAACTGCTATGACTGCACATTCATTTTCTAAATGATTTTCACACAGGTTCATGAAGAAGAACATTTGAAAACTTGGAAATCACTCGTCTTCCATGTCAATACTATCCTCATGTCACACATTAGATCGTGCTTCAGCTGAGTCAACCGTGGTACATAATTTTAACTGATTGTCAATCATCGAGCTGTATTTGTTTTACTTACTACCTTGTGAGATCGGAATCTCTACAGGAATCTCTACTGGTTTTGCAAAGGTTTTTACACTTCGCATAGTACGCTGAATAGCGGAGAGCAAAGGAATTACCACTTTGCAGGACACAAAATCCCGGACGAGCCCCCAATTGCGGGCTTTCATATATAACTACGCACCCTCCGACTCTGTGTTGCAATATTAAAAGATTTGGCTAGTATCGTTGTCTAGAGGCTGGGGTACGTAGTTGTCGCATCACAAGCCAAATACTGCTGAGTCTACAGTACACAATATGAATAGACACATGAATCAAATGGTTCAAATGGCTCTGAGCACTATGGGACTTAACATCTGAGGTCATCAGTCCCCGAGAACTTAGAACTACTTAAACCTAACTAACCTAAGGACATCACTCACATCAATGCCCAAGGCAGGATTCGAACCTGTGACCGTAGCGGTCTCGCGGTTCCAGACTGAAACGCCTAGAACCGCTTGGGCACACCGGTCGGCAGACACATGAATCGAATGGTCGAAGGTTCCTATCACTCCGCAACTGCGAATTAATCTAGAAATTTATAAATGAAAGATTGCAATTAAATAAAATCTGCAGGTACTATCTTAACGACTTTAAATGATGAGTATGAGAGTAGAAGTACTTTTGAGAATGCGGTATATTTTTTCAAAACACTTATTGGTGTCGATGGTCCAGCAGTTAAATAAAATATAATTTGAATAACAGGGAAACAAAAATGGCTCTGAGCACTATGGGACTTAACTACTGAGGTCATCAGTCCCCTAGAACTTAGAGCTACTTAAACCTAACTAACCTAAGGACATCACACACATCCATGTCCGAGGCAGGATTCGAACCTGCGACCGACCGTAGCGTCGCGCAGTTCCAGACTGAAGCACCTAGAACCGCTCGGTCACACCGGCCGGCAACTGTGAAATGTTTGTCATGGTGGTTTCACAAAGTCTGCCATCTTTGTCACTCCCAGCGTGTCTCCTTCATCAACACAAAGCACCGCCCTCGTCGCAGAGACGCGGCTGGACCATGTGTTGTGTCTAGACAAGACAGCCTAGACACAATGAGAGGAAGCCGAAAGGCACGCGCTAAGTTAAAGCAGGATGGCGTGAGGTCTGAAACAGGATACGTAATGAATGCTATAAAGAAAAGTACGTAGCTTCTGGAATACTTAACTTTAATCCATCCTTTTGGTACATCTGGAGATTGTGGCGATACAAGTGAAACTCATTAGATACATGCAATGTTACTAATGGCGCCTTGCTAGGTCGTAGCCATTGACTTAGCTGAAGGCTATTCTAACTATCTGCTCTGCAAATGAGCGAGGCTTCGTCAGTGTGCATCGCTAGCTACGTCGCCCGTACAACTGGGGCGAGTGCTAGTCTGTATCTCGAGACCTACCTTGTGGTGGCGCTCGGTCTGCGATCACACAGTGGCGACACGCGGGTCCGACATGTACTAATGGACCGCGGCCGATTTAAAACTACCACCTAGCAAGTGTGGTGTCTGGCGGTGACACCACATCATGTGCTGGGGCTACCCCTCTCGTCCGGTTAACTTTCGCCAGCACGTGTTTGGTACCGGGCCGCGGCTTTGACGAGCGTCCTGTGCGGCCGCCTGAACACAGAATATTTCCAGGGCGCCACAGTTCGCCCCTTACCTCGCAACCTTCACACACGGAAAACAGGACGCATAATTGATTAATTACATAACATAGACGGACCGGTCTCCATGGTGTCGGTGGTAGCGTAGATGTCTCGCAAAGCAAAGGTTGCTTGCATTAGTGTCGTTGCTTAGTGGAGTCTCCCAAGAAGAAGAAAACAGCCGTCAGGCCAGTTGAGCGACTAGTTCGGGATGGTCCATTGTAGTCCGTTAGCGTACAAGGGGTACGTTTCGCGGTAAAAATGCAGGCGTTTACATTCCGACGTTAATAAATCACCTAAATTTGATTTCGAAGTGCTAGCATCGAAAGTTTCTGCTGTCGATTGGATAACTTATGGAAGAATGACTTTCTTTAGTCTTGATTAAGTAAGTTCCCAGCTTTCATCTACAATGATTTAATTGAATTGTTGAAGACTTCAGTTTCAATGGCTCGACCGTGATTCGAAACAAGCGCTTCCAGAATAGGCCTCTAGTGCCTCACGTCAGACTTAGATTGTAATTCTAAACAAAGAATTTGCTGTTCGTAATACGCTCAGTTGAAAATCATTCTTTAGATTAATAATCTTAAGAGTAGCTTTTATTCAATTTAAATCTTTTTTTGTTTTGTTATTTTTTTTGTTTGAATCGAACACAAACAAAAATTAACGAATGCAAAGAAAGAGGAAAATCCTGATTAGATTAAGAAGTACAGTGTTTCCTATCCGGTGCAACTCTCTTTAATTTTTAAACACAGTCATTCTGATTGTAAACGACAAGTCGGTGACTATCATATTTCCAGCTGTAAAACTGAAACTGTGAGAAATAAGATTACAGATAGCTATGGTAGTTTGATAATAGCACTTTGGATTTTCACAGCCTTCTGTCTAACGGAAATTCTCCCTCCTGCACAGAGGCTTTTCTGCAGCTCATTCACAATTTTAGGCGCTAAGACAGACTAATCCTGGCATCTGTTCATAATGAGCCGAACCAGCGGACCAGTACGGTCATCATGGGAGGCCCTGACACAAGCCAGTTGTTTTCGGGTGGAAATTAATGCAATGTCATTCAGTTCATACATTGAGCGAGCTGTGGAGAAGGAGAAAGTTGAAAAGGGAATTGCAGTTCAGGTAGATGAATTTCAAAGTCTGAGGTTTGCCGATGATATTTTCATCCTGTGAAAGACGACAAAAGATATGGAAGACCGATTGAATGGAATGAATAATGTCTTGAAAAAAGTTTATAATATGGTCATCAACAGAAGTAAAGCAAGTATAATGGAATGTTCTTGAACTAAATGAAGCGATTTTGAGGGAACTGGTTAGGAAATGACACTAAAAATAGTAGATTAATTTAGATATTTGGGCAGCAAAATAAGTGATAATGGCCGAATCTGGGAAGGCAGAAAATGCAAACTGGCATTAGCAGAAAAAATCACATCAGAAAAAGAGAAATATCAAATTTTTTTTCCAGTCTTTGATCACAATAACAATTCTTTAGTTGATGACCGGTTTCAGTCCGTAATGACCATCCTCAGATCTACAATATTCAAACATATACACCTAGTGACCAGCGTCTCTTTCAGCTTAATACAGCAATATGTATCACAATATACTATCATGCAACCAGGGAAATGTACAGATAAACTACAGTAAAACGTACCTTTTTTACACCAGTTCTAAAGTGATAAGGCCAGAATGGAATCGTCTTAACATATAAATATAATCAGAACAGCATCGTCACATAGATCTAAAATAAGGTGTAGAATAGGCCACATTGTCCACACAGTCATTATTGCTACTGAAGTACAGTAGCTACCAGAAATTTGTTTGCCTACATCCTCCCTAGATGATAATAAAAAAACAGAAAGTAAATAGTAGGCAGACCCACAATTATCTAAAAAAAGAAAGAATGAAGAAAACCAGAAAACTATTCCAATGAAATTTTACGGAAAAATAGAAAAGTGTTTGAATAAATCTAAGGTTAGTTGTGGTTTTCAAGTTAACAACACTCTGAAACTCCGTGTAAAACATAGTTTGAGTAAAGATACTGATACATTTGACGCTTCTGGGTTTGTAGCAGTTGTGACAAATTTTACATTGGTCAAACTGGCCGTTCTTTTAAAATTAAATTCAGGGAGCATTTGCAGGCACATAACAAAACTGCATTGGGAATGCATTTGGTAGAGACCGGCCACACTGTAGGCAATATCGATAGTTGTACGCGTATTCTACACAGGGCAGAGAAGGGTCGCGCTCTCGACTTGTTGGAGGAGTTGAAGATGTACATAGGCAAAAACCATGAGCCCACTAGAGTACACAATGGACAAAGCAATTTTGGACCGAACGCCTACAATACTTTATTTGATAACGCACTACCATAATCAAATAATCTCTCGTGTATTTATACCTAGCCTTACTTGATGATTTATGTCGAGAATAGTAGGCATTTGCCTTACTTCCATACATTAGTCGCTCTAATCCTGTAACTGATTATGTCCTACCTATTCATGGAATGTATAGCGAGACTACATAATTTTATTTATTGACTGTTAATATGTTGTTTAAACGTTTTCTGTGGGAGACATATCACGATGTATGTAAAGCCCTCTAGAGATTAAGTTCTTACGCTCGGTGCACGCCTACATAACATCCTGGCGGCAGACCCAACAGAGGGCGCTGATCATTGATCTGTCTTTTTTTCAGCTGTCTATAGACATTTTATCTTTCATAGGTAACTTATAGGTTGCTACAGACAAGGTATTACGTATATTAATTGTTGACCGTAAATTCACCATAAAAAGGGTCGGACCTACTCTCTTCATATATTTCCTTTTAATAATTTTGTATGGGTAACTCTATTCGTCTTTTAATTAATTAATTTATTTTATTTATTTATTTATTGTTCCGTCATCTCCGGCGGTAATGCGGAAGGATACCGCCCCTCGATTGTGCCTTTCCGGCTATAATCGAAGCGATAGGTCTATTGCAGGTGCCAGCCACCCTGCAGCAGTCCAGCCAGCAGCCAGCAATCAGCAGCGGTTTCTGCCAGCAGCCAGCAGCGGTTCCTGCCAGCAGCCAGCAGCCAGCAGCCAGTGTCCAGCAACGGTCCCAGCCAGCAACGGTCCCAGCCAGCAGCAGCAGCAGCGGCGTCTCCACTGGCCAGCCCTCCAGGTCGCCCCCCCCCCCCCCCCCCCCGCCAGCAGTAGCTCTGTGTGTTTCTCGTCGCCTTGCCCGTCCCTTGTTTGCTTCCTTGTCCTGTCCTGTGTTTTTCCCCTTATCACCATTTATTTCAACCCCCCCCCCCACCACCACCACTACAGCCACCACCACTGCCATAGTACACACATCTCCCTCCGCCGCCGCCACCACTATCACGTGGTGTGCCCAATCCGCCCCCCTCAGTCCATCCCGCCACTCCTCACTCTCCCATCTCCCTCACTTTTTGTTGCTCCATCCCCGGCTCCTCCCTCCCTCGTCTCCTCTGATCCCTTCCCTCCACTCCCCCCCTCTGCTCCTTCTGTTTCCGCGGCCCCCGCTAGGGTGGTGGCCCGGAGGGCCACGGCCCATGCTCAACTTTCCCCTTCGCCGTCTTCATCATTGCCGTCGCCATCGCCCTCACCATCTTCGGCGCCGACTCCAGCACCAGGACCTGCCCCTCCACACCACCTTCCAGTTGCTCCCATCCCCCACACCTCCTCTGCCGTCGTCAAACGCCCCAGTGCCACCCCTGCTTCCTCTGCACCTAAAAGGCACCGCCTCGTCCCCCTTCCCCTGTCCAGGATGCCATGGATGTCTCGCCGCCTGTCCCTGCCCCCTCCTCCTCCTCCTCCCCCTCCTCCTGCCATTATGTCCTCTCCCGTCCTGATCCCTCCCTTCTTGAACCCCGCAACCTTACCCTTTTCCTTCGCCAGCATTTTCCCGGTACCCCCATCTCCTCCCACTCCTCGCCATGATTAGGTCCTCATCTCTTCCACCAGCCCTACCCTTCACACAGATCTCCTTTCCCGCATCCCTGTGACCCGCTTTGGCCCTAATGCCTGCCTCACCCCTGTCCCTTACCCACCTCCCTCCTGCCAACCCCAACCCCCGCGTCGCCCGCCGACCTTCACTGCCGTGATCACTCGGCTTAGTCCAACGATCACGGAGGAGGAGGTGTTGGCGGAGCTCAAGGTGCAGACCCATCCGGAGGTGCATGTGGTTCACCGCATCCACAACTCAGGTGGCCCGACCCGCCTTATGTGGGTCTTTTCCGAACACGGCCCTCCATAGACCGTCTCCTGAAGGAGGGTGCCCTTCTTTATCACGAAAGCTACCAAGTTGACCCTTCCCATTCCCCTCCTCAATCCCTCCGCTACCAGAGGTGCTTGCGGTATAATGCACACTCGACATCTGAGTGCCGCGAGGCCCCCACCTGCTTGCACTGTAGGCAAGCCCACTTCTTACGGCAGTGCCCCAATCTCCAGTCCCCCCCCCCCCTCCTGTAATACCTGTAACCTCCCTCATCCTACTTACTCCCAGAAATGTAAGGCCCGACCCCCTCCTACCACTCCTGAACTCACCGTTCCTACCCACCCTCTGGATGCCCTCACCCCTCCTGGCAATTCCCTTCGCCCACCCCCTACCGCTAAGGACATCATCAGATTCCTCACCATCATCCTTGAGAATGTTCACCCTTTTCAGCACCCCCACACCCTCCGACAGATATCCCTCACCGCCCGTTCTGTTTTCCACCTGAAGATGTATGCCACCTCCTCCAACAACCAGGCCCATTTCACCTTCTCCCGTCTTGACACCCTAGTCTAAATCCTTGTCATTGCGTGACAGCACCGTATCCTTTTCAACAACATCCGCTCCCTTCCCGCCAACAAGAACCTCTTCCTGCACACCCTTGCCACCCACCGCATGGATGACTTCCTCCTCAATGAAACCTTCCTCCAACCCCACCACACCGTCCACACGTCGCCCTACCTCCTTCACTGCTCTGATAATCCCCTCCCGATTGCGCGTGGCGGAGTTGCCATTGGTCACCACCGCCAGATCCCAGTTTGGCTCCAACCTCTCCTTCCCAACCCCACCGAACACCTGATCCTTAGTCTCTTCTTCCCTGGCCTTACTGTCACCTGCGCCACCATCTATGTCCGCCCTAACGCCCCTATTCCCTTCGACTTCCTCTCCCACATTGACCGTACCTTCTCCTCCTACGTGAGTGATCGCCGCCGACCTCAACATCCATAGTCGTTCCGCCGCCCAGTTACAGTGGTGGCATCGGTTCCTCTCCTCCCTTCAAGGCGACCTCATCCCCATCCCCCAGCACACCTGTCCCGAATCCAACTCCACTCCCAATGTTATCCTTTCCACCCATAACCTCCTTGGCCGCATAACAGTGGATGTCCTGGAGCCTATTGGTAGCGACCATCTCCCTGTCCTCCTCACAGTTTCAGACGGTCGTCGCCCCCACCCCGACCCTCGTAATGACCCTCCCGCAAAGTATGTTGATGACTATTCCCGTGCCAACTGGAATTCCTACCGGGATACCCTCTCCACCCAGGTCGATAGCCACCCCTTCACCTACCACCACCCTGACAATGTAACCCATGCCGCCTCCTTTCTCCAGCAGACCTTGTCTGTGGCTGTGGAGGTCCACGTCCCTACTGTCGCCATCCACCCCCACTGTCCTACCTTACCCCCTCAGGCCGTCCTCCTCCGTGAATCCCGCCGTCTCTAACGTGCCTTCCTCCACACGCGTGACCCGGACACACTATGACGCCACCGGCAACTCCAGCGACACATTCGAAATTTGCTCGCGGCTAAGAAACGCCGGGACTGGCGACAGACATGCACCCGTTTAAATGCTACCCTACCTATAAACTCGTCCAAGTTCTGGTCAGCCCTCTGTCGCCTTACCGGAACTAAACCCTCCCCCTACTATCCTCTTCTCCATGATGATCACCCCTTCCCTGACACCCTTAGTAAGGCCAATCACTTTGCCTCCTATCTCTCCAATGTCTTTTCCATCCCCGATGATCCCCAGTTCGATTACTCCCGCTTCCCAGATGTCCGCAATCGAACTGACACCTCTGTCCCTCCCCTCGCACCTGGTTTCCAGTACTTGGACAACATTCCACACACGGAACTCAATGCCCCTATCACTAAACAGGATCTCATTGCTACACCCCGCACGAAACGCAACACCGCTCCTGGTCACGATCGTGTCACCTACCGTCACCTTCGTGAAGCTCCTGTCTCTTTCCTCTCCACCTGGCCACGCTCTACAATGTAGTCCTGTACACCGGTTACTACCCCGACCTGTGGAAAACCTCCCGTATCCTGATGTTCCTTAAACCTGGTAAACCACCGTCCGCCGTCTCCTACTACCATCCCATCAGCCTTACCTCAGTCTTCAGCAAGGTCCTGGAATCCATCCTCACCGCCGCATCCACCAGCATCTACATCAGCACCGCCTCCTTCCCGTTACCCAGTGTGGCTTTCGGCCGTCCTTCTCTTCCGACGACCTTCTCCTTCACCTCACCCACCTCCTTTCCGAACAGCTTAATTCCTGTCGCTCTGCAATCTTCCTCTCCCTGGACCTTGAATGTGCTTATGACCACATATGGCATTCCAGTCTCCTCTTCAACCTCCAAACCTTCGCCCTTCCCATTAACTACGTCCATCTAATCGGCTCCTTTCTCTCCCACCGTCCTTCCTACGTCACCATCCATAACACGGATTCCTACACCTTTTTTCCCCCCACCGGTGTGCCCCAAGGCTCCGTCCTCTCCCCCCTTCTGTACCTTTTATATATGGCGGACATGCCGCCGCCGTCACCCCCATCCACCTTCTCCAGTTTGCCGATGACACTGCCATCCTTGCCCTTGCCCCCACCCTGCAGCGCTCCCAACACTTTTCTCCAATCTCATCTTGACCGGTTCACCGCTTGGTGCAACCAGTGGTTGCTCAAGGTCAATCACTCCAAAACCTAGACGATCATTGTAGGCAAAACCACCCCTTTCTTCCGCCTCCTTGATTTCTATCTCACCATCTACGGCTGTCCTATCGCCCTCACCCCCACCCTTAAGTACCTTAGCGTCACCCTCGACCGTCGCCTCTCCTGGACCCCCCCATCTCTGGACAATCCAAGCCAAGGCACGCTCCCGACTCTGTCTCCTCAAGCTCCTTTCCGGCCATACGTGGGTCTGGACCCCTCCGCCATACTCCACACCTATAAATCCCTCATCCGCCCTATCCTGTGTTACGCCCATCCGGCCTGGATCTCCGCCCCCCCTCCCCCCTTTTACAAATCCCTTCAAATCCTTGAACTCCATGCTCTCTGCCTCGCCTATCACATCTGTCTCCCCTCCCCCACGCAGATCCTGTACGATCTCATTCCATTCCCCCACCTCCTCCGTTTCCTTGAAAGGATATGGATCCTGTACACATCCCGTAAACTCGATCCTCCTCACCCGCTTGTTTCGCCCATCCTCTCCCACCCCCACCCGCTGCCGCGCCTGTATTCCCACGTCCCACCCGGTCTCCAACTCTCCACCCTCCTTACCCTCTCCCAAGGTGGCTTCCGCCAGCTCCCCCTCCCTGATGATGTCCTCCTCCCCTCCATCTACCCCTCCTACCAACTTTGATCCTCCCCTCCCACATCCTGTGTCTTTTCCTTTAGGCACCCTCCCTCCCTTCTCTCTCCTTTTCCCTCCATCCCCCTTCCTCCACCCCTCTTCCCCCAGGCTCTCCCTCCCCCTTCCTCCCTCCCACCTATCTCCCCTTCCCATGGCATCTCTGCTCTCCCCACTCCCTCTCCCATCCCCCCTCCTCCTCTCTTTGCAGGTCCCCAGACTCGTACATGCTTAGTGAACATTCGCGCGCCGGAGATCAATGCCTCGTGTTTCTGTGTGTGCCGTCGTTTGTGCTTAAGTGGTTCAGTGTTTTTCGTTTGTGCACCTACGTTCGCGTGTGACAATTTTCGTCTATGTATGTGTCCAAGTGTCTGAACAAATTTTATCTTGGCCTCTACGCCCGTGAACGGCTCCATGTATTTTACAAAGTGTTTGTCTCCGTTTATATGTCCACCATGTTTTTCTCTAATTGTCTCCATTTGTCTCTTTTGTGTTTCTCTATGGCCCAAGAGCGGCGTAGTATGCTGCTGCTGGCCTGCCTGTAAACAGGTTTAAAAATAACAATAAAGAAAAAAAATTATTGTTCCGTGGGACCACATTAAGGAGAAGTCTCCATGGTCATGAAATTATAACACGATTGTCGAAACAGATAAAATGAAATATAAGAAACATATTCAGGCGACAAGTCGTAAGTTTAAATAAAGAAAATCAACAATGTATCACTGGAATTTGCTTAATTTTTTACCTCTTCCAGGAGCTCCTCGACAGAATAGAAGAAGAGAGCCATGAGGAAACTCTTCAGTTTAGACTTAAAAGTGTTAGGGCTACTGCTAAGATTTTTGAGTTCTTGTGGTAGCTCATTGAAAATGAATGCAGCAGAATACTGCACTCCTTTCTGCACAAGAGTCAGGGAAGTGCATTCCACATGCAGATTTGATTTCTGCCTAGTATTAACTGAGTGAAAGCTGCTAACTCTTGGGAATAAGCTAACATTGCTAACAACAAACGACATTAAAGAAAATATATACTGTGAGGGCAATGTCAAAATTCCCAGACTATTGAATAGGGGTCGACAAGAGGTTCTCGAACTTACACCACACATAGCTCGAACAGCCCGTTTTGAGCCAAAAATACCCTTTTTGAATCCGAAGAATTACCCCAAAAAATAATACCATATGACATAAGCGTATGAAAATATGCGAAGTAGACTACTTTTCGTGTTGAAGTGTCACTTATTTCAGATACTGTTCTAATGGTAAATAAAGCAGCATTTAGTTTCTGAACAAGATCCTGAACATGGGCTTTCCACAACAGCTTACTATCTATCCGAATGCCTAGGAACTTGAACTGTTCCGTCTCGCTTATAATATGCCCATTCTGTCTGATCAAAATATCAGTTCTTGTTGAATTGTGAGTTAGAAACTATAAAAACTGAGTCTTACTGTGATTTAGCATCAAATTATTTTCCACAAGCCCCGAACTTATTTCATGAACTACATTATTTGAGAATGTTTCAATATTACACACAAGATCCTTCACTATCAAGCTGGTGTCATCAGCAAACGGAAATATTTTTGAATGACCTGTAATACTAGAAGGCATATCATTTATATAAATAAGAAACAGCAGTGGCCCCAGCGCCGACCCTTGGGGAACGCCCTACTTAACAGTGCCCCATTGGGACTGAACATCACTACCACTCTCAATATTGCGGAGAATTACCTTCTGCTTTCTGTTCTTAAAGTAGGAGGCGAACCAATTGTAAGCTACTCCCCTTACTCCATAATGGTCCAACTTCTGCAGTAATATTTTGTGGTCAACACATTCAAAAGCCTTCGTTAAATCAAAGAAAACACCTAACGTTCGCAACCTTTTATTTAATCCGTCCAAAACCTCACAGAGAAAAGAGAATATAGCATTTTCAGTTGTTAAGCCATTTCTAAAACCAAACTGTACATTTGACAGCAAATTATGTGAATTTAAATGCTCCAGTAACCTTGTATATACAACCTTCTCGATAACTTTAGCAAACACCGATGGCATAGAAATAGGTCTAAAATTGTCAACATTATCAATGTCTCCCGTTTTATAAAGTGGCTTCACTACCGAGTACTTTAATCAGTCAGGAAACCCACCACTCCTAAAGGAAAAGTTACAGATACGGCTAAGTACTGGGCTAACATACATAGAACAATACTTCAGTATTCTGCTACATACCCCGTCATATCCATGAGAGTTCTTCGTCTTTAGTGATTTAATTATTAACTCAATCTCCCTCTTGTCAGTATCATGGAGGAGCATTTCAGGTAACAGACTCGGAACACTTTTTTCTACGAGCGCTATATGATTCCCTGTTGGGACTAGGTTTCTATTTAGTTCGCCTGCTATATTCAGAAAATGATTATTAAATACTGTACATATATGCAACTTATCAGTAACACGGCCATTCCCACTATGCACTGATTCTATATCCTCGACCTGTCTCTGCAGACCAGCCACTTCCTTTACGACTGGCCATGTGGTTTTAATTTTATCCTGAGACTTAGCTATTCTATCTGCATACCACATACTTTTTGCCTTCCTAATAACTTTTTAAGCACCTTACAATACTGTTTGTAATGGGCTGCTGCATTTAGATTGTGACTGTTTCTAACGTTTTGATATAATTGCCACTTTGTTCTACAAGATATTCTTATCCCTTTAGTCAGCCACCCAGGCTGCCTGTTTGTGCTAGTACCCTGTTTTGAACGTTCTAACGGAAAGCAACTTTCAAGGAGCACGAGAAAAGTCTTGAGGAAAGCATTATATTTATCGTCTACTGTATCAGCACTATAAACATCTTGCCACTCTTGTTCTTTGATAAGGTTTACAAAGGTCTCTACAGCAACTGGATCAGCTTTCCTAAAAAGTTGATAACTATATTTAACATGTGTTGCAGCACAAAAATCTTTTAGAGTTAAAATTTGTACATCATGATCTGAAAGGCCATTCACCTGTTTGCTAACAGAATGCCCTTCTAGTAATGAGGAATGAACAAAAATATTGTCTATGGTTTTTCTACTGTTCCCTTGCACTCTCGTTGGAAAGAATACGGTTGGCATAAGATTATATGAATTAAGGAGGTCTACCAGCATCCTTTTCCTTTTCCCCCCACTTATACAATTAATATTGAAGTCACCACATATAACTAACTTTTTGTATTTCCCATAAAGTGAACCAAGAACCTCCTCTAGCTTTAGCAAAAATGTTGTGAAATCGGAGTCTGGGGATCGATAAATAACAACAGTAAGCAGTTTAGCTCCACTACGCACACCTGTACAACATTGAATCACCTTTTCAGTGCAGTACTTTGAAACATCAATTGACTCAAATAGGATACCGTTTTTCACATACATGGCTAATCCCCCACACCGCAAAGAGCTCCTAGGAGCCTCTGAATTATCTCCTTATTTAAGAAGTGTTCAGATACACAAATAATTTCAGAGTCAACATCTATAAGCAGTTCACTAACTGTATCTCTAATACCTTGTATATTTTGATGAAATATCCTAATTCCCTCATTAATCGGGTACCTAACCTTTGTCGAAAGTGGTTTCTTTGTTAGAGAGACTTCCCTGAAGCAGGAATACCTATCAGCTGACCTCAATCTAAAAAAGGTACAGCTCTAACACCCACAACTACCGGAATTTTCCCATGAGTGATCCCACCACCACCACCTATGCTGTCACCTATAATCTTTGCCAATCTCCCCTTTCCGTACCTGTTGAGGTGCAGGCCATGTCTAGTGAAACCTGTCCTTCTGATAGACTCCACCGACACCACTGAAATGTGACCCATGCTTTCTGTCATCAGCGCACCCCCAAGTCTCGTGTTATTACGCCTGACGGCTGTATTAAGATGAGGCCGATCGTGACGTTGAAACAGTTCCACGAAATGCACATTCGTGTTGCCAATCTGAGTGGCTATCTTTTCCAGGTCACCATCTATGTCATACTCCACACCCCTGTCAATACTATTACCAGCCCCACCCACAATCACTACCTGATCCTCTTTAGTAAAATCCCTACATAACCCCCCTATGTTAACAGTCACCTGAGCCAACCCTGCATTAGGCTTCACAATGCTGGTGACCTGGTACTCACTCCCCAACACTTCCTGCAACTGCTGGCCTACACCTCTACCATGAGAACTACCTAACAGCAGAACCTTCCTCTTTCTCTTAGACTTTGCAACTGTCCTAGCCACCGTAACTGCTGAGGTCTGCTGCATACTTCCTACATCTACAGCTACTAGAGATTCCTCTCCACTAGACTCTGACAGTTGGTCATATCTATTGCAAACACCAATAGCAAAACTATCTGAAAATCTCCTTCTCCTAGCAGATGTCTTGCCAACAGCCAGCTCCCATTCCCCAACGCCCTTCTCCCTCCTCATCCTATCTAGCTCCTCCTGTGCGTTTTTCAACTGCACCTGAAGGGCACAGATCTTACCCTCCTGCTCCTCTATCAACTTACTCATACTGCATAACCTGCAGTTCCAGGAGAGGATCTAATCAGAATGCCCACTGGCTTCCCCGCTGCATTCCCCCCACTGAAAATACTTCGAACAAGTCTCACACCGCAATCCACTACTCACGAACCTACGGCAAAGCCCATACTTCTCACTCATGGTAAAATTTTACAGTTAGTGAAACAAGAACTGGCCGTGCGGTTAAAGGCGCTGCAGTTTGGAACCGCAAGACCGCTACGGTCGCAGGTTCGAATCCTGCCTCGGGCATGGATGTTTGTGATGTCCTTAGGTTAGTTACGTTTAACTAGTTCTAAGTTCTAGGGGACTAATGACCTCAGCAGTTGAGTCCCATAGTGCATAGAGCCATTTTTTTTTAAACAAGAAAACAACTTTATCCAAGTTCCGCTACTACAATAAGAAGATGTTAAAAACTGACTACAATAATCACAAACTTGCTCTACAAGGGAAGTAACTAGTATTATTGACAGTATTAATCAACAACAAATGAGAATATAACAAAATACTAACACAGAAAGAAAATCAAACGTCTAATGACACAGTAACGAAACTGAAAGCAGTTCGCAAAAATTTCTTCTGAAGTTATTTCACCGGAAAACACCAAGAACACCGGTTGAAGGCTACTAAAGTTCCTAAATAAGCTACTATACACAAACAATTAATTAGTACTTAGCTTTCGATGCGGCGCTACAGCTGCAACTGGTCAGCGCGGAACATAAACACGGGTAAGAGGTTAAGTTGCTCGATACGAAACACTCACAAATATCAGGTCATAACACAAGAAAGGCAGAGGTGAATGAAGAAACCACTAATAAGTCACTTATATAGTAAATATTATCACAAAAACCGTTAAAATATATATCTGAAACCTAAAAAATATATGAAAACTTAGAGAGCGATCTCACACGCAGTCACGCGCTTATGACGTCACACCAATGCATCACAATTGGTTTCTATGATAGCTATCAATTTTAAAAGTCTGCTGCATGTATTTTACCTAATGTGTTTTTATCAGTTTATGTTTTTTGCGTAAATGATGACTACATCTAAGCCCACAGTAGCGACATCTAGGAAGGATGTAGACAAACAGATTTCTGGGAGCTACTGTACTTCAGTAGCCAGTTGCAATAATGGTTGTGTGGACGATGTGGCATATTCTACACCTTATTTTAGATCTATGTGACAGTGCTGTGCTGATTATATTTATATGTTTTGACAATGCTGTTATGGCCTTATCACTTTAGGACATGGTGTAGAAAAGGTACGTTTTACTGTATTTTATCTGTATATTTCCCTGGTTGCATGATAGTATACTGTGATACGTATTGCTGTATTATGCTGAAAGACACTGCTCACTAGGTGTATATATTTGTATATTGTAGATCTGAGGATGGCTATTACAGACTGAAACCGGTCATCGTCTAAAGAATTGATATTGTGATTAAAGACTGGAATAAAAAACATTTGACATTATTGGATCACTGTTTGTATACGCGACTATGTCGCAGTTGGTGAAAAGATAAATATGTTAAGTGCTAGCATAAATTTAAATGCAAGGAAATATTTTCTGACGACATATCTCTGGAGTGTAGTCTTGTACGAACGTGAAACGTGGACGATACACAGTTAGGACAAAAATAGAATAGAAGTTCCTGAAATGTGGTGCTACAGAATAATGCTGAAGATTAGTTGGGTAGAGCGAATCACTAATGAAGAACTGCTGAATCGAACTAGGGAGAAACGAAACTTACTGCGCAACTTGACTATAAGAAGGGATCAATTGATAGGATACATCTTAAGACATCGAGAAACCGCGAATTTGGTAATGCAAAAAAAAAGAAGGAAGATAGTTTAGTGTTTAACGTCCCATCAACATAGAGGTCATTGGAGACAGAGCACAAGCTTGGATTAGGAAAGGATGGGAAAGGAAATCGACTGTGCCCTCTCAAAGGACAAAGAACACCCGAAGCATTAAATGCGCCATTCGCCTTAAGCGATTTAGGGAAACTGCAGGACACCTAAATCTCGACGGGAATACCGTCATCCTCCCGAGTGTGAGTCCAGCATGGTAAACACTGCGCCACCTTGATCAGAAGGAAATGTGTGTGTGTGTGTGTGTGTGTGTGTGTGTCTACAGCGGAGGATAAAAACTGTATTGTGTGAGCAAGGCTTGAATACAGTAAGCACGTTCAGAGGGCTGTATATTACAGTTGTTATGGAAAGATGAAGAGGCTTCCACAACACAGACGAGCTTGTAGAGCTGCATCATATCAAAGACTACGACAGCGAGTCATTATACGGGCGTACAATTTTCTATTACTACGCGTTGCGACACTGCACAGGTTAAATCCAAGATTTCTCCACAGTGTGGCACGGAATAATCGTAAATGTCATCGTTGGTGGTAATCCGCTCATTGGATGGGGATGTTAACTTCGACACACCTTCGAGGAATTTGAGAGGATTGGGCTACATACGGGATATAGCGTTCACCTTAATCTATAGGGTATTCAGAAATTCCCGTTACAAACTTCTATGATTTGTGTCGTCTCCTTGTCACTGTAGGCTTGTGCCATGGGAAGCAAGGAGAGGATGTTGTTTGGCGGCTGGTATCCTCTTTCTATTACACAACTGCACACGTGTATTAACAGGGTCCTTTATTTATCAGAACAGAAAATTACTTACCTTTAAGTTAGTTGTTGTGGTGCAAACTCTTTTCTAACAGTCGACATTAGCCTCACTGCTGGTGAAGTACAGGTCCTGCTATGTACACTACTCTGGTAGCTAGGTACTGACTAAGCTAGAAGCTGAGCTAACTGCGACTGTGACTGCCACTGGGCTGCGACTGATGACTCGACTCGTTGACTCACTGGATGATTGACTGGACCCTACGGACCGTGGAAGCGATCTAAATACTGCGGCCGAGAGGGCGTTTGCGGCACGTTTCTTGCGAGTCTGTCAAATGGTTCAAATGGCTCTGAGCACTATGGGACTTACCTTCTGTGGTCATCAGTCCCCTAGAACTTAGAACTACTTAAACCTAACTAGCCTAAGGACATCACATACATCCATGCCCGAGGCAGGATTCGAACCTGCGACCGTAGCGGTCGCGCGGCTCCAAACTGATGCGCTTAGAACCTCACGGCCACACCGGCCGGCGCGAGTCTGTCTTTGGCCTCTCTGCTGATAGGTTCGCTTGTTCTGGTGCCTATTATCGATCTTCTTGCAGCTTCTTTGCTACCTGGAGTGCTGGCGACAGCTTACACCAGCACAAAGCATATAATATCTTGAATAGGAATCAATTTCCAGAAACGTACTGCTTCCATTCTATGATGGTTTCAGTTCAGATGCTTAACCCACCCATTTGTGCTAAAGGAACTGAATTAGGTGAGATGCAGTACAATTATTAGATAACAATGCGAAAGGAAACACAATGAAACTCACATTTAACACTCTAGCACATTTGTTTGCTAAACATAACTTGTTTACATTATTCCAAAACAAAAAGAACCCAGCATACTGTACATACAGAACAGTACTGATGCACTGCAACAATGGCTCGATGTGCCTATCACCAACGTTTTTAAAGGCATTGTACCTACACACTCTCCATCCCACATTGTGTCACTTCGGTTTCTAGTGTAGTGGCCAGAACTCGTGGCAGCAGGTCTTCCTTTGTCTACACAGGAGTCTCGTAAATTAAACTCTGCATATGATCCACAAGAAGTAGGTGACGCAGTGGCTAGCACACTGGACTCACATTCTGGAGGACGATGGTACAATCCCGCGTCCAGCCATCCTGATTTAGGTTTTCCGTGATTTCCCTAAATCGCTCCAGGCAAATGCCAGGATGGTTCCTTTGAAAGGGCACGGCCGACTTCCTTCCCCGCCCTCCCCTAATCCGATGAGACCAATGACCTCGCTGTCTGGTCTCATTTCCCAAACAACCCAACCCAAGAAGTAGTCCATAGGAGTTAAATGCAGTGATTGCGGCGGCCACAAGGCTGGACCATCTCGGCCTATTCATCTATCGCCATATCGTCTGTTGAGATGTCTCCAAACCGCACATGAGAAATGAGGTGGTGCATCATTATGCTGAAACCACATTTCCTGGTGGACACTCAGTGACACAGCTTCCAAGAAAGCGTCCAGTACGTCTTAAAGGAAGATCAAATATGCAGGACATGTTAGCTCGAGTGGAAGATGATATGACCCAGTCACATGACCGTCCAGAATACCTACCCATACGTTAATACCAAACTGGTACTGAAATTCCTAAACATACGCGGCACAAGTGTTTTCGTTTGCCCTGACACGACTGTTACACGATTTCAGAGCACAGTCCCTAGTGAATTTACGTTCATCTGTGAACATAACTCGCATGGAAATAGGGGTGTGTCGCTGCAAAGGTGCATAAACCACATGCAATAGGCAAAACGCCTTAGAACATCGACTGGACCCATAGTACGTATCCTTTCTAAGTGGTACGTATGTAGTTTTTGCTCAAGCAGAAAGTCTCTGAGGATACTGTGACTAACACCCATTGCTGGCACAATTGTTCGAGTACTCGTTGACGGGTTCTCTTCAACGCGATGCAGTGCACCTTTTTCAAACTTGGGCGTGCGGAGTTACCGTAGAGCACCACAGTCATGCCCCCTCACGGTGAAGGTACCTATTTCTCGCAGTCGCTGGGGAACTTAGGCAAAAAGTTTGTGTTGTGGCGGCTACGTTGCGGAAAACGCTCGTGACACAGCCAAATAAGAGCTATTCCGTTACCTCGAGCTTCGCACACACAAGGAGTATGTGTGTCTATTCTGAAAACGTGTACCAAACCGCCGCGTGGGTAGCCGTGCGTTCTAGGGCGTCTTGTCACGGTTCGCGCGGCTCCCCCCGTCAGAGGGTCCAGTCCTCCCTCGGGCATGGGTGTGTGTCTACATCTACTACATCTACATCGATACTCCGCAAGCCACCCAACGGTGTGTGGTGGAGGGCACTTTACGTGCCACTGTCATTACCTCCCTTTCGTGTTCCCGTCGCGTATGGTTCGCGGGAAGAACGACTGTCTGAAAGCCTCCGTGCGCGCTCTAATCTCTCTAATTTTACATTCGTGATCTCCTCGGGAGGTATAAGTAGGGGGAAGCAATATATTCGATACCTCATCCAGAAACGCACCCTCTCGAAACCTGGACAGCAAGCTACACCGCGATGCAGAGCGCCTCTCTTGCAGAGTCTGCCACTTGAGTTTATTAAACATCTCCGTAACGCTATCACGGTTACCAAATAACCCGGTGACGAAACGCGCCGCTCTTCTTTGGATCTTTTCTATCTCCTCCGTCAACCCGACCTGGTACGGATCCCACACTGATGAGCAATACTCAAGTATAGGTCGAACGAGTGTTTTGTAAGCCACCTCCTTTGTTGATGGACTACATTTTCTAAGCACTCTCCCAATGAATCTCAACCTGGTACCCGCCTTACCAACAATTAATTTTATATGATCATTCCACTTCAAATCGTTCCGTACGCATACTCCCAGATATTTTACAGAAGTAGCTGCTACCAGTGTTTGTTCCGCTATCATATAATCATACAATAAAGGATCCTTCTTTCTATGTATTCGCAATACATTACATTTGTCTATGTTAAGGGTCAGTTGCCACTCCCTGCACCAAGTGCCTATCCGCTGCAGATCTTCCTGTATTTCGCTACAATTTTCTAATGCAGCAACTTCTCTGTATACTACAGCATCATCCGCGAAAAGCCGCATGGAACTTCCGACACTATCTACTAAGTCATTTATATATATTGTGAAAAGCAATGGTCCCATAACACTCCCCTGTGGCACGCCAGAGGTTACTTTAACGTCTGTAGACGTCTCTCCATTGATAACAACATGCTGTGTTCTGTTTGCTAAAAACTCTTCAATCCAGCCACACAGCTGGTCTGATATTCCGTAGGCTCTTACTTTGTTTATCAGGCGACAGTGCGGAACTGTATCGAACGCCTTCCGGAAGTCAAGAAAAATAGCATCTGCCTGGGAGCCTGCATCTAATATTTTCTGGGTCTCATGAACAAATAAGGCGAGTTGGGTCTCACACGATCGCTGTTTCCGGAATCCATGTTGATTCCTACATAGTAGATTCTGGGTTTCCAGAAATGACATGATACTCGAGCAAAAAACATGTTCTAAAATTCTACAAGAGATCGACGTAAGAGATATAGGTCTATAGTTTTGCGCATCTGCTCGACGACCCTTCTTGAAGACTGGGACTATCTGTGCTCTTTTCCAATCATTTGGAACCCTCCGTTCCTCTAGAGACTTGCGGTACACGGCTGTTAGAAGGGGGGCAAGTTCTTTCGCGTACTCTGTGTAGAATCGAATTGGTATCCCGTCAGGTCCAGTGGACTTTCCTCTATTGAGTGATTCCAGTTGCTTTTCTATTCCTTGGACACTTATTTCGATGTCAGCCATTTTTTCGTTTGTGCGAGGATTTAGAGAAGGAACTGCAGTGCGGTCTTCCTCTGTGAAACAGCTTTGGAAAAAGGTGTTTAGTATTTCAGCTTTACGCGTGTCATCCTCTGTTTCAGTGCCATCATCATCCCGTAGTGTCTGGATATGCTGTTTCCAGCCACTTACTGATTTAACGTAAGACCAGAACTTCCTAGGATTTTCTGTCAAGTCGGTACATAGAATTTTACTTTCGAATTCAATGAACGCTTCACGCATAGCCCTCCTTACGCTAACTTTGACATCGTTTAGCTTCTGTTTGTCTGAGAGGTTTTGGCTGCGTTTAAACTTGGAGTGGAGCTCTCTTTGCTTTCGCAGTAGTTTCCTAACTTTGTTGTTGTACCACGGTGGGTTTTCCCCGTCCCTCACAGTTTTACTCGGCACGTACCTGTCTAAAACGCATTTTACGATTGCCTTGAACTTTTTCCATAAACACTCAACATTGTCAGTGTCGGAACAGAAATTTTCGTTTTGATCTGTTAGGTAGTCTGAAATCTGCCTTCTATTACTCTTGCTAAACAGATAAACCTTCCTCCCTTTTTTTATATTCCTATTAACTTCCATATTCAGGGATGCTGCAACGGCCTTATGATCACTGATTCCCTGTTCTGTACATACAGAGTCGAAAAGTTCGGGTCTGTTTGTTATCAGTAGGTCCAAGATGTTATCTCCACGAGTCGGTTCTCTGTTTAATTGCTCGAGGTAATTTTCGGATAGTGCACTCAGTATAATGTCACTCGATGCTCTGTCCCTACCACCCGTCCTAAACATCTGAGTGTCCCAGTCTATATCTGGTAAATTGAAATCTCCACCTAAGACTATAACATGCTGAGAAAATTTATGTGATATGTATTCCAAATTTTCTCTCAGTTGTTCTGCCACTAATGCTGCTGAGTCGGGAGGTCGGTAAAAGGAGCCAATTATTAGCCTAGTTCGGTTGTTTAGTGTAACCTCCACCCATAATAATTCACAGGAACTATCCACTTCTACTTCACTACAGGAGAAACTACTACTAACAGCGACGAACACTCCACCACCGGTTGCATGCAATCTATCCTTTCTAAACACCGTCTGTACCTTTGTAAAAATTTCGGCAGAATTTATCTCTGGCTTAAGCCAACTTTCTGTACCTATAACGATTTCAGCTTCGGTGCTTTCTATCAGCGCTTGAAGTTCCGGTACTTTACCAACGCAGCTTCGACAGTTGACAATTACAATACCGATTGCTGCTTGGTCCCCGCATGTCCTTAGCGTAAGTTAGTTTAAGCTAGTATAATTAGTGTGTCACCCAAGGGACCGATGACCTCAGCAGTTTGGTCCCATGGTCCTTACCACAAATTTTCCGTGTACCAAACCATTTTTAATGTAACTTAGTTTAAGTTAGTATAATTAGTGTGTCAGCCTAGGGGCCGATGACCTCAGCAGTTTGGTCCCATGGTCCTTACCACAAATTTTCCGTGTACCAAACCATTTTTAATGTATCGGAGACCCTGAGGCAATGAATAGGTCTCGCAGCAAGGCAGACGTTAAGTCTGCCGTAGTTGACGTAATCCTGTCTACCCTACTGCATACCAGAACAACCATCTCTGAGACTTTTCTGTTTCCCTCAGCAGACGTCGATGCGTTACACATCTGAACTGAAACCGTCGAAGAGCGTAAACGGTACGTTCCCACTTTTCCAGACGTGTTTTCCTATTCAAATTATTTACTCACTCCACTCTACTAAAAGTCCTAGAAGTTTCTAACGGCAGTTTCCGAACACTCTGTATTCATCTATACATACAGCGTTTGTCTAAAAAGTTTCGAGACTAATTTTATTGCTGGCGTACAAGCGACGTCAGCGCAGTAACTACGGTGGTAGCTCCAATTAACAAACGTAAATAACAAAGATTAGATTAGATTAGATTAATACTAGTTCCATGGATCATGAATACGATATTTCGTAATGATGGTGAACGAGTCGAATTTTCCAATACATGACATAATTAGGTTAATTTAACAACATACTTAAGTTAATATAACAACTTTATTTTTTTGTGTTTTTTTGTTTTTCTTTATTTTTTTTATTTTTTTATTTTTTTGTTTATTTTTTGTTTTTTTTCTTAATTTATATCTAAAAATTCCTCTATGGAGTAGAAGGAGTTGTCATTCAGAAATTCTTTTAATTTCATCTTAAATACTTGTTGGTTATCTGTCAGACTTTTGATACTATTTGGTAAGTGACCAAAGACTTTAGTGCCAGTATAATTCACCCCTTTCTGTGCCAAAGTTAGATTTAATCTTGAATAGTGAAGATCATCCTTTCTCCTAGTATTGTAGTTATGCACACTGCTATTACTTTTGAATTGGGTTTGGTTGTTAATAACAAATTTCATAAGAGAGTATATATACTGAGAAGCTACTGTGAATATCCCTAGATCCTTAAATAAATGTCTGCAAGATGATCTTGGGTAGACTCCAGCTATTATTCTGATTACACGCTTTTGTGAAATAAATACTTTATTCCTCAGTGATGAATTACCCCAAAATATGATGCCATATGAAAGCAATGAGTGAAAATCGGCGTAGTAAGCTAATTTACTAAGATGATTATCACCAAAATTTGCAATGACCCTCACTGCATAAGTAGCTGAACTCAAACGTTTCAGCAGATCATCAATGTGTTTCTTCCAATTTAATCTCTCATCATTGGACACACCTAAAAATTTAGAATATTCTACCTTCGCTATATGCTTCTGATTATGGTCTATATTCATTAATGGCGTCATACCATTCACTGTACGGAACTGTATGTACTGTGTCTTATCAAAATTCAGTGAGAGTCCGTTTACAAGGAACCACTTAGTAATTTTCTGAAAGACAGTATTGACAATTTCATCAGTTAATTCTTGTTTGTCAGGTGTGATTACTATACTTGTATCATCAGCAAAGAGAACTAACTTTGCCTCTTCATGAATATAGAATGGCAAGTCATTAATATATGCACATTTAACTCCTCAGTTGTTAAAAGGCAGTGTTAAGTAGTGAACTTGTAGCCGTAGTGTGTCAGTGTTGTTGTGTTACAAAGCTCATTGCAACAAACATCTCTAAATCAGGTGTTCAAGTCATTCTCCAGAATGTTTTGAAGAAAATAAAAGTGTTTTCCTGCACGCCTTTGAGTGCCGAACAAAAACAACAACACTTATGGACATCTGCCGCGACTTGATCGAAATGCAAATAACAGACAGTTCTTCTTTTGTGGAAAAAAATCATCACGGGTGGCGATACGAGGTGTTATCAGTAGGAACCTATCACGAAACGACAAAATACAGAATTCACATGAGGTGCCAACGTTCTTATGACATAACCGGTAGTTGCCAGTGTGACATCCGAGTTGAACAACCTCCTAAAGTAGGACTTTTCCCACAGTTCGTCATGCTTATATGAACGTTCTGCCCGTTGTACTCAAGTGGGAGTTGGAGGGTGAGTACGTAGGATACCTGAAGTATTAAATCCATCATATTAAATGTATTTTACTAACCCAGTCTGCAAATATTTTGGACAGACGGGGTATATCTAATTTAAAGCCACCTAAAGCGCTTTTCTATCTGTATGTAAAGGCTAATCTCAGAAACTGCTCCACGGATTTCGATTCGATTTTCACTGATAGGAAAAGACTGACGCATAAGGAAGATTTGTGTGTATAATTTATTACCACTAATCGACACAGACCTTCCGACCCTAGACACCATGTGCTACCTAGGCGGGTCTCTAGTTCCATGTGTAATTTCCACATACATCCGCATCAATGGAAACACAAACCTACATTGCAAAAGCGGTTTCCACATTCACACCCACGGAGCACATACTCTTTTGATGCACCATAACAAGTCATTGTCAAACAATCTACTCATGGTCCTTCACTCTCCGTATCCTAGTGGTTATAGAGACGTACAGGATCCGCTGGTTTTTATGATTTGGCAAAAATGTTTTATTCTAACTTCGTGGTCTGATGTCCTTGCTGTCACCACAGTCGACAGTTAACCTTAGGGAGGGATATCACGTGTGCCATCTGTCTGTGAATTTTGTAAACTTTGTTCTGCGTGCTACTGGTACGAATGCAACAACACGCGCTACCAATATGTTCCCAAACGCTGCGCATAAAAATGGGATTTTTCCGTGGTTCATACCTCGGGTTCTATCGGTGACCGGGAGATTGGATCAAATGTTTCAAAACTCCCTTGGTCTAGTCATCATTTGTATATCAAACAGAAGGGTCGTCTTACTGTAACTACAGGGTCAATTTTCCAACATTACACGCTTCGTCCATCTTAGGTAAATGGAATAAATCGGTCGGTTCTTTTTGCATTACATCTGGTCTTCGGTGCACCTAAGGGGCTTATGGTGATACCATTTATATCATGGGCAGTTCCTGGGGGGAAAAAAAACAGAAAAATCCGTTTTTCACCATTTTTTAATCGTCATCAGCATATATCTAATTAACTGCCACACCAAATTGCTCAAATTTTAACGGTATATTCTCCAGCCTTTTATCTAGAAGTGCCATCTTCCCGTTTTCAAAAATCTTATTCCGTTATCGAAGAACATCCCTAAAACATGGTTTTTGGATACCAAAACCGGGACTCGAATTCCAAGACGGCTACGCACAGTTAGGGGAGTTTGTGCGATGAGAGGTGAGTTGCATTTTAAAAAGAACGCGAATATGTTCGCATGACAAAATTTTTGGGAATATTTTTAAAGTTGCTAAGGGAGGCACCACTTTCCAGTCAGAATCTTTTAAACAGGAAGATATTCGTCTTTTTTGTGCTCCGATATGAGCGTTTTTTCCGCTTGTTCGTATTTTAACGGCATGGGTATCTGGTTTTTTGAGGCGGAGACTGGAAGATCTGCCCAGCATTTACCTAAACGAATGTGGGAAAAGGCGTGAAAGCCAGAATCAGGTTGGCCAGTATACCACTGCGCGGCGCGGATTCGATGTAGGTCTAATTCACCTTCATGTTTCGCAAGCTAGCGCTCTGTGTGGCTTTTTTTTTGTGTATGACAAAATTACTATACATTTCATAATCAGTCCAATACGAAACATTAACACAAAGACAATTTTTTATTCATCACAAATAAAAAAATGTCGCAATAATGGCAAGGTGGAAAACCGTTCAATTTAAAAAAAATTCACCTTAATTTTTCCTCTTGCGATATTATCTTTTTTTTTTAGGCCATTGGACTCACATGGTCCCAACAAAAGTTAACATAATGAAAAAATGATACCATCGTATCACCTTTGTATTTGGTTGGAAAAATTATGAAAAAGAATGCAACCGGACTGAGGATACCCTACCAGTAGTAGAACATAAGAGAGACGACCACTCGAAAGAACAAAAATAAACTCTGTCCGGTCCCAACTCTCCAATCCTCTTCAGTGGTCCACTGCTACAAGCAAATCCATGTCCACCAGAATCAATTTTCTTGCCCAGTAGATCCCTTACAAAAATCTGACAATACCTGGCAACGGCCTTGCCGCAGTGGATACACGGGTTCCCGTCAGCTCACCGTAGTTAAGCTCTGTCGGGCGTGGCCCTCACTTGGATGGCTGACCGTCCGGGCCGCCATGCGCTGTTGCCATCTTTCGGGGTGCACTCAGCCTCGTGATGCCAATTGAGGAGGTACTCGACGGAATAGTAGCGGCTCTGGTCAAAGAAAACTATCATAACGACCGGGAGATCGGTGTACTGACCACACGTCCCTCCTCTCCATATCCTCATCTGAGGATGAAACGCCGGTCGGAGGGTCCGGATGGGTCACTTGTGGCCTGAAGACGGAGTGCTTTTTTGACGATATCTGGAAGAGTACTGCAATTCATTGGGCCTTTCCTGTAGGAAAGTCCGAGAGTCAACCACATCTTTGAGACGGTCCCGTAAAAGGTAGTACTCAGAAAGTCCTTTGATCAAGTTCATTGCATGCATCTTTTACTGGGGAAAGTAGGTCTCAACCGTGCGAAGGAGCATTCTGGACTCGATCGTGTGGGGCGGCACTCGGAGATAGAAGGCAAGTGTCATCCGAATGAAAAGCCACACATCTTCTGGAATTACGCATTCCAGGAGATGTTCATCCATGTCGGACGGACGACACTGGAAGCACATTGGGGATTCGACCAGAGCAATGTCGTGCAGTCGATGTCTTGGAGGAAACTTTTCGTTAACTACGAGGTACCAGGCGAAGTATGTTTGGTGAATCGCTCGCCATACCTCGTGCCACTGCACTCCCGGATGGCGTCCCCCAACCGCATTCCGAGGGTGATTCGTCATCAACAGGACGTAAACATTACGCGCCGTAGGTATCTTGGCCCGGGTAAATTCGTGTGCAAAATGGCTCTAAGCACTATCTTAACTGCTGAGGTTATCAGTCCCCTAGAACTTAGAACTACTTAAACCTAACTAACCTAAGGACATCACACACATCCATGCCCGAGGCAGCATTCGAACCTGCGACCGTAGCGGTCGCGCTGTTCCAGACTGTAGCGCCTGGAACCTCTCGGCCACCCCGGCCGGCAATTTGTGTGCACATAGCTATATTCGACGAAGAACAAAATCCAGCTTAATTCCTTATCGACAGTGTAACATGGGATCTCCCACATTGATTACAAAGTTATCATCTAAAATGTAAATTCAGTTTGTCAGAGGGCTATTAGCGAGAAAATGAATCCTCTGAGTTCGTTTGACTGTGACAAAGCGCCCGTACACATTTGAGAACATTCCTACTAGTGCCTCCGATCCTAAAATGTTGCGAACGGAGGTGCAAGGATGGCGAGAAGCTCTTTCTTAGCTAAGCGCCTCGTGTTGCAGCACTGGGTGTCGGCAGCGGAAACAAGGCCGGCGGATGTCTTCTTACCTTCCCCAGCAGTTGCGACCGAGCTCCGGAAGCTGCGGCTCGATGCATGCGTCATAGCGCCCACAACAGCGACACAGCCCACCGACCGCGGCCACATTCCAAAGCACGAAACTCTGCGTGCCGTGTAATAGCTAAACACTGTCCACGTTTTTCAGAAAACGGCTGTTCTAGTACCTGCCGGTCCACCCTTCCATTCTGAAATAAAATCTCAAGGTTCCTGTAGTTCACCACAGCGAATTCTAGTACGGTTCCTCCAGAATGGTTATCGACGATGTTTCATCTTATTCTTATTTATTACATTATTTACGTATTTCGGGCACAGCCAGCAGAAGATTAGGATAAAAATAAAAACGCGAGGATCCTATAATTAAGGTCAAATGTGGCATAAGAATAATTACCGTATCATCGGTGAGTGTTGAAGAAACATGTGGTATCGATAGTAAAGATGCCACGGCATAGTTTCACGTTGGCACCACGATACCGACACCGACGACAGCGCCCTCTAGCCGGCGCTGGAGAGCTCTAAGAGCGTTGCTCCAGATTCTTTCCATTTCATCAAGAGCCGGGACACTTCGCACCTTATTGCAAAGTTATGTATTCTTCTTGCTAGAGTAAAAGTGCTTTAACTGTATTTGCAGTACCGACGTGTTTTACCTTTTCCTGCTCCTACTCACTTCCTACAGGGTGTTTCAAAAATGACCGGTATATTTGAAACGGCAGTAAAAACTAAACGAGCAGCGATAGAAATACACCGTTTGTTGCAATATGCTTGGGACAACAGTACATTTTCAGGCAGACAAACTTTCGAAATTACAGTAGTTACAATTTTCAACAACAGATGGCGCTGCGGTCTGGGAAACTCTATAGTACGATATTTTCCACATATCCACCATGCGTAGCAATAATATGGCGTAGTCTCTGAATGAAATTACCCGAAACCTTTGACAACGTGTCTGGCGGAATGGCTTCACATGCAGATGAGATGTACTGCTTCAGCTGTTCAATTGTTTCTGGATTCTGGCGGTACACCTGGTCTTTCAAGTGTCCCCACAGAAAGAAGTCACAGGGGTTCATGTCTGGCGAATAGGGAGGCCAATCCACGCCGCCTCCTGTATGTTTCGGATAGCCCAAAGCAATCACACGATCATCGAAATATTCATTCAGGAAATTAAAGACGTCGGGCGTGCGATGTGGCCGGGCACCATCTTGCATAAACCACGAGGTGTACACAGTGTCGTCTAAGGCAGTTTGTACCGCCACAAATTCACGAAGAATGTCCAGATAGCGTGATGCAGTAATCGTTTCGGATCTGAAAAATGGGCCAATGATTCCTTTGGAAGAAATGGCGGCCCAGACCAGTACTTTTTGAGGATGCAGGGACGATGGGACTGCAACATGGGCCTTTTCGGTTCCCCATATGCGCCAGTTCTGTTTATTGACGAAGCCGTCCAGGTAAAAATAAGCTTCGTCAGTAAACCAAATGCTGCCCACATGCATATCGCCGTCATCAATCCTGTGCACTATATCGTTAGCGAATGTCTCTCGTGCAGCAATGGTAGCGGCGCTGAGGGGTTGTCGCATTTGAATTTTGTGTGGATAGAGGTGTAAACTCTGGTGCATGAGACGATACGTGGACGTTGGCGTCATTTGGACCGCAGCTGCAACACGGCGAACGGAAACCCGAGGCCGCTGTTGGATCACCTGCTGCACTAGCTGCGCGTTGCCCTCTGTGGTTGCCGTACGCGGTCGCCCTACCTTTCCAGCACGTTCATCCGTCACGTTCCCAGTCCGTTGAAATTTTTCAAACAGATCCTTTATTGTATCGCTTTTCGGTCCTTTGGTTATTAAACCTCCGTTGAAAACTTCGTCTTGTTGCAACAACACTGTGTTCTAGGTGGTGGAATTCCAACACCAGAAAAACCCTCTGTTCTAAGGAATAAACCATGTTGTCTACAGCACACTTGCACGTTGTGAACAGCACACGCTTACAGCAGAAAGACGACGTACAGCATGGCCCACCCACAGACTGCGTTGTCTTCTATATCTTTCACATCACTTGCAGCGCCATCTGTTGTTGAAAATTGTAACTACTGTAATTTCGAAAGTTTGTCTGCCTGAAAATGTACTGTTGTCCCAAGCATATTGCAACAAACGGTGTATTTCTATCGCTGCTCGTTGAGTTTTTATTGCCGTTTCAAATATACCGGTCATTTTTGAAACACCCTGTACATTCGGCCAACCTTTCAGTTTCCAGGAGCAGGCCCACACGCCACCTTCCAGGCGGGATACAAGAAAACGTATCAGTAATGCAATGTCGCAGGTTCGAATCCTGCCTCGGGCATGGATGTGTGTAATGTCCTTAGGTTAGTTAAGTTTAAGCAGTTGTAAGTTCTAGGGGACTGATGCCCTCAGAAATTAAGTCCCATAGTGCTCAGAGCCATTAATGTAGTGGATAAATAAATAAAAACAATATGCGTTTTAGACAATATTGTTCGTAAAAGTTCATCATTACCACGGACTCATTTCAAGAACTTATTTCCTTTGCTAATGAATGAGTAATGGTTTGTATGTTGACGAGTATTAAGTTCCAAACTTCGTTCCTGTACTGTGACGTATGTGTTGTATCTCCTGACCTTTGTTAGACCACTGGAGCCACAACACTCAGTTATGAGCAGAACTCAGCGTAGAACAGTCATCATCAGGCCGTTGCATCATCACTTCATACGGTTGTAAACAGGTATACAACAAGAGGCAGGAAGATCTGTCTGCTTAGTGATACCAAAAAAAGACTAATTTCGGAGTACCTGACAGGTCATAACGAAAGTTTCACCTCCGACACTGATAAAGTTGGGCATCAATGGACAAAGTTCGAGAGCATCGTACAATATACTTTATGTCCCGCGCAAAATGTGAGGGGTGGAAATGACCCACCGCTGTTTGATAACCATGTTAGGTAGCAGCTACGAAAGCAAAGAGAGTTTCACTGCAACATTAAATGTAGCCAAAGACAAACAAAAACCTAACAAAGCCAAAAGTAGTGGAGCAAAGGCTACGGTTGAAGCGTTCGACGAATATGAAAGTGAATCTCTAACTTCAAACTTGGCAGAAAATCGTAAGAAATTCTGGCCTTCTGATAAACCAGTAAACGGACCGCAGCCATCTGTCCCGACACCCTGTGACCATAATGACACTGAAACAGAGAAACACAGAAAAGACCGAAATACGAGTAGTAAACGTCTTTTTCCAAAACTGTTTCACAGAGAAAGATCGCTCTTATCCTTTAAATAGTCGCACGAGCGACAGAATGACAGATATCGAAATATGCGACTAAAGGATAGAAAAGCAACTGAAATGCTCAACAGCAGAAAGGACACTCGACCTGATGGGATACCAGTTCGATTCTACACAGAACATGCGGAAGAGTTTGCCCCTCTTCTGGCAGCCTATGTTTCTAGAGGAGTCAAATGTTTCTACGATTGGAAAAAAGCACAGGTCATTCCCGTTTCAAGAAGGGTCATCGAAGAGACTGTTAAAACTGTATAGATGTCAGACTTCTAGAATTATGGAACGTGTTTTAAGCTCGTGTGTTATATATGACATTTCTGAAGACCGAAAATCTCGTCTGCCGGGACCAACACAGGTTCCGCAAACGCAGATCGTGTGAGACCCAGCTCTCTCTGTTCGCCCACGAGACGCAGAAAGCAGTAGATACTGTGTTCCTCGACTTCCGGAAGGCATTCGACGCAGTTCCGCACTGCCGCTTAATGAACACAATACGAGCGTACGGAGTATCAGACCAACTGTGTGGCTGGATGAAAAGTTTCTCTGAAACAGAACAGATCATGTCATTCTGAACGGACACAAATCTTAAGATATAAAAGTTTACTTCGGCCGTGCCGGAGGAAAGTGTTATAAGATCATTACTTATGATAATATACCGGGTGATCAAAAAGTCAGTATAAATTTGAAAACTGAATAAATCGCGGAATAATGTAGATAGAGAGATACAAATTGACACACATGCATGGAATGTGATGGGGTTTTATTAGAACGAAAAAAATACAAAAGTTCAAAAAATGTTCGACAGATGGCGCTTCATCTGATCAGAATGGCAATAATTAGCATAACAAAGTAAGACAAAGCAAAGATGATGTTCTTTACAGGAAATGCTCAATATGTCCACCATCATTCCTCAACAATATCTGTAGTCGAGGAATAGTGTTGTGAATAGCACTGTAAAGCATGTCCGGAGTTATGGTGAGGCATTGGCGTCGGATGTTGTCCTTCAGTATCCCTAGAGATGTCGGTCGATCACGATACACTTGCGCCTTCAGGTAACCCCGAAGCCAATAATCGCACGGACTGAGGTCTGGCGACCTGGGAGGCCAAGCATGACGAAAGTGGCGGCTGAGCACACGATCATCACCAAGCGAGGCGCGCAAGAGATCTTTCACGCGTCTAGCAATATGGGGTGGAGCGCCATCCTGCATAAACATCGTACGTTCCAGCAGGTGTTTATCAGCCAGGCTTGGGATGATGCGATTCTGCAACATATCGGCGTACCTCTCACCCGTCAGGGTAGCAGTTCTGCTGTCCAGCGCCATCTGTCGGATATTTAGTGAACTTAATTTTCTTTTTTTTTTTTTGTTCTAATAAAACCCCATGTCATTCCAAGCATGTGTGTCAAATTTTACCTCTCTCTCTACATTATTCCGTGGTTTATTAAGATTTCAAATTTATACTGACTTTTTGATCACCCGGTGTACAGTAAGACAAGAAAAACGACGCACCACGAAGGAATTAACCGAATGGTAATGGAGATAGATAGATGTGATGTCTATGTACATGCAAACAAATTATACAATTTCTGAAAAACTAGATAATTTATTCGAGAGAAAGAGCTTCACAAATTGAGCAAACAGTTATTCGGTTTGGCACCGATTAATAGAGTTGTCGGATATCCTGAGGAATGTCGCGCGAAATTCTGTCCAATTGGCGAATTAGATCGTCAAAATCCCGAACTGGTTGGAAGGCCCTGTTCATAATGCTACATCCGTTCTCAATTGGGGGGAAATGGGGCGACCTTGTTGGCCGAGGTAGGGTTTGGCAAGCACGAAGACAAGCAGTAGAAACACTCACCGTGTATGGGCGGACATTATCTTGCTGAAACGTAAGCCCACGATGGCTTGCCGTGAAGGGCAACAAAACGGGACGTGGAAAATCGTCGACGTACCGCCGTGTTGTAAGGATGCCGCGGATGACGACCAAAAAGGTCCTGCTACGAAAAGGAATGGAACCTGAGACCACGATTCCTCGTTGCCGCGCCGTATAACGGGCGACATTCCGGTAGGTATACCAGCGCTGTCTGGAGCGTCTCCAGACACGTCATCGGGGCTCAGTTCATCACTGAAGATAATTCTACTCCAGTCAATGACACGTATGGAGACGCCCCAGACAGCGGGGACTGTCGCCCGCCAGAAGCGACGGTCTAGTGTGCCATTTCTAGGACTCCTTTGGTTGTCATCCTTACAGGACAGCGGTACGTCGACTATACTGTACGCCCCGTTTTGTTGCCCTTCGTGGCATGCAACTTCGAGGGTACATTTCACTAAGGTAATGCCCGCCCGCACACGGTGAGACGGTGAGACTTTCTACTGCTTGCCGAACTCTACCTTGTGCTACAGACACGATTTATTTATTTATTTATTTACATGTCAAGTTCCGTAGGACAAAATTGAGGAGCAAATCTCCAAGGTCATGGAAAGTGTCAGCACATGAAATTACAACATTAAACTAATAACAGATAAAATAAAATGTTTATGAACCCAAAAAAAGTCGAGCCGTAAGTTTAAGTAAACGCAATCGACAGTATAACATAAGAATCAGCTTAATTTTTCAAGGAACTCCTCATCAGAATAGAAGGAGTGACCCACGTGGAAACTCTTCAGTTTCAATTTAAAAGCGCGTGGATTACTGCTAAGATTTTTGAATTCTTGTTGGTAGCTTATTGAAAATGGATGCAGCACTATACTGCACACCTTTCTGCACCAGAGTTAAGGAAGTGCGATCCAAATGCAGATTGGATATCTGCCGAGTGCTAACTGAGTGAAACCTGCTTATTCTTGGGAACAAGCTGATATTCTTAACAAGAAATGACAGTAAGGCATATACGTATGTATTGAGAGGCCAGTGTCAAAATACCCAGACTCGTGAACGGGGGTCGAGAAGAGGTTCGCGAACTTACACCACTCATTGTCCCAACCGTCCGTTTCTGAGCCAAAAATATCCTTTTAGACTGGGAAGAGTTACCCCACAATATAATACCACACGGCATAAGTGAATGAAAATAAGCAAAGTAGACAAATTTTCGTGTCGAACGATCACTTACTTCAGATACCGTTCGAACAGTAAAAATGGCAGCATTAAGTCTTTGAACAAGATCCTGAACGTGGGCTCTCCACGACAGTTTGCTATCTATCTGGACACTTAGAAATTTGAACTGTTCAGTTTCACTAATCGTACGCCCATTCTGTGAAATTAAAACGTCGGGTTTTGTTGAATTGTGTGTTAGAAACTGTAAAACCTGAGTCTTGCTTTGATTTAGCGTTAGTTTATTTTCTACAATCCGTGAACTTATGCCATGAGCTGCTCTATTTGAAACCGAGCCAGTGTTGCATACAATATCCTTTACTACTAAGCTAGCGTCATCAGCAAACAGAAATACTTAAAAGTTACCCGTAATACTAGAGGGCATATCAGTTATATAAATGAGGAACAGGAGTGCCCCAACAATAATCCCTGGGGCACCCGCCATTTGACTGTACCACACTCATACCCCACATCACAGCCATACTCAATATTGTCAATAATGACCTTTTGCTGGCTGTTGCTGAAGTGAGAGGTGAACCAATTGTGAGCTACTCCCCGTATTCCGCAATGGTCCATCTTATGGAGCAATATTTTGTAATCAGCACAATCAAACGCCTTAGTAAAATCGGAAAATATGCCTAGCGTTCGAAACTTTTTGTTTAACCCATCCAGTACCTCACAGAGAAAAGAGAATATAGCATTTTCAGTTGTTAAACGACTTCTAAAGCCGAACTGTACATTTGATAGCAAATTATGTGATATAAAATGAGCAATTATCCTTAAATACACAGCCTTTTCAGTAACTTTAGCAGACACTGATGGCATAGAAATAGGTCTAAAATTGTCTAAATTATTTCTTTCTCCCTTTTTATAAAGCAGCTTTACTACTGAGTTCTTTAATCGTTCAGGAAACTGACCATTCCTAATGGAAAAATTAGAAATATGGCTAAGTACAGGGCTAACATATGCAGCACAGTACTTTAATATTCTGCTGGGCACTTCATCATATCAGTGAGAGTCCTTAGTCTTGTCCTTTGGTCAACAAGGTGCCGCATTTCTCCCCAATTGAGACTGTTTGGAGCATTGTAGACAGGGTCACCCAACCAGCTCGGGATTTTGACGACCTAACGCGTTAGTTGGATGTAATGTCACGCAATATCCCTCACGAGGACATCCAACAACTCTGCTAAACAATGCCAAGCCGAATAACTGCTTGCGTAAGAACCGGAGGTGGACCAACGCGTTATTGACTTGCTCAATTTGTGTATCTTTTTCTGCTGAATAAATCGTCCAATTTTTTCTGACATTTATGACACTTGTTTGTCGTGCTCAAAAGTATCCGAACGACCTGAATTGCATTTCGCCTGATTCGCATGCAACCCGCATAACGCAGCTGTCTAGCAGGTCCTCTAATCGCTTCTCGGTACAGTCGTCTGACCACTAGAAAACACTGCTCTGTATCGCAATAACTCAAGATGTTAAGTAATACCACGATGCTACAAATATCAGGGAACACCTTATCACAGATAAGACTGTCGTTAAGGCTGGTAAGCTCACATTTATTACAATAAATGACATACCTGAAATGTTACCACTCTCATTATTACGCCAGATAGGTAATGCACGCAGTAAGTTCGTCGTACTCATGATTTCCTCATCAAAGAAACATACAGTACTTATTATTTAACACAAAATGATATTAAAATTTACGTTATTCACGAGCAGCTAGTTGAGAACGTGTATGAACTTCAAATGACACGACGAACCGTCTCGTTCTGCATATGGATTCAAACCCACGTCATGCAGACTAAGCAAAGATTTCGTAACTGACGGAAACTAACAGTCATTCCTGACTAGGCATGCAGAGAGTGATATACCTCGATTTTAGACAGTATCAGTTAGCAAATATCAACTTTAAATTACATAACGTAAACATTTTTAACGGCCGGGAATTACTACAAAGCATATATTGTCCTTGTTAACGAACTACGAGAGATGTTAAATATTGATTCTTCACAAGTAAGTTACTTGAAATGCCGTGAGGTAAAGCTTTGTGTTGGACAGGGATTCGAACCCAGAACCTAATCGCATTGATATCGAAGCACAGTCAACTGTGACATATCGGATTTTCTCGGCAGTAGAAGTTTTAACTGAAGTGACGAGACGACTCCAACCCGGCACCTATCGCTGTTAACCTCTAGACGAAACGAACGTTAAATATGGGTCTGTTACACCAGCAGCGACATGTGAGCATGTTTGAACTAGAAATAATATGAAAAAGAGTTCAGTGCTGACTGGGAATCGAACCCCACAAAGTAATGGTTCAAATGGCTCTGAGCACTATGGGACTCAACATCTGTGGTCATAAGTCCCCTAGAACGTAGAACTACTTAAACCTAACTAATCTAAGGGCATCACACACATGCATGCCCGAAGCAGGATTCGAACCTGCGACCGTAGCAGTCGCGCGGTTCCTGACTGAGCGCCTAGAACCGCTAGACCACCGCGGCCGGCCGAACCCCACACATATCGTTGTTGACTACACAGAAAGAGACGTCAGTTACCGAACTTTTCTCCACCAGCAGCTCGGAATAACATCCTTGAACTTACAGTGATCTCGCAAATACACTCCTGGAAATTGAAATAAGAACACCGTGAATTCATTGTCCCAGGAAGGGGAAACTTTATTGACACATTCCTGGGGTCAGATACATCACATGATCACACTGACAGAACAACAGGCACATAGACACAGGCAACAGAGCATGCACAATGTCGGCACTAGTACAGTGTATATCCACAATTCGCAGCAATGCAGGCTGCTATTCTCCCATGGAGACGATCGTAGAGATGCTGGATGTAGTCCTGTGGAACGGCTTGCCATGCCATTTCCACCTGGCGCCTCAGTTGGACCAGCGTTCGTGCTGGACGTGCAGACCGCGTGAGACGACGCTTCATCCAGTCCCAAACATGCTCAATGGGGGACAGATCCGGAGATCTTGCTGGCCAGGGTAGTTGACTTACACCTTCTAGAGCACGTTGGGTGGCACGGGATATATGCGGACGTGCATTGTCCTGTTGGAACAGCAAGTTCCCTTGCCGGTCTAGGAATGGTAGAACGATGGGTTCGATGACGGTTTGGATGTACCGTGCACTATTCAGTGTCCCCTCGACGATCACCAGTGGTGTACGGCCAGTGTAGGAGATCGCTCCCCACACCATGATGCCGGGTGTTGGCCCTGTGTGCCTCGGTCGTATGCAGTCCTGATTGTGGCGCTTACCTGCACGGCGCCAAACACGCATACGACCATCATTGGCACCAAGGCAGAAGCGACTCTCATCGCTGAAGACGACACGTCTCCATTCGTCCCTCCATTCACGCCTGTCGCGACACCACTGGAGGCGGGCTGCACGATGTTGGAGCGTGAGCGGAAGACGGCCTAACGGTGTGCGGGACCGTAGCCCAGCTTCATGGAGACGGTTGCGAATGGTCCTCGCCGATACCCCAGGAGCAACAGTGTCCCTAATTTGCTGGGAAGTGGCGGTGCGGTCCCCTACGGCACTGCGTAGGATCCTACGGTCTTGGCGTGCATCCGTGCGTCGCTGCGGTCCGGTCCCAGGTCGACGGGCACGTGCACCTTCCGCCGACCACTGGCGACAACATCGATGTACTGTGGAGACCTCACGCCCCACGTGTTGAGCAATTCGGCGGTACGTCCACCCGGCCTCCCGCATGCCCACTATACGCCCTCGCTCAAAGTCCGTCAACTGCACATACGGTTCACGTCCATGCTGTCGTGGCATGCTACCAGTGTTAAAGACTGCGATGGAGCTCCGTATGCCATGGCAAACTGGCTGACACTGACGGCGGCGGTGCACAAATGCTGCGCAGCTAGCGCCATTCGACGGCCAACACCGCGGTTCCTGGTGTGTCCGCTGTGCCGTGCGTGTGATCATTGCTTGTACAGCCCTCTCGCAGTGTCCGGAGCAAGTATGGTGGGTCTGACACACCGGTGTCAATGTGTTCTTTTTTCCATTTCCAGGAGTGTAGTTCTGTGTCTCACTGGTAGTCAGAAACGTCAGATATCGTTAGCGATGACAATGAATGGAAATACATTAAAAATCAAAATTATTATCCACCAGCAGATAGGTGTTCTCATGCTAGAGCTTGATAATACATAATGAAAACTTTAGTGCCGGGCCAGCATTCGAGCCCATTCACGCGCAATATGTGTATATGTTGAGGAGCCTGTAGTTTTGAACAAACAACAAATTGTAGTCGAGCTGTATTGTCACGAAGGGATCAAATTCCGCGTTAAGGGCGGTCTCAGTTGCATTCCCAGTTCAGAACCAATTTTATCGACATACAGAAGCTCAAATAAAAGACGGAATAAATGTCCTGTGACCATACATAGCGTTTGTTTCGTCACTAGAAGTAAATAACTAGTATAAGACAGGTTACTGGCGATAGAGTTTCTACATGTCGCCACTCCTGACTTTATTGTGGTTCAACCTAACGTCTACTTGGTAGAGAAGGAATATCATGTTTAATGTGAATTTCAGACGACAATGCCATTATAGCTTCTTTATTTGGCGTAGCCAAAAGAGAATACAATCTGTCTCTCCCTGTCAAAAATCATCAGCAGAAGTTGGAATCGAACCCAGACCATAAGTATAGGAACATATGATCAATACAACAGACGAATAAATTCTCTTCTCTGTGAGCCATTATTCTATCATAACGCCGTTCCGCCACACTGGATGAGAATTCTGACACACAGGCTCCCTGTAGTGGTTTGCAGCATGTTCAGTACATTTATTTACTTGGTTGACCGAATCGCCATGAACTAGCTGCCTCGGCTACCCAGTGCATACGTTCGATTCTATTTTGTAATAAGTGAAATAAAATCACGTAACTGCCACCTACACAGAACTGCCAACAGTGTAGGATGCAGAAATTTGTATAGGAAGTGTTCCTTTCCACTTGAGCTACTCTACTCCGCTATCTGTTTGTTGAAAACGTCATGCAGTGCAAAACAAAAGCTGTAACTGTCTGTCTCTCAGAAGTCTAGATCCTGCCATATGCATTGTCTCACAGCACTGTGGAATGCGAAAGGTCTGGAGGAATTGTTGACTTCTGGAGGTGCTGTCGTTATGTGTCAGATAGTAGCGTAGCGGTAAGTGTCGCGCACCGTAGATAAGACGCCGTGAGTACATTCACTGTTACATTTTTTAAAACGCAGTTCTGCTGCCTGCTGAAGTTATCAATCTAATGGAACTTTGAACATAAATCCCTTAACTTCAAATCCAAAACAGTCGCATGTGGGAAAAGGGCTAACTTCTGCGACATTTTGTTCTTTTCAGGCTTAATAGACGGCCAGGCAGTAGATGCATTTACAAACTTTATTATTATGTATGGAGAGAGCGCATCGTGCCAAAATAAGTCAGAAAAGTATTTTCTATATTAGCTGTCGTGTGGTAGTGGCATTTTATTCTTCTTCAAACCTTGTTTGACTCTTTAACTCAGAACAAGTTTTCTACATGCATGTAATCAATAAACTGCATGTGCATTGTCAGACTGTTATAGACAACAGCAGACAAATCGCATATATCGTTGATGATTAATTTCTCTCTCATGTTTACTATTGTTTTAACAACACTTAAAGTACATTACGAAAATTATGTACTGTATTAAAAGAAATTAAATAAAACTACCCACAATAACCTTACGACGAAAGTCTGTTATAATAAAACTGAGTGTTTGTACACAAACGTGCCTCTATTGGCACGAATTAGTAAAATAGTACTCACTTATATTTCGATTGGGTCAGAGTTTAATTGGTATGCTGTGTCATACTCGAGAGGTATACAAATGTGGCATTTCATAAATAAAGTTATGTATTCCTAGAAAACCCAAAATTTGCTTGTCAGCAGCGGAAAGAGGCGTTACCTGTTGTGAAGCATTGTGTTTTTCACCATTGCCTATTAGCCGTTGTAAAGAAATTGAATCATGGTATGCAAAGAAATCTTTCATTAAAATGACACGTTCCACATCATTACGAAACGTCGTATTCATGATCTACAGAACAAGTATTAATCTAATCTAATCATATTGCTGACTCGCCAGTATCAGTAACCAAATCTAAATTTGTAAATAAAAGACGACAGTTTTTGTAATAAACCGGGACTCCTATCAAGACCCTTTCATCCCTGTTAACGAACCATGGAAGATGTCTGATGTACCTCCACTCAGAAGCAACAAAGTGTGCATGCATTTAAAGATGAAGCGCATGATGTGAAGTTCTGTGACGGAGATACGAACCTAACACGTAATCGGATTGTTAAGTAAGTAAAATCAAATGTTACGTATCGGTTTTTCTTACCAGCTGCTATGTGTTTGAATCTAAAATAAGGATACAAATTGATGTGCCTGAGCGACAATCCAACTGCACGCCTACCGTCCTTCTTTATCATCCACGAAAATAGCTTAAGTATCGATTGCTTACTCACCAACAGTAAGATGTGTCCGTTTTTGATCATAAATAACGACACCTATTGCGATTGTTGGCAACACATGAACAGACATTAAAATTGCACGTTAATTTTCACAAGCAGGCCGGTGTGCACGTGATAGGGCTTGAAATCAAATTATGAATATTTTTGTACTGGATCAGGATTCGGACCAACATACTTACCTTTGGAGGAGACCCAAAGAAGATTGCAGTCTTGGGATAAGGAACGAAATGCTTGAACCATACTGTTCCGAGAGATTCAGATCCTCGAAAGAGGAGATACGAATTCGTATCACAGTCCAGCACCAAATTTTTCAACATCTCTAGTTCAATCAAGTACAAGTAAAATAAGAGCCCTTTTAATTTAAATGGCTATCGGTTCATCAAATAAAATAAAATTTTCTAATGTAGGTAAGTTTACTGGCGACTGTATATCTGTTTACCTTGACTTCCGCCTATGTCATTTCCCAACGTAAAGCGACTCTGCCCAGTTGCTAATGAAGGAACGTGATGTTTAATGCGGATTCTGGATTATAACGTCTTTCTCTTGTGGTAACCAGAGGTAAAGTAAATCTGTTTGTGCCCCTTAAAAGTAAATGCCTCAACTCACGCATTGCACCTGTGATAGTTCGTTCCACCAGAACATTGTGGCCACATTTCCCAGCTCCAGGAGTGTGCTGTAACGGATGATGTGCTTAGCTTACAAAATTAGTCACGGTGGAAAAAATGCGAATCTATTAAATGGTTAAGTAGAAGCAAGCTTCTGACGCGGAGATTATGCTACTCTCATGTCAGCAGGAAGTAAAGACTCTCCTAGGCATCATAGACTCGATGTGAAGCCATTTTGAAATTTTCACTAATTCAGCAAATTTCTTACTTCGAGACAATCCATTGTGAAGTGTGAAGTTACCGGATAATTCGATTATTACTGTCATTATTACTATCATTTTATTTATACCACTGCTAGAACACATGTGCTTGAAGATCATTTAATGCCTTTTGGTCATCATAGAAGTAGTTGCCCAAGAACAGGTTCTTTCCCTGTCTACGGAATCCTTTTCATGTTAATATCAAACATCAGCAATTACTCGTAGATTACACTTAAACTAAAGTAATTGATGATGACGTTACTTGATAACAAAAACGTGCTGCCTTTCTTCATTTACTTGTCCCTAGAAATGGCTGTCGAATACTGCCAAATCAAAAGCCAAGGGATCTTACTGCCCTCCGATATACGTCGCTGTCAGTTCTTCCATATGATTTGGTCTACGTGACCTTTTTCAAGTTGTGTATGAGTGAGAATGTTTTAGAAAATCAATTGTTTTCGTTTACAACAAACAGAAAGATTTTCATTTTGAGCTATCCAAGTTCAAAATTTTCGCAATATTAGTTCAAATTCAACATTCGCTTCTATAATGTAGGAAAGTATTTCACAGTTGCAAAACCCGCATGCGACTCATTGACCTTACACTTAGTCGCTGACCATCAATTCTAGCTCAGAGTGACAGCAGTTTAAGTAACCTAATGTAGCGAAGACTGTTTGCCAGTGCACATTCTCGTCCGGAAATATGTAATTCACTCATTGGGCTCCATAAGTCCACTGAACAGTAATTTCTGTGTGTATGTAATGCATACGGATTGTAGAACTTAGTGGTGCTCTCTCTTCCACTTCTGAATCCAATTCGCCTAACCTAAACGTGCCCTTTATCATTACAGGCCCTGGGCAGTGCAACATCATACTGACAACAGTAATGTGCTTATACTGACAACCTTTTGTTCGTTTTACCTGATTTAGTAATCATTTAAATAAAAGAACATGACCTTCAAGTGGGAGACATTTGTCCCCCCTTTCCTTCTGTGAAATTTGTCAGTAATTTGTTTGTCATCCAACCAGCGAAATGAGGCAGAGTACGGCTGGTAAACGATTCACAAGCCGCGATTTAGTGCCGTTAAGACGATTTCTTTAAACATTGTCATAGCTGAAGGAATTTAGTTTCTTCTTAAACAGTCTTATGCAGCAACGTTCACAGATGTCTCAAATAGGAAAAGCTCCTTATCCAGGTACGAAGGTTGAAAACAAACTTGCCACAGTTTGTGTCAGATTGATCTTTTCGTCTGATACCACTGCATAAGTATTTTGTCTAACAGGTATCACAAGTAGTGTTCCTGTAGCTGTGGGAATCATTGGTTGAAATCGAGTTTAGCACCAATGGGTATAGTATTGATAAATATTCAAAATGATTATCAACATAAGTCTGAATTCATCCACACACTGAGGAGTATTTATAATATTGAAGCTAGACTGTGTATCCCCGTCTTCTCTGAGTGGGCATTGGAAGGCGTTTACACACACGTATACATTACTATGAATACTTCGAACGCTGTAGTTAACGTTGCTCTCATAAACTAATTTTGTTTTGTTAATTCTTCTGGGTCTTCAGCGTGCAATATGTGTTGTATATACAATCTTAGACAAACAATTCACCACTGAGTCGTTCACGTAAGGTGGACAATACAGTCGTGCTCTCTTCAGAATTCTATGTCCAGCATTATGCTCGATCTGGCAACATTGTCGACTGCGGCACTTCCCGTAGGAAGTCTTGACTGCGACCGTAGTCTTGAGGTAAAAAGCGAGATTAGCTAATAAGACGTCTGGCAATCGTAAGCACACGTCGACAAAATTTTTATCGCCCCTTTCCACTTGGTGCTGAAGCTATGAGAGTAATTCAAGCGAATCTACAATATGTTTCGCTTTATGTCACATTGGTAATAACAGGTTGGTTCAATAATATTTTAGCGAGAGATTTCTTGGCCGACTTTCTGCCTCTGAACACCATATGCGTCTGAGTTCTGTGGGACCCGTTTGCTGACTACCGGGGGGGGGGGGGGGGGGGGGGCTGAGGCACTGCGCTGCCTCGCCTTCTGGCGACAACGTCTGCTCCACTCCTCACTCTCGACGATGCAAAATGCTTTAATGTTGTTGAGTGGTGACCCATAAAATCTGTCTACAATTTGCGTTTCATATTCGATAGCAACGGAGGCACAAAACAGTTTTTAGTTGATGAGTATTTTATTACAATACATCTATGTGGCACAGAATTAATTTCATTGCTCCTAATCCAGTGTGCAATAATTAAAGCGCCACATCCTGTTCTTTTTTCCTTTCATAGGAGATTCTTCAAATAATTTATTTTTGTCATGGATTCATATGTGTTAGTCAAGGCACAGAGAGTAAATGCAATGTAATGTGTTTGGTTTCTTTCTTTGATTCCCTATGGTAAATGTAGGCGAAACATTGTATCTGATGTGTTGGCAAATGTGCCAACACCTTGTAGATAGAGGAGGCCGAAATGCACGCTATCTAACGCAGACGGGCGTGAATTCTGGAACAGGATAAGTAGTGAATGCTAATAAGAAAAGTATGCAGCTCCTCGAATACTTAACTTTTATTCCTTCATGTGAATACAGCATTCTTGATGAGACATTTCATACGATAATTATCAAACTATGTAAGGCTAATGGCACCTTGCTAGGTCGTAGCCATGGACTTAGCTGAAGGCTATTCTAACTGTCTCTCGGCAAATGAGAGAAAGGCTTCGTTAGTGTAGTCGCTAGCAAAGTCGTCGTACAACTGGGGTCGAGTGCTAGTCCGTATCTCGAGACCTGCCTTGTGGCGGCGCTCGGTCTGCGATCACACAGTGGCGACACGCGTGTCCGACATGTACTAAATGGACCGCGGCCGATTTAAGCTACCACCTAGCAAGTGTGGTGTCTGGCGGTGACACCACAGTATCAATACCTTTCAGAACCTGCTCTATAGCTACTGAGTCAAACTGCTTGTTTTGAGGTCCATACATTAATAATTGGAGAAGTAAATGCTTTTGAAAAGTGATATTTAAAATATTCAATTGGATTGAAGGAGACGAAATTTCCCATATTTGAAGCAACCCAGAGAAAATGTAATTTGCTAGAACCGTTGTTAGCAAATGTCTGCAGAGAGTCCCTAACTGCTACTGTGGAAATTTAGCATAGAGACCTATAGTAATCAAGAGGTTCATATCCTTCATACTTATCTCCCTGACATGTGGGTCTTAAGTGAAGATCAATATTGAAATTCGTATCGTTGATGGTCGATTCGAATTTCTTTAGAGTTGCTTGTATTGTGAAGCAGCTTGGCAGTCAGAAAGCCGAGATCTATGACCATTAACACAACTTACTGAGTCGAGCTACCAAGAGGACTTGATGTGTAAAGTCCAAAAGGACTGATTTCGTTACAGGATTTTTTCTTGAAATTCGCAGCTCCATAAAATAAATCAGAGAAAAAAGCTTGCACACACTTGCCCCTACCACAGATAGAACCGATGACTCATTGAGCCATTGCGACACAAGACACGGGCGGTATCACGGGGCTACAGACTCACTGCTGCCAGCACGCCACTGTCATCATGGTATTGTTCGCTCAGCCTCATAATGCATTGTGAAATATAATAAAAGCTGTCACTTATGTGAAGAATAGCATTTCTTTAACCAAAAAATTGAATTTTCTTTTTCAGTGTGTTAGTTTACGTGAGGATGATGATGATGTCGTGTGACTAAGGCCTCCCGCCGGGCAGACCGTTCGCCTGGTGCAAGTCTTTCGATTTGACGCCACTTCGGCGACTTGCGCGTCGATGGGGATGAAATGATGATGATTAGGACAACACAACACCCAGTCCCTGAGCGGAGAAAATCTCCGATCCAGCCGGGAATCGAACCCGGGCCCTTAGGATTGACATTCTGTCACGCTGACCACTCAGCTACCGGGGGCGGACTACGTGAGGATTATATAGCATGAGTCATTCAAATGGAAAGGGAATATCAAGTGAATTTAGCGAGTCAATTTAGTACCATACACGCAAGCGATTGCACTGTCACAATGTTGCCAAATGTTTGTGACGATGTTGCCAATTCTCAGCTGTGCTAGAAACAGCTCTGTAGCGGTATGCGAGGAGAATCCCGTGCTCGTGTCATAGGAGGATACGGAGAGGAGGCGCGGGTTTTTGTTAATACGCAGCGTTTTCTCTTACCAGCTGTGTCAAACATTCAGGTGTGTAATCTTCCATCACGATTACAGTTTCCCACAAAATACATACGAATAATACACTTACCTTGTTACTTTGTTACAAAAGATTATTTCAGTACAATAAAAAGTCTTTGGAAATCAACTTTGCCAACCTGTCACGAAAAGTAAGATAACAAAGACTTTGCACCTCGAAATCGATTGCATCTAAGTGCAGTCTTGTGATCATACAAGTAGAATTTCATGAATTGCACGAGAATGTAGAAAAATGTTGGTGCGAATGGAAGCTATACGAAACACAGTTAACTAATTATTCTGTGCCACGAAATAATCAATTCATTTGAAAATTCAGAAGAGAAGAAACTAAAAATTATGCCCATTAAGACAGAAACTAAAGTGCAGTTGCAGGCACTGTGCAGATCTGCGCTTTTTAATCATCAGAGCTATACAAATAATGTACACTAACCAGCGTATTCATTGCTTTCGTAATATTTCCCTCGTGTTTAGTCTTCTAATGATGATTTAATGATGGATCTACATCTACATCTACATCCATACTCCGCAATCCACCGTAAGGTGCGTGGCGGAGGGTACCTGGTACCACAACTAGCATCTTCTCTTCCTGTTAAACTCACAAACAGAACGAGGGAAAAATGACTGCCTATATGCCTCTGTACGAGCCCTAATCCCTCTTACATTATCTTTGTGGTCTTTCCGCGAAATGTAAGTTGGCGGCAGTAAAATTGTACGGTACTCAGCCTCAAATGCTGGTTCTCTAAATTTCCTCAGTAGCGATTCACGAAAAGAACGCCTCCTTTCCTCTAGAGACTCCCACCTGAGTTCCTGAAGCATTTCCGTAACACTCATGTGACAATCAAACCTATCAGTAACAAATCTAGCAGCCCGCCTCTGAATTGCTTCTATGTCCTCCCTCAATCCGACCTGATAGGGATCCCAAACGCTCGAGCAGTACTCAAGAATAGGTCGTATTAGTGTTTTATAAGCGGTCTCCTTTACAGATGAACCACATCTTCCCAAAATACTACCAATGAACCGAAGACGACTATCCGCCTTCCCCACAACTGCCATTACATGCTTGCCCCACTTCATATCGCTCTGCAGTGTTACGCCCAAATATTTAATCGACGTGACTGTGTCAAGCGCTACATTACTAATCGAGTATTTAAATATTACAGGATTCTTTTTCTTATTCATCTGCATCAGAAACAATAAAATCCACACCCATGAGTCTGATTGTTTCTTTGTATCCTTACATCTACTATCTTTGTGTGTTATTGCTTGATGTTCGAAAAGCAAAGTATTACGCCTGCACCCACGAGATATAAGAACGAAGTCGCAAGAAGGCTAACGAATTATAATCAAAATACAATGAGACGCCAAATAATTCTGTAGCGAAATCGGAAGTAAACATTTACACATCAAGTCCTCTTGGTAGCTCGACTCAGTGAGTTGTGTTAATGGTCGTAGATCTCAGCTTTCTGACTACCAAGCTGCTTCACAATACAAGCAACTCTGAAGAAATTCGAATCGACCATCAAAGATACGAATTTCAATATTGTTCTTCACTTAAGACTTACATGCCAGGGTGATAAGTTTGAAGCAAATGAACCTCTTGATTACTAAAGGGTCTCTATGCTAAATTTCCACAGTAGCAATTAGGAACACTCTGCAGACATTTGCTAACAGCAGCTCTAACAACTTACTTTTTCTCTAGGTTGCTTCAAATATGGGCAATTTTGTCGTATTAAATCCAATTGAATATTTTAAATATCACTTTTGAACAGCGTTCACTTCCCTATCAGTTAATGTATGGACCTCAAAACAAGCGATTTGATTGGAAGGCTAAAATCTTAATGACAAATTTCACAGAGACAAAGGGAGACGAAATGTCTCCCACTGGAGGGTCACGTTGTTTTATTTAAAAGATTACAAAATCAGGTAAAACGAACAATGGGGTTGTCAGTGTAAGCACATTACTGTTGTCAGTATGATGTTGCACTGCCCAGGGCCTGTAATAATAAAGGGATCGTTTAGGTCAGGCATATTGTATACAGAAGTGGAAGAGAGAGCACCACTAACTACAACAATCCGTATGCATTGCATACACACAGAAATTACTGTTACAGTGTACTTATGGAGCCCAATGAGTGAACTGTGTATTTCCACTTCACAGTGGATTTTCACGAACTAAGAAATTTGCTGAATTAGTGAAAATTTCAAAATGGCTTCACATCGAGGCTATGATGCCTAGGAGAGTCTTTACATCCTGCTGACATGAGAGTAGCATAATCTCCGCGTCAGAAGCTTGCTTCTACTTAACCATTTAATAGATTCGCATTTTTTCCACCGTGACTAATTTTGTAAGCTAAGCACATCATCCGTTACAGCACACTCCTGGAGCTGGGAAATGTGGCCACAATGTTCTGGTGGAACGAACTATCACAGGTGCAATGCGTGAGTTGAGGCATTTACTTTTAAGGGGCACAAACAGATTTACTTTACCTCTGGTTACCACAAGAGAAAGACGTTATAATCCAGAATCCGCATTAAACATCACGTTCCTTCATTAGCAACTGGGCAGAGTCGCTTTACGTTGGGAAATGACATAGGCGGAAGTCAAGGTAAACAGATATACAGTCGCCAGTAAACTTACCTACATTAGAAAATTTTATTTTATTTGATGAACCGATAGCCATTTAAATTAAAAGGGCTCTTATTTTACTTGTACTTGATTGAACTAGAGATGTTGAAAAATTTGGTGCTGGACTGTGATACGAATTCGTATCTCCTCTTTCGAGGATCTGAATCTCTCGGAACGGTATGGTTCAAGCATTTCGTTCCTTATCCCAAGACTGCAATCTTCTTTGGGTCTCCTCCAAAGGTAAGTATGTTGGTCCGAATCCTGATCCAGTACAAAAATATTCATAATTTGATTTCAAGCCCTATCACGTGCACACCGGCCTGCTAACGAAAATAAACGTGCATTTTTAATGTCTGTTCATATGTTGCTAACAATCGCAATAGGTGTCGTTATTTATGATCAAAAACGGACACATCTTACTGTTGGTGAGTAGGCAATCGATACTTAAGCTATATTCGTGGATGATAAAGAAGGACGGTAGGCGTGCAGTTCGATTGTCGCTCAGGCACATCAATTTGTATCCTTATTTTAGATTTAAACACATAGCAGCTGGTAAGAAAAACCGATACGTAACATTTGATTTTACTTACTTAACAATCCGATTACGTGTTAGGTTCGTATCTCCGTCACAGAACTCCACATCATGTGCTTCATCTTTAAATGCATACACACTTTGTTGCTTCTGAGTGGAGGTACATCAGACATCTTCCATGGTTAGTTAACAGGGATGATAGGGTCTTGATAGGAGTCCCAGTTTATAACAAAAACTGTCGTCGTTTATTTACAAGTTTAGATTTGGCTACTGATATTGGCGAGTCAGCAATATGATTAGATAAGATTAATACTTGTTCTGTAGATCATGAATACGACGTTTCGTAATGATGTGGAACGTGTCATTTTAATGAAAGATTTCTTTACATACCATGATTCAATTTCTTTACAACGGCTCATAGGCAATGGTGAAAAACTTACAATGCTTCACAACAGGTAACGCCTCTTTCCGCTGCTGAACAAGCAAATTTTGGGTTTTCTAGGAATACATAACTTTATTTATGAAATGCCACATTTGTATACCTCTCGAGTATGACACAGCATACCAATTAAACACAGACCCAATCGAAATCTAAGTGAGTAGTATTTTACTAATTCGTGCCGATAGTGGCACACTTGTGTACAGACACTCAGTTTTATTAAAACAGACTTTCGTCGTAGGGTTATCGTGGGTAGTTTTATTTAATTTCTTATAATACAGTGCACAATTTTCGTAAGGTTTCTTTTAGTGTTGTTGAAACAATAGTAAACATGAGAAAGAAATTACTCATCAACGATATACGCGAATTCTCTGCTGTTGTCTATAACAGTCTGACCATGCACATGCAGTTTATTGATTACATGCATGTAGAAAACTTGTTCTGAGTTAAAATGTCAAACAAGGTTTGAAGAAGAATAAAATGCCACTACCACACGACAGCTAAAGGAGAAAATACTTTTCTGACTTACTTTGGCACGTTGCGCTCTCCCCATACATAATACAAAAGTTTCGAGATGCATCTGCTGCCTGGCAGTCTATTAAACCTGAAAAGAACAAAATGTCGCAGAAGTTAGTCCTTTTTCCACATGCAACTATTTTGGGTTGAGAAGTGAAGGGATTTTTGTTCAAAGACCCAACAGACTGATAACTTCAGCAGACAGCAAAATTGCGTTTTAAAAAATGTAACAGTGAATGTACTCACGACGTCTTATCTATGGTGCGCAACGCTTACCGCTACGCTAGAGTGTATAAATGGAGTAGCAGATAAAGTCAGAATTTCCATGAGGCTTTTCGCGGTTGATGCTGTTGTAGACAGAGAAATTGCGACGCTAGAAAATAGTAGCGAAATACGGGAAGACCTACAGAGTATCGACGCTTGGTACAGGGTGTGGCAATTGATCTCAAACAACAACGCAATGAAACGTATTGCGAATTCAAAGACAGAAAGACTCTTTTTCGTACGACTACACAATTGCTGAACAGTAACTGGAAGAAGTTAGTTCACGAGAGGTTGAGAATACCGCTTCAGTTGCAAGGTTCTTTTATTATCACACGGCCGGTTTCGGGCTCTAATAAGCCCGTCTTCAGGTGTCGTAGCTTGGTGCCTTGGCCCCCGAGCGCAGGGACCCCTGTTCTGCGCTCATATGTAGCACAGCGCGCCTATTACACGTCCACCGCGGCGCTCGGGAGTCACAGCACCGAGGTACGACACCTGGAGATGGGCTTATAAGAGCCCAAAACTGGTTGTATGGTAATAAAAGAACTTTGCAACTGAAGCGGTATTTTCAACCTCTGGTATAATGCTCAGTCGCGGATGTTCGTCCAACGGGTTTGTTTGTAGCAGTTACTTCCAAAAAATATCTCGGAGTACGCGTACAGCACGTTTTGAAGTGGAACGATCACCCACAATTAATCACAAGTGAGGCAGATTCCTCACTGAGATGCACTGGGAGAATCCTCAGGGAATATACACTCCTGGAAATGGAAAAAAGAACACATTGACACCGGTGTGTCAGACCCACCATACTTGCTCCGGACACTGCGAGAGGGCTGTACAAGCAATGATCACACGCACGGCACAGCGGACACACCAGGAACCGCGGTGTTGGCCGTCGAATGGCGCTAGCTGCGCAGCATTTGTGCACCGCCGCCGTCAGTGTCAGCCAGTTTGCCGTGGCATACGGAGCTCCATCGTAGTCTTTAACACTGGTAGCATGCCGCGACAGCGTGGACGTGAACCGTATGTGCAGTTGACGGACTTTGAGCGAGGGCGTATAGTGAGCATGCGGGAGGCCGGGTGGACGTACCGCCGAATTGCTCAACACGTGGGGCGTGAGGTCTCCACAGTCCATCGATGTTGTCGTCAGTGGTCGGCGGAAGGTGCACGTGCCTGTCGACCTGGGACCGGACCGCAGCGACGCACGGATGCACGCCAAGACCGTAGGATCCTACGCAGTGCCGTAGGGGACCGCACCGCCACTTCCCAGCAAATTAGGGACACTGTTGCTCCTGGGGTATCGGCGAGGACCATTCGCAACCGTCTCCATGAAGCTGGGCTACGGTCCCGCACACCGTTAGGCCGTCTTCCGCTCACGCTCCAACATCGTGCAGCCCGCCTCCAGTGGTGTCGCGACAGGCGTGAATGGAGGGACGAATGGAGACGTGTCGTCTTCAGCGATGAGAGTCGCTTCTGCCTTGGTGCCAATGATGGTCGTATGCGTGTTTGGCGCCGTGCAGCTGAGCGCCACAATCAGGACTGCATACGACCGAGGCACACAGGGCCAACACCCGGCATCATGGTGTGGGGAGCGATCTCCTACACTGGCCGTACACCACTGGTGATCGTCGAGGGGACACTGAATAGTGCACGGTACATCCAAACCGTCATCGAACCCATCGTTCTACCATTCCTAGACCGGCAAGGGAACTTGCTGTTCCAACAGGACAATGCACGTCCGCATATATCCCGTGCCACCCAACGTGCTCTAGAAGGTGTAAGTCAACTACCCTGGCCAGCAAGATCTCCGGATCTGTCCCCCATTGAGCATGTTTGGGACTGGATGAAGCGTCGTCTCACGCGGTCTGCACGTCCAGCACGAACGCTGGTCCAACTGAGGCGCCAGGTGGAAATGGCATGGCAAGCCGTTCCACAGGACTACATCCAGCATCTCTACGATCGTCTCCATGGGAGAATAGCAGCCTGCATTGCTGCGAATTGTGGATATACACTGTACTAGTGCCGACATTGTGCATGCTCTGTTGCCTGTGTCTATGTGCCTGTTGTTCTGTCAGTGTGATCATGTGATGTATCTGACCCCAGGAATGTGTCAATAAAGTTTCCCCTTCCTGGGACAATGAATTCACGGTGTTCTTATTTCAATTTCCAGGAGTGTAGTCCACAACAAAGGAAGAAGCGTACAAAACACTCGTTCAACCAATCGTCAATATGCTATTCGTACCATACAGGATTGATAGTGGAAACAGAGACGATTCAAAGAAGAGCAGCACGTTTCGTTACAGGTCCATTTAGTAAGCGTGAAAGCGTTACGGAGATGCTCAGCCAACTTCAGCGGCAGATGCTGCAAGATAGGCGCTCTGCATTACAGTATGATGTACTACTAAAATTCCGAAAGAGTACGTCTCCATAAGTTTCAGTCAATATATTGCTTCCTTGTACGTACACTGTTGTTCAAAAAAAATCAGACCACCTTGAACGACTAGATATAGAATGTTCATTAGTATGTTCAGCAGAAATTATTAGTAAATGAACTATGCCGTCCCGCGAGTTCAAGGACAACATCGATAGCACAGCGCAACTCCACCTACTGGTACAATGTGGCTGCGGCTGTCGTCGCTATAAGCCGAAGGTAATGCACCAGTGTGACCTGAGCAGGCGTGCAGAATTGCTCGCAGATGTATGCGCGAACAGCATCGTCAAATCTGTGAGTTTGCGTGAGAGAATGTGATGAATCCCGCCAGGAAATTGCTGCTTGTGTGGGACGAAGTGTCTCGGCAGTGCAACGGGTGTGTGCGGAATGGTTCACGGAAGGCCGTAGAACACGATGAGATAGTCAGGTCGCACCACACAGACCACCCCCGAGTAGATCGATCCATCATCCGAGCGGCATTGCAGGACAGACCTGCGCCTCCTCGGCTCTGGTGTAAAAGTGGAACAGTAACACATCGTACCCTATCAGGGGTGACAGTCCGTCCCCGTTTATTTAGGCACGGGTTACGTGCGCGTCTTCACTTCTCCGCTTGCCTTTGACGAATATGTAGAAACACGGTAGACGGCAATAGTCACTGGGGACAGGAATGGCATCAAATAGTGATTTCGGACGAATCCAGGTTCTGTTTGTTTGAAAATGATGGCCACATTTTGGTTCGCCGCAGACAGGGGGAGTAATATCACAATGATTGCAGTCACACAAGACATGCAGCGCCAACTCGAGGCCTTATGGTGTGAGGTGCTATTGGGTACGACGACAAATCACAGTTGGTGCGTGTCCAGGGCACTGTGGCCAATGTGACCTACGTGAATGACATCCTGTGGCCTGCAGCCACACTCTTTCTGCACAACACTCCACACACCATTTTTCAGCAAGAAAATGCACGACCACATGTTGCTGCACGAACACGTGCCTTTTTAGTGTCACAGTATGTCAGCCTTTTGTCCTGATATGTCCTTTGTGTGATATGGTGAAACGACGGGTGCAGCGCTGTGACGCAGTGCTAACCGTCTCAGGTGAACTTTGGAACCTAGTGACTGCACTGTGGATGGCTGTACCACGGGACGCCATCCGCACCTTACACACGTCGATGACATCACGCATGGCGAATCCTGTTCCTACTAGGCAAGAGGAGACGTGCTGAACCGAGATGACTGAAATGCTAATCATTTCCGCAGAACATAATAATGAACATGTCCTGTGAAAATGAATGTCTTATCTCTAGTCGTTCAGGGTGTTCTGTTTTTTTTCTGTACCTGAGTGTACATTGTGTATGTCTTTTTTTTGTCAATTTCATTCAACATTCACAGTAACTAACATCTATGCTGTGAATAAGTTACTGTGTACACATTTATAAAAGAGGTATGTTAAATGCACTATGTGATCAAAAGTATCCGGACACCTCCAAAAGCATACGTTTTTCATGTTAGGTGCATTGTGCTGCCAGCTACTGCCAGGTACTCCATATCAGCGACCTCAGTAGTCATCAGACATCGTGAGAGAGCAGACAGGGGCACTCCGCGGAACTCGCGGACTTCCAACGTGGTCAGGTGACTGGGTGTCACTTGTGTCATACGTCTGTACGCGAGATTTCCACACTCCTAAACATCCCTAGCTCCACTGTTTCCGATGTGATAGTGAAGTGGAAACGTGAAGGGACACGTACAGCACAAAAGCATACAGGCCGGCCTCGTCTGTTGACCGACAGAGACCGCCGTCAGTTGAAGAGGGTCGTAATGTGTAATAGGCAGACATCTATCCAGACCATCAGCCTGGAATTCCAAACTGCATTAGGATCCAGTGCAAGTACTATGTCAGTTAGGCGGGAGATGAGGAAACTTGGATTTCATGGTCGAGCAGCTGAACAGTGGAAAAACGTTGTGAGGAATGACGAATCACGGTACACAATATGGCAATCCGATGGCAGGTTGTGGGTATGCCGAATGCCCGGTGAACCTCATCTGCCAGCGCGTGTAGTGCGAACAGTAAAATGCGGAGGCGGTGGTGTTATGGTGTGTTCGTGTTTTTCATGGAGGGGGCTCGCTCCCCTTGTTGTTTTGCGTGGCACTATCACAGCACAAGCCTACACTGATGTTTCAAGCACCTTCTTGATTCCCACTGTTGAAGATCAATTCGGGGATGGCGACTGCATCTTTCAACGCAATCGAGCACCTGTTCACAATGCGCAGCCTGGCCTGTGACGGAGTGGTTACACGACAATAACATCACTGGACTGGCCTGCACAGAGTCCTGACCTGAATACTATAGGACACCTTTGGCATGTTTTGGAACGCCGACTTCGTGCCAGGCCTTACCGCCCGACATTGATACCTCTCCTCAGTGCAGCATTTCGTGAAGCCATTCCCCAAGAATCCTTCCAGCACCTGATTGAACGTATGAGTGCGGAGTGGAAGCTGTCATCAAGGCTAAGGGTGGGCCAACACCCTATTGAATTCCAGCATTACCAATGGAGGGCGCCACGAACTTGTAAGTCGTTTGCAGCCAGGTGTCCGGATACTTTTGATCACATATTTTTTTTTAAAATTCTTTATTCAACATTAATAATATTTATACAAAAGAACCCACTACCTTAGTGATTAGTGGGTCATAACTGATCTACATATATATTAAATGTTCAGCAGCTATTTATTCTTATTATTATATTATGCTATGTTAATTATTGTGAGCTACAGACAGAATACTAGAAGATAATAGGCAGACTACAGCTAAATTCTACATAGTAATTATTAATATCTTCCTACTAGTTAATTCCTAACTGCTTGCAGCGTTACAGGTGTGTCAGCATAGATATAAACCTACTGCTTTAGGCCCTGCTCATCGAGCTAATCCCGATGAGCGTGCCCCTGACACTGGGCTGGCCAATACTGTTTGTCGCTGCAGGTTCCTAACTTAATATCTATATCTAAAGCTACAACTACTACTAACCTACGTCAATTCCGGTGCTTTGGTCTTCATTGGTGTACCCTGTTCCCCCTAGTCCTGCACGTGGCGGATTGCAACTAAGAAGTCGACCAGTCCACGTACAGGCGGTATAGGATGAGGGTATTGGCCACATTCGGTAAGTGTCTCTAATCGTGAACGACCCTTATGTATCTCGTAATGGGACACATTTGCTATATGTCTTAATCATGAAAGTCAGTCAGGTATGCCGTCAATACCTTTCGTGACACCTCGTCTGCCAATTTGTTTAAAGTGTCGAAAGTTCCTTCGTGTCTTAATAGGTCATATGTGTTATTGTGTGGAAGTTGTTGTCTTAGTGTCATTGCTACATCATCGAAAAGGGGGCACTCGTAAACCACATGGTCGGGAGTGCCCTCCGAAGCACCACAGTCACACTCGGGTGTAGCCTTTTTCCCAAACCGACACAAGTATGTCGGGTAGGGCCCATGACCAGTGAGAAAGTGTATTAGACCCCGCGTTGGCTCAAAGTACTTCATCCCTAGCCTTTCTTTTACATCTGGCAAGAACCCAAAGGTTCTTCTGCCAGTTTCTTCTGTTTCCCAAGACCGTTGCCATAGGTCCTCGCCCCTTCTACGTATTTCTCTCCTATCTATTACCAGTATTCCCATGATGTTCTCTGTTTTCGCGTTGTTCCCCTTCTTGACCCAGTACCAAGCTGCTTGTTCTCGAATTTTGATGTCTAAAGGACAGAGCCCCATTATTATTAAGAGTGCACTTCCTGGAGAAGTTCTATACGCCCCTATGGATCTTAGAAGCATGTTTCTTTGTACTCTTCTCACTGCCATGGCAGGCACCACCCTTGTGAGCCTATGTGCCCAGACTCCCGATCCGTAACCCACTACTGATGCTAATATGCTATTATGATACAACTTGATTAGATGTGGTGGAAGATGAAATCGTTTATGACCTATTGAGGTAAGATTGTTTAATAATTGTAATGCTTTTTGGGATACGGACTCAATGTGCTTTCCAAAGTTCCACCTTTCATCGATGATGACGCCCAGGTAGCGAGTCTCTTGTCGTCTTATTACTAGTGAGCCTCCGATTCTAACTGTAGGGTTCCTCGCCAGCTGTCCCTTCAGTAATAAGTACGTCGATTTGGTCGGTGAGATCGTCATCTTGGTATTTGTGCACCACAGTTGTAATTTGGTCATCGCTCTATCTATTTTTGGTTCGATGTCCTCGCGGCTTCGGCCGCCGACCAGCAAGAGGAGGTCATCCGCGTAGGCTATCACCTCTAGCACTTCTTCACTCTGTTCCAAACTGTCTAAAAGTGGTTCCATATGGATGTCCCAGAACAGGGGACCTAGTACGGAGCCCTGGGGACATCCCTTAGTTATGGATTTTCCTACTCTGCCGCTAGGGGATGATAGCCAGACCTCCCGCCCTTCACAATAGCTCCTCAGGCAACCATATAGCGACCCTGGACACTCCTTCTCCCGCAAGCAGGAGAAGAGCGAAGGCCGCCACAGGTTGTCAAAGGCGCCACTGATGTCAACCATGATGCCAACAACGTACTTGTATGGGGTAGAGTCGCAGACCTCAGCCGCCAGAGCGATCGCATCAGTTGCCGATCGCCCAGACCTGAAGCCGAACTGCCTGCCACTCATCCCACACAGCACTCGGTGTGCAGTCAGTCTGTCAGCTAGCAATTTTTCGAATAATTTCCCGAGGATGTTCAATAGGCAAATTGGCCTATAAGACTTAACATCCGCTGGGTCCTTGTTGGGTCCCTTTTTGATTATAACAACGTTTGCCTCTTTCCAGATTTTCGGGAATTTTTCCTGTCTTAGGCATTCATTATATAACTGGGTTAGTGGTGCCACCAGCTGAGGTGCCAGGAACTGCACCACCTCCGCCACAATGCCGTCTGGGCCGGGGGCTTTTCCTGTTTTCAATGCTTTAATGTGGCCAGCCACTTCCTCTTCAGAGAAGGGGTAGACTGCCCTGTTGTTAGTAACTCTATCCAGATCTTGATTTCGTAACTGGGACTGTCCCTCCATGTCGCTGGCCTCATCGTCGTCAGGCAGCAGGGACCGGAGAAGAACCTCGGCAGTCTCCTGCCAGGACTCTGTCATCCCATCCCCGTGCCTGACTGTTGATAGCATCATTGGGGACCGGATCTTTTCCCTCACTAGTTTGTAGGGTATTCCCCATGGATCCAGGGCCAGGTGGTCCAGCACAAATCTTTCTCAACTATGTAGTCTGACTTCTTTTAGTTCTTTTTGGAATTTGTCTTTAGCCTCCCGGTATAGCTGTAACCATCGTTGTTTTTCCCACCAGACAACACTGCGCTGGTAGTGCCTCCTCAGCCTTCTGACAGACTGACGCATTTCCTGAAGTTCAGCTGACCATGGTGACGGGGAGGCCGCCATGGCTCTCCTCCTGGTTGGAACAGCTGCCTTGACCGCTCTGGTTACTGCGCCTACCAGTTCTTCGGCCCGCTTGTCTATGTCCGGGTCCTGTTGTGCATCACCTTCTGGCAATGGAGGAATGTCGCACTCTCTCGCTAGTCTCTCCCAGTCAGCTTTCTTGAAATTCAGTTGCAACTCCCACCCTGCAGCCCAGTGACAACCTCCATTTCCTAAGCTGAACATTATAAGATTATGGTCGCTTGTTGTCGCGTTTTCCTTGACTTCCCAATTCTGAATGATGTTAGCAGAATTTGGCGTAACTAGCGTTACATCTATATTGGTGCCGCGCCCCCCTCCCGCTGCGTAAGTGGGGGGGTTGCCAGGTCTATTTGCAACCACAAGTTGTAGAGCCATAATCATTTCCTCTACTTTTTCACCATTTTCATCTCTTGTGCCACTGTACCACAGGGGGGATTTTGCATTTATATCTGCTGTTATAACCAGCTTGCGACCTCGCAACGCCGTGGCTACTCTGGTCAGGTGATCCAGATGTTGTTCGATGTTGTCCCCATATTGAAAGTACATGTTTATAAAGGTTATAATTCCCATGGGGGCCTGTACCTCCACGACGTTGCAGTGAGTGGTAGAAAACTGTGCAAGTGTTGTTACTCTTAGAGACTGGTTTGTTATGACAATTGCCGCTTTGGGGGCTTCCCCACTGCTAGCTATCTGCCATGTAGCGGCTGCAAATGAGAGTTTTCCAGCTTGAGAGTACGGCTCCTGCAAGCAGAGTACGTCAAGCCTCTTCTCCTCCACCTCTCTTCGGAGCTCCTGCATCACAAGTCTGCTGTTATGCGTGTTCAACTGTCCAACAGTTAATTTTGTCATTATGGGAAGTAAGTGTGCATTCTATCGTCAGGCCAAGTCTTGCTCCAATCAAAAGCGATTCGACCGTGAGCTAGGACTGCTTGAGTGTAGATGTCATTTAAGTCAAACTTCTCCCCACGTCTGTCAAACACTTTCTTAAGTAAGTCTCGCAGGGCCCCGAAGTCGGTGGGAAGGTTCACTGACTTTAATTGTATCCTGTCCACAGCCTCCATTACTGAGAAGGTGACTTTTCTTCCGTCCTCGTGTCCTACCCGGACCACATGGCATAAGGCAGTGGTCAGGATAGCCGGCTGCTCCAATCTTGCCAGTTGCATTGTGAATTCTATATTGGGATATACCCTAATCGGATCTACAGGCGGTAGCCTGATTACTGGGGTATCTGCCTCAGTTGGGTTGATACTGGTGCTAGTAACTGTACTTTCTTGGAGAGGTTGTTTGGTTTGTACAGCTTCGTGTGTAGGGGCCAGGGAGGCCGCCACCACTACAGGATGCTTCTGCCGTTGAAGGTTGTTGTTCGGCCTTTCTCCCCGGTTTAGGGAAGGGGGAGCTGTGTTTCTATCCAGAGAATCAGTTTGTATGCATCTATCCACCATAAAGGGATCTGTTTGAATTTCCCTCTCAACTGTCATGATGTTTGAGGTGCCCGAAAGCGACCTTAGAAATTCCTTAAATTTATTAGCCCTCACAGCATCCCTCCTTCTTTTACTCGGGGACTTGTGTTTGAGCATCCTGTTAGCTGCGCTCTGCTCAGCCATAGTCAATTCTTGAGATCAGGCGTTGTTCAAGCATCCGGTAAGTGGGGCAGTTCCGTCCCGTGGCACCACAGGATTTTTACACGGAATGCAGACCCCCGTTGTTTTACATTCCTTGCGGTTGTGACCCTTCTCACCGCACCTGGAGCAAGCCGACCCCCTGGTGCAGTGCCTCAGAATGTGGTCCAGGTCGCCGCAGTTATGGCAGCAAGGTACCACGATATAGTCCCTGGTGTTAATGGCATGAAAGCCTACATATAGTCTGCCCATTGATCTAATTCTTTTCCATAATTGCGCAGAGACCTCGGCCACGTGGTGTACCACATCGCGATCTCAAGGTCCCGTTTTAAATTTCAGCTTAAAAGAGTTTTTGAATTCTTGCTCATTGATATCATCGAAATTTTGTGATCTGACTGTCTCATGTAGCTCCTCATTGGTCATAACCGTAGGTACATCGTATAATATTACTAAAGGGTTTCTTTTTCTAGGTGGTTCACACTTAACGACTGCATTTAATTTTTGATTATTCAAAAGTTTCTCTTTATCCTCCTCACTAGCAACTTCCACAATGACAGAGTTTCTACTGGGTTTGACCTTTTTGATTTTAATTTTGTCCTTCACTGGGTCTATTGTTGTTGTTAGCAGCTCTTGTATTCTCTTTACGCTGGTGTCTTGGCCAGGCAGAGTCCTCAAGAAGACTGCTGTATCTGACCATTTAGCAACCTTTTCTATAGTGTCCTTTGTTGAAGTCTGTTTTGTTGGCGCCTGTGCAGCCACAGCCGCCCAAGTCTTGCTGGGTTGTTTTCTTAGCCTTTCATTTTCCTTTGTTAACTCCATTACGCGGCCTTCCAGTCTTGCATGAGCTATGGCCCAGGCCGATAGCTCATTTTTAATTGTATTAAGAGCCGCTTGACTTATCTTTCCGTTTTTTACATTTTGCTCTAAGAGCATGGTTATTCTTGTATGTCTCTGTACTACACTCTCATCGTCTGCCTGTCCCATCCCGTCCTGTGGTGAGGGAGCAGACATCGTAGAAGCCCGTAAAGGCGCACTCGTATCACTCGCTTCGGTTTCAGCCATCATAGGTAAAGAGTGATAAAAGAAGTGGGAGCCCGTCTCTTGCCCCGGACCGGCTCCTCTGGCATGGGGGGGGGGGGGGGGGGGGGGACTCTTGCAGCTCGCCCACCGACCTCGCCCCTAGGTCAAGGGCACTCCAGAGCTGCAGGGTTCAACGCGCCGTTGCCAGCGCACTGGTCCCCGTCGAAGGCCTCGTCGTCGACGATTTCACTCGACGCTCCTCGGCAAGTGCACCCCGCACTCCGGAGAGGCGGATGCACCCCTCGCCCTTCGCCGCCTACTAGCCCGAGTTTCCACCTGAAGGCCAAGGACCCACTCCTACTCAGGTGGTGGGTCGGTCCCCCAGTCGTTCGGCGGTCTGGGCCCATCTAACCTAGCCCAGGCGATGTCACCACCTCCTGGGTTTGGCAGAACACGCCCCGGTTACCCAGGGGCGCGGCGAAGCACCCTTGCCGACTCGCGCCGCGATCCCACGCCGACAAACGAGGTCGCCGGCATGCAGAGCACCTGCTGGTCTGTGCCCTGCGAACAGAAAGGGACTGGTGTTCGGTCCCTTGACACAGCTCCCCCTGTGCCACGCACCCTTCGCTTTCGCATCGGGTTGGGTCGCAGCTCTCCCTTTTGTCGCAAGGCAGAATGCCAAGCTTAACGTCCGGCACCACGGGAAGGCGGAAAGAGCCACTTGGGAAGGAGAGGCTATGAGAGACGCTTCACTTCCCCTGTGAGGACTGCCGCGGCACACCCGACTGAGAAGCGATACGCCCCAGTACGAGCCTCCGTGCCTTACGGCGCGCCGGCACGGGCGGGCCCGCGCCGAAACGCGCCGTCAAGCGACTGACCTCACGCCAGGGACATATTGTAGCATGGGCAATATTTCGAGTACTCGTCATCAGGTTCTCTTCAACGTGAGGAAGGATGTCCTCTTCAAAGTCGAGTGTACGGCGCGTCCGTAGAGCACCCCAGTCAACCTTCCTAATTGCAAACGTACAAGTTTCTCGCAGTCGTTCTTTTAGTCGGACGAAAATTATGTACGATGTCGTAATTACAGCAGGGATCGATGACGGTACCCTCTTCTCAATTTTTGTGCGTACCCTGAAGCGGGAGATTTGAAAATGACCAGATCTTCCAACCGTTTCTGTATTCAAGCGGTACATCTCTGGGCATGGTTTCTGTTATGACCATAAGAAACTACAATCGACAGGCTCTCGCTGTGGGTTCATAGATTGCTCTGGGAGGTGGCTACAACATACAAAATATTAGTTCATATGGGCGTTTACAGTGGGATACCGGCAATGGAACGGAATGGGGAAGGAGTAGGAGGGCCTTATTTTGTCACATTATGTACCCTCCACCATTCAATTTCGAATTATACATGTAGAATACTTAAACAAATGGACCTTATCTTTATTGAAGGAAATATTCTTCAGAACCGTGACTATTGATTTGGACAAGCACATCATAGCTGAGGAAAAGGTGGTGAGAAAGAGAGAGAGGAGCAAGAACAGATTTCTTTAAATAATTCTGGAAACCCGAGGAAAACTTAAATTAAACTGGTCGAATGCAGGTGAAAATTGAAGCCATATGATATGTCGTGAAGTAAGTGTCTGGTCAGCGGCATCATATTGAGGATATAAAGTGCGTAGTGTAAATTTTTCAGTTATTGATAAGTCAGAAATATGTACAGTATTTAATAATCACTTTCTGAATGTAGCAGATGAACTTAACAGAAGCTTAGATCCTATGGGGAATCAAATAACTCTCTCTGAAAATATCTTTCGGTGACTGCTATCTGAAATACACCTCCATGATAGTGACAAGGGGGAGATTCAGTCAATAATTAAATCACTAAAGACTAAGGACTCTCATTGATATGATGGGGTATATAGCAGAATACTAAAGTACTTTTCTGCCTATGTTAGCTCAGTACCTAACCATATCTGTAACTTTTCCTTTCGGAACGGTCAGTTTCCTGACCGACTAAAGTAGTCAGTAGTGAAACTTATTGATAAAAGAGAAGAAGAGAGTAACTTAGATAATTTTAGACCTATTTCCATGCCATCGGTGTTTGCTAAAGTTATTGAAAAGGCTGTACATACAGGGGTAATTGATCATTTTAATTCACATAATTTGCTGTCAAATGTACAGTCTCATTTTAGAAGTGGTCTTTTTTCTGTGAAGCTCTGGACGTATTAAGTAAAGGGTTGTGAATGCTTGGCGTCTTCTCTGACTTAATAAAGGCATTTCATTGTGTTGATCACAAAATATTACTACAGAAATTGGACCATTATGGTATAAGGGGAGTAGCTCACAACTGGTTCACCTATTACTTTAAGAACAGACAGCAAAATGTCATTCTCCGCAGTATTGAGAACGACTACGACGTGCAGTCCCAAAGGGCCACAGTTAGGTTGGGGGTGTCCCAGAAGTCAGTTCTGGGGCCGCCACTGTTTCTTATTTATATAAATAATATGCCTTTTAGTATTACAGGTGATTCTAAATTATTTCTGTTTGCTGATGACACCATCTTGGTCATGAAGGATGCTGATGCAGTGTAGACACAGTATCAAATAATGCATTTAAAGACGTAAGTTCATGGCTTGTAGAAAATAAATTGATGCTAAATTACAGTAAGATTCAGTTTGTACAGTTTCTAATACACAATTCAACAAAAACTGACATTTTTGTCACAAAGAATGGGCATATAATTAGTGCGACTGATCAGTTCATATTTCTAGGGGTTCAAATAGGTAGTAAACTATCGTGAAAAGCCCATGTTCAGGATCTTATTCAAAAACTAAATGCTACTTTATTTACCATTAGAACAGTATCTGAAGTAAGTGACAGTTCAAAACGAAAAGTAGTCTACTTTGCCTATTTTCATTCGCTTACGACTTATAGTATTATTTTTTGGGTGAACTCTTCTGATTCAAAAAGGGTATTTTCGGCTCAGAAACGGATGGTTCGAGCGGTATGTGGCGTAAGTCCGCGAACCTCTTGTCGGTCCCTGTCCAGTGATCTGAGAATTCTGACACTGGCGTCCAATACATATTTTCTTTAATGTTGTCTGTTGTTAACAGTATCAGCTTGTTCCCAAGAGTTACCAGCTTTCACTCAGTTAACAGTAGCCAGAAATCCAGTCTGCACTTGGAACGCACCTCCTTGACTCTTGTGTAGAAAAGGTTGCAGTATTCTACTGCATCCGTTTCCAAAAAGCTGCCACAATAATTCAAAACTCTTAGCAGTAATCCACGCACTTTCATGTCTAAACTGATGATTTTCCTCACAGCTCACTCCTTCTATTCTGTCGAAGAACTGCAGGAAAAATTAAAAAATTATGCTAATTCCTGTGTTACGTTGTTGATTACGTTTATTTCAAATGGTTCAAATGGCTCTGAGCACTATGGGACTTAACATCTTAGGTCATCAGTCCCCTAGAACTTAGAACTACTTAAACCTAACTAACCTAAGAACATCACACAACACCCAGCCATCACGAGGCAGAGAAAATCCCTGACCCCGCCGGGAATCGAACCCGGGAACCCAGGCGTGGGAAGCGAGAACGCTACCGCACGACCACGAGATGCGGGCTACGTTTATTTAAACTTATGGCTTGTCGTCTGCATGGGATTCATATACGTTGCGTTTTATCTGTTATTATTCTTCCCTTATGATTTCATGCATTGACTCGTTCCATGACCATGAAGATTTGCTCCTCAGTTTGGTCCTGCGGAACATGGCATACAAAATAAAAAGTAAAAAGATGAAGTTTTGGCTAACCTGCTCCAAGTACGGAGCAAATGTTTTTATCATAATACGATCTGGCAGGGTGCTCAAAATCCCCTGATAATTGAGAAAGAGAGGAATTGCACGTAACAGGAGAGAGAATACATTAGCAAGTAGTACATTATATGTGAATCGCTTAATGGAGACCACTTTAACAACTTTCCTAACTTAATCTTTTTCCCATACGGTTGTGCTACTTTGTACATCATGTACTTCACTTTGTCCATCTTGGAAGATTTAGCGCTCAAACCGATACTTCCAACTATTTGTTGTTTCCCGATTTTTTTTGTCAGGCTAGTTACTTCGGAACTTATATCATCTTTTTGCTTCTTCTGCTTAAAGAGTACTTGAAATGTACGTATGTCATGATAGTTGAAATCTTCATTGTAACGTTATACCCCTACAACAAATATTATATCGAAGTTCAGTAACCGTTTATACAATTAAGATACATTTCGAACTCTGCTTCAATCATTCTGAGTCCTTATACGATGGTAAGAATGCAATTATGCATTTCCTGACAAAAAAAATGAAGCACCCAAAATACCTGAACGCATGTCAATGCAACTTCGTAAATATTAACACCATAGGCGGAAAAGTAAATCTTTAGAGTTGCAATTCTCTGTGATAGGGAAACCAAAGTGGATTAGTGTTGTTCGTGTTTAATATTTTTACCAGGTCGGGTAGGATAGATAAGGGGCGGGAACGGCGTCAGATGGTGAGTGATCAATGAGAAGGTCAGGGAGATGTTGCTTACCGTGTGAGACAGCATTATCAGCACCTAACACGGTTTGAAAGCGACATGATTGTGTGTCTCCGTTTGGCCAGCTGGTCAAATCGTGCAATGTAACAGTGGCCCAATGTTGGACTGTATGGGAAAGTGAGGGCAGGCATATTCGTCGTCAAAGTTCGAGTCGACTACGTCTGACCACCATAAGGGATGATTGTAGCCCCCTCAAGTCTGTGCCTGCCGTCCGAGAACAGGTAACAACTCCCTGCAACATTCTGTGGCATCCCGCAACATTGGTCAAAGACCAGCAGCAGTAAGTCTGGGGAATTAATGTCCCATGCGTAGGCTACCGTTAATACCACAATACAACCGGCTGTGTCTGCAGAGGTGGTGTGACCTGAAAACACGAACTGCTCAGGAATGGCGTTGCATTGTGTTCAGCTATGAATCGCGGTTCTCCACTATCAGGATGACCATTCTTGCAATGTTTTGGAGTGGCACAGCGGTGTTACTCCTGGCATCATGATGTGGAGGACCATCGAGTATCCCTTCAAGTCTCGGCTGGTAGAGATTGAGAGAATTCTGACAGCGCCACGCTATGCCACGGACATACTGTGCCCTCTCGTACGATAGTATCGTGGTGATATTTTTCAACAGGGGAATATTCGTCCACACACGGCACGTGTGTCTGCGTGGTGACGAGGTACAAGGTCCCCAGCTCTGTCCCCAATTGAGCAAGTATGGGACCAGCTCGGATGTTACGACGGTTGTGTGCTAGCTAGCCTCACGATAAGATACCACGGCTTTATGACACCCTTGCCAAACAAACCTGTGAATGCAGCCGAGCCAGAAGGATACGAAGGTCATACTAATACTGTAATTGGGCTCATCGTGCCAAGTCATTTGTAAGTTTTACTCGAATTTGTAATCAATGAAATAACATCACACCCTCCCAACCCGTGGCGTTTCATCTCGTTCCCTCCTCTCCTTCTGGGTACTTCACTTTTCTGTCAGGCAGCATACTTAGAAACCGGTATTAAATAAACTATAAGAGTTGCTGGTTACTCAGCTGTCTAACAAGTTGTTGTTTCTACCATTTCGCGTGTGAAAAAATTTCGTTTCGCGACCATTAATTAATGACTGGTAACGCGCAGTTCAAGTAATTTGTCGCAGATTTGCTAATAATTTCACCTGATCCACATGAGAACACTGAGACTTTTTTGTAAGGCCTGTGATATTTTTCCCTCAGTTAATTCCCACTGTTAGACTCCTTTTTTATACTTTGTAAGCGATTTTATACTATGATCGATTCAAAAATTAATTGTTTTAGCCCTCAGAGCCTCATTAAATGCTCCGGGGAAGTGTTCTGGTACAAGATAGGTGTTCTATAAAGCACCTGTTTACGAAAATAATATAAAATACCGAATATTGTAGTATGTGTTTCATGTGTGGTGGGAGGGAAGGAGGAGGGGTATACGAAGAAGGGGCTTGGAAAGAAACCTGAGAAAATCGTTGCGCCATTGAGAACTTGGGACTGCTATGTGAGTAGCATCTGCTGGAAAAGCTGCTCGCAAACCCACATTGAAACCCTATTAATGCACAGCGTGTCTGCAGCAGCCGACATGGAGACACCACAGGCAAGGTCATGCGGAACTTCCCCAGACCACAAAACTGTCACGCCAGTATTAAAAAATGGCAGTCTATATTTTCAGGAAATAGAGTCTCAGTAATATGCTTCTTCCAGTTCAAGTTCTCATCAATACGTACACCCAAAGATTTTTAGCACTCTACGCTATATGCTGACTCCTGCTGGTGTGCTACATCAACCGCTGGTACGGCTCTATTTGTTGTACAGAACTAAATACAGTGTGTTTCTCAAAATTTAGGGAGAATCCATTTTCAACCATTTAACAATTCTTAGAACAACACCATCAACAATCTCTTCTGTTGCTTTCTTTCTAATGACATTTATTATTACATTAGTATCGCCTGCATAAGTACCAGTTCGGCTTGTCGAATGTTAAGTGCAAGGTCATCCACATACATTAGGAACAGGAGTTGACCCAAAATTGAATCCTGCGGGTCTCTCTTTGTAATTTCTCCCCCATCACCAAAATTTTCTACTTTTCGAACATTGTTTGAATTTTCAGCACAGTTTTTTGCGTTCTGTTTGTTAAGTATGAGTCAAATCAGCCATCAGTTCTATTAAACTTCAGTTTTTCTAGGAGTGTAGCATGATCTACACACTCAATCGCCTTGAAAAGATCACAGAAAATACTAACTGGTGATACTGTATAGTTTAAGGCTTGCAACGTTTGATGGGTGAATGAGTAAATGGCATTTTAATTTGAGCAACCGTTCTGGAATCTAAAATGAGTGCTAAGTAAATTGTTTCTTCTTAAGTGTGAGACTACGCTTGACTACATTACGTTTCCGAATATTCTGGAAAAAATGTCAGTAAGAGAACTGGACGATAATTATTTAAGTATTTCTTGTCACTTTTCTTATAAATCAGTTTAACAATTTCATATTTTAATGCGCCTGTAAAAATTCCCTGTGGCATTTATGCATTACATACATACGTTACATACATACATAAATACATTATATATGTCACTAAGGGTATTACTTATTAAGTTAAAAACATTTCTCAAAATTTTGTTTGAAATTCCATCAACACTATATGAGTTTTTGTTTTTTAGAGTTTTTAGTATTCTATTAACTTCAGTGAAGAATGTTGGTGCTATTTCGAGTTGTTTAAAGTACTCTGGAAAGACTTTTTTGATATAGTCTCTCACTTCTTCAACTGTCTACATTACTTGTTTCAGCTTGAGTACTGTCTATAAAAACACTATCAGTCAATGTCGTGTTATCTTGTTCCACACGAGATGCGAATTAGCTGGTGGAATCAGATTGAAACACACAAATAATGACTCCACTTCATTTTTCCTATCCGTATATTTTAAGTAATCTGCACTGAAGTTTCCACAAACTACTAACTGTTCCTTTTTGTTGGCAGATAGCTCAATAATGCATCTAGATTTCTCATTAATGTCCAAAACATGATACTGGACTACCGGAGTTAAGATACATCCAATAGTTGACGCCACAGTCACAACACAAATACAGAGCATGGTCCATTTTACACGAACAATTATCTAGGACTAAGCATTACCCAAGACTCCACACTTGTCAGTGATGAAGAAAAAGCAAGTAAGAAAACGGTTTTCTCAGCAATTTTCACCGTTTTATAAGACTTTAGCCTATTTTATACTCCAATTTGTCAGTGTAAAAGGGACTTGGGTGCCCACTTCATGCCAGAAACGAGACAACAATCAAACGAATGGGTGGGAGCCGGTAGCTCAGCTCCAGAAATGACGTGGTCGATTTCATCTGCCGAAAAACTACGACCCGATTTTTCTAGGGTGCAGAAGACGCTCTTATTATTGCCCACCTCGCCGAGGAGTTGTAAAAAGGGGAAAAATCACCCTAATTTAAGGCACTCCAACTGCCCTGGAAGGTGTTTTGACAAGGAGAAAACTCAGTGATATGACGTACGAATTGTTCGAACATCCTTCCTATTCACCAGATTACCGCACGTTCCCAAATTTAAGGAAATATATGGGTGTAATATATTTTGAGTTCAATTAAAAGTTTATGGATAGCTGTAGATGGGCATTTTTCGGACCTTCCCAGACACCACTCGAGAGATCTCCTCACCGGAAGAACTTTTGACAAAATGTGTTGATCTAAAATGGCATTATAACGAAAAGTAAGTTCACTTTTGGCAGAAAAACAGTCTTTCATTGTCTAGATGAGATCTTTACATCATGCCTCCGTATAGATATCGCGAACAGAAACACCGCCAGTGGAACGCATGTGGTAGACTTGCCACGAACTACTATGCTAACAACACACCCAACCTTCGGGTGAAACGCACTTTATTTTCCTGCATTATTGCTGTTTCCCCTCAAATTAATAGAAACTGTGTACAACTAGTATGGTTCCCAGGTGTAACACCCGAAGGTTCTAAGATGGGATCGCTTTTCTTGGCCGTGCCACTATTTGGCATCTGAATTGCTATAGAGGTGTCTGATTTTTTGCTTTCAGCGACGCGATGGTGGAGGAGACGCACCGGCCAGGAGCCACTGGAAGCCGGATGAGCGCTATCTCGCTGGGAAAACTCAGATCGTGATGAAAGGTTGCTGGCTAGTTGCACAATGGCAGCTGTGGGAAGCAGTAAAGAAAGCCGGCGAGGGGAAAGGCACGAGTTTGCTCCACGTCTCTGCAGCTTCTCCGTACATTCTTTTATCGATGTCAGAAAATCGCGACCTCTGTAACGAGAAAACGGCCCAAATTATTAGGAGCTTTCCTCGCGTTACGCAAGACTTAACGAAGTAACATTCTGAGCTCGACGTGCTGAATCCGAAGTACGGGCAGAAGGTGAGTATTGAAGATCACGTCGTTATCGAGATCTTTAAAGGCAAGTATTAACGAGGAAGAAGTGACCAGGCATTCGCCTTAAGTGATTTAGGGAAAACATGCGAAACGTACATGGTGATAGCTGGGCAGGAGTAGGAATTACAACACTGAAATTAAAAATAAGATCAAAAATAATTAAAAAGTATACAATTTTGTCTTCTCCCTTTTACTTGTGACCAATGGAACAAATGTCTTTTTTCCACTAGAGTATGTACCCACACAAAAAGAATTCTCATCTAAAATGTCACAAAGGCTATAAATTTAAAATGCCTTTGAGAATCTCATAGCATAGTTTTATTCGAAGGTTCTTCGATGGATAACATACAGATACGTCCGTGCTCTTTTTCTTTTTGTCGCTCGCCGCTAACGTTGAGACCTCGTATTAGATTTTCCTGAAGTGGTAACGTGTGGAGCGGACTCGACTCAGCTGCGCGATGCCAAATGAGAAGCTGTTTCGCAAAAAGAAAAAAAAAGAAAAAGAAGAAAAATGTGTGAGAGAGAGACAGAGAGAGAAAAGATTGCACGTGAGGGCTGGTATACCAAAAATATTTTCTTTGTTGCACTTGTGCTACGACAGTCGATTTTACGATGCTCAGTAGTATTTGGTTTGTTCAAACAAACGTCAACTTAAGATTGTCCCGTAGAATAGAGTCTAATAGAGTCAAGACACGAAAAGTTAGTGGAAGCAACGGGCTATGTTCCTTGAAAACTAAGTTTCTTGCATGCATTTTTGTTGAGTATGTAGCATATAAACACAGTCCGGCAATATGCTTTAAATTTTCTTGCAGCATATCTTTTATTTCACCAAAATGATAGCTAATATTTATCACAGTGTCATACATTTATAATTTTACTTATTCAAAAAACAAAAATATTGTTGAATCACACATAGAGGCGCAAAATATGTGAACGAAGCTTTACCATATTCATTGCAAACAAAATAATGGAAGGGAAATTACTTTCGCATAGTATACAGTATGGTCCTATCTTCAGTCAGCTGCTTGGCGTGCCGTAATTCACTGAACATATGTTGCACTAATACTTATTTCGTTCATAAGCGATGACATCACGACGACTGCTTCTGCTAATTAAATACAAACTAAACAGTTTTCTGCTTCAGGTACGTGCACTATCTGGTCAAAAGTTTCCGGACACCTATTACTGAACATTAATGTGGATAGGTAAGGCAGGCCACTGTTCCTCAACAGCCGATACAAGAGACGGTAGTGATGTTGTATGGTGGGGTCTGATGCCAAATCCACGTTATAACTCATCCCAAAGACCTCGTGAAAGAAAATATTGTCTGTTGTAGGCTGTATATTTATATCATTTATTTGCTATGCTGTTGGTCAATTTCGACTATCATGTCAATACAAAGCACATATCCATTAACAGTAGGCACCATTTCGCGGATGTGACACGCAAACCAAATTATCAGTCAACATGTGAAGCCACAGGTGAATAACACAATGTTCTGAATTCAATACAAACGCAAGTAGTACAATATGTGAGAGATTTGTACACATTGTAACTTGAGGACAAAGATTTCGTCTTTTCACTCCAGGACCATGTCGTATCATATTCGACCCACAGTTCGTGAGTGTCTAGCCTTGTCGATGGGAATCGGTTTCCAATCCAACATGAACTGAATGTAGGACTATCTGAACCTATTTCCGAGCTAACGCTACAATGCGTCTGCAAGGGATGATTGGAGTCGCGTATCTTGTAAAAGGCCAGTGTCCACAGTCACACATAAAGCTGTTATTAATTAGCCAGATAACACATAAACTAGGCAGTACCTAACTGGAGGCACACAGTGTGGTCAGACGAATCTGTGTTTTGCCTCTTTTCATATGATGCAAGGCCCTGAGTGCATCGACGGTCCAATGAAGCGTTTAACTCGCAATGTAAGGACTAGTTCAGGTCGTAGGTGGTTCTGAGACACAAATAAAACAGTTTCTGCGTGAGTCACTTGTTTATTTTGCTACTATGCGTAAGATAGGTCACACGATCATCATCATGGGGAGAATTGTTTATTTTCACAGTATGTATTTTCACAGTAGTAGGTTATTTTCCGTCTTTGACTACTGTTATACATTGTTTATTTAGAAAAGGTATTTAAGAGGTTAAAAAGACATGAATTTATGAGACTGAATTATACTTACAGGGGCAGTAGAGTTGTAAAAAGTGTGCATACTGCTGGCTGGTGTATGTGCTTCCTCTGTACATTACGTTTAAACTGTCACTTCAAAGATGTTGTTCATGTAACAGATATGTTTGTTTACATTAGATACAAAGATAAAATATTAAATGGTTGTTCATAAATAAGTTTTTCTTTTTAAAAGAATTTGGATGGGCTGCACGAGAATATTGACAAGTGTACAATTCAGTTATTGTATTAGGTTGTTATGTATAGACAAATATTTATTTTAGTTTTTCAAAATATGAATGGGCTGCAGCATTAGGTATAAAATAATGATTAAATGTTCATGAACATAAATATGTTTCCTTTTGTTTTAAAAAATGTGAATGGGTTGCGCATGAATGTAAATATGTGCACACTTCAATTATTATATTAATTTCTTATATATAAAAGATTACAATAGATCATGCATATGTATTGCAGGTTGGACTTATTGAGGGATGAATGGGAATGGTTACATTAATTACTGCACATCTGAATTGTTAATTATGAGAATGCTTTAAGTACTTTGTCAAAGCTTTTGGAAAGTTGGTTGAGTCTGCTTAACTATTCTTATTGAATAGATGTTCCTCAAGTTTCTTTCTGGGTGTATAGATTTCTGATTCTTCATATAGAGACATTCTGTGTCCTTTGTTTAGCGTATGTAGTATTTGGAGGTTGCTTTCGACATTGTTAAATAGGTGTCCTTTATCTTTCATTTGGGAGGCAATTTCAGATTTGTGTGATGTGTTGTATCGGAAGGTGTTGATGTGTTCTTTGAATCTGTTTTGTACGTTAAGGCCTGTTTGATGTTTTCACTGAGCTGGGCATTTATGACATATGATTTTATATGTGCTAGAGGATGAAAATTTATCTTGACTGCTCATTATATTATGAGAAAGTCTTTGGCAAATTTTATTGTTTGTTTGGAATGTAATTCTTATTTTCTGCAACTTGAAGATAGTGGTAATTTTTTGGGAGATGTTACTGAGGAAGGAGATGTATGTTGTTAGTGTATTTTCTTGGCTCTTGGTGGTTATTTTGTTTATTTTATTTTTATTTTTCAACTAAATTGTCTATTAGTGTGGGTTTATACCCATTTTCTGTAACTATTTGTTTTATGACTTTTATTTTATTCTGTGGGTTCTCATCACTCAGTGGAATTTTTAGAGCTCTACGAGCGATATGCTGCTGATTTGTGCATGGGAAGATATATAGACGATACATTTCTGATCACTTATGGGGAAAAGAAAGATGATGTCCAAGACATCGTACAAACATTCAACAAAATACACAAGATAATTAAATTCACCTGTGAGCAAAATAAATAAGAGCATTAACTTCCTCGATTTAACCACCTGCTAGAAAGATAACAAATATGTCTTCTAAATTTACAGGAAACCAAGCACCACAGACATAAACATGCGTGCTTCTGCCTGCCACCCCAGCATCGCACATCAGCTGGCACGTTATATCAGCTGACATTAATCACACAGCAAATGGAATAGCGGGTGAAGCGTAACAGTCAGCATATCCATAATTTGGTAGCTCTAAGAGACATAATCATCACTGAGAGGCTTCATCCGAATTTAGTATACCTGAAGAAACATGTGGATTCTTCATCTCCAAATAGATCCCCATAAGCACGCAAATGAGAAGAGACGAAACTACGAGTCACGACTGGCTGGTTAATCACAGTAACGAAGAGCTGATAAGCCTGGTCAGTCCCAGTGACCAAGGCTCTCCACATCTACAGGCTGTTGGAGAACCAACTAACAATTCTGGGGAGCAATGAACCATCATGAAGCCGCAGCATGATTTCACAGAGCGTACACCCTTCTGTAATCTGTGGAAGAGTCGCCGGCCTGCGCATGATTATGTACTGTCTCGCCCGAGCAATCACGACATGCGACACGGAGGTGTGACGCAAGGTGGCGAGAGCGCACCAGTTTCAGAATGATGCTGTACGGTCTTACGACTGCCTACGCTGAGCGTCACACGAAAGTTCTGAACTCTGTGTTCTCAGTACTATGAGGTCTGCCATCCACAACTGACTCTAGGGACTATCTGTTCCCAGTCAGGTGATCGCTAGCCAGATTCACTGACCGCCATAGAACTGTCAAGCTACATCCCTGCATATATCACCATTACTGTCTGCTACTGGATTTGGAAGCAGGCCTGGATATCGCCTGTCCTCTACCATGCTCTTTATAAGTAAATCCCAGTGTCCATGTCTCTCTCTTAAAAAATTCCACCTCTCACAGACATATTCAATACCTTTCGACTGTATATTATTTTATTTCTTTCTCTCTCATTGAAAAAACTTTAATAACATGAAACGTGTTTATCTGCATTGTAGGAACCAGCAACAACTATTATAATAACATTATTTCTTTGGTATTTAATATGTAACTCAAGACTGTCTGGAACACATAATTTCCCATTTACTAGGTCAAAAAAAAAAAAAAATTAGTGATTCTATCAAATTTTAAACCCTCAGAATAACATTTTCATAAGTATTTGATTATCATGTTTTCATGCATAAATCAGTGTGCTGTATGTTGGACTGCTTAAGATTAATTGCTTTCGTGAATAACGTTCTTTCTTTAATGCGATGCATTATCTCTCATACTGATTCATTTTTAAATGGGATTTAACCTAGCTTTTAAATGTTGGCTTTCTTGTATGTTTTTGCAGATAGGGAAAATTGCTTTCTGACTAATGATAGATTTTAGATATTCTTTGTCTGACTACTATATAATGTTAAGTACATTCTTTTACTGTGACAAATAGAGAGGGACACTAACACAACATCAGAAATGTCTCCCACTGTGGGTTCGGTAGAAGACTTTTGCGCAGTTATTTGTGGTGAGTGAGAGAGTAATGAAACATGGCTACCTCCTGCTCAGCTTTGCTTCAGATTGAGCGGACCCACGAGCAAACGCGAGTCACTAGCTTCCTCAGAGAATCTCTGTCGCTGTGCAATTCGTTTGCCAGTGACGTGTGTCCTGTGGTGTGTCTTGGTGTGGTACCAAGTGGTACATCTCTGTCGCTCGCGAAGCTTTGACCAATGACTGCCAACATTCAGTCAGGAGACCGCATGTTGTGGAACAGTGACCTTCTCTACCTTGCATCAACTTCTGCTCCGGACGACTGCTCTTACTTCTTCGTTGCATGGGTTTAAGATAGACGCTTGTCTTGTGTGTTTCGAGATGTATGCATTCAACATGTTGTTTCAAAGGTCTTGGTGAAAAAGCTGCTTACTTCGTGCATTAGCATTTCATTCACATTGTTGGAATTTTACATATGGTTCATGCTATACTAAAGCGAACCAACTGCTCATATCATGTTCTTCATTCGATTTTCTGAGGGAACTTAGTGCTCTTGTTTGATTCGATTTCACCTCTGCATTTTGAAACCAGTATCCGCTTTTTGTATAGCAGTCTGTAGATACAAGTGACTTACTTTCTTTCTCTCTCTCTCTCTCTCTCTCTCTCTGTCTCTCGTAAAATCACGGTAACAAGATTTGTAATACTATCCAGAAAATTTCTTGTATGACGATATAAATTTGTGATTCTGAAAAGCATGAGTCAGATGTACTGTATTCGCCCATGAGGAGTAATTCATTTTTTATAACCATTTGGATCATTATAATGCTTAGTCAACATTTTTAATGTTTGTGAGCTGATTACTTTGCGTACTTCCCTTTGTCTATGCTTCTGAAGTGTATCCCTCACCTGATCCTATTTATATCAGAATTTATTCGTGGAAATGGGTCTCATTTTCCTTCATTATGCTACTTTCATGGACAACAGTATTTAATTATGCAGTGCTTTTGCTATTGTCTTCTTTAGAATTTTCGCAGCATTACAGTAAGGCTACGAGATGCTGTTCTCCGAGGCATGCAGTTGCAGAAACCGCGTCGCCGGAATTCAGTCTCTCCACCACGCAAGCTCATTATCATATTTTTCATTCATTGAAGGTTACAGATGGCAAGCACATTTGCCCTCCAAGACCTGAGTCTAGAAGGCAAGGCGTAATCCAGAATGACAGTTAATAATGCAATGTTTGTAATCAGTGTTCAAACCCGAACATTTCAGAATCACTTCAGAACAGTTCCTCATTGCGCACGTATAAGTCCTGCCACCTCCAAAGCATTACTGTTTAAGCCAGATTCGATTGTTAGGGAATTTTGGGGTAAATTTCACGGCAAGTCATGTTCTGCATCTTTCATGAACATCCAGCTTTAAATTTTCTAGATGTGGTAGGCTTTCAAAGGGGAGCGGTAACTGAGAAAAAAAAGTCTTTATTCAGTCTTAACATTGGGCAAAGAGCAAATAATACGAAGGAGAAATTTGGGAAGAAAATTAAACCACAGGGAGAAGAAAGTGTAAGTGTAAACTTTTCCTACGGCAATGCAATTCTATGAGACAGCAAAGAACTAGGCAGAGCAACTGAATGGGAGAGATAGTGTCTTGAAAAGAACTTATAAAATGAGTCTCTACAAAAGTAAAATGTAGTTTAACTACAGCAGACGTTGCAGAAGGAAGTAGGTTAGGAACTGGCACACTAAAAGTGGTACCGGTACATGGATTCTGCTACTTTCGGTAGCAAAAGAACTGGCAATTGCAGAAGTCAAGAGGCTATCAAACGGAGACCTGCAATAGCAAGAAAATCTTTCCTGAAAAAGAGAAATGCTGTATATTAACATCTAATGTACATTTAACAGATAGGAAGTCTTTTCTGAAAGTATTTGTCAGGAATGTTGACATCAACCATATAAATGTGGCAGGAAGAGAATCCCCTAACACAGGACTATGAGATGGCTTGCTTAATGCAACAACTACGCTGAGTTGTGACATGACCAAATTGGGTTAGGCAACAGCTATGGCAAAAATAGATACCAATACAGATTACCAGCAATTTACAGTGATTTAGTGAAAGAAGTTTTGCATTACTTATATGGACTATGAAGACTGTGTGTGGACTTATACACCAATATTCACTTGTGTTTTTGTGTCTTTACACCTTGGTATAGTCCTGAATCCAGTCAACGATGACCAACAGCACTTGCATAATGTTCATTTTACCTTTTCTTTTCTGCAAATATAGATTAGTCCTAAGATGCACAGACATTGTCCTGATACTGTCTTGAGGTACTACTGGCTGAGTAGTGCTGTGTGTCTGCCGGTCGAGGTGGCCGAGCGGTTCTAGGCGCTTCAGTCTGGAACCGAGCGACCGCTGCGGTCGCAGGTTCGAATCCTGCCTCGGGCATGGATGTGTGTGGTGTCCTTAGGTTAGTTAGGTTTAAGTAGCTCTAAGTTCTAGGGGACTGATGACTCAGATGTTAAGTCCCATAGTGCTCAGAGCCATATGAACCATATATGCTGTGTGTCTGCTTATATTCACGTTCGGTGGATAGATGTCCACTTGGGAACTATTCTGTGACGCAGAACGGGGGTGTAACATAGTCCTCGTAGTCTGCGCCATCTACGGAGCCTAACCTTAATTAACTTGCGCCTGACTCGTAGCCAGCTCGTTGTTCTTCTACGTAGGCTGTGCCCTGTCTCTTCCAGAGACACAGCAGTAGGCTTAAACAGTAGTGAAATTCGGACGAGGAAAAGTACAGAAAAGAACAGAACAGTAGCTTCTGAAACGTGGTGATGTGGTGATACAGAACGATGCTAGAGATTCAATTGGTAGATAGGATAAGAAATGAGGAGGTATTGAATCGAATTGGGGAGACAAGAAACTTATAACATAACTTGACTAAAAGAAAGATCGGTTAATAGGAGACATCCTAAGGTACCCAGAAATCGTTAGTTTGGTAATGGAGGAAAGGTCACCGAGGGGAGGGGGGGGGGGACTAAGAGTTAATAGAGAGAGACCAAAGTTTGACTGTAGAAAGCAGGTTCAAGCGAATGTACGAAGTGTGTTCAATAAACTGTGCAACATATTATTTTTCTCGGTCAGTTTCGGTTGAAAAAATGCGGAATTTGTTGCGGGACGTCATGGAATATCCTAGCTTCAGTCCCTACAGTTGCACGACGTTCCGGTAGGTGGCAGCGCTGTATATAGCCTTCAACACCGCCTCCGTAATCGAGGTGAGTTCCAAGAAGAGAGCTGTCATTGAGTTTCTTTTAGCGGAAAACCAGAGCATCGTAGATTTTCATAGGCGCTTGCTGAATGTCTACGGGGACCTGACAGTGAACAAAAGCACGGTGAGTCGTTGGCCGAGGTGTCTGTCATCATCTCATCAATCCGCATCTCGTGGTCGTGCGGTAGCGTTCTCGCTTCCCACGCCCGGGTTTCCGGGTTCGATTCCCGGCGGGGTCAGGGATTTTCTCTGCCTCGTGATGGCTGGATGTTGTGTAATGTCCTTAGGTTAGTTAGGTTTAAGTAGTTCTAAGTTCTAGGGGACTGATGACCATAGATGTTAAGTCCCATAGTGCTCAGAGCCCATCATCTCATCAAGGTCGCGCAAACCTGTCCAATCTGCTACATGCTGGCCGGCCACACATAGCTGTGACTCGTGAACTGTTGGTACACAGTGCGGACACTCTCATTCGAGGTGATAGACGAATCACAATCAAACATCTCGCTGTACAACAGAAGGTCTCTTTTCGTAGTGCTAACACACTCGTGTCCACCAGTTGGGGTGTGGATTCCTAGCCGCCTAACAGAAGACCATAAAGAGGCTGATCGTGACAACTTTTCGTCGAATGTGACACATAACTTCCCCATCCACCCTACAGCCCGCATCTCGCACCTTCCGAATTGCATCTGTTTGGCCCAATGAAGGATGCATTCCGTGGGAAGCAGTAGGTGGATGATAGGGAGGTTATTGATGCAGTACGACGTTGACTCCGACGTCACCAGTAGAATGGTACCGTGCTGTCATACAGACTCTCCCAGTAAGTTGGGGTAAGACCGTCGTATTGAATGGAGATTATGTTGAAAAATAGGGTTTTGTAGCGAAAAGGATGGGGAATAATATGGCTTATCGGAATCGTGAGTAAAACCAACCTGCTTTCAGAAGAATGCCATGCATTAACTACTGAACGCCCCTCATAGATTGCAGTACCTGTGCAAGGGTGAACAGACCAGCGTGGAGAGCTGCTTCAAACCAGTCTCGGGACTGAAGATCGTAACAGGAAGAAAGTAGGGCTGTTGGAACCAAACAACGTTTACGTGAACCGCCTTTCGTGTCACGTCAGTAGGAACACGGTTCTAGTAGATGGCACGGGAAGGTTGGGCACTATGCATTAGTAGTGACGAGGCGCCGCGAGCTGCCAGGTACCGGCTACCGTCCGCTGTCGTCTTCTGCAGGCCACAACTTTCGCTGGAGCATTGTGGGCCCCGGGCTACGTGCTGCAGCCGGCGCCTCGCGCTCTTTCATTTTCAGAATGACCGTCGAAGGCGGAAGCGAGCCCGCGGCCAGTGGGAGGGCCAGTGGAAACCCGTACGCCAGCGGAGCGTCTTCACGCAAGTAGCGGCCAGGGGCTACCTCTCTGTGAGAGGGAGTCCTAGCGGCTGGCTGCACACGAGAAGGCGAGCCACTTTCCTGTCTACATCTACATCTATATCTACGTGCACACTCCACAGGCCACTGTATCGTGCGTGGCGGAGGGTACCCAGTACTACTATTAGTCATTTCCTTTCCTATTCCACTCGCAGATAGTACGAGGGAAAAACGCTGTCTATATGCCTCAGTATGAGACCTACTTTCTCTACCTTATCTTCGTGGTCCGTACGGGAAATATATGTTGGCGCCATTCTGCAGTCAACTTCAAATCCCAGTTCTCTAAATTTTCTCAATAGCTTTCCTGGAAGAGAACATCGCCTTCCCTCCAGGGATGCCCATTTGCGTTTCCGAAGCATCACGTAACACTTGCGCTTTGTTCGAACCTATTGGTGATAAAATTAGAAGCCCTCCTCCGAATGGCTTCAATGACTTCCTTTAATCCAATCTGGTACTGATCCCAAACATTCGAGCTGTAATCAAGAATAGGTCGCACAAACGTCCTATAGGATGAACCACACTTTCCTAAAGTTCTCCTAACAAACCGAAATCAACCATTCGCCTTCTCTACCACAATTCTCAAATGCTCGTTCCATTTCGTGTCGCTCTGCTAATTTACGCCTGGATATTTAATGGATGTGACTGTGTGAAGCAGCAAACTACTAATACTGTTTTGTAACGTTAATGGAACGTTTTTCCTACACGTAGCATTAACTTACATTTTTCTGCATTTATAGCTAGCTGCCACTCATCACACCAACTGTCATCTTGTATCCTCCAACGACGACACCTTCCCTTACACCACAGTATCGTCGGCAAACGGCCGCAGATTGCTGCTCACGCTGCCCGTCAAATAATTTGTGTATGTAGAGGATTAGAACAGTTCTATTACATTTCCCTGGAGCACTCCTGACAATTTTCTTCTATCTAATGAATACCAGCCGTCGAGAAAAAAGTTCTGGGTTCAATTACGTAAGAAGACATCGAGCCACTCACATATCTGGGAACCTAACAGTCTGCAATGGGGCACCGTGCCAAATGCTTTTCGGAAATCTAGAAATATGGACTCTGCCTTTTGCTCGTGAAGTTTAAAGAACTACTGATAAGTAAGGAATCTTGGAATGTAATACCGCCCCCTACCTACTAATAACTTCAACTCTTTCAGTTGCCTCTCTGTTACTGCGTCCTCCACGCCGGAGTCTGTACGACAGTCAAAAGGTTGTACGTCGTACCTGGTGTCGCTGACCTGACATACCAGGCCTCGTTTTTTAGAAAATGGCAAGCCAGAGCTTTTTGCTGTGATACGGTTGTTGAGAAAACCAGCTCTAGATCTGCGCTATGTGATCACAAGTATCCCGACACGCCTATGTAACGTAGAATCGACCAAATCACGAGAGGCGAAGCTCTCAGCGTGAAAGGAGGCGGGGAGTATTGTGTTGTAGGTAGCAGCAGAACTGGTCGGGCAGGGGTGTACAGTGACACTGAACTGCAGTAACAAATCCAAGTCGAGTGCTGGTGATATGACTGTGAAGGAAGTTAAGCAGGCCTCAAGACAGCGACCGTCGAGAATTGCGGAGGGTGGTTTAAAAAATCTCATGAAATCACTCGCCAGTTCCACAGGCAGTCCACCTAGCACAATGGCTGAGTGTTGGGAGTTGAAAGGAACGGGATACAGTAGTTGAGCCTCACATTTCTCTAGTCAGTGCTAAGAGACGCTTGAGGTAATGTAAAGAGCGTCCTCATTGCACAGTGGATGGCTGGAGTGAAGCCCTATATCCTGTGTCAATACGTAACCAGCCATAACGTGTAGCACCTAAGAAAATGCTAATTGTGAGAGGATATGAACACATTGTATACTGCATACAGTAGAGCAACACTTCGGTGATGATTAATGTTTGTATCAGCGTGGCAACACACCCTGTCATAAAGCAGTATCTGTGAGACAATGGTTTGTGGACAATATCATTCCTAAAATGGACAGACATCCGACCTGAAGCCAGCAGAACGCCTTTGGAACGTCGATTGGCTCCAGACCTCACTACCTTCTCTGGCTGAGGCTCGTGAGGAACAATGAACTGCTTTTTCTCCACAGACATCCAGACGTCTCATTCAAAGTGTCCATCGCAGATTTCAAGCCGTCATAAAGGCGAAGGGCGGCTACAACGCACATTAATGTCCACTAATAAGTGTCCTAGGCCCATTTTTGATCGGGCAGTGTTCGTAGATACCAATGCAAACAACTGTGAAACGCATGGTAGAGGATACTTAGCGTTGTCCCATATGTTAGGGTTTATTCCCTTTCCAATCGCACACGGAGCGTGAAAAGACTAGCTTAAATGCCTCCGTGTGCGCTGTAATTAGGGAAATCTTATATCTGCGGTCCCTTGAGGAAAGATAGTATGTAGGAGGCTTATAGTATTCTAAGATTCCTTACTTATCAGTAGTTCTTGAAACTTTGTATACAGGCTTTTGCAGGATAGCTGTCGACTATCTTCGAGCGTCAGCCGCTTCAGTATATTCAACATTTCCGTGAGTCAGACAATCCTGTCACCATTTGAGCCGGCCTTCTCTGTATACGTTCTGTATTCTCTGCTAGGCCCATTTAGTTTGAGCCCTACACACTTGGACATTATTTTATAATGGATTTGTAAGCAGTCTTTATTTTAGACTGAATTTTCCCACTGTCCTGCCACTACACCAGTCTATCACCTGCGTTACCTACGACTGAGCAAATGTGACCATCCACTTCTGATCCCTACAGATTGTTACACTGAGGTGGTCTGTAACTCTAGCTGTGATCCGCCACCAAGTCTGTACCAGGTATGGCTGTTAATAAAGGAGAGTCCGGTAAGAGTGACTCGAGTAAAACTGATATTAAAAGAAATGTTGGGATTCCAATGGTGGTATATAAATGAAGGCGACAATTTTACAGTTGCTATAACCGTTACTTTCTTCCTCTATCTTCAGTTAAATACACTGAGGTGACAAAGTCATGGGATACCGACTAATATCGTGTCGTACCTCGTTTTGCCTGGCGTAGTGCAGCAATTCGACGTGACGTGGACGCAACAATTCGTTGATAGTCCCCTGCAGGAATATTGATCCGTGCTGCCTCTACAGATATTCACGATTGCGAAAGTGTTACTGGTGTATGATTTTCGCAAGAACTAATCTCTCGATGGGATACTCGTCGGGCGATCTGGGAGACAAAATCAATCACTCGAATTTTCCAGAACATTCTTCACACCAATCACGAACAATTGTGGAGTGGTGACATAACGCATTGTCATCCATAAAAATTCCATTGCTGTTTCGGAACATGAAGTCCACGAATGGCGTCAATTGCTCTCCAAATAGCCGAACATAACGATTTCCTGCCCAGTCCACGTAAACACAGCCTACACTATTACGGAGCCACCACTGGCTTGCACTCAGATGATTAATTTGAAAAGGTTTCCGACGTGATTATGCAGTGTCTCGTTGACAACTTGGGCCAATGGCTTCATGGGGTTTGCACCATACTCGAACCTTACCATAACCTACTGAAATCGGGACTAATCTGATCAGGCCACGGTTTTCCAATCGTCTAGAGACCAACTAATGTGGTCACAAGCCAAGTCGAGGCGCTGCAGGCGACGTCGTGCTGTTAGCAAAGGAACTCGTGTCGGTCGTCTGCTGCCATAGCCCATTTACGACAAATTTCGCCGCGCTGTACTAACGCACACGTTCGTCGTACGTTCCACAATAATTTCACGTAGTGTTGCTTGTTTGTTAGCACTGGCAAATATACACAAACGTCGCTGGTCCCGGTCGTTAATGAAGGCCATCGGCCATTGCGTTTTCTGCAGTGAGAGGTAAACCCCGACATTTGGTATTCTCGGCACACTGTTGACACCGTAGATCTAGGTATACTGAATTCCCTATCGATTTGCGAAATGTAATGTGCCATGCGTCTAGCTCCAACTACCATTCCGCCTTAAAGTCTGTTAATTCCCGTCGTGCACGTAATCACGTCGGAATCCTTTCCACATGAATCACCTGAGCTCAAATGACACTTCCGCCAACGCACTCCCCTTTTATACCCTGTGTACGCCATCTGTATATGCGGATATTACTATTCCATGACATTTCTCACCTCATTATATTTGCTTGCCTGGAAAGATCTTCCCGCCCCCTTGACCATGGCAGCATCGGAAATTGGTATCTACTGCACATGTTTCAGCCATGAAGTATTTGAAGAATTAGGGACAGGTGGGGGAATGTTACAGACACGTAATACATAAGTAGAAATTCAAATAATTGCGCTATGTCGACTCCACAAAACTAAAACAATCGAAGCAGCCTTCTAGTGCTGAAAAACAACCAAGTGACAATGCCATATTATCAGCGCTGATAGTCTGTTCTACACATGAAAAAGAATTTATATAAATAAGAATGGTAGTGATAATGATCAAGTTCGTTCCATCACCTCGTGAGTACTAACTAGACACAAAACGCGTAAAACAATTCTGGCAAAAAGAGATGGGAGACACTGGTCGCCTATGAGAGTAATGGAGATTCGTTGCAAAAACGGTTTGGGTGGCAAACTTGTCGAAATTTTCTAAGAGTGATAACTGCAGTCGGCTCACAGCTCTCACTGTGCTCGCGGCACCCTCGATAATCGAGCACTTCTTCTCGCTATGCAATCGAATTACTACCGTGATTTAAACTCTGCACTTCTAACTCCAATACGATGGAAATCAGAAGGTGCTGTAAGCTAAGATGGCGGCAGACTCCTGTGCCAATCTTTACAAACGATCAGTATAATGCGGAAGAGAGGAGAGACTGCGGAAGAGCGTGTGCACTTTTTTTATTATCAACGCTGTGTGCTTCCACAGTTAAAAGATAGCCCGCGCTGCCAACCTTACCGGATAGGCTGCGCTCATCTCTCACTGCTTCCCTGCGGTGGGGCGGGGTGTCTTCCAAGTACTTACGTTGACTTTTCCAGTGTGGCGCCATCTCGAGGGCATGGAAAAAAGAACGTGTTCTTTGGTGACAGCATGGTCACGAAACAATTTTGAGCCATTTGGCTTCTCTTTCCTTTAACCGGTCCACGCCGTCTTGGGAATTCTTTAATAACATGATTTGCAGGTATCACCAATTTAATGTCACCTTACTATCCGTTGATCCTCCACTTTCGTAACTTATCAGTGGATCTAGAATCTCTAGCAACATTGATTTGTGGCAAGAAACTGGCACAATAAGTTTTTCAAGTCACTTAATATGCAAGCAATCACCTGTGACTGCGGTCACAGGACACGTAATTTCCACTTCTATCTATTTTTAATTAATTGATTAAATCTGTACTCCCTCTCTGTATGGGCTGGATTTAACAGCTGTTAGTGCCCTTCCACGTATCTGAAGCCCCTGGAAAGACCCATGTTTTACAATTTGTATGAGTTGATTGATTCTAGCTGTGCTTCATTGATGTTTTAGTCGTAGGATATTACTTTCCTGCGTCTTGTGAAGAGCACCATTTTACATTTCTAAACATTCGAAATAACTTGCCAATTTTGTTAGTTAGAACGAACCAAATGGTTCAGTTCACACTGCCTACTATCTGCTGTAAAGGGGGGGCGGGGGGGGGGTGAGAGTAGCTATAGAATTTAAACTAGGGTAAGAGGTACATAGTTAATGTTGCTGAACACAGCTGTGAAAACCAAAGAAAACTGTATGGAAATATTTTTCGTGTATAGTGCTGATTCATTTCATTTTCTTTCACAATGGCGGGTTGAGCAGCAGAAATACAAACATTGTAGGATGATAGATGGGCGCAGATATTCCTTTTTAATTTTGTAGTCAGGAAAAGATATTTCCCTACTTTTACCATTTTAAATCAATACGCTTTTACAGTAAAAAGTTCACGACTTTTTAGAGTTGTAAATAATCTTTCAATTTCGAAATTATTATGAAAGAACTCATTCGACAGTCTTCTTTGGCAATAGTCTGCTTGGCTCATTTTTCCCTGATAGTGAAATGTATTTTACTCGTCTATGGGCTGGGATAGTAGGACCAGACTTAACCTGATCTGATTAATTATTTATTTATTTATTTTGTGGAGACGCATAAAGGACAATGTGTATCAGTACTACTCTAAAACAAAAGATGAAATAACAGACCCGGTAGGCATACCATACAGAGAATGAAGGCAGGAAGATTGGGTTTAACGTCCAGTTCACATCGAGGTTCTTAGAGACGGAGCACAACGTCGGATTTGTCAAGGATGGGGAAGGAAATTGGCCGAGGCCTTTTCAAAGCAATTATCCCGGCATCTGCCTGCAGCGATTTAGGGAAATCGCGGAAAACGTAAATGTGGATGGCCGGACGAGGGTTTGAACCGTCGTCCTCCCGAATGCGAGTCCATTTTGCTAACCACTGCGCCACTTCACTCGGTAAGAGAGAATGTAGCTGATGAGTACAAGAAAAAAAGCGTTTCTAGCACTTGCTATATTAAATCAAAACTATTTATAAATAAGGAGATGGCGACAGGCATCTTCAAGCCTAATAATAGCCAATATAAGGTATTTCGGCTAGAAAATTAAAAGAATTTTAAACAGTTGCATTATTCGTATCTTATTGAAAGCCTACTTCTTTTCTTCAGCGTTTTTGAAGACCTCAGCGCCATGGCTATTTTTGTGATAATATCAGTTACTGAGATTTGGGTGTCTAACATCTTGTCGTCTACTCATGCTTTTACCGTCGTTCAACCACTTTCCATAGATACTTACAGTCGCAGCATCCTAACAGCAGACTCAGCAGACCAGATTTGCCACGTCCGACGTGCTCTTTCGCAACTGCCAAGCAATAACGATGTGCCCTTTGTCACAGTCACTTATCTGAGTGACTTTCCCCATTCGCAGCCCTTGTCGCCGCTAGAATGATCCGCATTCGCTTTGCGCCGGTTATGTACGTTGGCGTGCTGAGAAGTAATACCTCCGAAGTTTGTATATGAAAACTCTTAAAGCTTTTTAAATAAAAAACTTTACTAACATTCTTCGTGTCTACATATTAATTTCTCAACGTAGTCACCCTGGCGACGAACACATTTCTCCCAACGAAAGACCAGTTTATTCATACCATCACTGCAGAAAGTTTGAGTTCGTTGACGGAGCCTTAACCTCACCTCTTCTCGCATCCCTTCATCACTATCAAAGTGAAATCGTCGAAGGTGTTCTTTAAGTTTTGGAAACAGACGAAAATCGGGTGACGCTCGAGACTGTGTCGGGCGATGATGGATGACAGTCGGCTTGTTGCAGATGTCGCAGCGCTCGTGTGATGTCTTCCATTGTCACGCTGAAGGAGAGGGTTCGAACGAACTCTTCCAATTCGGAACTCGATTACAGCACGCTGTTTCTCACGCACCGTCACGGTTACGTTACACACCGCTACGTTACACGCTACAATTCAGAGCCCTCCAGCGGCAGCGGGTTGTAACGTGCTTCAACGAAGCGGGAAAGTCAAACGATACTGAGAAGAGAATAAAAAATTCGGAGGCATTACGTGTTAGCACGGCCACCTACATCCTTACCGCTCACGTGCCCGCAACGAGAACAGCCAGGCGGTGGACGGTGGTCATCTCTTGGCTCCCCAGTCTATATATATGCCCGTGTTGCGTTTAACAACTGCTAAGAAGCTAATATTTTACGCAGATACCATTTTTGAGACGAAACAACTTAAATTTTCTGTCGGAACCCTATTTGAAATGTTGTTACTTGTAATTAAGGTGACGGACAGTGCCGCGAAATGTGGTGTTAATGGGCAATGGTAGCAGACAGCCGACGCGATTGCCTTTGTTAACAGCACAATCGCCTGCAGCGCCTCTTCTGGGCTCGTGAACATGTCGTTTGGACCTTAGATAACTTGAAAACTGCAGCCTCGTCAGATGAGTCCCGATTTCAGATGGTAAGAGCTGACGGTAGGATTCGAGTGTGGCGCAGACCCCACGAAACCAGGTCATCAACAAGGCTCTGTGCAAGCTAGTGGTGGTGTACTGTGTTTACGTGAAACAGACTGGGTCCTTTGGTCCAACTGAACCGATAATTTGGAGACCATTTGCAGCCATTCGTGGACTTGTTTTTCCCAAATATCTCACCTGGCCACAATTGTTCGCAACTTGTTTGAAGAACATTCTGGACAATTCGAACGACTAACTCGGCCATCCAGATCGTCCGACACGAATCCCGTCAAACATTTGCGGGACTTAATCGAGGATCAGTTCGTGCACAAAATCCTGTACCGGCAATTATGGACGGTTGTAGAGCCAGCGTGACTGAATATTTCTGCAGGGCCTTCCGGCAACTTGTTGAGTCAATGCCGTGTCGAGTAGCTGCACTACGCCAGACAAAAGGAGGTCCGAGACGATATTAGGAGGTATCCCATAGCTTTTGTCACATCAGTCTAGTGTCACAGGGCTTTGCACATACAAACAAACACCCAAAAAGTTTTTTGACCCCCGTACTGATTCTGCAGATGCCAAATCGATAGTCATGTTCTTCCCACATCCGGTGCAGCATAGCCCCATCAACGTGTTCAAAAGCGCTGTTGATGCGAGTTCGCAGTTCTCGTAGTTTTGTTGGTAGAGAAGGCGTAAACACTGAATCCTTCACATAACACAACACAAACAAATCGCATGAGATTAGGTCGGGAGAGTGTGGAGGCCATGACCCGAATTACAGATCATCAACCCCATCACGACCGATCTATCAGTTTCTCAGTTTTCTGTTTAATAATTCACGAACATGTTGATGGAATTTGGATGGAGTACCATCCTGTTGGTAGATGAAGTCTGCACTGTCGATCTCCACGTGTGGTATGAGCCAATTTTGTTGCGTGTCCTGTGACCGTCTTTTCGAAGAAGAAAAAAGGACTGTAACCTTTAAACTGTGCAGCTGCACAGAACACATTAACTTTTTGTGAATCTCTAATGTGGCGCACGATGCAGTGGGGATACTCTGCCACCCATAATCGTACAATGTGCCTGTTGGCTGTTCCATTCACAAAAAAAGAAATTGTTGCGCGATCATTGAAGATGAGCTTCTCACAAAACCTATCGTCTTCCATAACCTGTTGGCAACTGTGCCGAAATTCCAAAGCGTCTGACTTCGGCATCGAGAGTCAGGGGTAGTAGCAGTTGCAAGCGGCAAGGATTCAGCTTCGGTTGTGGTACGTTCAGCTACCTGCTTCCTTTGTTCGTCGACTTCTGTGGGCTACGTGCGAAATTCGCGTCGCACTCGACCAACCGTTTCTTCACTAATTGCAGGCCGGTCCCTACATTTCCCCTTCAGTGGCCTACTGATGCTTTATGCTGTGCATACTGTCATTGAATGAATTTGGCCGTTGGTGGATCTGTGTTGAACTTCGTTTTGAATTGCCGTTACGCTATTACGGCAGACTGATGTAAATGCCTTTCAAGCACGACATACGCTTACTCGGCGCCTGTCGGAATTTTGCCTGACTGCGCTCTCGTGGCAGAAATCTCAAGTGCGGCTGCAACAAAACAAAACTTTGCAGTTTTTCTGTATCAGTGATGAACGAATGTATGTTAATTCCTAACGGACCAAACTGCTGAGGTAATCGGTCCCTAGACTTATCCGGTACTTAAACTAACTTACGCTAAGAACAGCACACACACACCCGTGCCCGAGGGAGGACTCGAACCTCCGGCGGGAGGGGCCGCGCAATCCGTCACATGGCGCCTTTAACCGCCTGGCCACGAGTGTTGAGTTTCGTGTCAGTTAATGTACAGTGAATTTGTGAAATCCCTTCAATCATTTATACTAAATGGTTCAAATGGCTCTGAGCACTATGGGACTCAACTGCTGTGGTCATAAGTCCCCTAGAACTTAGAACTACTTAAACCTAACTAACCTAAGGACAGCACACAACACCCAGCCATCACGAGGCAGAGAAAATCACTGACCCCGCCGGGAATCGAACCCGGAAACCCGGGCGTGGGAAGCGAGAACGCTACCGCACGACCACGAGATGCGGGCAATCATTTATACTAACTGTATACTTTCATACAGCCGCCAACTGTAAATCTTTATGAACTAATACAGCAGGTGTTTCAGGCATGAGCAGAATTTTTCAAGATGATAATCGGACGATGGAATTAAAATTTAGTCATTTAATATCTGTTATGTGACGCACAATCCCGCTCACATTACACGAGTATCTCGATGAACTCTACCCATCATTGTAGCCACCGAAAAATATTGTCTTTTGTTGTCTAATGAGAAAAGGCATATTCACTCAAGGACGTGTATAATACTGTAATACTCAACGTTTGTGTATACTCTGGATAGTAATCTGCGGTACAAATCCCATTTCTGTGATATAAAACCTTGATAGTGCTGACATTTTCACAAACTTCATTGCAGAAACTCATAAGCTTTCTTCACTCGCGCACTTGGTACCTATACTGTTTAAATTAGTACTGTACCTTAAGTAAGTAAGAAAGTTATATGAGAGTTCATAGTCACATCGACGATATAATTGCATACGGAACGGAAGTCCGGATCGCGCAAGGATAGGGAAAGAAATTCGCCATGTCCTTTTCAGAGGAACCCTGAAACTTGCTTTTCACAATTTAGGGAACTATGGAAAATCCGAATTTGGGCAGACGTACGAAGATCTGAACCACGGTCCTTCCAAATGCGAGTTCAGTGAGTCAACGACTCCCCTCGCTCGATGCAACTAAAGGTGTACAGCTGCCCGTGTCACGGACATCAATACTTCGACGGATTCCAAAAGAAGGAGAATCACTTTCCGTCTCGAGTATCTTAACTCAGATTCCCTCCGGATTTTCTAAATCGTTTAAGGTCATTGCCGAAGTAAACTGCTTTACAAATTACACGAATGATTTCTCCCCGCGTAGTTATCAATTCGAACTTTTACACCCCCTCTAATCATCCCCGTCGTCAACGGGGCGTTAAACCCTAATCATCTTCTTCCATTTGTTGTGGTTTGGTACCGCCTTCTTCCTTTTTCTGTGGTTTGGTACCCATCGGAGTCAGTCCCTGTATGATGAATTTCGGCTGTACGTGTCGATGAAATATACAGCAAGGGTAAGTGCTGCAAGTTTTCCATGACTCTGCTACTTCTCCCCCAAATACCTCCTCAATTGCCATCACACTGCTGAGTCGACACTTTTCAATGAAAAATTCCCAATGGTATCGGGAATTGACTCAGATCTTGCAAATGGTAGCGCGATAAGCACAAGGGTAGACTAATGAATACTCCCCATACTAAATTACCATTCCTCAGCTACAGTTGCACGGACAATCGGCAAGCTTGTGACAGCAGTTGTCTCAGTTTCTCAGTGTCTTCTATGAGCCTGTTTCTTGAAGGACAGCCCAAAAGATGCGCACCATCACTAGTTTTCGTTCTGTGGCGAAAGATTTTCAACCACTAGTAAACAACATTTCTGCTCACGACTTGGGTTTGCATAGATGAGACACGATGAATTGAGATATCAGCTACCAGCCCGTTTCCGTGATACTGCTGTTAGCATAAGCGATGCAGTGCCGGCGTACGTAGTCGTCTCGCAGTGATGACGGTCTCCCTCATCCACAGTGAAATGAGCTAAAAGGAAACTAGCGAGCTGTCCGAATAAATGAAAGTTGCCCAATAGGTGTCATTCAAGCTGAGACTCAAAAATTAGAAGGTTTGATTTAATACTTCACCGATATTTATTTATGCGCTTATTTCACTTGGCAAGATTACAGCCTTCAAGCGCTCGTTTCCGTCTAACCACGCATCCTGTTTACAGTTAACATTGCAACGTACACGGTACATTAGCTATACATAATAACGATAATAGTTACAGAAATGCGAGTTCTACTGACGTTGTGTAAAGTTACTTGTCATGATATAAGGGGCAAACAAGAAGTTTCCGTTTGCAGACGTTACTGCAGCGTATATGCAACGTAGCTCGACTCCGATGCGGGTATGTAAGCACTGACATGTAGGCAAGGGATTGGTGCAGCATTCGTGTCTTTCCAACGCGCGTGCGGTAAATGCAGAAGCGTGAACCATGGCGACATTATTACCAAATTCATCGAGACAGTACCAACATGGTGTTACTGCTTTCTCGGCGCCGCGCGGGCTAGCCGCGCGGTCTCGGGCGTCTTGTCACGGTCCGTGCGGTTCCCCCTGTCGTAGGTTCGAGTGCGTGTGTGTTATCCATAGCGTAAGTTAATTTAAGTTAGACTAAGTAGTGTGTAGCCTTAGGGACCGATGACCTCAAGCAGTTTGGTCCCATAAGACCTTACCACCTTTCTCGGCTGCCGAAGAACAAACACCTGTACACATCCATCGGAGAATGAAGAATATATATGGGATGCATGTGTGCCGAAAACTAGCGTTATGGAATAGCGGTTACGGGCTTCTTCACGCAGCAGTTCCATTCTCGTCGCAATTCGACACAAGACCCCTGTCGATCTATGAGGCCAGTCTCAACGGGGGACACTAGTCGAAGACGCTCGATCACCAACCCTATACTCCTTATCTTTCCTCATGTGAATTTCACGCCTTCGATACCTATAAATGGGCCGTGAAGGGTGGACGGTTTCTGTCGTGCGAGGATGTGCAGCAGGCGGTTACGGGCTTCTTCACGCAGCAGGACACAATGTTTTACCGGACGTCTACCTCCGTGGGACGCTTGCCTCAGTGCTCACGGTGATTTTCACAGACTGACATACCGATTCTGAACTGAACGGTCTTCGAACGGAATCTATTTGGTCGCTCCTTATTCACTGAAGATCCAAAGAAACTGGTACACCTGTCTAATATCGTATGTACACCTGTGAGCACGCAGAAGTGCCGCAACACGATGTGGAATGGACTCGACTGATGTCTGAAGTATTGCTGGAGGGAACTGACACCATGAATCCTGCAGGATTGTCGATAAATCCGTGAGAGTACGAGAGGATGGAGATCTCTTCTGAACAGCACGTTGTAAGGCATCTCAGATATGCTCAATAATGTTCATGTCTGGAGAGTTTGATGGCCAGCGGATGTGTTTAAACTCAGAAGAGTCTTCGTGGAGCCACTCTGTAGCAATTCTGGACACGTAGGATGTCGCATCGACCTGCTCGAATTGCCCAAGTCCGTCGGAATGCACAATGGACATGAACGGATGCAGGTGAACAGACAGGATGGTTACGTACGTGTCACCTGTCAGAGTCGTATCTAGAAATATCAGGGGTCGCATATCACTCCAACTTCCCACGCCCCACACCATTACAGAGCATCTACCGGCTTGAACGGTCCTCTGCTGACACGCAGTGTCCATGGTTCAAATGGTTCTGAACACTATGGGACTTAACATCTGACGTCATCAGTCCCCTAGAACTCAGAACTAGTTAAACCTAACTAACCAAAGGACATCACACACATCCATGCCCGAGGCAGGACTCGAACCTGTGACCGTAGCGGTCGCGCGGTTCCAGACTGAAGCGCCTAAAACCGCTCCGCCACAGCGGCCGGCCAGGGTCCATGGATTCCTGAGGTTGTCTCCACACCCGTACACGTCCACCCGCTCGAAACAATTTGCAACGACACTCGTCCGACTAGGCAACATGTTTCCAGTTACCAACAGCCCAGTGTCGGTGTTGACGGGCCCAGGCGAGACGTAAAGCTTTGCGTCGTGCAGTCATCAAGGGTACACGAGTGGGTCTTCCGCTCCGAAAGCCCATATCGATGATGTTTCGTTGAACGGTTCGCACGCTGACACTGGTTGATGGCCCAGCATTGAAATCTGCAGCAATTTGCGGAAGGGTTGCACTTCTGTCACGTTGAACGATTCTCTTCAGTCGTCGTTGGTCCCGTTCTTGCAGCATCTTTCTCCGGCCGCAGCAATGTCGAAGATTTGATGTTTTACCGGATTCCTGATATTCACGGTCCGCTCGGATAGGCGTTGCCGACCGCAGCGCCGTATTCTGCCTGTATTTGAATACAAATGCCTATACCAGTTTTCTCGGCGCTTCAGTGTCTAGTGTCAACAAAAATTATATACTAATGCCCTGCCTGACAAAAAAAAAGTGGAGCTCTCGGAAAATATGTTCTGGTATCATCATCGGCGAGTATGTAAATGATCCAAGTTGCAATTGTCTGTGACCGGTGAAACGGCCACCAGACTGCTTTAGGGTCGTTCGTGTTTAGTGTTGTTACCAAACCTGTTAGCGTCTATTAGGGGTGTGAAAGGCCTCGAATGGTGACTGATCATGTTGAATGACACACAGATACCGGTTTTCCTACAAGGCTGAGATATAACTCTTCAGGCTTTCCCGGCGATCTAATGACATCTTGGGTTGTCGGGTGTTCTGCCGGATATCAGCGTCGTACTTGCACGAGATCAGGTGCAAAGAACATCAGAGGCACACTAGATTAAGACAGGTGACTAAGTGAGCCATTGCTGAACACTGTCTAGAACTAGATCATGCCATGAAGTATGAGGATACCAAGATTCTAGCACAAACACCCAGATTTTGGGACAGTGTTATAAGAGAATCGATTGAGATTAAAATGGCTGACGATCTTATGAATCGTGACACAGGGTACCAGCTAAGCAGAGCCTGGGATCCGGCTCTGGAATTGTTAAAGGAGCAACGGGGCCAGATGCCACACTACACAAACAGAAGAACCAGAGACATGGAGATGGTAAACGAGCCCCTGACGGACTGCCAGGAGCACCAGACCGAAGATGGAAAACCCAAAAGTGGGACTGGTGGGCGCAGACCGCAGAGGGAACATCCAGAGCCGCAGCAGACGAAAAACGGAGCGGCAACGCTCCAACAGGTCGTGGTGAGCGGGCGCGGACCGCAGGGGGAACGCCTGGTACCCCAGACCGGAGATGAAACCCCCAGGAGCGGGTTTGGTGGGCGCGGACCGCAGAGGGAACACCTAGAACCGCAGCGAACGGAAAACGGAGCAGCAACGCTCCAGCAGGTCACAGGGAATGGGCGCGGACCGCAGAGGAAGCGCCTGCAGCCGTTGGTGGAGGGGGAAGGCCATAGGCATAAATACTGGACCAGGTCCACTCGAGGAGCAGTCTCAGGTCGCACCTGATGAGGGTCTCGAGCTACGTGACCGAAATATCGTGCAAGTACGACGCTGATATCCGGCAGAACACCCGACAACCCAAGATGTCAAGGCTGAGATAGTTTGAAAGGGACTGCATCGTGGGTCTCCATTTGACCTGCTGGTCGAATCGTACAGTATCCAGATTTGTGCGGCATTCGCGTGTGACAGTGGCCTAGCGTGGGACTGCACGGTAACCTGAGGGCAAACACAGTCGACGTCAAGGTTCCGGTTCGCCATATCTGATCACAGCAAGGGAGGATCGCTCCACTGTGCGCCAAGCACGCCGTAACCCCTTCACATCTACGCCTGCCGTACGAGAACAAGTATCTGACTCTCTGCATCATTTTGTGTAATTCCGCCTCACTGGTGAGAGACTAGCAGCAGACGGACTAGGGAATTACCATCCCGTGCGCAAGCTGCCGTTAACAGCAGAACAAAAGCTGCAGCATTTCGACAGGTGGCGCGGACTGCCACGAATGTTCAGAGGTAAATCTCTGTTCTGCAGTGTCGCGAAGACGTGGGGAGCGGTCCTATTCTTCCAATGTTGTGGAGAGGCACAGCGGTGTTGCATTACTTGTGGGTATGACTTCCGGTCGCGGCTTGTGGTGATTGACGGAACTCTGACTACACAACGATTCGTCACGGACATTGTGCGCCCTCCTGTGTTGACCGCATCGTGGTTCCACTTTTAACAGGACAATGTTCTGCATGATATGGAGGCACTCCCGTGGCCCCCATAGAATATGGGTGGGACCAACTCCATCACAGCGCCTTTATCGAGCATATAAAAGACCATTTACAACAGTTTGGATCATCTTGCCTCAGGAGACGATACAACAGCTTTATGACGCCTTTCCGATCAGAATCAGTGGATGCATCCATGTCAGATTGGGTGCAGTGTCTTACTGATTAGTGGGCTCATACAGCCAAGCTCTTTGTAAATCTCACTCCACATTGTAATCACTGGAGTAACATCACATATCCTCTCAGTCCGTGAAGTATCATTTCTTTTCTTCCTCCCCTCTGGGTGCTTCGCGTTTTTTTTTTTTTCTTCTTTTCGGGAAGTATGTAAAAGCATAAAGGCATGGCAGTAGAACAGAAAGAACCAAATCTGGAGATAAAGTTAACTTTGGCAGTGGGAGAAAGAAAGATTTTGGGTTAAAACTGCCAGAAGAGATAGGTAATAAAGAAGCAGAGGCAGGCAGGAATGTGAATGCTGAACGGTTGAAAGGTGGCTACACTGAGCCACAGTGCCAGAGATTGCGCCAAAGAGTATTATTCAGCCGCCTCCACGGAGTGCCTATCGAGGACTCGTAGTAGTCAGTACTTGTTAAGAACTCGTAGCAGAGAGTGCTTGTTGAAAACTCGTGGTAGTCTGTGCTGAGATGTCGTAGTGAAGAGTGTTTGTTGAGATGTGCTAGTAGGCAGTGCTTGCTGAGATGTGATATTGGAGAGTTCTGGTTGAGATGTGGTAGTAGCAAGTCGATGTGGAGATATTGTAATGTTTAGAGTGCTTTCCATCAATATAAATGAAGGTAAAAAAAAAAAAAATTTTCTTTTTCTCTCTCATTATTTCAGTGTCCTGAATAGTGCGTCATTACAGGTTCAGTCAACAAAGCATCTGGCGTGTGTTCTTGTATTAGAGTGTAATTCTGGTTTTCTTGCGCAATTATAGTATTTCTAATTTTCTTTTATCACGTCAGTATAATTGGTATTTAAAAATTCTTGTCTTGTTGAAGAAGAACCGTGCCAGATGTGCGTTGAGTCATACTTCCACATACAGAACAGTTATTCTTGTGCTTGTTGTTGCGTTGGTTTTATAGTTGCTGGGGACTTAATTAATTAATTGTATTAACGAAAATTTTCATTTGATTCTTTGTTGTTGTTCCATGCAGTCAGATTGCGTAATAATACTAGTCAGGGCCAACCGTTTACGAGACACAGCGTAATCGGACATACAGCTACGAAGAATATTTGCATTTTATTTAATTAAGCCCCCATGCACGGTGTTGACAATGAGAGAGAGATACTGGTTCGCCGTTTTGAAGTTTTGCTGGATGAAGACAGCTGGGATATGCCGTGGGGAATCTACGCCACTTACACCATTTAGTGGGTAGCCTTTTCCACAGACGTATGGCTGAAATGGAGAAAAAGTTAAAGTTACATATAGGTACAGCCAAGACACTAGAGGTGTCAGATCTTCCACTGCAGTTATGGAATGACGGTATGGACTAGATTTGCGAGGATAGATACTGAGGACGTCTGTCACCAAGAAACTTACAAAGAAAAAGAAACCGCGTGAGAATCACGACGGTATCTAGTCGTACCTAGCTGAACAGACCATAAAAAAGACTAACACGATCGAACAACCGAACGTTACGCACGCATTTTAAGTAGGCGTTCGTGAGAATTTCTAGTTGTTTTCGCTATTTCTGCCGTGTAGAAGTACGTCACAGTACTAGAGATTCGGCAAGACTAAAGACTGAATTAGATTTTCTTTCATTTTATGTCGGAATAGTTTGTCTACTTCTTTAAAACTACATGTACGTAAGAAAGACCTCCTATGTGTTGTGACAATCTGTTCGTCCCAGTTTAAACACTCATGAACTATTACAGAGAGCTATTTTAGTTTTTTGATAGGGTATCAGAATATTGGTTCATTTCAAGAAAAACATGGCAACACAGGGCGGCATTTAAGATTTTAGTCCCCTAGGAAGAACCTGTGGAACACTCTCTATCAACAGAAATTTTGCGATGATTAACCCATAAAAAGAGCATTTTAGAGCTATTTTCTAATTAAAAGCGTATAGAGCAACAGTTTCGATTCATTATGTAATTGTATAGAATATTACTGTAGAATTTATGAATTGATGACACGATGATATTAAAATATGAAATTAACTGAAATAATTAAAGCAGCTAACACAGTTAACAGCACAGGTATACTTTTAAAAAAAGAAACCAAAAGTTGTGTTTGACTTTCATGCAGAAATCAGTATCTCTTTTGAAAATATAACATACTGTAAATACACTGCAGGAAAAAAATAGTACACCTGGAAAGATGACGTCGATTTTGATCCGATGACGGCCTATGTCGCTCTGGGGAATAGTAGATGCACTGATAATGGTTCCCACAGACACATACTACCAGAGCGCTGTTTGTGTGTACAGAATGCTCACAATCAGAAGGCTCAGAGTGGTACAAACGTGTGAAGGAAGTAGGCAGCCGTGGCACTGGTGCTTCCTACAGCCAACTGAGCGAGTTTGAAAGGGATCACATTGTGGCCCTCCGAGTGGCGAGATGCTGCGGCAGTTGTGCAACCGTGCTGGTATCAGTGGTCACGTGAACATTCTCACACCCGTAGACGAGATTTTGGACATCCACGCAGCACAGACGACCGCCAGGACTGTCGTATTTTAACGGCAGCAGCTACCACAGCACAGATAAGAGGACTTGTGAGCTCGGACACCTCAACACGAAGTGTTGAGAACCGGTTATTTGCAGTGGATTTCGGGCACGCACAAATACTGGGATGTTTCCCCTCCATCTTTCATCGTCCATATAACTTACACATGTTGTTGGAGCGATCTCTGTAAATATATTTTATTCTGAAAGCCAAGATCGCTTGATTTTAAGATCTTTGTTCCAATTACTAGTTTCGACAGAATCATGCTGTCATCTTCAGGTTTGGCATTACACTTTGCCTATCTGGCCAATACATATGTCGTCAACATGTTGAGAACAAAGTGTAAATGCATTAAAAAACACCACATGGTTTATAAAACAGAATGCTGCCAGATGGGTTGTCAAATGAATAAAAGGTAAAAGTGCAAAATCCATAGCACCAATAGAGTTAAAACTGCACGCAATGTCGACGACCTCAAGGACATCAAACTCATGTGTGGTCGTCGACATGGCGTGTAGTTTTAACGCTATAACCTTATTTAACTCTAATACCTTTTATTCATTTGACAACACATCTGGGAGCATTCTGTTTTATAAATTACAAACCATGTGGAGTTTTTTAATGTATTTGCATTTTACTCTCAAAGTGTTGACGACACATGTATATGAACATATACGCAAAGTGTAATGACAATCTGAAGATGGCTGCAAGATTCTGTCGAAACTAGTAATTGTAACAAAGGGCTTAAAATCAAGCGATCTTGGCTTTCTCAAAAAATATATTTCATCGTCCAGTATGCGACGGGACATAAATCCCTAATCTTCCTTTACTTCTTCTACACGGATTGTCATCCAACAAACAGCTGAAGGAGGTGCCTTTCGAAAGGCAGTGTATTTGTGAGGTGTTCTGTCTTTAGTAATGAGTGGACGGCGTCAGTACAAACAAATACTCCTCTCCATGTATTTGATGCAATGTCCATTTTCATCGAAAAATGTAAGTTTGTTTCACTGTACAAACAAAATATTTCAAGTGGAGTTTTATGCGCCCATCGACAGAGCAGTCACAAACCATTTTAGTGTGATACATGTTTCAACAAAATGCCTTAACAAGGGCAGCAAATGACGGATAAAAGCCATTACTCTAGCAGCGTACTCGGAAAGGCTATAGTTCAAATCCCCGTCCGGCCATCCCAGCTTAGGTCATCTCTGGTTTCCTCACATCGTTTAAGGCAAATTCCGGGATGGTTCCTTTGAAAACGACACGGTAGATATCCTTCATAATTCGTCTCCAATGGCAGCCTGTGCTGTGTTTCTGATGGCATCATCGTCGAGGAGACGTTCTATTTGTTTATTTACACACCGACAGAAAACAATAGCAACACCGAAAAACAAATAATGTAGAGTAACGAAAGTTCGGGAATTTGTTTAGGTAATATACACTATGTGATCAAAAGTATGCGGACACCTGGCTGAAAATGATTTACAAGCTCGTGGCGCCCTTCATCGGTAATGCTGTAATTCAATATTGTGTTTGCCCACACTTAGCCTTCATAACAGCTTCCACTCGAGCACGCATACGTTCTATCAGGTGCTGGAAGGTTTCTTGGGGAGTGGCAGCCCATTCTTCAAGGAGTGCTGCGCTGAGGAGAGGCATCGATGTCGGTCGGTGAGGCTTGGCACGAAGTCGGCGTTCCAAAACATCCCAAAAGTGTTCTATAGGATTCAGGTCAGGACTCTGTGTAGGTCAGTCCATTACAGGGGTGTTATTGTCGTGTAACCACTCCGCCACAGGTCGTGCATTATGAACAGGTGCTAGATCGTATTGAAAGATGCATTCGCCATCCCAGAGTGCTATTCAACAGTGGGAAGCAAGAAGGTGCTTAAAACATCAACGTAGGCCTGTGCTGTGATAGTGTCACGCGAAACAACAAGTGGTGCAAGCCCCCTCCATGAAAAACACGACCACGCCATAACACCACCGCCTCCGAATTTTACTGTTGGCACTACACTCGCTGGCAGATGACGTTCACTGGGCATTCGCCATATCCACACCCTGGCATAGGATCGCCACATTGTGTACCGTGATTTGTCACTCCACACAATGTTTTTTCACTGTTCAGTCGTTCAATGTTTGCGTTCCTTACACCAAGCGAGGCGTCGTTTGGCTTTTACCGGCGTGATGTGTGGCTTATGAGCAGCCGCTCGACCTTGAAATCTAAGTTTCCTCACCTCCCGCCTTACTGTCATAGTACTTGCAGTGGATCCTGATGCAGTTTGGAATTTTTGTATGATGGTCTAGATAGACGTCTGCCTATTAAATATTACGACCCTCTTCAACTGTCGGCGGTCTCTGTCAGTCAACAGATGAGGCGGGCCTGTACGCTTTCGTGCTGTACATTTCCCTTCACGTTTGTATTTCACTATCACATCGGAAACAGTGAACCTAGGAATGTTTAGGAGAGTGGAAACCTCGCGTACAGACGTATGACACAAGTGACACCTAATCACCTGTCCACGTTCCAAGTCCGCTAGTTGCCCGGAGCGCCCCAATGTCTAATGACTACTGAGATCGCTGATACGGAGTACCTGGCAGTAGGTGGCAGCACAATGCACCTAATACGAAAAGCGTATGTTTTTGGGGGTGTTCGGATATTTTTGATCACATAGTGTATTTAAGTGATTAAAATTGCATGATCACAAGTTAATGTAAGCACGATATAAACCATTCCAAACGTGAAATGCTGGTATATTGACAAACGGTATATCTGCCAGATCGTTGAATGCAAGCATGCAAACGTGCGTGTAATGTGTTGTACAGCTGCCGGATGACAGATGGAGTTCCATGCTTGTTGCACTTAGTCGGCCAGTACAGGGACAGTTACTGCTGTCTGTGGATAAATCTGGAGTTGCCGTCCGACGATGTCCTCTATGTGACGACTGGAGATAGATCTGGTGCTCTATCAGGCCGAGACAGCATATCGACACTCTGTAGAGCATGTTGGGTTACAACAGAGGTATGTGCCCGAGCGTTATCGTGCTGGAAAACACCCCCTGGAATGATGTTCATAAATGGCAGAACAACAGGTCGAATTACCAGATTGACGTACAAATTTGCAGTCGGGGTGTCTCGGATAACCACGAGAGTGCTCCTGCTGTCATACGAAACGTACCCCAGACCATAACTCCAGGTGTAGATCCAGTTGGTTTAGCACGCATACAGGTTGGATGCAGGCCCTCAACTTGCAGCCAACTCACGACCATTACTGACACCGAGGCAGAACCAGCTTTCATCAGAAAAAACCACAGACATCTACCCGACCCTCCAATGAGCTCTGCTTTGACAACACTGAAGTGGCTAATGGGGAAGGTTTGAGGTCAGTGGAATGCGCTCTTCAGGGCGTGTGCCTCGGAGCTTCTTGTGTCACTTTCGTGCCACCAGCTGCTGCAGATACAGTATGATGCGCCAGTGCCATAAGCCGAGCGCGATAGTCCTCCCTCTCGGCAGTGCCAGGTGGCCGTGAGGAGCCTGGTCTTCTTGCGACCGCACATTCCCGTGGCCACCACTGCCAGCAATCACGTACAGTGGCTGCATTCCTGCTAAGTCTTTGTGCAATATCGCAGAGGGAACATTCAACTTCTTGTAGCCCTGTAACATAACCTCGTTCAGATTCAGTGGGGTGTTGTTATTGGAGTCTTTGTCTCCTTAAAGGCATTCGTGACTAACATCAACCCACCACTTCCGCTCTAAAAGGTAACTAACGCTGCGAGTACTTAAAGCAAACCTGATTTGCATCCCCATAGTGGCGCCACTAACGCCACTCTTATGGCACTCGCGCACGAAATTTGAATAGTCATCATCTTTCAGGTGTAGAAACACGTCTACCAACTTTCGTTTATGTCGCACAACTCCTTCTTGGTGGGTTTTTTTCCTGTCAGTGTAGTTGGTATACATTTACGCCTGTGACGCAGGAACTAAAGTAGACTCTAACTGCCTTTGTGTGTAGTACCTACACTTGTGTTCAAAAGTAGAGTAACTTTCACATTATGTGTCACTCCTAAATAACATAGCTCGGTGAAACTTAGGCCACACATAGAAGGAACTGCTATAGAACAGCACAGAAGGTAACTGAACAAAGTACACAACGAGTCGAACATAAATGTCACTTTTATTCGAAGAAAATATATACAGTTAAGTCATCGGAATTCATGGTGCGCCTTTGAACATTAAAAAGGAAGGACATGGTTCTTAATAGGGCATGTGTACAGTGACCGGTGAGTGTAACGTGTACAAAGATTTTGAGGTCAGTACCCCCATGCAACAATACACCCTCCAACATCTAGAGCATCAAAATGATCATCTTCCACAATGCCACAATTTGTGGCAGACCGAGACACAAACCAGGATTTCCTACTTATCGCGAGCGGTCGTTGTAACCACTTCGGCTATCCAAGCACGCCTCCAGGAGAGGACAACACTTCCATATCTCACTGTGTGTCTACATTCTGCTACGCACAGCTGCTGGGACTTTCGTTCACTGACTCGACCTTGTCTAGGCATTAAATAGTATTTTCAGTGTCTGTGTCACACGGTGTACTATGCAATGTCCTTTAGACATACACACATCAGAAAACGTTTTGCATCACCTCGGTTCCAAGAGTTCCGGAACTTGTACAGAAAATTGGAACAGAGAGCAACATAAACATCATTTCCGCCCTTTTTATTGCTCATGAAAACCACACACTTCATGTTGTACCACCATACAGCGAGACCTTCAGAGGTGGTGGTCGAGATTGCCGTACACACCGGTACCTCTAATACCCAGTAGCACGTCATCTTCCATTGATGTACGCATGTATTCGTCATGGCATACTATCTACAAGTTCATCAAGACACTGTTGGCCGAGATTGTCACACCTCCTCAACGTCGGTTCGGCGTAGATCCCTCAGAGTGGTTGGTTTGTCGCGACGTCCATAAACAGCCCTTTTCAATCCATCCTAGGCATTTTCGATAGGGTTCATGTCTCGAGAACATGCTGGCCACTCTAGTCAAGCGATGTCGTTATCCTGAAGGAAGTCATTCACAAGATGTGCACGATGGGGGCGCGAACTGTCGTGCATGAAGACGAATGCCTCGCCAATACGCTGCCGATATGGTAGCACTATCGGTCGGAAGATGGCATTCACGTATCGTACAACCGTTACGGCGCCTTCCATGACCACCAGCGGCGTACTTTGGCCCCACATAATGCCACCCCAAAACAGTAGGGAATTTACACCTTGCTACACTCGCTGGGCAGTGTGTCTAAGGCGTTCAGCCTGACCGGTTGCCTCCAAACACGTTGAAAGGAGGCTACACTGAGCCACAGCGCCAGAGATTGCGCCAAAGAGTATTATTCCGCCGCCTCCACTGGCAGTGCTTGTCGAGAACTCGTAGTAGGCAGTGCTTGCTGAGATGTCGTAGTGAAGGGTTCTTGTCGAGAAGTCGGAGTGGAGAGTGCTTGTTCCATGTTTTATGCAGTTGTTTGATGGGCTAGACAGCAGATGTTGTTCCAATGGAGATATTGTAATGATTAGAGTGCTTTTCATCAATATATATGAAGGTAACAAAACTCGCTTTTTTTTCTCATTATTTCAATGTCTTGAATAATGCGTCATTACAGGTTCAGTCAACAAAGCATCTGGCTTGTGTTCTTGTATTAGAGTGTAATTCTGGTTTTCTTGCGCAATTATAGTATTTCTATTTTTTTAATTACTTCAGTATAAATGGTATTTAAAATTTCTTGTTTTATTGAAAAACAACCGTGCCAGATGTGTACGTTGAGTCACACTCCCACACACAGAACAGTTACACTTGTGCTTTGGTTTCGTAGGTTTTATAGTTGCTGGGGACTTAATTAATTAATTGTGTTAACGAAAATTTTCTTTCATTCTTTGTTGTTATTCTATGCAGTCAGATTGCGTACAAATACTAGTCAGGGCCAACCGTTTACGAGACCTCGTAATCGGACATACAGCGACTAAAAACATTAAAACTATTTGCATTCTTTTTAAATAATTAAGCCCCCATGCACGTGGCGACCGCTGCTTCGGATCGTCCCTTGGAATTCTTCAGATTGTAAAAATAGTAGACAGTAGTATTGTTGTAGTAATTTGTAGTTTAGTAATTGTAGTCTGTATTGCATGTGTAGATTTGGTAATTGTCATTCTTCTAATGGTATTTTTTTTTTCAGAATTTAATTTTGTTGTCTTGTATACGCCTTTGACAATTTAGTGCAATTATTTCAATTGTTCGTTAATCGTGTTTGAGGGAAACATTTCGTGTGAATGGTATTGTTGGAAATAAAGAGTCATTGTGTGTAATTTTCGCACAGTGACGAGTTTTGCATGTTTTGTAAATGATTACGCGATCGATGAAAAAGGCAAAAATGATGGATAGTGAGAGTGACGAAATTGTTAACATGGCGAACTCGCCAACACAGGAGAACAGTGTGATGAATAATGAAGTTGAAAACAATTTAATAAGTCGGGAAAATAGTCCGGAACCATTTCAAAATTTTTCTCAATCAGAAAGTTCACAGAATACGAGATTAACGATAGAAGATTCTGAAATAGTATCGAACACAGATAGCTTTACAGCTATGACGAAAGAAGTTGGTTTTGCGGGAAATGTTAGGGGTGAAAAGAATTTCGAACCAATTAACATGGAGTAGTTGATGGGTGCTATATTAAATTTGGGATCACATATGGGAACAATGGGATCACGGTTAGACTCACTGGGATCACAAATAGGAACAATTAAAACAGAGATAGGAACAATTAAAACAGAGATGGTGACTTTGGGATCTGAATTAAAAACTGATATGGGAACAATGGAAACACGGTTAGACTCACGAATAGGGACATGTTTCATAAACATGAAAGATGAATCAAAGAAAGAAATTAGAGAAGAAGTACAACCGATTTTGAATGCTCACAATAATAGTTTAATTTCAACAGAAATCAGACAAGAGGAACAGGACAGAGAACAGGAAGAAAAAGATCGCGTGATAGTACAAAAATTTTCAGAATTAAATTTACAACGTGCACACGATAAGGAAGAAATAATTGAAATAATCGAGGAATCCGTACCAAATGACAGAATAAATAACTTAACGCAACAGTGTGAACAGTTAACTACTAAATGTGACAATACCGTAACCCGAGTCGCGACACTTACGGAAGACGTAAATAAACAGAAAGAACAATTAGGTGACTCATCGGAATGAGTTGAGGAGATTTCAGATAAACTGACAAGTCTTAGTTTAAATGGGGACAGAGATTCGGATGATACAGCTCCATTACCATTTGCAGAAACCGAAGAGTACCAGAACATAAATAAGCATGTTGAAAATCAGGGAAAATTTAATGAACGCGTGAAAAGGGAATTTGAGGCATTAAAAAAGCAAGTCAAACAAATTGAAGGCGAAATCGTAGGAAAAGAAAGCAAAAGAAATTTAGAATCACAGATAGCAGAGGGGTTTGAAGCAAGTAATTTGTTTCATTTACGGGATGCAACAAGAGAGCGCCAGGCGCGCGAACTTGACAATAATCGACATTGGGACAGGAACAGTCGCGGTAGGTCTTTGTCGCCACGAGGTGAAAACTTCGATTATAAACACTTTTTGACTGTTCGGAAATTTAAGATCTTTCGCAATTCTAAGAATGACATACATCCATGGTCATGGTTAGGTCAATTTACGTACGCACTTTCACCAGATTGGCCACTAAGTCACAAACTGGAAATTATGTGCGGCTATTAAAGTCCTCAGGGGATTCACTACTCTAAGTGAATATGTGCCGTAGCGTGCATAGGGCCCCGAGCTGTAGTAGTGCTATTTCCCTTTTAGTTTTCTGCACCGCTGCCTACTCTTTTACTATTCTTTGCATCTGTCAAAATAACTCTTCGACTATCAATCTATCTAGAGAGTAAGTAAACAATAACCGGATATGACTATTTTACCCAAAAGTGATTTCGGAAATTACCATTTGGACTTACTGTATCTTCTGCAGCATTCATTCGTAGTTTATACGAAATTTTACCTGTTTATCTTCGTGACAATATTACTTCATATGTTGACGATATTCTTATTGCTAAACGTTCTTGGAGTGAGCATAACAAAATTTTGGTTTCATTATTACGTATCTTTGCACGAGTTGACATTACAGTGAACTTAGAAAAATCTGAATTTGGTCGTTCTCAGGTGAAATTTCTCGGTCACATTATTTCTACAGAAGGTATTCTTCCTGATCCAGAGAAACTAGACGCTATTCGTAATTATGCTGTTCCTACCACAAAACGTGATGTTCGTAGTTTCCTTGGTGTCTGTAATTTTCTTAGACGCTTTGTTAAACTGGACGATTTGGCCACACCTCGTTTTTGCGAACTATGTGGAAAGTTCTTTTTAAACGAGAATCGGTCAACAACTCTGTTTGGTTAGTTTGTATTCCTGATGAGTGGGTTAATAAATTGATTTGGTACACACATTTCAGTTATGCACACTTTGGTCCCAGAAAATGCTTTCATAAATTACGAGAAAATTGCTACTTCAGTAATATGGAAAAACGTATTCGATCTGTTCTTGCCAAATGCAAATTATGTCAAAAGGCTAAGCCGCCAACTATTTCTCACAGAGCACCGTTGTTTCCTATCATTCCAGCGAAATTAAAGGACATGGCTGCAGTCGATTTGTTCGGTCCAGTGGTTCGTTCTACTAATGGTTTTGCATACATTTTAGTAGCAGTGGAATTGACATCAAAATATGTGTGTCTTACACCTTTACGCAAAGCAACAGCTCGATCAGTATCTAACGCTTTCATCAAACATTTTTTTAAAGAAGTGGGTCATGTTGATAAGGTTATATCAGATAATGGATCACAGTTTCGCTCTAAAATTTGGCTTCGTACTCTACGGCGTCGTAAAATTAAACCAATTTTCATTTCACTTTTTCACCCTCAATCTAACGCTTCAGAGAGATGGATGAAGGAAATCAATAAATTGTGTCGTCTTTATTGTCATCAGAATCACAGAACGTGGGATCAGTATCTTCATATTTTTCAAAACATTCTGAATGAACTTCCTAATGACTCAACTTCTTTACCGCCTATACTGATATTAAAAAACAAAGCACCGACAAATCGCATTTCTGAAATCGTTCCTTTTCCGCCTACATGGAAACTGCGGCATTCTGAAGTTGTCAACCCGGCTCTACAAAATATTGCATTTGCGGCTGCTAGAAGAGAGAAATCAGCAAAACGTCCTGGTCGTTTAAAAACTTTTTCAGTTGGCCAAAAGGTATTAATTAAGTCTCATCGTTTGTCTCACAAAGGAAAAGGCTTGTGTCGCAAATTTGTTCTTCTTTATAACGGTCCATATAGAATTCGCAAAATTATTCATGATAACACTGTTGAAGTAGAAACTCTTAAATCTCGACGCTCTAAGGGAATACATCATATATCTAACGTTAAAATTTTTGTGGAATGACATACTTTTGAGAAACTAACAGTTACATGTAAACACACGGAGAGTGCAAGGATACCGCGCCGTGTTACGGCGGCGGCACATACTCAAAGCAACAGTCAAGTCTGCGCGCCGCATAAGGCAGTCGTTGACCGCAAACAATTACTTCCTACGTCACGCGCCTACAGCTGATCGAGCGCTCAGTGCGAATGCACTGACAGCCGTAAACAAATACACAGTCTAATTTCTCCGATTAAATTCAGTATAAAGCTATAGTGACTTGATGAATTATGTTATTAACGTTCAGTATTTTTCAGGATACGGTTCTATAAAATATTTAAGAACTTCAGGTAAATTCTGTGCGTGTCCGACGTTAAGACGACTTGCTATCGAGAAAATTTCAGGAAGAATGTCATTTCGAAGAAGAAAGTAATAAACTAAAAAGGTAACTATTAATTGAGTTCATTTTTCAGGTAACATATTTCCACTTAGGTACGTACTTTAGACGTAATTTGCTGCTCGCGATTACGTGATTCATACTTAGTGCTAAATTTCATGTTCTATGAAATTACTTGTGAAGCGACGTGCTTGCGTACGATTAACTGATTTTGAGAATGATTATTAATGAACAGGGTTGTAACTTGTGTATATTATGCATCGCTTGGCTGCACTGCTTTTTCACTGATCTCATATTTTATTTATTATGTGCCAGCTGTGCTTATTTATTTAAATTATAATTGTCACCTGATTAATTGTGCTGATATGGTTATGTATGTAAGTTACAATTTGTGATTTATCTGCTTGCGCCTTTATGTTTACTTATTAAGATTACATATGAACATTTATTTACCTATGCTGATATGATGCTAATGACCTGTTTATTACGTAAGATATATGTTTGCTGCTGTGCGTATGGATTGCACATTTACACATTTCTGTTTGTTGTCATAACTACTATTTAATTTGGTATATAGAAATGCTGATATACTGTGTACAAACATAGAGTTTAGGTCACACTATGGTATTAATTATAGATTATTCGCTTGGCAGAGCCTCGTTGTATGGATTGTGCTGCATCCACTTGTTGACATTCTGTTCTCTACTGGTATATTTACTCGCTATTGCATGTTTTGCTTACGCTCAGTGCCTTATATTTTTAAGATAAGAAAATGAACTGCTATAATTCGACAAACGACATTAGTACAAGAAACTTCATAGAAGTCACATGAGCTGAGGTTTTATGGAAGCTGCATAAATTTATGCTAATAGGAAGGAAGCTAACGACATGACATACCAACACTAGGTTTAGACTATTGACAGTCATTACACTGCATTTGTCGTGAGCAATTGAAATAGTAAGTGACACTTGACACAAAAAATACTCCACATGTTTGCTTCTGCCATGATTCTTGAAGTGGTGTACACACTGTGAAATATTATGATCATCCACACTCCGTAATCGTACTTAATTACTGAGAGTTATTCGAACTAAAGTCTGTTAGAGGTCATGTATGCATTTCTTTTATTTAATGATGGACAAGGTAACCAAAATGTATCTTATAATTTATAATGAGTAGAAGATTTGGGTCAGATGGATTACACAGAGGTTGTGTGTTGACAGTGTGTCTTCGGATTGTATGGGATGATGAGGTTTACATTAGGATTTTATCTGTACTTGTTCGAGGAGACTGACTAGAGGAAAGAGTTGTTATGGAAGTGAAATGATATTGGTAATAAGGTTTATATGTATCGACGTATTGAAGAGGTATTATTGAGATTATGTGAAGTTGATGATTATTGGAGTTTTGGTGGACAAGAGGTAAGGTAAATGATATTGATGAAGGTTTATATGTATCGACGTAAGAGATATTATTGAAGTATTGAGATTATGTGATGCTGATGATTATTGGAGTTTTGGTGGATAAGAGGTAAAGTAAGTGAGGGGCATATTTTTTTTTTTTGTTGGTCTATATGGAACAAGGAGGATGAAGATGGCAGAATAGAACACTAAAGTGGAAGGAAGATTGTCTACACACACTTTGTTAAATCACTAAGCAGTACATACTTTTTTTTTGGAAAGAGGAAGTATTTGCATATCTTGGCACACTGACAGTTGTTCAGCAACTGTGCATTTGATTTGGCTTGGCAAACATTGGTCTTGACATGATGACTATGACGTTGACTAACTATTATTGACTGTTATACATTGCTGCCACTACTACTTGATAGAGATGGGCAAAACTGTTCTTTTCAGAGATTGGATCAGAACTGTTCACTCCCTGAAATGAATTAGCTCTTTTTCATGACTCACCACTCATTTACAATAGAAAATAAATGGAAGGCACATTGTCCTTTAAACTTGGTTTATTCCAGTACTACACCTGTATTTTGATCTTATTTGATCCTATTTTTAAGTAACACAGATAATGAGTAAGAATTTTGTATTGTTTATTGAAATTTCCATGATATGACAAAGTTTTTGATTATTGATTTATTTTGCACTATCGTGGTTTTTTGGGTGATCGGAAAATGTTGTAACTTGAGATGTACATTAACAATATATTTGGCTATAATGTATTAAAATTTCATTAACCTCATACAAATTCATTGCAAGCCATATATTTTTAAAGTGAACGTTTCCTTCCGAAGACGCCTAAAATCGCAAAATCCGTACCAGAATAAGAAAAAAAAAAATTTGACTGTAAAACGAAAGTGCTGCATATAGCCTTACGCAGAATAAAACAAGGAAAATATTGGTGTATCACATTTTGCGATACGTTTATCGGTTCGCTCGTAATTAAAGCGTAAATTCGAGTGTCCATAATAAAAATCCTATAGTAAGAGGAGTCATCAGGAACCTAATCTAATCAGTTTAAACAAATAAAAATAAAATAAAAACAATTGATGTATACATAACATAATAATGTAATATACATAGCGGTATTACTACGAAGAACAATATCCAGTAGGGACGAACTCCGATGCAGAGGCGCTGAGTCGAGCGGGTCGAGCCGCGAGCTGTATTACTGCGTGAGCTGAGACCGCAGAGACCAGAGTGACACCTGAGTCGCTTTGCTCAACGCTCTGGCTAGAGTCGAGACGGTGGGGTGAGCGTTGAGCGGGTGAGTTCCGAGGGTGGGGGGAGCGGTGAACTCACCCGCTCCGAAACAAATCGTCTGCTCCCTTGCGAGCAGGTTGTTGCAAGTAGTTCCTATGTTATCCGCTAGGTGGCTCTCTGTCCTGTTGCTCGCATCAACTGCCCAGAGGGCAGGACGTGCGACTGAAACGATCGCCGACAGAGTGCGATGCGAAGTTAAGCTGCGCCAGACACTGCGCGCGGCAGACGACGCACATGGGCGGCACGGCATATGTGAAACACAAAATCCAATGGGGCACTGCACAATGCAGGCAGCCAAGGTAGAAGCAGGGCAGAGGCCGGCGCTGGCTGTGTTGTGTGGCGTGCACTGTGCTCTGACCAGCAGAGGCGCTGCTGATATGCTTCGTCTCCCTCTCTCTCTCTCTCTCTCTCTCTCTCTCTCTCTCTCTCTCTGCCGTGGGAAACGTTTGGAGCTACCGTTCTTTTTTTCTGAATCACTGATTGTTCACTCCTTTGAAAGATTCAACTCTATGAATTAGTTCAAGAGCGCATCCCCCATCTCTACTACTTGATACACATGATGAACATCAAATTTTGACAGAATTGCATTTACACAGTTAACACTATTCAATTACACAGTAGTACTTAATGTGGATGAAAGATGAGTGAGTGTGTTTTGTGTGTTTTCCTTTCCTATCCCAAATAATTGGTACCAACCTATCTCCTAAATATTATTTTATTTGTTTGTTGTGGCTTGCACTGACACCCATAAATATTACAGGTTTACTGATATTTGTGCATTTGTAATAGTTAATATGACAATTATCTGATATCATTTGTGTGTTTATTATAATTTGTATGTTTAGAGTAAGAGCATTGATAATAATTTTGTAAAAGCAATTGTGTGTGCATTCAAACTGTTGTTCACACCTGCACCTGTTCAACATTGATGTGTGACACTTAGAAATGTTTAATTTCTGCTGATGAACTGTCTGATTAGTGATAGTGAATATTATGGACTGTTACCTGCACTTGTTCAACATTGGTGGGTGCCACTTAGAAATGTTTAATTTCTGCTAATGAACTCTGATGAACTGTCTAATTAGTGATAGTGAATATTATGGACTGTTACCTGCACTTGTTCAACATGATGAGTGCCACTAGGAGATGTTTAATTTCTGCTGATGAACTCTGATGAACTGTCTGATTAGTGATGGTGAATATTATGGACTGTTACTTGCACTTGTTCAACATAATGAGTGCCACTAGGAGATGTTTAATTTCTGCTGATGAACTCTGATGAACTGTCTGATTAGTGATGGTGAATATTATGGACTGTTACTTGCACTTTTTTTACATGATTGGTGCCACTAGGACATGTTTAATTTCTGCTTATAAACTCTGATGAACAGTGTGATTAGTGATAGTGAATATTATGGACTGCTGTCTGCACCTGCTCAACATTGCTGGGTGCCACTGATGAAACTGTTTCTACTGACATAATGTCACTTGTTGCTGTCAGCACCTGTTCAACAATGCTGGGTGCCACTATTTGAACTGCCTCTACTGAAATGGTGTTACTTCTTGCTGTCTGCACCTGTTCAACATTGCTGGGTGCCACTGATGAAGCTGTTTCTACTGACATAATGTCACTTGTTGCTGTCTGCACCTGTTCAACAATGCTGGGTGCCACTATTGGAACTGCTTCTACTGAAATGGTGTTACTTCTTGCTGTCTGCACCTGTTCAACATTGCTGGGTGCCACTAATGGAACTGCTTCTACTGAAATGAAGTCACTTGTTGGTGTCTGCACCTGTTCAACATTGCTGGGTGCCACTAATGGAACTGCTTATACGGAAATGTCACTTGTTGGTGTCTGCACCTGTTCAACATTGCTGGGTGCTACTGATGGAACTGCTTCTACTGAAATGTCACTTGTTGGTCTCTGCACTTGTTCAACAATGCTGGGTGCCACCACTGATGGACTGCTTCTACTGAAATAATGTCACTTGTTGGTGTCTGCACCTGCTCAACATTGCTGGGTGCCACTAATGGAACTGTTTCTGCTGAATGATGTCACTTGTTGGTGTCTGCACCTGTTCAACATTGCTGGGTGCCACTAGTGGAACTGCTTATACTGAAATGATGTCACTTCTTGGTGTCTGCACCTGTTCAACATTGCTGGGTGCCACTAATGGAACTGCTTATACGGAAATGTCACTTGTTGGTGTCTGCACCTGTTCAACATTGCTGGGTGCTACTGATGGAACTGCTTCTACTGAAATGTCACTTGTTGGTCTCTGCACTTGTTCAACAATGCTGGGTGCCACCACTGATGGACTGCTTCTACTGAAATAATGTCACTTGTTGGTGTCTGCACCTGCTCAACATTACTGGGTGCCACTGATGGACTGCTTCTACTAAAATGATGTCACTTGTTGGTATTTGCACCTGTTGACCATTGCTGGGTGCTATTGCTGGAACTATCAACTACTTGTTTTTTTTAGAATCATTCAAAGCATTTTATGTGAACATTTGTATAAACTGATTTTTTGTGTATTGTGTAAACTATTATGTAAAGTCACATGTATGAAAGAAGTTGTATTGCTTACTGTATTTCATATATTAGATTATTGAAAGGTCAGTGCAAAGCCAAAATTTTATCTAATTATGTGATATTTACGTATTAATATTATCTTTTATTTTTGTCTGTATTTTTGTGGATGAATTTGGTGGTATTTTCACCACCAATGCTGGCAAAAATACCATCAAATTCTGGCCCATGGAGGAGGGACATATGAAAGGTGGCTACACTGAGCCACAGCGCCAGAGATTGCGCCAAAGAGTATTATTCCGCCGCCTCCACTGGCAGTGCTTGTCGAGAACTCGTAGTAGGCAGTGCTTGCTGAGATGTCGTAGTGAAGGGTTCTTGTCGAGAAGTCGGAGTGGAGAGTGCTTGTTCCATGTTTTATGCAGTAGTTTGATGGGCTAGACAGCAGATGTTGTTCCAATGGAGATATTGTAATGATTAGAGTGCTTTTCATCAATATATATGAAGGTAACAAAACTCGCTTTTTTTTCTCATTATTTCAATGTCTTGAATAATGCGTCATTACAGGTTCAGTCAACAAAGCATCTGGCTTGTGTTCTTGTATTAGAGTGTAATTCTGGTTTTCTTGCGCAATTATAGTATTTCTATTTTTTTAATTACTTCAGTATAAATGGTATTTAAAATTTCTTGTTTTATTGAAAAACAACCGTGCCAGATGTGTACGTTGAGTCACACTCCCACACACAGAACAGTTACACTTGTGCTTTGGTTTCGTAGGTTTTATAGTTGCTGGGGACTTAATTAATTAATTGTGTTAACGAAAATTTTCTTTCATTCTTTGTTGTTATTCTATGCAGTCAGATTGCGTACAAATACTAGTCAGGGCCAACCGTTTACGAGACCTCGTAATCGGACTAAAAACATTAAAACTATTTGCATTCTTTTTAAATAATTAAGCCCCCATGCAACGTCTCCGACGATTGTGTGGTTGAAGGCATATGCGACACTCATCGGTGAAGAGAACGTGATGCCAATCCTGAGCGGTCCATTCGGCATGTTGTTGGGCCCATATGTACCGTGCTGCATGGGGCCGTGGTTGTAAAGATGGACCTCGCCGTGGACGTCGGGAGTTAAGTTGCGCATCATGCAGCCTATTGTGCACAGTTTGAGTCGTAACACGACGTCCTGGGGTTTCACGAGTACCATTATTCAGCGTGGTGGTGTTGCTGTCAGGGTTCCTCCGAGCCATAGTCCGTAGGTAGCGTTGATCCACTGCAGTAGTAGCCCTTGGGCGGCCCATGTGAGGCATGTCATCGACAGTTCCTGTCTCTCTGTATCTCCTCCATGTCGGAATAACATCGCTTTGGTTCCCTCCGAGACGCCTGGACACTTCCCTTCTTGAGAGCCCTTCCTGGCACAAAGTAACAATGCGGACGCGATCGAACCGCGGTATTGACCGTCCAGGCATGGTTGAACTACAGGCAACACGAGCCGTGTACCTCCTTTCTGTTGGAATGACTGGAACTGATCGGCTGTCGGAACCCCTCCGTCTAATAGGCGCTGCTCATGCATGGTTGTTTACGTCTTTGGGCAGGTTTAGTGACATCTCTGAACAGTCAAGGGGACTGTGTCTGTGATACAATATACACAGTCAACGTCAATCTTCAGGAGTTCTGGGAACCGAGGTGATGCAAAACTTTTTTTGATGTGTGTATATATATTAGCACTTTGCTGTGGTGGGGATACAAGCTATTGTATCTGTTAATATATATATACCTTTTAAACAAACATGTCAAATATAATAATCGTTTCGTCACAATTTGGTAGCCTACCAACAGGCTGGAGAGTACTTGGCATACATTTTTTTGTCGTTAATATTAGGAAACGCCTATCTGATGTAATGTATCGACTAGAGTTGGGCCTGCCGGAGTGGCCGAGCGGTTAAAGGCGCTACAGTCTGGAACCGCACGACCGCTACGGTCGCAGGTTCGAATCCTGCCTCGGGCATGGATGTGTGTGATGTCCTTAGGTTAGTTAGGTTTAAGTAGTTCTAAGTTCTAGGGGACTTATGACCACAGCAGTTGAGTCCCATAGTGCTCAGAGCCATTTGAACCATTTTTGACTAGAGTTGGGTACTTCTCTATGACTCGAAGGTTGGTCGATTTGTGTTTCGTCCTAAATCACACTGTCATAGGTGAGGCGTTGTCAGTGCTCTTACAACGCTAATGACACACGAGAAACATTCAAGGCGGCTAATTCGAGGTAAATCTTGATGTCCAGCACTTTAAACCTGATGGATGCCTATTGTTTACGAGAGCATCTTAGGAATGCTGAGGGAGAATCGATAAAATTATAAGCAGTGACAGAGAGACGTGATCATTGGTCAGTGCACTTGGAAAACGTACAAGCAGGAGGGTATTTGTTGTTAAATAATGTATTGCAGGAATTGTTTAACCCACGACATCAGTGCATTTTTGTTAAAATAATGAGCTATGGTAATTGTTTTACAAGGTAGTTACATTATAGCTTATAATGGAAACAGACGATCGAGACATTAATCTTAAGGAAATTCAGTTGTATGCAAGGTAAAATACATATACTTACACTGGAAGACTGTATCAGCTCGTAGAAGTGCCCAACGGCATATACAGGGTGCAATAAAAATGTACAGCGCAAATTGCGGGACACGCAGACGAAGAAATTATGTTAGTTGAACATTGGTCTGGAAACGCTTTGTTCCCATGTTACAGCTCATTTTCTCCAACTTATTAATCATGGGAAACACTCAATAGCAGAACTTTAAAATCATGGGGAACATGCTCTCTTGGTGATATCTGCTTACGTTATGCATTGCCAGCGTTTTGTTTTAGGTGTCCCTGTTGGCTGGTTGATTGATTCGGTTGAGGGAACCAAACGGCGAGGTCATCGGTCCCATCGGATAAGTGAAGCTAGTCGGCCGTACCCTTTGATGGGAACCATCCCAGCATTTACCTGAAGCGAATTAGGGAGATTCACGAAAAACCTAAAACAGGATGGCCGAATGCGAGTCCAGCGTGCTAACCACTGCGCCACCTAGCCCGGTAGTCCCTGTTGCCATGCGACGTACAACATTGTTTGTTTACAGGTAACACCAACTGTTCCAGCAATCAGTACGATCGTTGCAAGCACACGGGTTACTACTTGCAGTTAATCACAGACTTCGGTAGCGCAACGGCAGTGTACACAAATGCAGAGATTGTAGATGAGCGCTCATTTGCTGTAGCAATGACGCTCGCGCTCAGCGTTTGTACCGGCAGAGGTTTCCTGGGCCCTGACGGGAACACTTTTGAATCCGAAGATTATCCACATAGAGAATTTAAGTCTGCTACTCGCAACTGGGGGAGGCCTAGAAGGGCGAGGACACCCTAATAGAAGGTGGCAATTCTTCATGCAATTAACGGCGCCCCTTGTGTCAGTACAAGACTTGAGGCTGCAACACTGAATGTTGACCATATGACTGTCTGGCGAGTGTTACACGATGACCAGCTGTATGCATACCATTTGTAGAGTGGCAGGTACTATCAGCTGCTGATTTTCCTGCATGGGTACTCTTCTGTGAATAGTTTATTCAGCAAAGTTTCAACCTTAATTTTAGTGAAATGGTGCTGTTCGCAGGTGGGGCAAATTTTCACAATTAGCACGTATGGGCAGACGCGAATCCTCTTCAACAAAGATTTTCTGTTAATTTTTGGGCCGGCATTGTTGACGAGTGTTTGGTAGGTTCTTACTTTCTTCTACCCGGACACGACACAAGAAGTTATCATAATTTCGTAGAGAGTGTTATACGCGATCTGTTACCAGACGTGCCTTTTGCTGTGTGACAAAACATGTACTTCATGCATGGTGGAGCATCTCCTTATTTTAGTGGTAAACTTTCATTGACTTCAAAATAACAGATTCAGTGACAGATGGATAGGTAGAGATCGACAAATTCCCTCGCCTCCACGCTCTCTGGACCTAAACCAGCTAGACTTTTATTTGTGGGGGCATTTGAAAGCTCTTGTGTCTGGAACCCCAGTACAGGATGTTCACAGTCTCCGTGCCTGTATTATGGGAGGCTGCGAAACCATATGTAATACTCCAGGGAGGCATCAGCGCATCCAAGATTCACTATGATTGTGGATTGATGCCCACGGGAGGCATATTGAACAGCTGCTATGAGAAAGAGTTGAATATGGTATGCAGGTGCATTCTGTTCTTGTGTGTTTCCCACGATTAATGAGTTGGAGAAAATGAGTTTTAACATGGAAACAAAGCGTTTCCCAACCGACATTCATATAACATACTTTCTTTGTGTGCATGTGAGGAATGTGTCTTGCAATTTGTGCCCCACATTTTTGTTGCGCTCTGTATGATTTAATGTCGACAACATCACACCGAAACTTAATAAAAAAAGATACTGCGGGCACTGCAATATGGACGACACACACCCGTACACCGAAAACACCTACAAATTAATGCATTTGGACATCAGATCAAAGTTCTTTTCCTAGTACAGTCGAGTTAAACAAAATATTTACTTTAGAGGATACTCTTGCTACTATGCCAGTTGTTAATAAAACATCACCACTGGAAATATACAAACTGTTGTCTCCTCTGACGAGATGAAACCCGTTACCATTAGTCGTCTCGGCTGCTTCCTGTCCGGTGGGGGAGGGGGGGGCGGAAGGGGGGAGTCGTGGGGTACCTCAAATGTGTGGGTGTTTTTGTCAGCTACTCTTTCATTTGTGCTGAGAGGCAGACGTTGCTGTCGTGATGGCAGTGCATTGGATCCTGTTGACTTCTGATATACCTGTTCTAGCTGCTTCCACTCGACAGGGCCGTTTCTACAATTAGGCAAGATTTGGCGGCCACCTAGGGCGACAAAACTTTTGGGGCCGCAAAAGGTGGAAAAAAATTCATTTCAAATCATACAGCGAAAAAATTGATCAAATGAGCAGAAAAATGGACAATAGGAGAAATTCAAACCCTGAATTGTTTTCAAAAGCTTACAGAACAGTTACTTAATAAGTCTTTAATTGGTTTGACGAAAAGAAACACATTGCCTCAACGTACCTCAAAACTAAAACAGCCGCTACTGAGCACGAAACGGAAAAAACGGAAAGAGCCACTGCCTTTAGAAAACCACAAAATCCATCCGTCACTGGGATTCGAACCTGAACCCATCTCGGTCGAATGATCAGAAGCTAATCGCTTAGACCACTAGCGCTAATAAAAGTTGTAGAACCCTCAATAGAAAATGCATACGAGACGTCATTTATTTATTAAATGGATACAGAAAAAGATGAGATTTATTCCTCTTCTAAAAATATTGCGATTAAAACAGAAACGAAATAACACCACGATTATCTAGCTGACCTAGGCTAATGCTTCCCAATCTCTCCCGCCAGTATAACATAATTTCTAAATAAAAAAAAAAAATCAGTCGTACCAGAAAATAGTTCCACATCTTTATTTGTCCATTTTCTTGTAATTAAATAAAATAAGTAATAGATGCCAAATTTGGACATACTAGTATACTCACTTGAGTTCTGGTTTAAAATGTTCAGCACATTCTTCCTACTTCAATCATTTTGCGAAATTTCAAAAACTGAAGTGAAGAAATAAGAAAGTTTTTAAGTAGTTGAGGATATAGCACGAAAACTGAAGACGGTTCCCAGAGAATGAGGACAGCTGGCCACCTTATTTGAATGATTCGAGGTAGTGTAATAGGAGGTTTGCACTGTTGTGCCACTGGATGTTGGTGGTGGTGAATGGGGAATCAGGAAGACCGATGGTATTAAAAAACAGGGGGAATCATTTTTCATTTCTCGTCTTGGGCGGCAAAACACTAGCAACGGTCTGCCACTCGGTACATATTTAATACATTGTATACCTCTGTATTTACTTGCATCTTTGAATTACTGAGTTCATACTTTGGTATGTCTGCTTTTAGTATTGTACAGTTAAGTTATTCATAGCAACAGTTTTAAATGCTGCAGCATGTTAGTTGTCCAGCCTCGTTTTTGAGTCTTTGAAATACTATGGAGAAAACAAATACAGGAGATTCCCGTTAATTCGGGCCCCCCGGTATTTCGAGTTTCCGTGTAATTTGAGCTGCTCTTAACAAAGTTAAAATTTTACAATGAACTAGAGTAAAAACCAGCTTTAATGGGTTGTCCGCATGTACGATTTACGCACTTTCGAATGTGTTACATTTTGACCTTTCTTTCAGTTTTCCATGTACAATACAGTTAAAACTGACCCACGTAGGGTTTTCGTTGATAATGCACAGACATAACCTCGGCCTCAGACTTCTGATGCATTTCTGTTACAGATGAACAGGTACCATTAGGTTTCGAAGAGTGCGCTTGCTCTTGCTTTGTCGACCCTTCACTAATTGGGACCGCCTGATAGTCGGATGTGTAGCGCATACCATCCTTGTTATCTCTATTGTTGTGCCTACTCAGCAACAGTGGTCATTAAACTACAGTAGGCCTAAGTAACAATACAGTATACATTTTACCACATTGGCTGGCCATTGTCGTATTTACTGTAGTTGGTTGTGTAGTAATATCTGAACTGTAGTGAGCCTACCTATGTCACGTTAATTTTAAAGTATTGTATGTATGTACAGCGTACTGCACATGTGTAATTTTGTTTATATTAATGTTTCAATTCATACATTGCAATGAGTGATAGGAGCGACAAAAATTTCTACCGTTGAATGTGAAACTGGAAGCTTTGAAAAGACTAGACAAAGGAGAAATATTAAAGAAAACTTGCTGCTGAGTATGGATTTGGTGAAGTGACAGTTGGAGATTGGCGTAGAAAGAGAGACAAAATTGAGAAGTTTTCGTCAATCAAGTGTTCTTTTCGTCATTTGAACGGAAGTCAATGAAGAAATCTGAGTATGAAAAAACGAGTGAAACTTTGTTCATTTGATTTACTCAACAAAGACAAAAAGGCGTATTCTGCTAGAAACAGTTGTGTCTTTTAGAAATTAGTTAAAGGAAGATGATGACGAGTTTACTGCAAGTTCAGGATGGTTGGATAGGTGAAAGAAGCGATACGACGTAAGGCCGCTTGAAATCTGTGGTGAAAAACTTTCTGCGGATTCTCAAGCTGTTTCATAATTTTGTGACAAATTAAGAAAAATTATACAAGAAGAAAACCTTACGCCTGGTCAACTGTATAACTCTGATGAAACAGGGCTAAATTATAAAATGCTTCCATCTAAAACTCTAGAGTCAAAAGAAGAAACGGCTGTCCTGGGCTACAAAAAACATAAAGAGTGGATAAGAGTTATTGCTGCATTGAATGCAAGTGCAGAATATAAACTGAAGCTGCTGGTAATATGGAAGTCTGCTAAGTCTAGAGCTTTAAAAAATGTTACTGCTTCTGCACTTCCTGTTACGTATGTCCACCAAAAATCTGCTTTGGATGTCCAAAAATACACTCCTGGAAATGGAAAAAAAACACATTGACACCGGTGTGTCAGACCCACCATACTTGCTCCGGACACTGCGAGAGGGCTGTACAAGCAATGATCACACGCACGGCACAGCGGACACACCAGGAACCGCGGTGTTGGCCGTCGAATGGCGCTAGCTGCGCAGCATTTGTGCACCGCCGCCGTCAGTGTCAGCCAGTTTGCCGTGGCATACGGAGCTCCATCGCAGTCTTTAACACTGGTAGCATGCCGCGACAGCATGGACGTGAACCGTACGTGCAGTTGACGGACTTTGAGCGAGGCCGTATAGTGGGCATGCGGGAGGCCGGGTGGACGTACCGCCGAATTGCTCAACACGTGGGGCGTGAGGTCTCCACAGTACATCGATGTTGTCGCCAGTGGTCGGCGGAAGGTGCACGTGCCCGTCGACCTGGGACCGGACCGCAGCGACGCACAGATGCGCGCCAAGACCGTAGGAACCTACGCAGTGCCGTAGGGGACCGCACCGCCACTTCCCAGCAAATTAGGGACACTGTTGCTCTTGGGGTATCGGCGAGGACCATTCGCAACCGTCTCCATGAAGCTGGCCTACGGTCCCGCACACCGTTAGGCCGTCTTCCGCTCACGCCTCAACATCGTGCAGCCCGCCTCCAGTGGTGTCGCGACAGGCGTGAATGGAGGGACGAATGGAGATGTGTCGTCTTCAGCGATGAGAGTCGCTTCTGCCTTGGTGCCAATGATGGTCGTATGCGTGTTTGGCGCCGTGCAGGTGAGCGCCACAATCAGGACTGCATACGACCGAGGCACACAGGGCCAACACCCGGCATCATGGTGTGGGGAGCGATCTCCTACACTGGCCGTACACCACTGGTGATCGTCGAGGGGACACTGAATAGTGCACGGTACATCCAAACCGTCATCGAACCCATCGTTCTACCATTCCTAGACCGGCAAGGGAACTTGCTGTTCCAACAGGACAATGCACGTCCGCATGTATCCCGTGCCACCCAACGTGCTCTAGAAGGTGTAAGTCAACTACCCTGGCCAGCAAGATCTCCGGATCTGTCCCCCATTGAGCATGTTTGGGACTGGAAGAAGCGTCGTCTCACGCGGTCTGCACGTCCAGCACGAACGCTGGTCCAACTGAGGCGCCAGGTGGAAATGGCATGGCAAGCCGTTCCACAGGACTACATCCAGCATCTCTACGATCGTCTCCATGGGAGAATAGCAGCCTGCATTGCTGCGAAAGGTGGATATACACTGTACTAGTGCCGACATTGTGCATGCTCTGTTGCCTGTGTCTATGTGCCTGTGGTTCTGTCAGTGTGATCATGTGATGTATCTGACCCCAGGAATGTGTCAATAAAGTTTCCCCTTCCTGGGACAATGAATTCACGGTGTTCTTATTTCAATTTACAGGAGTGTATTTTTGAGAAGTGGTTTTTCGAAAAAATGCCTAAAGAAAAACTCCTTGCCTTCCAAAGCAATCTTAACGCTTGACAACGCTGGTTCACACCCTGATGAAGAAGAATTAGACTGTGATGGTATTCGCGCATTGTTTTTACCCCCTAACGCGTCGTGTTTAATACAACCTATGGACCAAGGCGTTTTACAATGCTTGAAAAAAAGGTACCGTAGTCATTTGCTTCAGACGCTTCTATAAAAACCAGGAGGTGAAGGATCCACCAAAGAATTCCTTTAAAAAGCTACGATTCATGGTCTGAAAGAAAGTCTTGGAACCAGATTTTACGGAATGAAATGCATACCTACAGTACAGACATGATCTATTGTTGGCAGAACTGATGAAAAAGCTTGCTGAATATGAAAACTCAAACGCGAGTGATGCTTCAGAATGGATGAATAGTCTGAAGGGACCGATCTTGCAATTGTTGAAATGGTTAGTGAACTCGCTGAAGACAGTATCGACGAGGAATTGCTTGAAGAAATTGTACCAGTGATCATTCACACCGAGGGTTTGGCAGCACTAGAAGTGGCATTGCGTTATATCAAGCAGCAAGCGGAAGCTGCTCCAACTGACACCATGCAAGATGGCGCGACATTGCCGCTAAAAAACGAAGTTCTACTTTAAGACAAAAAACTTTGCAACTTGGAAATATGTGTCCATGTATGTACGTATAACACAGGTATGTATTATATTTTTTTATTTATTTTTAATTATTATTGTGCTAATTAAATATTTATTCTCGATTTACCTGTTGATTTAGTGACATTTCTGTATTATCAGAGTTTTTTGTAGTTCGACGTAGCCTCAGCCCCAGTTAGCTCGAATTACCGGGGCTGTACTATAGACGTCAGCAATCATTTACCATGGGTGGACATACTCGGATTTTTCCATCGTTTTTTATTATTTACGAGTATACTAGAGCGTTTTCATAGCGACGTGTTTTGCAATACTGGGTAGTGATCATGCTTTGTAGTGCATACACACAACGCCAGGACATCATCAAATTATTGTCGAGTGACAGGACAGCACACTCATTTTGTAACACACTATAGCGGTACACACACACACACACACACATACACACACACACACGCACACACACACAAATTGTAGAGGTGACGTAGATAGGGACAAAAAAAATGGCTCTGAGCACTATGGGACTCAACTGCTGAGGTCATTAGTCCCCTAGAACTTAGAACTAGTTAAACCTAACTAACCTAAGGACATCTCACACATCCATGCCCGAGGCAGGATTCGAACCTGCGACCGTAGCGGTCTTGCGGTTCCAGACTGCAGCGCCTTTAACCGCACGGCCACTTTGGCCGGCAGATAGGGACATAACAGTGTTTCAGATGAAGGTTGTCTCTTGTCAGCCATCCAAGATAACAATAAAGAGTAATGAAGGGTGGTGATACAAGCAAGGGCGTATTTGTCATTAAATTTTTTCCGACATGCCTTTTTCTTATACAGTATGGTTCAAATCCTCCCCCCATGAACCATGGACCTTGCCGTTGGTGGGGAGACATGCGTGCCTCAACGATACAGATAGCCGTACCGTAGATGCAACCACAACGGAGAGAGGCCAGACAAACGTGTGGTTCCTGAAGAGGGGCAGCAGCCTTTTCAGTAGTTGCAGGGGCAACAGTCTGGATGATTGACTGATCTGGCCTTGTAACACTAACCAAAATGGCCTTGCTGTTCTGGTACTGCGAACAGCTGAAAGCAAGGGGAAACTACAGCCGTAATTTTTCCCGAGGGCATGCAGCTTTACTGTATGATTAAATGATTTAAAATATTCCGGAGGTAAAATACTCCCCCATTCGGATCTCCGGGCGGGGACTACTCAAGAGGACGTCGTTATCAGGAGAAAGAAAACTGGCGTTCTACGGATCGGAGCGTGGAGTGTCAGATCCCTTAATCGGGCTGGTAGATTAGAAAATTTAAAAAGGGAAATGGATAGGTTAAAGTTAGATATAGTGGGAATTAGTGAAGTTCGATGGCAGGAGGAACAAGACTTTTGGCCAGGTGAATACAGGGTTATAAATACAAAATCAAATAGGGGTAATGCAGGAGTAGGTTTAATAATGAATAAAAAAAAATAGGAGTACGGGTAAGCTACTACAAACAGCATAGTGAACGCATTATTGTGGCCAAGATAGACACGAAGCTCACGCCTACTACAGTAGTACAAGTTTATATGCCAACTAGCTCTGCAGATGACGAAGAAATTGATGAAATGTATGATGAGAAAAAAGAAATTATTCAGGTAGTGAAGGGAGACGAAAATTTAATAGTCATGGGTGACTGGAATTCAAGAGTAGGAAAAGGGAGAGAAGGAAACATTGTAGGTGAATATGGATTGGGGCTAAGAAATGAAAGAGGAAGCCGTCTGGTAGAATTTTGCACAGGGCATAACATAATCATAGCTAACACTTGGCTTAAGAATCATGAAAGAAGGTTGTATACATGGAAGAACCCTGGAGATACTAAAAGGTATCAGATAGATTATATAATGGTAAGACAGAGATTTAGGAACCAGGTTTTAAATTGTAAGACATTTCCAGGGCCAGATGTGGACTCTGACCACAATCTATTGGTTGTGAACTGTAGATTAAAACTGAAGAAACTGGAAAGAGGTGGGAATTTGAGGAGATGGGACCTGGATAAACTGACTAAACCAGAGGTTGTACAGAGTTTCAGGGAGAGCATAAGGGAACAAGACGAGGGCTAGTAGAAGCCCTTGGGTTTGAATTTGATTGATGAAAGGAGAAAATATAAAAATGCAGTAAATGAAGCAGGCAAAAAGGAATACAAACGTCTCAAAAATGATATCGACAGGCAGTGCAAAATGGCTAAGCAGGGGTGGCTAGAGGACAAATGTAAGGATGTAGACGCTTATCTCACTAGGGGTAAGATAGATACTGCCTACAGGAAAATTAAAGAGACCTTTGGAGAAAGGAGAACCACCTGCATGAATATCAAGAGCTTTGGTGGAAACTCAGTTCTAAGCAAAGAAGGGAAAGCAGAAAGGTGGAAGGAGTATATAGAGGGTCTATACAAGGGCGACGTACTTGAAGACAATATTATGGAAATGGAAGAGGATGTAGATGAAATGGGAGATACGATACTGCGTGAAGAGTTTCACAGAGCACTGAAAGACCTGAGTCGAAACAAGGCCCCGGGAGTAGACAACATTCCATTAGAACTACTGACGGCCTCGGGAGAGCCAGTCCTGACAAAACTCTACCATTTGGTGAGCAAGATGTATGAGACAGGCGAAATACCCTCAGACTTCAAGAAGACTATAATAATTCCAATCCCAAAGAAATCAGGTGTTGACAGATGTGAAAATTACCGAAATATCAGTTTAATAAGTCACAGCTGCAAAATACTAACGCGAATTCTTTACAGACGAATGGAAAAACTGATAGAAGCCGACGTCGGGGAAGATCAGTTTGGATTCCGTAGAAACGTTGGAACACTTGAGGCAATACTGACCCTACGACTTATCTTAGAAGAAAGATTAAGGAAAGGCAAACCTACGTTTCTAGCATTTGTAGACTTATAGAAAGCTTTTGACAATGTTGATTGGAAAACTCTCTTTCAAATTCTGAAGGTGGCAGGGGTAAAATACAGGGAGCGAAAGGCTATATACAATTTGTACAAAAAACCAGATGGCAGTTATAAGAGTCGAGGGACATGAAAGGGAAGCAGTGGTTGGGAGGGGAATGAGACAGGGTTGTAGTCTCTCCCCGATGTTATTCAATCTGTATATTGAGCAAGCAGTGAAGGAAACAAAAGAAAAGTTCGGAGTAGGTATTAAAATCCATGGAGAAGAAATAAAAACTTTGAGATTCGGCGATGACAGTGTAATTCTGTCAGAGACAGCAAAGGACTTGGAAGAGCAGTTGAATGGAATGGACAGTGTCTTGAAAGGAGGATACAAGATGAACATCAACAAAAGCAAAACGAGGACAATGGAATGTAGTCGAATTAAGTCGGGTGATGATGAGGGAATTAGATTAGGAAATGAGACACTTAAAGTAGTAAAGGAGTTTTGCTATTTAGGGAGCAAAATAACTGATGATGGTCGAAGTAGAGAGGATATAAAATGTAGCCTGGCAATGGCAAGGAAAGCGTTTCTGAAGAAGAAAAATTTGTTAACATCGAGTATAGATTTAAATGTCAGGAAGCCGCTTCTGATAGTATTTGTATGGAGTGTAGCCATGTATGGAAGTGATACGTGGACGATAAATAGTTTAGACAAGAAGAGAATAGAAGCTTTCGAAATGTGGTGCTACAGAAGAATGCTGAAGATTAGATGGGTAGATCACATAACTAATGAGGAGGTATTGAATAGGGGAGAAGAGGAGCTTGTGGCACAACTTGACTAGAAGGAGGGATCGGTTGGTAGGACATGTTCTGAGACATCGAGGGATCACCAATTTAGTATTGGAGGGCAGCGTGGAGGGTAAAAATCGTAGAGGGAGACCAAGAGATGAATACACTAAGCAGATTCAGAAGGATGTAGGCTGCAGTATGTACTGGGAGATGAAGAAGCTTGCACAAGATGGAGTAGTATGGAGAGCTGCATCAAACCAGTCTCAGGACTGAAGACCACAACAACAACAGGGTTCAAATGGCTCTGAGCACTATGGGACTTAACTTCTAAGGTCATCAGTCCCCTAGAACTTAGAACTACTTAAACCTAACTAACCTAAGGACATCACACACATCCATGCCCGAGGCAGGATTCGAACCTGCGACCGTAGCAGTCGCACGGTTCCGGACTGCGCGCCTAGAACCGCGAGACCACCGCGGCCGGCGTTGGTAGCAGCCCCGCAATTGTTATATATTATGGCCATCCGAGGACCTGCTCGGGCTGCGGCCAGAAGGGCCGTGTTAGAACTGAGTGTCTGCAGCGCCGCCTTGTTCAGGCGCACCACAATGAAGTTCCCCAATGAACCACGATGACCTCTCTCCCGCTAACGTATGTGGAGGCGGCACGACACGATGTGATGGACGATCAAAACCTGCTACCTCCTCAAGCCGCTGCCAGCTCGGTTGGAGAGTCATCACCGACGACGATGGCGACGACGACGACACCACCGCAGCCAAACGGTGCCGAGGTTCCTGCAGCCTCTGCCCACCGCAGTGTCGTGGGCACCTGGCCGCCTTCACTGTCGGGATCGGACACGGGGATTCCCAGTGACCGAGACCGTGTCGAGCCCCGCCCTCCAGTGGATGTCTAATCTCGGACCCGCAAGCAAAAATCACCCAAGCGACACAAGAAGAGACGATTTTCAGCTGAAGAACGGGACAAGGATGTGAAACTGGCAGAAGACATCGAATCCGTTGACGCCTCTACAGTTCGGATTCCAGCGGTCTCATTCACCAGAAAGTGCCTGACGATATGGAACACTCTCCTACATCTGGTGGCCCTGAAAACGAAGGACATCGAGTCGACTCCCAAAATGTGGGCTCCTGTGAAAGTGGCCAGCCACCACTGAACTTCCAATCCTCTCTTGGTGACTGGGCAGACGACATGGAGGCCGATGATGCAGAGCACACATCGATACCTCCTCCAGAGCCCATGGCTGACATTGAGCCCAGAGGACTCTGCCAGTCAGGGGACCGTACCGCACAGTAATGCACGTCATGCGGCTGAATGGCTGTGTGGTGTGCGAACTCACCGTGGGCGTGAACCAGCACACTGCCTCCACCACCTGATATGTCTCTGTCAGATATGTGGGAACAGTCAATGTTAATGGTGTCCACTCCACTGTCAAGACCTGCATGTTACACTACACGATCAGAGTGGCAGACTTGGACATTGTCCAAGACCTATATGGCTACACCACCTACAGCCAACCCTCTGTTGATGGCGCAGGAGGAATGGCCATCCTTCTCCGAGATGACATGGAAGCGACGGACGTGTACTTGCCGAACGGGCGAGTCATCGCTCTCACACTTGGCGCGGTCCGACTCGTTAACGTCTACGCTCCCTCCGGTACTTCGTACTGCGGTGACAGGCATATCTTATATTCGGAGGAGATAGCACCACTTTTGCAAGGAAATATGGACCATTACATAGTGGGCGGCGATTTTAACAGCGTTCTGCGGCCCGAGGACCACATACCGCATTACGTCCAATGCCCGGCTCTACATGACCTCGCGCTGAACGACACGTGGCTCTTACGTCACGGGAACCAGCGCGGATATGCACACTTTACCGGCCACTCTGCCAGTTCAAATGGTTCAAATGGCTCTGAGCACTATGGGACTTAACATCTGTGGTCATCAGTCCCCTAGAACTTAGAACTACTTAAACCTAACTAACCTAAGGACATCACACACATCCATGCCCGAGGCAGGATTCGAAACTGCGACCGTAGCAGTCGCGCGGTTCCGGACTGCGCGCCTAGAACCACTAGACCACCGCGGCCGGCAGAAGTTGTTGGACATACAAGTGAATACCGAAGATTTCATTTGTGCAGTTGAACAACATCCCGCAATTTTTGACACCAGTTCTGAAGCTTACAGTAATATGCAATTAAAACAAGTGCATGGAATGAAATTATTTGTTCACTCCTACCAGATTTTGAGCAGCGGTCCTCGGTTGAGAGGAATAACCTATGTATGTATTTAAGCACTGTATTTATTCGTAAATCCTCGCAAGTGTAATGTTGTCATTATGATTACAGAGAAAACTGAATGCTTGTACTTCTACTTTTTAAAATCATAACCTTAATCTTCTGCATTATGCTTGGGAGTATATCCTTCCTTTTTCTCTATAATAGAAAAAAATTCAAAAGGTTATGAATTTTTGAAATAGCTGCCCTTGATTTATGTATTGCTAATATTCACATGGGTGTTACAACACCGAGCAGACTTTATCCACTAAACTATAATTACGATAAATAGTAGGTACACGTTCTCGCTTCAGCGGTCGTGCCGTTGAGTTCATTTATTTAGATTCTGTCCATTTGCGAAGGTACAGCTCCCGCTTCACTGACAAAATAATCACAAACTTGTCGCTGAGCTGTGTCGCTTTTTTTGTTGACGGTTGACGGTCTTCACTCCATTCATATAAACCTTCGACTGACAAGGTATCTTCAACTTTGAAACCATCACGTTCACTCACAAAGTTATGCAAAACATAGCAATTTCGTATTATGGATTCACCCAAACGAATGTCAACATTCAATGGTTGATGGAAAATTCCCCATTTATTCGCCAAGATTCCAAACGTAACACTATATTCCTTCGTGCTCTAAGTCGATAGTTATATACACGTTCTTTTATGCTCAAATATTTATCTGCATAAGGTCTAAGTAGCTTTGTTGTCAAACCGAAACCGTCATCCCCAGCAGTCATAAAGAGCATGGCTCATCGAAATCCTGGAAAGAAGATGGAGCTTCAGAAATATTTAGGGAGCCCTCATCAATTTTTTTCCTAAAAAGACTGTCCGTAATTATCGTGGAATCAGCAGACCTACCAAATGCACCCACATCCACTAAAATGAATTTGTAGTTGGCATCACACATAGCGAGTAGCACGACTGAGAAAAAGTTTTTGTAATTACAATACAATGAACCAATTCCAGTTGGCTTGATCACTCGTACATGTTTTCCGTCAATGGCTCTAATGCAGTGTTGCATTGGTTTTTAGTAAAACCCAGCAGCTGTCATTATGCCAAAAAGCTGGGGTGAGGTCTGGAAATGATTCTCGTCCAACGTTTTTCCAGATGGCATCTAAAACCTGTCTCACAAACACTGAGACTGTAGATTGACTTATTCTGTACTGGTAATGTAGTGACTTATTCTGTACTGGTAATGTAGATCTTACATCGAAGTTCCCGTTGCCAGATACCTAAAACAAAATTAAAAAAGCAGTTCAATCACTTTAACATCTCTATACATAAAAACTAATGAATATATGTTTGTCCTCTATGCGTTCCTGAAGCATTCATCCGATTGCGATGAAATTTTGGTGAGTTGTTCTCCGTACGCCCGCAAGCTTCCTAACCAAAAAAAGAGAAATATGACACATTTTTGAGGAGATACGACGTCATAAACAACGAGATGCCACCGTGCGAAAATACCCAGATTTATGCCCCGAATATTTGAGAGTGAGAGCACTTAGCGACTATTCTCTCTCTCACCTTATAATGTACTTTTTTTCAATGATAGTCATTCATCCGTCCGCTCATGTTACACGAGAGAACTGCTTCGGGTAAAGGGTGTCAAAAGTCGAACAGCTGCAACAAGGAAAAAACAATACACCTATTTTGAACAACTACGTTTTCTAGAAACTGCGGTGAAAAAATCTGCAACAAAAAATGTGAAATCTTATAGGACTTAACTGCTAAGGTCATCAGTCCCTAAGCTTACACACTATTTAACCTAAATTATCTTAAGGAAAAACACACACACCCATACCCGAGGGAGTACTCGAACCTCCGCCAGGACCAGCCGCACAGTCCACGACTGCAGCGCCCCAGACCGCTCGGCTAATCCTGAGCGGCAATCTACAACAAACCTGAACGAAGAAGACATTGTTAATGAAGAAGAAAATGAAATTTTTATTTCTTTTGACAATGGACCTACGTGTAGGATCTTTCAGCACAAATCTAAAAAAAGGACCAGGAACGACGATGAGGTAATCGAACTTCTAAAGAAAAAGATTGCATCGGAAGAGAAATCTCGCACTTTCGATGAAACAGATGAGGATAAGCTGTTTTTCCTCTCTATATTAACTGAGATTCATAAAGTATCTGCTGAAAACAAATTAAAACTCCGGGCAGACATGATTCTCTCGTCACTGCTGCCCAAAAACCTGTACAGCACGGATGACAGCAAATAGGCTATGCTGGACTTTCACTCGTCTGCCACCACCGTCAATGCTACAGTATCCTATGCAACCACAGCCTATGCAAATACAGTGCATGCCACAACGGCCTATGGAACATCCTAAGCAACAGAAAACAATGTCTCAGCCAGGACTAGTGGATCAACAACCAAAAGTTCAGTTTTTCCACACTCAGTTTCAACAGTGCCCAAGTGCAAACGTGCCCTTACAATCCCCTCCACATGCAGATACTTCAGTCACATCAAATGAAGATTCTGATAGTCAAATGAGTGGACCTTTGCTCTTCAATATGTAGTTTATATATACAAACATTCAACACATACAATGTACAAAACTTCTGGAATTAAATGTTCTTATCACTGTTCTTTTTGAAAATAAATGTTCTTATTAAAGTTCTACTTTTAGTCATACTTTGAATCAATTTCCTTTTGACATACAACGATAAAAATATTGAACTAAAATATTCATATTTTTTAAAATGTTAGCCGTTTTCAAAAGTAATTAATATTTCCTAAAGCAATAAATTTAATACCTTTCAATACAATTTTTATCAGTTTACTTACCTCAAAGTGACTAAGAGTTTCTCTTCTTGTGAGATATACTTTCTCATTTTCGTTTCTTTCCCGGTAATATCAGTCTTCATTAACGACAATAAGTCAAAGAACGACGATTTAGACATTCGTAGGTAATTAAAAAACTTGTTGTCGTCTAAACACAGTTCATCAAAAAGAGTATAATACAACCCTTTAGATTCTCTTAACGATAGTATAGGGGGTACCTGCATCTTCCTCTCTCTTCGCCTTCTCCTTTTCATTAAAAGCCCTAGGAGGAGCATTTGTGTATAGTTGTTGTCCGACATGTTCCCCGGTCACTAGTGCACAGCGAACTGACGATGTGGTGGCCAAACCGAGTGGTGGTGGCAGGACTGGCGACGCAGTGTAATAGGCTCCGTTTGACACAATGCCCCACCGAGACTCTCCGACGTGGTGGCGGGACAAGGCAGCCAACTTCTGGCGCACCACCGGCTGCTCCGTAACACGCTTTCCGAATGACGAGCGTGGCTGGCTGCGCCGCCTGGCGGCCTAGTGTAATAACGGCCTTACAGCTGTAAACACGTAGGAGGGCGGCCGCGCAGGGAAGATCCGCGAAACGTACGTGATCGTGACGAGATGTTGCACGATTTTCCCGTCCCTAGGGACGTGGCACCCGATGATACTCTGCTGTTGCCCATTACATCCGACGAGCTGACATCGGCCTTGGCACGTGGAGCACTGAACAAATCGCCTGGGCTGGACAGTTTACCCCCTGAATTCTACCGCACTTTTTATGACCGTAGGGGCGACAAGCGGTTCCAAATGTTTCAAGAACTGATGCGCCACGATTTCACTGTTCCCATGGAATTCACAGACGGCATCTTGATCCCAGTAGCGAAACCGAATGGTGGTTGTAGGTGGCAGGACTTTCGCCCACTCACACTCGTCAACAACGACTACAAGATCTTCCCTCGCATCCTCCACGTGCGTCTCCACACCGCTATCGGGAAAGCCATCCGTATCGATCAGACATGTTTAGGTGGTGTCACCAACATACATACAGCGTTAGGAGCATACCGGGACGTAATTGCTTTGACGGTGGCCTGCAAAATACGAGGCGCCCTTGTTGCCGTCGATTTTGACCACACATTCGACCGCGTCGACCACGGCTTCTTACGCGCAATTTTGGAACACGTGGGCCTCTCACCAGAGTCTGCACAGGTGGTCCTTCGACTAGTCTACGGAGCGCGCTCCCGCATTATGGTCAACGGTTACCAGTCTGGCCACACTGTTGTTGGACGGTCAGTGCGACAATGGTGCCCCTTGTCGGGTATATTATTTGCGGCAGCACTTGAACCAACTTTAAATGGTCTACGGCAGCGATTAACAGGCATTTCCGTGCGGGGCGAGCCCTTTCGTTGTGGTGCATTCGCCGATGATGTGGTGTTCCTGGCCAGATCGGAGGATGAAATGCATATGGCGCTTCAGTGGCTACGCCAGCACGGGGCGGTCGCTGGAAGCGTCATCGACGTGAAGAAGACAAAATACGTGGATGTCGGAGGGGGGCTTTCCCACGCAACGGCGGTGCCCTTTGACAAGGTGCGCGTACTCAAATATATAGGAGTGCAGTTCTATAGCAATGTTCGCCGTACGGCGGCGGCTACGTACCGCCAGCTCCTGCACCAGACACGTGTTCTGCAGCAGGACAACAAATTGCGTCGCATGGATATGCTCCTCCGAACACTTTATGTCGACAACTACCTTGTCAAACTTCCTGGCAGATTAAAACTGTGTGCCGGACAGTCATTCGAACTCGGGACCTTTGCCTTTCGCAGTCAAGTGCTTCTGTGAAGTTTGCAAGGTAGGAGACGAGATACTGGCAGAAGTGAAGCTGTGAGGACGCGCCCTGAGTCGTGCTCGGGTAGCTCAGTGGTAGAGTACGTGTCCGCGCAGGGCGAAGGTCACGAGTTCGAGTCTCGGTCCGGCACACAGTTTTAATCTGCCAGGAAGTTTCATAACAGGGCACACTCCACTGCAGAGTGAAAATCTCATTCTGGACATATTTGTCCCCAAACTGAACTATTTTGCGCATGTCCTTCCCTTGACGGTTACGATGGCCTACAACTTCAAGCGGCATATGGATGTTTCGTGAGCGCCGGCCATGTTTTTGAAGTCCAATACGCAATAATGACACTGCCGCAGCGGGCGGGCAGTATCAGTTTAATTCGTGTCTATAACCGTGCGTGATCGCTTTATCTCAACACTATACGTCGCACGTGGACCTCTGCCCACGCCACTCTGACGGGCAGCCTGATAGCTGCAGTGGCACCACACTCTCTGCATCCCCCGGACACATTTCACCGGCTCTCGCCCACATCAGAGACCTCAGCTACTTAAGGTCAGACCTTCCGGCGACACGGATGCCCAGTCTCTGCCAACAGCACCATCCTATCAATACGGTCGCACACAGACACCCTGAAGTTGCGGCGAGCGGTACACACGCCTTTTCTACCTACGACGGTGCGTTCATTGTGGTACGTGGTTGTGAATGGGAAGTTCGCTACTCGTCAGAGGCTACATTCCAGTCATCTGACGGACGACCCCTTGTGTCCGACATGCTCAGCCGTTGACTGGGATGCACATCGCCTGACGTGTGCCGCGACCAGCGAGTGCTGGCTACTGACGCAGCGCATGCTGGCATTACTCGTGCGGCGATTTCCGGAATCTACGGTATTTCTCCTGATGATATATTGCGCCCCGAAGACGTATACTTTCCATCGACCAGGACGAACACCGTTACCTGGCTAAAAGGCCGTTTACTACATATTTTGCGATGCTCACAAAGGCACACTCGAATTTTGGCATCCCACTGATGACGACACATGAATCTTTCAACCGCCACCGGAAGGACAGGACCCGTTTCGCAAATTATTCAGGTTCATTACTTGCGGATCCTCCTGCTCACTGGGGCGTTCCGGGTATGAGACGCTGAAAATGAAGAAGGATTCTCAAGCATATTGATCCTCTACGGACGGAATAGGGGGGAACCCGTCCCAACAGACGAGAAGACGACTCGGACGCTCGAGTGCGCCAGTTGTAGGTTCTTTTTTTAATGAAAAAAAATAAATCCATAAATACAATAAAAAATAAAAATAAAAACAATTAAAAATCGTAAAAATTAAATAAATAAATAAAACAACATAGACAAACCCGCTCCATCCTCTCCCTAATCCTTCGATCCTAGAACATGTTGCGTGGGCATGGCGGCGGGATGGCCAGGCCTCGGTTGTCGACCCCAGCCCTACCCGTCGTGCTGATCCTGAAGCGGTTCCTTGAAAGAAAAAAAAGAGAAAAAGGTAGCATCTTTGATTTAAAAAAAGTAAGCAGAAGATCCTGGGTTCGAGTCCCTTTCCAGCACAAAAAAGAGGGGCCTTGTCACAGTCCGCGCGGCTGCCCCGGTCGGAGGATTGTGTCCCCCCTTGGGCATGGATGTGTGTGTCGTCCTTAGCGTAAGTTAGTTTAAGTTAGCGTAAGTAATGCGTAAGCTTAGGGATCGATGACCTCAGCAGTTCGGTCCCATAAGACCTTACCACAAATTTGCAATTTTTACGACTGACACTGTAAGATGGCAAGAACTATGCCCCTTACATGAAGTCATTATCAAAGATCACCTAACTCACACTGAGCGAACAGTAGGGCTGAACAAAAATGACTGACAAGGCACAATGCATCTTGTAGAGGGTAGAGTATGGACGTATTGGAATAATTAATGTCGGGTGATGGTTTTAAAATAATTCACATGACATGAAAACTTTGTGGAAACGCGTCAATTTACTGGAGGCTAGTTTATCCCAGGGAAGTATTCGAGTTGACCGTAGCCGACTGGGGAGCGACGAAGGGAAGCGACAATAGGCAGCTTAGGACGGATCAAGCTCTGAGAAAGCGGTAACGGGGCGCGCCTCTCCAGCTGCCTTAAGATGAGTGACAGTGAGTGGGTCGTTGACCCCATGTGGGTGTACCGGGAAGCAGACGGGGAACTTGTATGCCTGTTGATAAATGTCCGTCAACCCGTTTTCAGTGAAACGTGCGAGTAAGCCGCGCAAAGCTACGGTGGAACGGTCAACAGAGGCCAAAATATGCGTGTTCGTGACTATAGCAACTTCACGCTGAATTCACGGTCCGCAGAGTCTGAAGTAAATCAGGTGAAGAGCGACAGAATGAAATACGCCGGCCTCCGATTGGAACGTAGGACCAAGGAATTTGAAGTACTCTCCTGGAAGTCAGAATTCCGGAAAATTTGGTGTTTTGTGCAGACGCTAACCTTGCTGGGGGGGCTGGGAGGAGCTAAATAGCAGAAGTTGAAAGGAAGGGAAATTTTGTGGGAATTTGTTCACTTCCCAGAGCAGGCATTGGTCGGCGCTGGGAAGCGACGCATAATTAACGCGACTTGCGCTGCAATTGGCGTAAGTGATTTTGCTGGAGGGGAAACCGAGGCGAAGAGCGGACTGGGAGAAGTCTCCGTAGTGGCCTTCTGTTTCCAGCTTGCCTAGAGTGCGGACGTGGCGTTCTTTACCTCAGCTTGCCTGAGAGAGAGTGAGCATCTCTGCAGTTTAGGACTTAGCAAACGGAACGATTGAACTTGGAGATAGAAAGTTTTCGTTCGGCTATGTACTGAGCAAGATAGCTAGAAGTGAATAGACGAGCGCAGCCTTGCAGCACCACGAGGTCGGCCGACGTCCGCTAAACGACGCCGCCCAGCCACGCTGAATTCGGTGATATTGCGCCCGCTCCGGCCGCTGATTAATTTGTTGGATCACGTCGGCAAAGTTTCCACGAGGGTTTCATGGGCCGTGTATTGTAGAATTCTTCTCGCACTTCGCATAACGCCTGGGTCAGTCGTTGGGAATTACTTTTGACTTATCGCGCTTTACTCCACGCAAACGCAATTTATTACCACTGCCTGTTAGGAGAGTCATGTAATGTGATGATTGAAGGTCGGGAGTTAAAATAAATTTGTGCTAATCGACTGCATCTGTTTTCAATCAAGTAGTTGAAATCCCAAGTCACTTTCTTAATTAATTTTATGTTCAACATTTGCATCTGGTGTTCAATAGCTGAATATAACATCAATGTGCATCCCTTTTTAATTAAAATGGATCAATTCTATATCAATTAATGTCAACACTGCCACCGCAGTTCAATCAGGAGTCACAGGGCCTTATTACTTTCTTTGCGTTATCCGATATTGCGGCAGTTTTGCACTCTCTGTTGATCTGTTAGTCAATTACCTGGGGTGAACACACGCCAAAACCAGATAAGTGACGAGTGGGGTGTTACAACACTTGCTAAAGAAGAATTGCCAATTGCTATGGAAAAACCGACAGTTGCTACAACAACCAAAGAATGACAGCAAAAGGAAATGTAAAGGGCGGGACGTGTTAACTGCAGCGAAGCCTATGCACAAACAATCTGTATGCATTCGACAGTTCATACAGTACTGCGTTTGGCGAAGGTAGGTATGGAACCAATTAGTGCGACATTCCGTGTAGTATGGCAACATATCTGCAAGACATCATTTGAGTGGTTACGACCGTGGACTAGCAGTTGGACGGCTCGAAACCGGTCACAGTGTCACTATTGTGGCCACAGTAATGGGTGTGACCAGAAGTGTCATCTCACGATTAAAAAAGGCCGGCGAAGGTGAAAATATTATGCGAAAGCATGCCGGTGGTGGCAGCCGAATCACCAGACCGCAAGAGGATCGGTAAGTAGCCCTAGTGGCGGAAGGGATCACAGATCTAACTCCTAGGCAGGTCACTACACACCTTGCAACCGATACCGGGTATACGTGTCTCTGCCAGAATCATTTCGCAGCGATTAAATTAGACTGGACTGTGTGCTTGAAAGCCTGTTAAATACATCTCTCCTCCATCACGAAATCGTCGAGAAAGAATTCGTTGGCGTAGGAAGCATGTTGGGTGTGGTCAGCAACAGTGGTCCAGGTTGATGATGTCTGAACCCCACTTCACCGTGCCAAGTGATTGCGGCCATCAGTTAGTGTGAAGAGAAAGGCGAACACGTTACACATGCAGAATGTTTATGAATCTCATCGGTATGTCCGAAGCGTAATGTTGTTGGCTGCCATTACGCGCGGTAGCCAAACACCGCTGAATATCTTTGTACGAGGTATCGTTACAGCACAGCGGTATAGTAGGGAGATTATTCTGGATCGTGTCCAACTTTTTGGGGCGCAGTAGGTTCTGATTTTCTGTTTATGGACGAGAAGCCCCCCCTCCCCTCCCATATTGGACTGCTGAGGTGTCGGAAACACTGGAAAGTGAAGATATTGAATGTATGGAATGGCCTGCGTACTCCCCAGACCTTAACCCTATAGGACATACGTCCTTTGCTCTTGGCAGACGTGTTTCTCGATGAAGACCGCCTACCATAACCGTGCAAGGACTGAAAACCTCCCTGAGGATTGGGACAATCTTCCCCAAGGGCTCCTCAACAGTTTCATAGCCAGCATGAATAACATGTGCAAAATGAGCATTAGTGCCCGAGGAGACTATATTCCCGGCCGAAGTGCCGAGCGGTTCTAGGCGCTACAGTCTGGAACCGCGAGACCACTACGGTCGCAGGTTCGAATCCTCCCTCGGGCATGGATGTGTTTGATGTCCTTAGGTTAGTTAGGTTTAAGTAGTTCTAAGTTCTAGGGGACTGATGACCTCAGAAGTTAAGTCCGATAGTGCTCAGAGCCATTTGAACCATTTTTGAGGCTATATTCCTTACAAAGAGTCGGATATCGACCTTTCTGTTGGAAGTCTGACCTGTGTCAAACATGAACGTTATTACGTCTGTTATCCTGCTTTCCCATGCGGTGAAATCTGTACCATTTTTCGTTATAAATATTGTTGCAGAAAGAGCTGGTTAGTACACTCACTGTAGTGTAGTGGTTATTATACTAGACTGCTGCATGGAGGGTCGTGAGTTCGTAACTCATATTACCTGTAATATTTTAATTTCTATATTCGGTTCGAGGATATTCTAGAAGTATCCACAAATTTCAAGAACCATTGTACTAGAATGATTTGTAACTGTATATATGCCGTACGTGTTCTGGCCGGAGGCAGTTCGCTCCGCACTCTTGTATGTGCAAGTGCTGAATAAACCTTCGTTAAGTGAAGTTGGTGTTCGTCAATCATCTAATTACACCTTCTTCTACGTGACATTATTCTGTTGGAGGCACTGGTTACTGGAATTTGTGATAGCGCACATTGTCGACGACACAGTGGCTCACATCACGCCACGACAGAGCCGCCGTTTACGTGGCGAGAAAGCCGAGTTCGAGCCATATTCATCAGATCGCGATCTGTCGGAGACAGGAGAAGAAGAGGACGTTACGATGACAGCATCTGTGTGCCACCACATGAGACATCCGGCTTCTCTGGTGACAATGGATAAGATCCAAACAAGTAGCTGAAGGTATATGAGCGTATAGCCAAATTTAACAAATGGGATGACACCGTGTGTTTGGCTAACGTATTTTTCTACTTGAGGGCACTGCCAAGCAGTGGTATGAGAACACCGAGGAGAAGTTCACAAGCTGGGAAGAATTCCAGGTGGAACTGCGCAAGTATTTCAGCGACACAAGACGACAGAAGTGCAAGGCCGAAGATAAATTAAAGTGCAGGGTACGGCGTCCAGGTGAAACTACAGCATCCTACATTCAAGACGTCTTGGAGCTGTGTAAAATTGTGGATTCTATAGTGAGGGAGGGAGATAAGGTTGCACATCTCATGAAGGGTGTTGCTGAGGACATGTATCAAGCCCTACTCCTGAAGGAGGTTTCGACAGCAGACGACTTCATAAAATGGTGCCAGTATATCGGGACAATGCATCAAAAAAGAATTACACGCAAGAAGTTTGAATGGCTTCCAAATGCCGTAGCGATGTCTCTGATATAGGAGGAAATTGCTTTCACAAGTGTTCTTCTTCAGATAGTGAGAGAGGAAGTTCAGAAGGCACTTGTATTGCACGGCGAGCAAAAAACCTAGACGCTTAAAGAGGTCATAAGGAAGGAAGTGGAACAGACACTGAAACCAATCTCTCGTCCTTTATTTCCCTTTAAAACGGTGAAAAAGTCGAGACCCAGGCGAAGCTACATTCCTACAATGCCGCATGAGGAACATGTTTGGGCACCAAGGAAGACTGACGTCTGTAGGACCCAGGATAACCAACCAGTATGTTTCCACTGTGGACGGCAGGGACATGCTGTGCGCTATTGTCGAGAAAGGCGGCGGATATGCGATGACACCCGCGCCAGAATACAGCAGACCGATCTTAGCCGACGCCAACTCCGGGACGACGAAGATGAACAAGAAGGTGTGGGTGCAGGTCGACGTAGGGCACCATCGCCTCAAGCTAGTCGCTGGAGAGGACGCCCCCCGACACGCCGATCAAGGTCTACATCGCCGTTTAGAAGCTCCAGCCGACCACCCAGCCACCGAAACCTGGAAAACTTAAGGGTGCCACCTCTCTTGGAGGTGAGGCCGCCGAAGAGAAAATTCCTCCACCTGTCTATCGCTACAAAAATGATAGGAAACTACGTTGATATCTTCATGGATGGCCGACCAGCCCAAGCTCTTTTGGACTCTGGAGCATCATATTCAGTCATTTCGGAGAAGTACCGTCGCCAATTGCAGAAAACCGCATTCTTCGACAACAAAACATCTCTGCTGAAGGTGGCTAATGGGAAATATATAAAACCTACAGGAAGATGTATCATTCGTGTGGGTATAAGTGGCCATACACAGCCCTTAGAATTCATCGTCTCACAGGAGTGTAGTCATGACGTCATTCTCGGATGGGACTTTTGAAAGCTTCTCAGGCAATTATATTTTGTGGTCGCTCGAAGATTATGCTAGACGAGATGAGATACTGTGGACAGGAAGATGCGCATCCGAGTGTGTGGAGACTGTGTGTGCTGGATGAAGTGATCATTCCTGCAGTCAGCACTAGAAAGGTAACTGTCACGTGTCATGCCATGCATCAACCCATGGATCTTGTAGTGGAATGTAAGAGAAGCATACCACTGAAGAATAACTTGGTCGTCCCAGCCTCGGTCGTCTCGTTTAAGAATGGATTGAGTGAATTGTGAATAGTTATCTGTCGCCGAGAACCGCAGATTCTTCCAAGACGCACGTGCGTAGCAAACGCTGAGCCATTAACTGCCGAAAAGCTGAGCGTCATAGAATCCTCCCATGCTGAGTCTGTGGGCGAAATTGGCGCTACCACTACGAGACAGGATCTTCTAGCTCGTCTATCACCAGATCTCACTCAGGAACAACAGAAGAAGCTACTTGCCATTCTTCAAGAGTCCTCTGAATGCTTTAATCCACAGGCGAAGAGAAAATTAGACACATCGACTGTGAAGCACCGGATTAGCACTAGAGACCATCAACCAATAAGCCAGAGAGCATACCGTGTGTCAGCAACGAAACGTCGAATAATTCGCGACGAAGTAGAGAAAACGATGAAGAATGACATCCTCAGCCTTCGCAGAGCCCAGGGTCATCACCAGTGGTTCTCGTCAGGAAGAAGGATGGCAGTTGGCGCTTTTGTCTTGATTACAGGAAGCTTAATAAGATAACTAAAAAGGACGTTTACCCCCTTCCACGAATTGACGATACACTAGATTGTCTGAAGGGGACTAAGTTTTTCTCAATCATGGACATGTACTTGGGATACTGGCAAACCGAAGTAGATGAGGCTGATCGTGAGAAAACTGCATTCATTATCCCTGAAGGCCTGTAAGAGTTTAAGATAATGCCGTTTGGTTTGTGTAATGCACCACCAACTTTTGAACGGATGATGGATAATCTTCTAAGTCACATGAAGTGGACGACGTGTCTTTGTTATTAAGATGACATTATAGTGTTCTCAGAGACATCTGATGAACACATAAAAAGACAGAGGGTCGATCTTAAGTGTCTCCAACGAGGCAGACTGAAACTCAATCCAAGAAAGTGTCTCTTTGGAGCAAAGAAGTCAAAATACTTGGACACCTTGTGTCAAACGAAAGTTTGCGGCCGGACCCAGGAAAGATGGGATCTATAACGGAATTTCCTACTTCTAAAAGTATTAGAGAGGTGAGAAGCTTCCTCGGATTATGTTCTTATTACCGTCGTTTTATCAAAGACTTTTGTATCAAAGCCAGGCCACTGCAAGAGTTGTTAAAAGCAGATGCTAAATTTATCTGGGGTGGTGCTCAACAAGATTCTTTCGATGTGCTGCGAAAAGCTGTGACGACTGACCCTGTACTTGGTCTGTATGATGAGAGAGCACCTACAGAACTACACACAGATGCCAGTGGATATGGGATTGGTGCTGTTCTGGTGATGGAAAAGAGAAGGTTATAGCCTATGCTTCTAGGACACTTACAAAAGCCGAGAGAAACTACTTAACTACAGAAAGAGATTGTCTTGCTGTGATCTGGACCATGTGCAAATTTCGACAGTATCTCTGTGGAAGGCCATTCACAGTTGTTACAGACCATCATTCACTTTGTTGGTTGACAGGTCTTAAGGATCCAACAGGACGACTCGCCAGGTGGGCACTACGTCTTCAAGAGTAGAATATTACCATAGTTTACAAAAGTGGAAGAAAACACCAAGATGCCGACTGTCTCTCAAGAAACCCTGTACAAGACCATCAAGACTTTGATGAAGATAGTGACTGTCTCGCTGCACTCCAGGATCTCTCTGCTGAGCAGAAGGAGGACGCCAAGATATCTCAAATTATGCTTGTCTTAAACTGTGAGAGCATGTGAAAGGACAATTTGAGGTGGTTAATGGATTACTTTGCAAGAAAAACTTTGATCCTTTTGGAAAGAGGTCGCTACCAGTGATTCCCTAACACATGCGCTTAGATGTTCTACAGAAATTCCATGACACGCCTGAGGCCGGACATTTAGGATTTATTAAGACATACAATAGGATCCGCAAGAGATTTTCTGGCCACGTCTATTTAGGAGTGTCCGTCACTAAGTGTCGCACTGTCGAGAGTGCCAGAGGAGAAAGGCAGTTCCTCAGAAACCACCCGGCCGACTCATACCAATCCCACCAGCCGAAACGCCTTTCCAGCGTGTTGGGATTGACCTCCTCAGACGATTTCCAACATCTACTAGTGGCGATAGATGGATCATTGTTTGCACTGATTATCTGTCACGGTATGCCATTACAAAAGGCGTGAAAACAGCCGAAGCACTAAAGGTAACCAAATTCATCGTCGAAGATATTGTGTTAAAACACGGTGCCTCAAGGTCGTCAATTACGGATCGAGGGAAAGTTTTTCAGTCGAATCTTGTGACAGAGATAAACCGTCGGTGCAACATTACTCGTCCCATGACTGCCTGCCATCCGCAAACTAACGGGCTTACTGAATGCCTTAATAAGACGTTGGCCGATATGCTATCAATGTTCGTGAGTGTTGAGCAGAGCAGCTGGGATGACGTTTGCCTACAACGCCGCCAAACAAGACATCACAGGATTTACGCCATTTTTCCTGGTGCATGGGCGTGAGGTTACGACGACACTGTGTTTCCGTTACATCCGGATGACGTGGACGACGACTACATCGGCCAGGTGTTAACCAGAGCTGGGGAAGCTCGGCAGTTAGCTCGACTCTGCACGCTGCAGGCTCAAGGAAACGATCGCCGAAAGTATGACTCGAGCCACCGCCCTGTTGTCTACCAGCCTGGTGACCTCGTCTGGATCTTCACTCCCGTTCGGAAGGTTGGTTTCTCTGGGAAGCTCCTCAGGCGCTAATTTGGACCTTATACGGTTGTAAGACAGTTGTCTGATATTACTTATGAAGCTGAAGATTTCGACCGCGACACAAGACGACGAAAGATCAGAGATTCGGTCCACGCCCTTCGAATGAAGCCCTATAACGATCCTGCAACCCAGGGTGAATTCGAAGCTGCAGCGACAGGCAACAAGCGGAAAGGTGATGAAGAGCGTAGAGGCAAAAGAAGTTGTAAGAAGATCACCGCCAGGGCGAGCATCAGTCATCGGGAGTCGGAATATGCAGGACCTATGACTCGTTCCCGGAATAGGTCGACGTAACACCGAGACGCGTTTGTCTTAAGGAGGGGGCAATGTCACAGGAGAAGCTGAGTAGCACAGTCACTGTAGTGTAGTGGTTATGGTGCTATACTGTTGCATGACCGGTCGTGAGTTCAACGTTCACATGAAATGTGAAATTTTAAAATCTATATTCTGTTCGAGGACATTCTAGAAGGATCCGTAAATGTCAAGAGTCATTGTACTGGAATGATCTGTAACTGTGTATATTCCGTATGTGTTCTGGCCGGAGGCAGTTCGCTCCGCGCTCTTGTATGTGCAAGTGCTGAATAAACCTTCGTTAAGTTAAGTTAGTGTTCGTCATTCATCTAATTACACCTTCTTATACGTTACAATATATTTCACCTCTATTATGGAGGTACGGTGTATCATGTCGTCCATCAGTGCCTGTGATTATTCTTTTGCAGCTATGCTTCTGTTCCTTAGCAACTGTCAAGAAGTGTAAAAGAATTGTAATTCCGTCACATACTGTGATTTAAAAGTATCTTACATTAATATTTATTGCCATTTTGCAGAACGTACCTTGACGTCATTAATTTATTCACACAGTGTAATGTCAAAGTATGGTACAGTGTGTGACATTGGCATACTCGTCACTTAGTGGTTTATACACACTAATAGACAAGACACGTTTTTGAAACCCTGAAGAAAGACGTTCGTGACCGTCGGTTTGCTTCAGACAAAGAGGTGCATGCCTGAGTACAGCCATGGCTCCGTAGACACCTGCAAACCTTCTCCATTAAGGTACTCACCATCTCACAGTAAATGAATTAGGAGTTATGGTGATTACTTTTGAAATAATAAACACTTTACTTGTGTTTTTCCCATCTGTCTCATTTTCATTCGACTGCTCGTTATAGCACTTATGGGGTTCGCACTTCAGCAATTCCTTATAATCACTTATTTGGAATAGTGTAACACACCTTCCTTTGAAGTGACGGAACGTAATCTAAAGGTATTGTAACAGATTCTGAACTTGCTTAGTTCATATTACTGCAGAACAGTCAATATTCTACAGGTATTTTTTATTTCAGTACAATGATAAACTTTTTTCTTTAGTCATTGACTGTAAATATTACAGTGAATGGGAATTTATTTGTGGCTTTAAAGATCTGAAGCTATTCTTGTCCCCCATTAAAATCCAGTGTAAATACAACATTGTTCATATTGGCGCCATCATTGAATAATGAGTGTTCTGCACAGTTGTATAAAGTTTGTTTACAAAACTGAGAACCGAGCAAATAACCTGTCAGAATCTTAACTAACTCTAAAAATAAAAGCAATTCAGAACTGTTGAGACAAATACCTTACTTTCCTATGTGCCTTCATTGTACTGCAGATAGCGTAAACATTGCTTTCCTATGTACAGTCGACAAAACAGAACTGTTCGCATGGAAAATCCCAGTCTCGGTGTGTACAGTCACGTCACAAACTGTGGCAACACTTTCGCCCCATTAATGGCCCAAAAAAAAAAAAACAAAAAAAAAACTGAGGTAACATTGCCGAGGGGGGAGCTGGTGTAGTATGTGTATAGCACTACTCATTGCCAGCAACGTCTATACATATAGATCTTGACTGCGAATTCAGTGCCGTCTGCGTTGTCGACCTGGCTTGTTCTGTTCATCTGCAGTGATTGTTTTTACTAGCGTTGGTTTGTTCTTGATTCGTTTCTTATGATGGCAAGTTTCAGTGATCAACTTGCAGGTATGAAATTTTGTTTTCTACTCGGTAAAAATGCTGCTCTGACTGTTTTAATGTTGAAAACAACTTACCAAGATATCGCTATGGCGAAAAGCTCAAGTGTGTGAATGGTTTGCTAGATTTAAAAATGACGACATGTCGATTGATGACAAACCTCGTTCTGGACCTCCATCAACTGACCGAATCGTCGAAAATATCGAAAAAAATCGAGAGCTTGTGCTCGCAGACTGTCGACAAACAATTTATGAACAGTCATAGATTAGTTGATTATCTTGGAGCTCGGTTCAGCGAATTTTAAAGGAAGATTTGGGAATGAAAAGAGTAGTCGCCAAGTTTGTTCCTTGGGTTCTGACTGACAGTCAAAAGGAACATCGAGCTGAAACATGTTGTGATTTGAACAATAGCTTGAAACTGATCCATATTTTCTGTCAAAGATTATTACTGGTGATGAGTCATGGTGCTACTGTTACGACCCGAAACAGAGCAACAGTCAAGTCAATGGAAGACGTCATCGTCACCACATCCAAAAAAATGTCGTCAAGTCAAATCAAATATCAAAACAATGCTTATTTGCTTTTCTGATGCCAAGCGCGTAGTTCATTAAGAGCTTGTTCCCCCTGGTCAGACCACCAACCAAACCTTTTGTTTGGGAGTTTTAAGAAGATTGTGCAACAGTGTTTGTCAAAAAAGGCTCAATTTGTGGTAGACAGGAGCGTGGTTCTTCCACCACGACAACGCACCTGCACACACAGACACCTCTGTTAGACAGGTTTTGGCTAAAAATGGCACGGTTCCATTGCCCCACGCATCTTACTCGCCTGACCTGGCTCCAAGCGACTTTTTCTTATTTATCCGCATTAAAAGGGGCATGAAAACGAGGGACTAAAAATATGACTACAAAAATGTTTCAAATAGTGGAAGGAGCGGTGGGAGAAATGTAGCAGTTGTAATGGAGAGGATTTTCAAGGGGATAAGGTTATTTTGTAAATAATTCGAAAATACATAGCTTTTAAAAATAATTCCGGTTTTTTTTTTTTGGTACCCCTCGTATAGCGGCCACATATTACGAAACCAGCGTGATGTACTATATACAGCACTGGAAATTACTACCAATTGAACATTATACTTGGAAGTATAGGACGTCGACAGAGATCGCGAAATATGCAATGTAGCTGGATGTGGTCTGAAGGTGGTGTTGGCATCACTGTGCAAGGAGCTTACGGTCAAACTACCTGGTTGTCTGGAGATGGGCGGAAGGCGAAAGTTGGTGCTGGCCGCAAGGCTGTACCCTTACGCCTCCGTAACAGGTTTGAGGTACTGCCCACTGCTGAAAGTACTTCTGAGCCAGCAAGGGCGGCCTCGCCTGTTGCGGCAGTGGCCGGTCTTCCTGAGTGGTGCGGACAAGGGCAGAGGGTGGGATTGCTTGTCATTGGGAGCTCCAATGTTAGGCGGGTGATGGAGCCCCTTAGGGATATGGCAGCTAAGGACGGGAAGAACGCCAATGTGCACTTCGTGGGCATACCGGGGGGAGTCATCCAAGATGTGGAAAGGGTCCTTCCGGATGCCATGAAGAGTACAGGGAACAGCCAACTGCAGATGGTGGCTCATGTCGGCACTAATGACGTGTGTCGCTATGGATCGGAAGAGATTCTCTCTGGTTTCCAGCTGTTATCTGAGTTGGTGAAGACTGCCAGTCTTGCTAGCGATATGAAGGCAGAGCTCACCATCTGCAGCATCGTCGACAGGACCGATTGCGGACCTTTGGTACAGAGCCGAATGGAGGGTCTGAATCAGAGGCTCAGACGGTTCTGCGACCTTGTAGGCCGCAGATTCCTCGACTTGGCCATAGGGTGGTGGCGTTTCGAGTTCCGCTAAATAGGTCAGGTGTCCACTACACACAGAAGGCGGCTACAGGGGTAGCAGGGGCTGTGTGACATGGACTGGGTGGTTTTTTAGGTTCGACAGTCTCCTGAAAGATCAAAAAGGGCTCCAGTCTCAAAGGGTACAGGGAAAAGAAACGACGAGAATCGACCAAGCAACAGTCGGTATTGTAGTTGTAAATTGTCGTAGCTGTGTTGGAAAAGTACCAGAGCTTCAAGTGCTGAAATCGTTATAGGAACACACAGCTGGCTAAAGCCGGAGATAAATTCTCCCAAAATTTGTACAGAGGTGCAAACCGTGTTCAGAAAGGATAGATTAAATAAAGTAGGTGGTGGTGTGTTTGTCTGTTGGTAGTAGTTTATCATGTAGTGAAGTTGAAATAGGTAGTTACTGCGAATTACTATGGGTAGAGGTTATGCTCAACAGCCGTACCAAAATAATAATTGGCTCCTTCTACCGACCCCCGAATCAGATGATATAATAGCTGATCGGTTCAAAGAAAACTTGAATCTCATTACAAATAAGTACTCCATTCATACAGTTATAATTGGTGGAGACTTCAATCTACCCTAAATTTGTTGGCGAAAATACATGTTCAGACAGACAGAAAACATCTTCCGAAATTGTACAAATTGCTTTCTCTGAGAATCACTGTGAACAATTAGTTCATGAGCCGACACGAATTGTAAATGGTTGTGAAAACACACTTGACCTCTTAACCACAATTAATCCTGCTCTAATAGAGAGCGTCATGACAGATGCAGGTATTAGTGAACACCAGGTAATTTTAGCGAGGCTCAAAACCATATCAACCAAAACCACTCAAAATAAACGCAAAATATATCTACACTCCTGGAAATTGAAATAAGAACACCGTGAATTCATTGTCCCAGGAAGGGGATACTTTATTGACACATTTCTGGGGTCAGATACATCACATGATCACACTGACAGAACCACAGGCACATAGACACAGGCAACAGAGCATGCACAATGTCGGCACTAGTACAGTGTATATCCACCTTTCGCAGCAATGCAGGCTGCTATTCTCCCATGGAGACGATCGTAGAGATGCTGGATGTAGTCCTGTGGAACGGCTTGCCATGCCATTTCCACCTGGCGCCTCAGTTGGACCAGCGTTCGTGCTGGACGTGCAGACCGCGTGAGACGACGCTTCTTCCAGTCCCAAACATGCTCAATGGGGGACAGATCCGGAGATCTTGCTGGCCAGGGTAGTTGACTTACACCTTCTAGAGCACGTTGGGTGGCACGGGATACATGCGGACGTGCATTGTCCTGTTGGAACAGCAAGTTCCCTTGCCGGTCTAGGAATGGTAGAACGATGGGTTCGATGACGGTTTGGATGTACCGTGCACTATTCAGTGTCCCCTCGACGATCACCAGTGGTGCACGGCCAGTGTAGGAGATCGCTCCCCACACCATGATGCCGGGTGTTGGCCCTGTGTGCCTCGGTCATATGCAGTCCTGATTGTGGCGCTCACCTGCACGGCGCCAAACACGCATACGACCATCATTGGCACCAAGGCAGAAGCGACTCTCATCGCTGAAGACGACACGTCTCCATTCGTCCCTCCATTCACGCCTGTCGCGACACCACTGGAGGCGGGCTGCACGATGTTGGGGCGTGAGCGGAAGACGGCCTAACGGTGTGCGGGACCGTAGCCCAGCTTCATGGAGACGGTTGCGAATGGTCCTCGCCGATACCCCAGGAGCAACAGTGTCCCTAATTTGCTGGGAAGTGGCGGTGCGGTCCCCTACGGCACTGCGTAGGATCCTACGGTCTTGGCGTGCATCCGTGCGTCGCTGCGGTCCGGTCCCAGGTCGACGGGCACGTGCACCTTCCGCCGACCACTGGCGACAACATCGATGTACTGTGGAGACCTCACGCCCCACGTGTTGAGCAATTCGGCGGTACGTCCACCCGGCCTCCCGCATGCCCACTATACGCCCTCGCTCAAAGTCCGTCAACTGCACATACGGTTCACGTCCACGCTGTCGCGGCATGCTACCAGTGTTAAAGACTGCGATGGAGCTCCGTATGCCACGGCAAACTGGCTGACACTGATGGCGGCGGTGCACAAATGCTGCGCAGCTAGCGCCATTCGACGGCCAACACCGCGGTTCCTGGTGTGTCCGCTGTGCCGTGCGTGTGATCATTGCTTGTACAGCCCTCTCGCAGTGTCCGGAGCAAGTATGGTGAGTCTGACACACCAGTGTCAATGTGTTCTTTTTTCCATTTCCAGGAGTGTATTTAAAACAGCAGATAAAGATTCGCTTGATGCCTTCCTAAGAGAGAGTCTCCATTCCTTCCAAGTTAATTACGTAAGCGTACATCAGATATGGCTCAAATTCAGAGGTAGAGTATCGACAGCAATAGATAGATTCACACCGCATAAGTTAATAAGAGACGGGACTGATCCACCATGGTACACAAAACACGTCAGAACACTGTTGCAGAAGCAACGAAAAAAGCATGCCAAATTCAGAAGAACGCAAAATTTCACGGAAGCTCGAAATTTAGTGTGGACGTCAATGCGAGATGCTTTTAATAGTTTCCACAATGAAACATTGTCTCAAAATATGGTAGAAAACCCAAAGAGATTCTGGTCGTATGCCACACCAGTGGCAAAAAAACAGTCAATACTGTCACTGCGCGATAGCTATAGAAAGAAGACGAAGTAAATATTCCACAATTCGAAACCAGAACAGCTGTTAGCATGAGTGACATAAAAGTAGATATCTTAGGTGTTGCGAAACAAATAACTTAAGAAAGGTAAGTCTTCCGGTCCGGATGGTATACCAATCAGGTTCCTTTCCGAGTATGCAGACACAATACCGCCTTTCTTAGCAATCATACACAAACGCTCACTTGACGAAAGGTCTGTTCCTAAAGACTGGAAAGTAGCACAGGTCACACCAATATTCAAGAAAGGAAATAGGAGTAACCCATTGAATTACAGACCCATATCACTGACCTCAATTTGCAGTAGGATTTTGGAGCATATACTGTAATCGAACATTATGAATCACCTTGAAGAAAATGACTTATTGATACATAACCAACACGGATTCAGAAAGTATCACTCTTGTACAACACATGTAGCTCTTTATTCCCATGAAGTAATGAGTACTGTCGACAAGGGATCTCAGATCGATTCCATATTCCTAGATTTCCGGAAGGCTTTTGATACCGTTTCTCACAAACGACTATTAATCAAATTGCGTGCATATGGAATATCGTCTCAGTTGTGTGACTGGATTCGTGATTTCCTCTCAGAGAGGTCACAGTTCGTAGTGATAGACGGTAAATCATCGAGCAAAACAGAAGTGGTATCTGGCGTTCCGCAGGGTAGTGTCTTAGGCCCTCTGCTGTTCCTGATTTACATAAATGATCTAGGTGATAATCTGAGCAGCCCCCCTAGATTGTTTGCAGATGACGCTGTAATTTACTGTCTAGTAAAATCATCAGACCATCAATTCCAATTACAAAATGACCTAGAGAGAATTTCTGTATGGTGCGAAAAGTGGCAATTGGCACTAAACAAAGAAAAGTGCGAAGTCATCCACATGGGTTCTAAAAGAAATCCGAGAAATTTTGGGTATACGATAAATCCCACAAATCTAAGGGCTGTCCATTCGACTAAATACTTAGGAATTACAATTACGAGCAACATAAATTGGGAAGACCACATAGATAATATTGTTGGGAAGGCGAAACAAAGACTGCGCTTTGTTGGCAGAACAATTAGAAGATGCGACAAACCCAGTAAAGAGACAGCCTACATTACACTTGTCCGTCCTCTGCTGGAATATTGCTGCGCGGTATGGGATCCTTACCATGTAGGATTGACGGAGAACATCGAAAAAGTGCAAAGAAGGGCAGCTCGTTTCGTGTTATCGCGCAATAGGGGTGAGAGTGTCACTGATACGAGGGGTGACAGTCACTGAAACAAAGGCGGTTTTCTTTGCGGCGAGATCTATTTAGGAAATTTCAATCACCAACTTTCTTTTCCGAATGTTAAAATATTTTGTTGACACCCACCTACGTAGGGAGAAATGATCATCATAATAAAATAAGAGAAAGCAGAGCTCGAACGGAAGGAGTTAGGTGTTCCTTTTTCCCACGCGCAATTCGAGAGTGGAATCGTAGAGAAGTAGTATGAAAATGATTCGATGAACCCTCTGCCAGGCACTTAAGTGTGAATTGCAGAGTAACCATGTAGATGTAAATGTAGATGTAGATGAGCGATCCACTCCCAAACTGATTCAGAGAGCCGGATGCTTCTGAGGAGTGAGCAATCGACAGCTCGGAAAAAAACATCGTCTGACCCAGAGTGGGCGGCTGGTATCATATGTGGAAAGCAACGGGAAGCTACCACATTACTATTCCCAAGGCGCACTTGACATGGCTCTCTATGTGCAAAATAATGATTCCGGACGTAAAACATACCCTCAATCGGATCTCCGGGAGGGGAGTACATCGAGGCTAATTGAAAGTGTAAAGATAAAGACAAAGAAAAGGAAAGAGGAAAAGCTAAGGATTGGTACATGCAACTTTCGCACCCTCCTACAATCTGGAAAATTGGAAAATGCGAAAAAAGAGATGGAGTACAACAATATAGATATTCTTGGAATTTGCGAGGTGAGATGGGGAGGCAATGGTGTATTACAGAGTGATGACTAAAAACTATTTTATTCAGGTGAGGAAAAAACGGAATGATTGGAGTAGCTATCGTGGTAAAGAAGAAGGTAAAAACCATGATAATGAAGGTGGAATACATGAATAGCAGATTGATTATGCTGAGGTTTAAAGGCCACAAGAAAGATGTAGTTCTGATACAGGTCTACATGCCAACCAGCCAACATAACAACGATGAGATTGAAGCGTGCTACAGCAGTATTGAATCACTGGTGGAGATAGAGAAGAAAAAGACGTGCATCATAGTAACGGGAGATTGGAACGTGGTGGTTGGCGAAGGGGAAGACAGATATGTGGTTGGAGAGTTTGTATGGGGTAACAGAAACGAAAGAGATGTGAGAATGGTCATATTTTGTAAGAAAAACTCATTAGTAGTTGGAAACACGATTTTTGAACATCACAAAAGAAGACGGTACACGTGGACATCAAATATAGACAACAGCAGGTTCCAGATCGATTACATACTAATACGGAGTAGATTCCGAACATGCATGGGAAATGCCAAGTCTTATACAGGAGCTGATATTAACAATGACCATAACTTCGCTGTAGCAGATGTGCAGGTTAGATAGAAAAGAATGTTGGTAGGTACACTGAGAGTGAAATTTAACTTGGATGCTCTAAAAGAAGAATGAATAACCAAAAAGCTTGACGAAGAGTTCCGACACAAGTGGAAAATTAGAGAAAACACAGAGGGCATAAATGAACAGTGGAACCAGTTCAGAGACACGCTGAAAGCAACCAGTAAATATGTTGTTGGTCTGGTGAAGTGTAAACCATGGGTTACCGATGACATGATCTTGAAGATGGCAGAGAGGAGAAACGGAAAAAGTCACAAACTGATGAAGGGAAAAGGCAATACAGAAGACTGAATAATGAGATGAGAAGAGTAACTGATCAGGCCAGGGAAAAATGGACGAGAGAAATATGCTCAGAAATTGAGACACTAGAGAAAGAGGGTAAGTACGAAAAGATGTATCTAGTAACCAAGGAAAGAGTATTTCAGGGAAGGAAGAACAAAACAAATATGGAAATAGAAGGGAAAGATGGAACTGTTTTAAGTGACCTACACGCTGTTGAGAATAGATGGAAAGAATAAATTGGAACTCTCTATGAAGCGGATCAAATACCTTCCAATCTACAGATTGAGAAGGAAGAATCAGTAAATGAAGATGAAAAAGGAGACTTTATTCTAGGTTCAGAGGTAAATAAGGCATTGGGAGAACCTAAAAACAACAAAGCGTGTTGTGTAGATGACGTTCCGGCGGAAATCCTAAACAGTTTAAAAGAAACAGGGGAAAATGAGTTGACCTCTCTTTGCAACTACATCTATGACAAAGGGGAATGGTCAGAAGACTTTCTCGTAAGTATAATAGTCCCAATCTCAAAGACTAATAATCCCAAAAAGTATGAAGACCATAGGACAATCAGCCTAATATCACAGGCAGCAAAAGTAGTTCTTCGAATTCTGAATAGGAGGCTATATGAAAGGCTGGAAGAAACACTTGGTGAAGAACAATATGGTTTCATAAGGGGAAAGCGAACAAGAAAGGCCATTGGACTTCTAAGAACCATCGGCGGAAGATACATAGAAAAGGGCAAAGAAGAGTATGCTGTCTTCATACACCTCGAAAAGGCCTTTGATAGAGTGCAGTGGGATAAGCTGTTAGGTATCTTGAAAAAGAAGGGAGTAAAGTGGAAGGAGAGAAGATTGATCGCAAATCTGTACGTGAATGAGAAAGCTCAGGTACGAATAGGTAATGGGATCTCTGAAGACAGCAGGATTGGGAGAGGTGTTAGACAGGGCTGTTCTCTCTCGCCGATCCTATTTAACATCTATCTGGAGGAAGTACTGGAAAGCTGTTTGGATGGGACAAGAGGCGTCAGAATACGAGTGCGAAAAATGTAATGTATAATATTTGCAGATGGCATGGTGATCCTCGCAGAAAATCAAGAGACGCTGACCTAAATGCTAAATGACCTGAATGAAGCCTGTGCAGCATATGGTATGAAAATTAATAAAAAGAAAACCAAAAGCATGGTCATAGGCCTAAAGAAAAGAAAATGAAAATTAAGGTGGGGTCAGAAATCATAGAACAGGTAAGTGCATTCAAGTATTTGGGAAGTTGGATTAAAGGAGACATGGATTGCCAACAAGATATCAAAGTGAGAATGGCTCTGGCGAAAGAGGCATTTTGAAAGCAGAGAAGACTCCTAACTAGTTGTTTAAACAAGAAATTAAGGAAGCGACTGGTTAAGTGCTTAATATGAAGTGTGGCCTTGTGTGGACCAGAAACATGGACTTTGAAAAAGCAGGATGAGAAGAGAATTGAAGCTTGCCAAATGTGGATATGGCGTAGAATGGAGATCAGCTCGACTGATAAAGTCAGGAATGAAGAAGCACTTAGGAGAGTTGGAGAAGAACGGAGGATGTTGCTGATGGTGAAGAACAGGAAACTAAACTGGATAAGCCACAATCTAAAAAGAGATTGCGTTCTAGTAGAGGCAATTGAAGGTTTCGTTCCGGGAAAGAGAGGGAACGGCAGAAGATCCAGATGGTGGATGATGTCAGCAGGCCACAAGGAGGGTACCAAAGAATGAAGAGGAACGCGGAAGACAGAGAAGCATGGGGAGCTATGCAGTCAAAACGGGCCTCAAGGCAGACAACCCAGTGATGATGAAAATGATGATCTGAAAAGACAATCTCAAATTTCACAAGCCCAGTAAACGTTTTCCTACTTCTAAATGATTTGTTACTTCTTATCCTTTGACATGGCATCGCAATCAGAAAATGTTGTCGGTGATCATGTGAGTCACATGAGCAGCGGTTTTCATCCGCCACTCGCACAGAGCGGGTTGCAAAACTATGTGGCTCGAGCTGTATGGTTCGGCGGCTGTTCCCGCACAAGGAAACGATTACAAAGTAATCTGGAGCCACTCTGCTCTCCACGCTCTTGGCTCACTGTGTGATTTAGCTTGTAGCTTGCTTCCTTGACTCAGTGCCTCTCCTTTCAAGTTCAGCTTTACTGGACATTATTCTTCATCATAATAACGATATGTATTTATATAATTATTTTTACATCTGTGATAGTGCTTATATACGTACATTGTTTTTATTTTTTATTAATTTACTTATTTAGCATGATCAGATAAACATCTTCAGGACACCTCTTTCATCAGACCATGGTTTTACATGTAACTAGCTGGGGTATCCAGCTTTGCTCGCGGAGTTGATATGAGATTGTGTGATAATTTGAATAAAAGGATAAACTTTAAAGTATAAGAGGTAAAAAAAATTATTGAAAAGATATTCTAACTATTTACAATACTTGTTAAAGTATAGGAGGAAAAAGAATTTATTGAATACATATTCTAACTATTTACAATATTTGTCCATAAACGCCGGCCGGTGTGGCCGAGCGCTTCTAGGCGCTTCAGTCTGGAACCGCGCGACCGCTACAGTCGCAGGTTCGAATCTTGCCTCCGGCATGGATGTGTGTGCTGTCCTTAGGTTATTAGGTTGATGTAGTTCTCAGTTCTAGGGGACTGATGACCTCAGATGTTAAGTCCCATAATGCTCAGAGCCATTTGAACCATTTTGTCCATAAACAACGCTTTTCAGTTTGTTATCCAGGGTATACATGTACAAATTGTTCGAATTTCCTACTCGAGAGCAAGCTAAATATAGTTGACCATGAGAGAAGCAGGAGTGTTTGAGGTTGATGCCGCAACATTTTAAAGTTTGTCCTTGCGCTCTGTTAATTGTAAAACGTAGGCTTATTTGATTGGAAACTGCAGTCTTTTAAACGAGAATGGCAGTTCAGTGGAGATCAGTGGTATTCTGGGGATAAATAGTGTGTGTCCTTTGTACTTGCCAGTCATAAGTTCGGTTTTGATGACGTTTTTCTATAGCTGTTTGACCATCATTCACGTTCCATTACATAGTTTCGGTGGGTTGAGATTTCTGAGTTGTATGAACGGAGATCCAGTTTTAAGTCGAAGGCAGTATAATGGCGCACCTGGTACTTGTAAAGAGTTAAGAAATTCCTTAGGAAAGTTCACAGTTTCTTCAATGTTCACTATCGTGTCGATCGATCTGTATGTTCTCTCTTCGCCGGAAATTTTCTTTTGAATATTAAAATTGGTATCGTCGACAATATTATTTTTAGTTGCCAAAATTTCCCTTTCAAACATCCAGTTCAGATTGGTATAGTTATGAACTATGTTTAGATAAATTTCGTTTTCAGCAGTGACTATGTTCCAGAAATCTCTGTTGAGTTTAATGATGCCGTTCGTTTGGTCAGTAGGATATGTGCCTTCACCTATTTGTAAAAGTTGTTGAACAAAATGTGCTGTTGTGTCGCCTTTCAATAGTTCAGCTCTCATATTATTTTGTTAGTCGCAGTATTTGTATGTGTGGCCAGAGACGTGGTTTTTTTAAAGCATGCATTGATCTCGTCTGCTGATGTTGACCGGGGGATAACTGGGAGTGTTTGTCGAAAATCTCTGAGAGTATGAGTAGAGCTCCTCCTATCACTTCAGAGTTTCCTCGCAAGTCTTGTAATGTTCTGTCCATAGCTTCGAGTGATTTTTTATGTGCCATTGTGCATTCGTGCGAGAAGATAATTTTAGCTTGCTTTAGAAGTTCACACCGTCCACATGCTCTTGAAATTTTACATACCGGGAATTGTTTTTCGGTTATATTCAACAGTAGTTGTAGGATGGTATGGGCAATTCGTCCTCCTTCCAGAAGTTTGGCTGCAATGCCGGATGATTCCAGTGCAAGTGCGATTTGTCGTTTAGCACGTATTTCCACCAGCAATATATTTATTAGAAACGTTTCCCTGATGCCTCCTGGTACATAATCCCGCTACTGTTGCCGGTTCTGTCCACGATAACTTTTTAAACTTCTTTTTTGATTGTCACTGAAGAGTGGTTTGTGGTGAGCAATGTATTGAAGTAATTCGTTAATGTTGTAGCTTTTTTCCTTTGTAATTTCGAAGCTTAGCAAAGTGATAGCATCTTTTCGTGGTGCTTCCATTTCAAATTGTATTAAGGTCTGGTTGTTTATTGCTAAACATTTATCTTCTAGGCGAATGAGTGTCTCATTTCAGACGTCGTCGTTGAATTCGATGGTACAGTATGTCGTCACTCATACTCTCTTTGAAGCAGCCCCCTACCTGTTTTGGACTCGATGGGTTACATGTTGTTAGAACTGTGGCTAATAAGTGTCTCATTCGTTCAGCTGAGGCTGTGACTGAGGCTTCTTGTAGTGTTCATTCCCAGTGGTTGCCGTTTTCCAGTAGTCCTAAGCGTTTGCATGCATCTCTGTACGTCTCGCATAGGTAACCGTCAACAGTCTTGAGATCTGTGAAACTTCTAGGTCCCTGTATTTCGTGTAGCAACATCCAGAAATAGAAATATTCGGCGTTGTTCGGATATACAGTGTATACTCGACCCAGTGCGCCAGTTTTCATGATTCCTGGATGATCTTCTGCTAAAATTCCTTGTTCTCGTTGTTGAAATATTTTTCTTGTTGTGTTCCACGTATATTAGGTAGGGGCTTCGACTTAATGTTTTTGTGAATGGATCCGTTTGGCACAGTCGGTAAAAAGAAGATAATGTTCTGTTCTGAGATGATTCGCTTGCACTATTTCTGGCGGTGTCTTTTGCGAAGTAAACTCTCTGTCCATTCTCCAAATGTACTGCTACATGTTGCACAGTTGCTTCGCGTTCGTGTGTGGGAAAACCGAAAATCCACCACACTGCCTTCTTACTGTTGATGGATCTCGTCGTTTCTGTTTTGTTGTTCGCTGTCTTTGGCTGTTTAAAATACTGCCTTCGTTCACATACTTACAGATATATTTGGTGGATTTCACTGAATTGCAGTATTCTACGTTTGCGGGTGCTTGGAACATTTTTGAGAGTAGTGTGTTATATGGTACTGCCCACTGGTTATCTATTTCCAGTTAGGCGCTGCCACGTATTCGTATTTTTGCTGTGAAGCCATCGCTTATGGGTGATCGTCTTCTGTGTTTGGGATAGGCATCAACTTCGGTTTGTGTGTCGTCCAAGTATGGTTTCGGGTAGTTTTTTGCGCATTTTCCATCACTCATACATGGAGAATTGGGGTTTACTAGCGCGCATGGTCCGTGAATCATTTTTTTTTACTACTGTGTCGTGCAGTTCCGGATCTTCTTGTGGATTGGGAAATTCAGCTTGGATGATTTAGTCCAGGGCTTCACAACATACGTGCTCGCGGAGCAAGCTGTGAGCAGCAAGGCGCGAGCACGGAGCAGCGGGAGCACGCTACCCCCACTACCGGACCAGAGCGGAGAGTGGGGGGGGAGAGTCACGTGGGGCACACAACAGCTGCCGCCAGTCAATGTAAATCCGCGGCCACCTGCAGGGATATCACTCACGAATTATTACTGCGACAAATGAAACAAATAAAGGAGAATGTACACGTGCCACATAATTTTATTAGCTTAGTGTATGCCTCTAAATTCGTATTAATTTGTGACCTGTTACACAATAAAAGGTGTCACTGAAGTGTGGGATTCTCGGTTATCTTGTACTTTTTGTCTTTTACAATTGCGTTTATGTTCGGAGTAATTGTTCTTGTGCATTGTAGGCGCAGCGTGCAGTTTAAATTTCGATCAGACAATGCGTTTCTCAGGCGCGTCTTGTTACATTTCATTGCAGAGAACAGTTGTTCACAAACATACATGGAACCGAACATTGATATTATTGTAGCTGTCAGTTTGTGCAACCGAGGAAATCTATCCTGAGGGAAGTGTCTGTAGAATCATAAAATGTTTTTCTTGTTCTGAAATTTGTCTCTATTCTCTGTCACACTGCAGGTCAATAATTTCTAGTTGCAGCTCAGGACGAATCTTTTCAATATTCGCTGAATATAGAGAGGCGAACAGATCAAAATCTCTGTCTAGTGTTGTCAGATCTTGAAAGTGTTGATCAAATTCTTCCTTAAAGGCAACTAAACTATGTGAATGACGTTCACAGTCTTTGTGAACATCTTTCATGGATGATAATTTAGGAAAATGAGCTAGATTTCCTGTTTCCAGCTGACTCACACAAAGTGTCAATTTCATTTTAAAAGCTCGTATTCGATCTATGAAATGAGTAATTAGCAGATCTTTACCTTGTAGTGAAATGTTCAAAGCATTCAGATGGCTAGTTAAATCTGCTAAGAACGCGAGATCACATTTCCATGAAGGCTCTTTCAATTCAGGAACACACATGTTATTTATTTCCATGAACACATTTATCTCATCTAACAGGCAAAAAAATTGATTTAATAATTCGCCACGGCTAAGCCAGCGGACCTCGCTGTAGTAAGGCAGGCTACCATACTGGCTTTCTACATCCTCAAGAAAGCTTTTAAATTGCCTGTGTTGTAGCCCATGCTTCCTTATATAATTGGTTGTATGAACAACAACAACCATCACATTTTTTAGAGTGATACTCTTTGCACATAAGTTTTCCTGGTGGATCACACAGTGAACGCCCCTTATTTCATTCAGCACGGTCAGTTTTTGCATTTTCTCCTTCAACAGCGCAACGAAACCTGACTTTTTCCCTGCATTCGGCATGGTCAGTTTTTGCATTTTCTCCTTCAACAGCGCTTCCCTCACCTGAAGATCTCTATTAACACCTCTAATAAATATGGCAAGCTGCGCTGTTCCAGTAATAACAACACTTTCGTCCAGAGCTTGAGAATACGCCATAAAATCTTTAAGGATATTTGCAAGCTGGCTCTGGACGTCGTCTGCCATGTCCTGTATGCGACGCATAATGGTCATGTTAGATAACGGCACAATCCGAAACTGTTCAGCTTGAGATGGACACACATGTTCCGCTGCAACTACCAAACATTCTTTTATTAAATCGCCATCAGTGAAGGGGCGCAGGGATTTTGCTAAAAGCAAAGCAATTTTGTAACTCACTCTGAGAGCTCAGTTGATTTTTCTTCGTCGTCCAGATCTTCTTCGGGTAGCTTCCTTTTAAGTTTAATAACTTCCTGTGCAGGATCTGGTCCATCACAATTTCCACTTCCGTAGTCTTTCGCGTGGTACGACGTAAAATGTCGCTGCAAATTAAATTTCCTGAAAGAATTCGGCGTTTTGTGACATACTAAACATTTTGCAACACCATCTTTTTCTGTGAACAGATACAATTCCTTCCAATGGGGGTTGAACTGCGAAAGCATGGTTGGGGTTACACAACGGCGACTTGACATGATTCTTAACCAGCGCAATGACTGTTAGAGCTGATCGTAGTGCTTTAAACGTTACACAGTCGGCGCGAATTCAATAGGCACGCTGCGGCCCTAATTAAACGTGCGTGCGCATTTCCCCTCCCTCCCCTCCCACCCTACTCTGATAACTTGCAGCTGCTCGCGAGCACGTGCCTGAGCAGACGCGAGTACTCGCGCTCAAAATCGGCCAGTTGTTAAGCCCTGATTTAGTCGATATCCGTGGGATGAATTCTGTCGTGTGTGAGTGAGGCAGTCCTCGTTTTTGCCATTAGATTGTGTACATCCAGCATCCAGCGGTTCCAAAGATGTGGTATTTTGTGATGACTTCCATAAATCTCATTTGTGTTTTGGGAGAAAACTCGGTCTATTATGTCGTGTCGACTCATTGGGGTTTGTCTGTAATTTAAGTGTTCTTTGATTTCTTGCCACGACGAGTTGCTTGTGAACGCTACGTAGAGATCAGATCGTCCAAATTCTCTAATGTAGGTCATGGCATCTTCAGTGTGTTCCTGCATGTGTCTCGGACTTCCTGTGTGTGAAGAAAGTAAGATTATCATTGCTTCAATGTCATCAATGTTTAAGTCATTTATGATTGCTCGTCAAAGGTGGATGTATTCTTATGTGCGTAAGTTTCTTCTGATTCAGTCTCATCTAAAACATCCGTCCCGCTTATACTTTTGCGTACATACACTATGTGATCAAAAGTATCCGGACACCTGGCTGAAAATTACTTACAAGTTCGTGGCGCCCTCCATCGGTAGTGCTGGAATTCAATATGATGTTGGCCCACCCTTAGCCTTGATGACAGCTTCCATTCTCGCACCCATACGTTCAATCAGGTGCTGCAAGGATTTTAGGGGAATGGAAGCTCATTCTTCACTGAGGAGAGGTATCGATGTCGGTCGGTGAGGCCTAGCACGAAGTCGGGGTTCCAAAACATCCCAAATGTGCTGTAGGATTCAGGCCAAGACTCTGTGCAGGCCAGTCCATTACAGGGGTGTTATTGTCGTGTAACCATCCCGCCACAGGCCGTGCGTTATGAACAGGCGCTCGATCTTGTTGAAAGATGGGATCGCCATCCCCGAATTGCTCTTCAACAGTGGGTGCTTAAAACATCAATGTAGGTCTGTGCTGTGATATTGCCACGCAAAACAACAAGGGGTGCAAGCCCCTCCATGAAAAACACCACACCATAACTCCACCGCCTCCGAATTTTGCTGTTGGCACTACACACGGCCTCGTGATGACTGGGTGTTGTGTGATGTCCTTGGGTTAGTTAGGTTTAAGTAGTTCTAAGTTCTAGGGGACTGATGACCATAGATGTTAACTCCCATAGTTCTCAGAGCCATTTGAACCATTTGACCCACTACACACGCTGGCAGATGACGTTCACCGCGCATTCGGCATACCCACAACCTGCCATCGGATCGCCATATCGTGTACCGTGATTCGTCACTCCTCACAACGTTTTCCCACTGTTCAGTCGTCCAATGTTTACGCTCCCTACACCAAACGAGGTGTCGTTTGGCATTTACCGGCGTGATATGTGGCTTATGAGCAGCTGCTCGACCATGAAATCTAAGTTTCCTCATCTCCCGCCTCCTGTCGTAGTACTTGCAGTGGATCCTGATGCAGTTTGGAATTCCTGTCTATTGATCTAGATAGATGTCTGCCTATTACACATTACGACCCTCTTCAACTGTCGGCGGTCTATGTCAGTCAACAGACGAGGTGGGTCTGTACGCTTTTGTGCTGTACATTTCCCTTCACGTTTTCATTTCACAATCACATCGGAAACAGTGAACCTAGGAATGTTTAGGAGAGTGGAAACCTCGCGTACAGACGTATGACACAAGTGACACCCAATCACTTGACCACGTTCGAAGTCCATGAGTTTTGCGGAGCACGCCATTCTGCTCTCTCACGATGTCCAATGACTACTGAGGTCGCTGATATGGAGTACCTGGCAGTAGGTGGCAGCACATGCACCTAATATACTGTCTGGATACTTTTGATCACATAGTGTACCTACCAGGAATTGTTGGAATATATGGCGAGTGCTGAGAATGTAGTTGATTGTTTCATTGTCTCTGGTCATTAAGCAGTAAGCATAGAACTCCTTGGGAGTTACATGTTTGTTTGTTTCTACGCCCCTTTCAGTTGGCTTTGTTTGATATCCGTCCTCTCTGGGCAGAAATATTAATGGATATTGGAGGGCATCTCTGCAAGGCTTTTTCATTGTACACAATTACGATGGCGAATGTCTGTCTGCGGTGCATTAAATCGACGTTCGTGCTCTCCTGGTGGTCTTTTATCAGCTCCAACTATGACTTTACAGTCTGTCGCGAATGGGTCGCGGATGTGAGTAGAAATGCATAAGATTGCATAAGATGAACATGTAGGAAAGCAACCCAACGTCAGCCAGGGCTCTGGGAAGCAGGAGAGGTTGCGTTTTTGTGGCAAGGGACGCTGGAGCTACGTGACCAGCTACGACAGAATGTTCTGGAAGGACGACAGGACACGGGAGACGCTCATGACCTCGGAGGATTGTATCAGACGGACCTATATAAGATTCCTTCGACAGTTGCCTCAGACGCTGGACCTGAGTTACTCTGCCCTCAGGACGGGACACATTCAATGTGTTGGTGCCTCTTAGGCTTCGACAGTGGTCTTATCCTACCTCGTGTTTCATCTCAGTTATTTCATCAGAAGTATACGTCCTTTATCCCACCGAGTTCCCTTATCTGCAAAGAATTTCCCACTTGTGTTCCAGCACCAGGACTTCGAGTTGAACGAGCCAACTCATTACTGGATTTAGTGTCTAGCTCCCATCCTGATCCGCTCGCAGAAAACTACAGATGTGACAGATGACGATCCACTTTTTGGTGCCAGGTGTTGGCACAAATCAGGCATCCCTTCTAACAGGTGTTGGCTTTTTGTGGAAGCCTTAGCCTTACTGTTCTTCTACACAGCACCGGTATTAGCCAGGCCACAGATTTGAGGAAAAGGTGTAAGGCGACTTTAACTTTTGACAGTTGTTGTTGTTGTTGTCTTCAGTCCTGGGACTGGTTTGATGCAGCTCTCCATGCTACTCTATTCTGTGCAAGCTTCTTCATCTCCCAGTACTTACTGCAACCTACATCCTTCTGAATCTGCTTAGTGTATTCATCTCTTGGTCTCCCTCTACGATTTTTACCCTCCACGCTGCCCTCCAATGCTAAATTTGTGATCCCTTGATGCCTCAGAACATGTCCTACCAACCGGTCCCTTCTTCTTGTCAAGTTGTGCCACAAACTCCTCTCCTCCCCAATTCTATTCAATACCTCCTTATTAGTTACGTGATCTACCCACCTAATTTTCAGCATTCTTCTGTAGCACCACATTTCGAAAGCTTCTATTCTCTTCTTGTCCAAACTATTTATCGTCCATGTTTCACTTTCATACATGGCTACACTCCATACAAATACTTTCAGAAACGACTTCCTCACACGTAAATCTGTACCCGATGTAAACAAATTTCTCTTCTTCAGAAACGCTTTCCTTGCCATTGCCAGTCTACATTTTATATCCTCTCTACTTCGACCATCATCAGTTATTTTGCACCCCAAGTAGCAAAACTCCTTTACCACTTTAAGTGTCTCATTTCCTAATCTAATTCCCTCAGCATCACCCGACTTAATTCGACTACATTCCATTATCCTACTTTTGCTTTTGTTGATGTTCATCTTACATCCTCCTTTCAAGACACTGTCCATTCCATTCAACTGCTCTTCCAAGTCCTTTGCTGTCTCTGACAGAATTACAATGTCATCGGCGAACCTCAACGTTTTTATTTCTTCTCCATGGACTTTAATACCTACTCCGAATTTTTCTTTTGTTTCCTTTACTGCTTGCTCAATATACAGATTGAATAGCATCGGGGACAGGCTACAACCCTGTCTCACTCGCTTCCCAACCGCTGCTTCCCTTTCATGCCCCTCGACTCTTATACCTGCCATCTGGTTTCTGTACAAATTGTAAATAGCTTTTCGCTCCCTGCATTTTACCCCTGCCACCTTTAGAATTTGAAAGAAAGTATTCCAGTCAACATTGTCAAAAGCTTTCTCTAAGTCTACAAATGCCAGAAATGTAGGTTTGCCTTTCCTTAATCTATTTTCTAAGATAAGTCGTTGGGTTAGTATTGCCTCACGTGTTCCAGCATTTCTGCGGAATCCAAACTGATCTTCGCCGAGGTCGGCTACTACCAGTTTTTCCATTCGTCTGTAAAGAATTCGCGTTAGTATTTTGCAGCTGTGACTTATTAAACTGATAGTTCGGTAATTTTCACATCTGTCAACACCTGCTTTCTTTGGGATTGGAATTATTATATTCCTCTTGAAGTCTGAGGGTATTTCGCCTGTCTCATACATCTTGCTCACCAGATGCTACAGTTTTGTCAGGACTGGCTCTCCCAAGGCCGTCAGTAGTTCTAATAGAATGTTGTCTACTCCTGGGGCCTTGTTTCGACTCAGGTCTTTCAGTGCTCTGTCAAACTCTTCACGCAGTATCGTATCTCCCATTTCATCTTCATCTACATCCTCTTCCATTTCTACACTCCTGGAAATGGAAAAAAGAACACATTGACGCCGGTGTGTCAGACCCACCATACTTGCTCCGGACACTGCGAGAGGGCTGTACAAGCAATGATCACACGCACGGCACAGCGGACACACCAGGAACCGCGGTGTTGGCCGTCGAATGGCGCTAGCTGCGCAGCATTTGTGCACCGCCGCCGTCAGTGTGAGCAAGTTTGCCGTGGCATACTGAGCTCCATCACAGTCTTTAACACTGGTAGCATGCCGCGACAGCGTGGACGTGAACCGTATGTGCAGTTGACGGACTTTGAGCGAGGGCGTATAGTGGGCATGCGGGAGGCCGGGTGGACGTACCGCCGAATTGCTCAACACGTGGGGCGTGAGGTCTCCACAGTACATCGATGTTGTCGCCAGTGGTCGGCGGAAGGTGCACGTGCCCGTCGACCTGGGACCGGACCGCAGCGACGCACAGATGCGCGCCAAGACCGTAGGAACCTACGCAGTGCCGTAGGGGACCGCACCGCCACTTCCCAGCAAATTAGGGACACTGTTGCTCTTGGGGTATCGGCGAGGACCATTCGCAACCGTCTCCATGAAGCTGGCCTACGGTCCCGCACACCGTTAGGCCGTCTTCCGCTCACGCCTCAACATCGTGCAGCCCGCCTCCAGTGGTGTCGCGACAGGCGTGAATGGAGGGACGAATGGAGATGTGTCGTCTTCAGCGATGAGAGTCGCTTCTGCCTTGGTGCCAATGATGGTCGTATGCGTGTTTGGCGCCGTGCAGGTGAGCGCCACAATCAGGACTGCATACGACCGAGGCACACAGGGCCAACACCCGGCATCATGGTGTGGGGAGCGATCTCCTACACTGGCCGTACACCACTGGTGATCGTCGAGGGGACACTGAATAGTGCACGGTACATCCAAACCGTCATCGAACCCATCGTTCTACCATTCCTAGACCGGCAAGGGAACTTGCTGTTCCAACAGGACAATGCACGTCCGCATGTATCCCGTGCCACCCAACGTGCTCTAGAAGGTGTAAGTCAACTACCCTGGCCAGCAAGATCTCCGGATCTGTCCCCCATTGAGCATGTTTGGGACTGGAAGAAGCGTCGTCTCACGCGGTCTGCACGTCCAGCACGAACGCTGGTCCAACTGAGGCGCCAGGTGGAAATGGCATGGCAAGCCGTTCCACAGGACTACATCCAGCATCTCTACGATCGTCTCCATGGGAGAATAGCAGCCTGCATTGCTGCGAAAGGTGGATATACACTGTACTAGTGCCGACATTGTGCATGCTCTGTTGCCTGTGTCTATGTGCCTGTGGTTCTGTCAGTGTGATCATGTGATGTATCTGACCCCAGGAATGTGTCAATAAAGTTTCCCCTTCCTGGGACAATGAATTCACGGTGTTCTTATTTCAATTTCCAGGAGTGTATAATATTGTCCTCAAGTACATCGCCCTTGTATAGACCCTCTATATACTCCTTCCACCTTTCTGTTTTCCCTTCTTTGCTTAGAACTGGGTTTCCATCTGAGCTCTTGATATTCATACAAGTGGCTCTCTTTTCTCCAAAGGTCTCTTTAATTTTCCTGTAGGCAGTATCTATCTTACCCCTAGTGAGATAAGCGTCTACATCCTTACATTTGTCCTCTAGCCATCCCTGCTTAGCCATTTTACACTTCCTGTCGATCTTATTTTTGAGACGTTTGTATTCCTTTTTGCCTGTTTCATTTACTGCATTTTTATATTTTCTCCTTTCATCAATTAAATTCAATATTTCTTCTGTTATCCAAGGATTTCTACTAGCCCTCGTCTTTTTACCTACTTGATCCTCTGCTGCCTTCACTACTTCATCCCACAGAGCTACCCATTCTTCTTCTACTGTATTTCTTTCCCCCATTCCTGTCAGTTGTTACCTTATGCTCTCCCAGAAACTCTGTACAACCTCTGGTTTAGTCAGTTTATCCAGGTCCCATCTCCTTAAATTCCCACCTTTTTGCAGTTTCTTCAGTTTTAATCTACAGTTCATAACCAATAGATTGTGGTCAGAGTCCACATCTGCCCCTGGAAATGTGTTACAATTTAAAACCTGGTTCCTAAATCTCTGTCTTACCATTATATAATCTATCTGATACCTTCTAGTATCTCCAGGGTTCTTCCATGTATACAACCTTCTTTTATGATTCTTGAACCAAGTGTTAGCTATGATTAAGTTACGCTCTGTGCATAAGTTTACCAGGCGGCTTCCTCTTTCATTTCTCTCCCCCAATCCATATTCACCCACTATGTTTCCTTCTCTCCCTTTTCCTACTCTCGAATTCCAGTCACCCACGACTATTAAATTTTCGGCTCCCTTCACTATCTGAATAATTTCTTTTATTTCGTCATACATTTCTTCTATTTCTTCGTCATCTGCAGAGGTAGTTGGCATATAAACTTGTACTACTGTAGTAGGCGTGGGCTTCGTGTCTATGTTGGCCACAATAATGCGTTCACTATGCTGTTGGTAGTAGCTTACCCGCGCTCCTATTTTTTTATTCATTATTAAACCTACTCCTGCATTACCCCTATTTGATTTTGTACTTATAACCCTGTATTCACCTGACCAAAAGTCTTGTTCCTCCTGCCACCGAACTTCACTAATTCCCACTATATCTAACTTCAACCTATCCATCTCCGTTTTTAAATTTTCTAAGCTACCTTCCCGATTAAGGGATCTGACATTCCACGCTCCAATCCGTAGAACGCCAGTTTTCTTTCTCCTGATAACGACGTCCTCTTGAGTAGTCCCCGCCCGGAGATCCGATTGGGGGACTATTTTACCTCCGGAATATTTTACCCAAGAGGACGCCATCATCATTTAACCATACAGTAAAGCTGCATGCCCTCGGGAAAAATTACGGCTGTAGCTTCCCCTTGCTTTCAGCCGTTCGCAGTACCAGAACAGCAAGGCCGTTTTGGTTAGTGTTGCAAGGCCAGATCAGTCAATCATCCAGACTGTTGCCCCTGCAACTACTGAAAAGGCTGCTGCCGCTCTTCAGGAACCACACGTTTGTCTGGCCTCTCAACAGATACCCCTCCGTTGTGGTTGCACCTACGGTACGGTCATCTGTATCGCTGAGGCGCGCAAGCCTCCCCACCAACGGCAGGGTCCATGGTTCATGGGGGTAGGCTTTTGACAGTACTTAGCCCGAAGTCAGGAAAAGACTGACAGCTTTGAGCAATCAAATTGAGACAAGGTGCGTACTGAGGCAAAGAAAGAAGAAGACAACTTGACGGGCTGGAAAGGTCCGTCACGGCGCGCGTTCGACACGCGGGAAGCGGTCGCCGGCGAGGCGTAAGCGGCAAGCCGCTCCAGATAGGGAGGCGGCGTTATCGGTCTTCGGGAGGGCCGCAGAGGTCCGTCAGCTGCTGGAAGCAAATAACGAGGCGCGTGGCTGCCGAGCGAGGCAGGCGGCAAAGGAGGCGTGGCGGCGAGCCGACGCGAGCAACTAGAAGTGGCGCACGAATCAGCGTAGACCACAAACACGCTTAATAAGGTAAGACAAATCTTCTAAATAGTCCTCAGGGTTTGCCGCCGGATCGCGTTGTGCAAATTCCACAATATTTCCTAGGAGCAACTGTCCGATCTTCAGGTGGCTCTATCTTGCTCGTGGCTAGGTACGACTGACGGTATCCGCACACCGACGCCCCGTTTTTAGAACACGCGCGCGAAGAATGCACAGCCGCGGAAATCCCGCATCCGCACTGATTTGCCATATTCAAACTCCCTCTGCCGAAAATCGCAGAGCGGCTCTCCCGCACGTGCGCTGTACGCTGCGTTTGTCAACAGTGCGGCCAGACGTTACTCACCAACGGCCGTACTGGGCCAGTGTTATGACGGGCCTGTTATCGAAGAATCTTGATTTTCGCGTCACGATTTAATAGCAGCCAATGCAGGGTTCCAGGCTGTGCTCAGTTGAAATCCCGTATCCTTGTTGATGAGATTATCGGCTGTACGGATATGTATTGCTTCCTCAATGACGCAGTCCCAGAAAGATGATGCCGGGGATAAAACTTCCGTGTTTTCATAAATCATACACTGTCCTGTATTCAGGCAACGTTCCGCAATTGCCGACTTTTCCGGTTGACGAAGGCGTGTACGGCGCTGATGTTCATCGCAGCGTTCTTGTACTGTGCGGCGTGTCTGGCCTATATACTCTGCCCCACACTGACAAGGAATCTTGTACATACCACATTTCCTCAGTCCAAGGTCATCCTTAACCGAACCCAACAGGTTTCTCAGTTTTGCAGATGGTTGAAAAACACCCTTAATTCCGTATCAGCGCACGTGCGGGAGAGCCGCTCTGCGATTTTCGGCAGAGGTAGTTTGAATATGGCAAATCAGTGCGCATGCGCGATTTCCGCGGCTGCGCATTCTTCGCGCGCCTGTTCTAAAAACGGGGCGTCGGTGTGCGGATACCGTCAGTCGTACCTAGCCACGAGCAAGGTAGAGACACCTGAAGATATCGGACAGGTGCTCCGAGGAAATATTGTGGAATTTGCACAACGTGATCCGGCGGCAAACCCATGAAGACTATTTACAACACACCCGTCGGGAAAGCTTGAAGAATCACAAGACAAATCTTGTTGGTACAAAATGCCGCAGTCAGGGCAGGTAGAATCAACCAGTAATAATGTTGCGCAATCATTACCAATCAGGCAACACATTAGTTCGAGTGATGCATTACAGTTGTTGCCTCACCCTTCTCATGGTAATAAATTTCAGCTGAACTAGTTTCTAGACAACTGTGATAGTGCGTTTGAGTTAATGGCCCCTGAACAGCACGGTGTGTTACTGAAGTTTGTCAAGCGCACGTAGTGGGTGTGGCTAGAAGTAAGTTATTAGTTAGACACTTGACAACCACTTGGTCCGATGTAAGTGCTATACTTGTTGAAAATTATGCTTGTAAACGCACGTTGGATTACTATGCTTGTAAAATGTTTGAAAGAGGTGAAAGCATTGCACAGTGGGGTTCACGTATTGACGCATTACAACATCATTTTAGAGAAGCCATTCGAGATGTTATGACAGAAGCTGAATTGGCTGGGAATACTGCGCTAGTGTTGAAATTAGGAAGAGCAATGTTCATACAGGGACTCTATGACGACAGAATCAAAACAGTAGTGAGGGCTAGGGGAGAGTCCGTGACACTCTCTGAAGCCGTTGACAGTGCTGCTACGGAGTAAAGCGCGATAGCATCGGCTAAAGAGAAGTCTACCGCGAGAAATATGGTTAGAACACCAAGGATGGACAAGGCTAAAAGTCCATCGTGTTATACTCGTAATTGTGGAAAGCCAGGGCACATGGCGAAAGGCTGTCGTGCACACAGTTTTCGAAAAAGACGCGGACAGAAATCATCGGGAAGAGAAAGAAAATACAGACAGGCTAACGAACTTGGAACAGGAAAGGGCGGACAGGCTAGCGGAGATAAATAGAGAACTTAATGGACATTGTAGAGAAATAGAGTATTCGACACCGGTTAAGTGTAATTCGTCAGGGCATAAAGCACTGTATACAGATTCAAATGACGTAATATGTTTTAAATGCAACCAGAGAGGCCATTACGCAAGACAGTGTAACGAATACCCATGGTTGGCGAAACGAAAGAATAGGAGGCCGGTAAACTAGGAGGAGGCGCAATGGGCAGTCGCATTGCGCCACTTCCAGTAAGGTGTTTACAGTAGACTGCACAAATAGAAACGATTTTATAGAGTTAGGGTGCACCAAAGGAAAAAGAAATCCAATGAAGTTTTTAATAAATAGTGGGGCACAAATAAGTTTACTAAAAAAGGGAAGTTTATGGAACATTGGGAAATGTAACCCAGGAGATGGTATTATGATAAGGAGGATCACTAATACCGTACCAAAGACTGAAAGTTCGATAGAGTTGGAATTGCAGATTGCTAGGGATCTGCTTGTGAAACATAAAGTTCATGTTATAGGGACAGAGGTAGATCTGCCGTTTGAAGGTCTGCTAGGGAGAGATTTCCTAACAAGACAGAATTCCGTGATAGATTATGGAGCAAAATGTATATAGATTCGTGGGAGGCGAATTGAGCTAAGAACAGCATGGGAACGTCAGTCCACAGGGAGGGACTCCTGTAGAAACAGTTATAATGGTAGCGCGGTAGGAGCTGCGGAAAAGAGATGTACTTGTTCGGTTGCGGTCGGAGCCGCAAAACCGAGAAAAGTCAGATCGAAAAATGGCTCTGAGCACTATGAGACTTAACATCTGAGGTCATCAGTCCCCTAGAACTTAGAACTACTTAAACCTAACTAACCTAAGGACATCACACACATCCATGCCCGAGGCAGGATTCGAACCGGCGACCGTAGTGGTCGCGCGGTTCCAGACTGAAGCGCCTAGAACCGCTCGGCCACTTCGGCCGGCTCAGATCGAACACGGTCGGAGCCGGTTCAATGGCGGCGGTAGCCACGAGAGATAGCTATTGTAGTGAGAAGGCGGTTGGAGCTGCCAAGCAAAAGTGTAGATGTTCATTTGCGGTCGGAACCCTGAAACGAAGTAAACGTGTAACGAACACAGTTGGAGGTGGTTCGATAGCGGTTGGAGCCGCAAGGGAAATAAAAGACGCGTCGAACGCAGTCGTGGCTGGTTCGATGGCAGTAGAATCTGCGAAATGCAGAGGCAACAGTTCAGATGCGGTTGGAGCCACGAGAGAAGAAAAAGATAGGTCGAACGCGGGTGGTGCCGGTTCGATGGCAGCAGGAATTGCGAAACAGTGTGAAAATACCGTTACGGTTGGTGCCGTGACACAGAGGTTAAGTCAGTGCTGACAGGAAACTGCAAGAGCAAAACAAAAGGGGCAAAGAATAGTAATGGGCCCTAGAGAAGAGAGAATTCTTAGAATCGAAGTCAATGCAAGGAATGGATTAGAGGTGGTTATTCCTAAACAGGAAATAAATCATGGAGTTTATGTACCAGAAGCGCTGGTACGAGTTAAGGAGGGCACTTGTATAACAAGTGTACTAAACACAATGGATGAGGGAATATCTATGAATTGTCCGGTATTAGTGACAGAGAAAGTGCCACCTGAGGAGGTGTATAAGGTACGGCAAGTGAAGAGAGAAAAGCCTGAAGTGAAGTCACGGGCTAGTAAGTTAAAGGAAAATCTGAGGGTTGAACATTTAAATAGTGAAGAAACGAATGCCATTTTAGAAATATGCATGGGATATAATGATATCTTCCATTTGCCAGGAGATAAATTAAGTTATACAGGCGTTACAAAACATGAAATTAAATTAATACCGGAACCAGAAGGGCGAAAAATATGTTCAAGTCCTTACAGAATACCGCAGGCGCAATAAGAGGTCTTGCAAGAGGAAATTGATAAAATGTTGCAAGATGATATAGTTCCAAGCAAGAGTGCATGCAATTTCGCATAATTGATGATTCCTAAGAAAATGGATACTAGTGGGAAACAGAAATGGCGAATTGTAGCCGATTATAGGCGCCTGAATGATATCTCAATTAATAATGTGTATCCTCTTCCAAGAATAGACGAGATCTTAGATGGACTAGGAAAGGCAAAATACTTCTCGACACTTGATTTAGCTAAAGGGTACTGTCAAGTGCTATTAGATGAGCGAGATCAAGAGAAAACGGCGTTTAGTACGCCCTATGGACATTAAGAGTATAAGAGGATGTCAATGGGTCTAAAGACAGCCCCAAGTACGTTTCAAACACTAATGAATTCAGTGTTAATGGGACTGTAGGGAGAAAAGATATTTACATACCTAGATGATGTAGTAATATTTAGATCCTCACTGGAAGAACACAATAGTCGACTTGAAGAAACATTTGAAATACTTAGGAAGTATACTTTAAAATTACAAGTGTGAGTTCTTACATAAAGAAGTGACAATTTTGAGGCATATTCTTACAGCAGAAGGATTAAGGCCAGATCCAAAAAAGGTCAAAGCAGAGATACAATATCCACAGCCAAAGGCTACTACACAGTTAAAAGGTTTTCTCGGACAAAGCGGGTATTATAGGCGTTTCATAAGCAATTATAGTAAAATTGCGAAACCCCTTTACAAACTGCTGAAGAAAGGAGTATGTAATTGGAGAATGGAACAGGAGGAAGCATTTCATCAATTGAAGGAAAAACTGATAAATCCCACAATATTGCAGTATCCAGATTTTTGGACAGGAATTTACAGTAACCACAGATGCTAGCCAAATTTCCGTTGGAGCCGTTTTGAGTCAAGGCAAAATGGGTAATGCTTTACCTGTAGCATATATTTCAAGAGCATTGAATAAGGCTGAGCCATCATATAGCACCATAGAGAGAGAAATGTTAGCTATATGTTGGGCAGTGAAATATTTTCGACTGTACTTGTTTGGTCGAAAATTCACAATTTGCACAGACCGTAAGCAATTAACGTGGGTAAGCAGCGTTACCGATCCGTCATCAAGATCAATAACATTCAGACCGAAACTAGAAGAATATTATTACCAAATTCTGTATAAAAGTGGTAAACGGAGCCAGGTAGCAAATGCCCTATCCAGAATACGAAATTTGAGGGCAATGACCGAGATAGATGACGACAGAGATGTGACTGAACAGCTGAAACAGCTGGGATGAGCAGCAATTTAGAAGCGGTCTCTGAGGTCGCAAGTGGTGACGTGAAAGAGCCAGCTGCAGGCACCGCTCAGGCCATGTGGAAGGCAAGGATACACAGGCTGTCACAAAAAAGGCAGCCGCGCAGGAATCTGAGTTTAGGGGAGAAGAACACAATCTTCAAACAGTTTCATGATTCACCAGTTGGTGGTCATCAGAGAATAGGAAGAACTTATGAAATAATAATAAAAAATATTGTACATGGGAAGGCATGAAAGCCTATATAGAGCAGTATATTCGCAAATCAGAAAGCTGCCAAAGGAATAAAATTACACAGAACAAAACTAAAATGCCCATGGAAATTACTATTACCCCTGGGCATGTATTTTAAAAGTGTGACATCGATACTGTTGGTCCAATGACCCCCACAGACACGGGCAATACATCCTTACTTTTCAAGATGCACTAACTAAATTTCTAGTCACGGAACCTATTGAGAAACAACATTCAGAAACGGTAGCAAGAGTGGTAGTAGAAAAGATCATTTTGAAGTTTGGCAGACCATCCATATTACTAAGTGATATTGGCACCAACTTCGTTAGTGAAACAATGCGAAGAGTGTGCAAATTGTTGCGCATAGATAAAATTTAAACCACTTGCTACCATCCGCAGACTAATGGAGCGCTATAAAGAACACATAGAACATTAACTGAAACGCTCCGCCATTACATAGATCGAGCACAAACTGATTGGGATATATGGATCCCATATGCGATCTCTGTATTCAACACAACTCCGCATAGTGCAACTGGGTACACACCTCATGAGTTGTTCTTTGGGAGGTTGTGTAATGTACCGGGAGTACTACAAAAGAACCCAGCAGAAGTAACATTAATTATGACGATAACGCGCTCAAACTAAAAGAGCGAATGCAAGCTATGCACCAGTGTGCGAGAAGCTATAATGCCCAAATTAAATTAAAGAACAAGGAATATTATGACAAAGCCCAGCTTCCGAAAGAGTTCCAATTCGGAGACACAGAACAGAAACAGCTGTTACGAATAAGCCGAGAACAAGTCACAATAGAAAAGGCCACGTCAACGAGTTTTAATTAAACTGTCGGCTCAACAGCCAGAAATGAAAAGGTAATTACTCAAGGAATAAAAAGGCTCAGTCATAAAATTATACAGTTCGAAAATAGCACTGATAAGCGGCTACAGAGAGCAGTTATTTTGATAACCATTAATGAGAAGATGATTCAGCTATTGTATATTTTCAGTGAGCTAGAACGGGAATATGATTTGTTTATCACAGCAATTTTAAATGCACAGAAAGGTATTTTAGAACCGCATTTGATTAATCCTGTGCAAATAGTTAGATATTTGGAATTAATAAAAGATGATATAAAAGACAAAAGATTCCCAATAGCACGTACAGGGAACAATGGTTATCAGTTACTTAAGGTAACTGGTCTTGATGTTTTTATAGGTGGTAACATATTAAGTTATGTATTAAACATTCCCCTGGTAGGGTCCGCCTGCTTAGCTGGGTGGTAACGTGCTTGCCTTCCATGCAAGCGGGCCCGGGTTCGATTCCTGGCCGGGCTGGAGATTTTCTGCACTCGGGGACTGGGTGTTGTGTTATCCTCATCACCGGCGCGCAAGTCGCCCAATGTGGCGTCGAATGAAATACGACTTGCACTTGGCGGCCGAACTTCCCGGAATGGGGCCTCCCAGCCAATGATGACATACTCTCATTTCCATTTTTTCCCTGGTAGATAGCAGTATATTTGGTATGTATAAACTGTGGCCCCTACCAGTTAAAGTAGACGTCAAGAAACAGTTGTTTACATATACCGGGTGATCAAAAAGTCAGTATAAATTTGAAAACTGAATAAATCACGGAATAATGTAGATAGAGAGGTACAAATTGACACACATGCTTGGAATGACATGGGATTTTATTAGAACCAAAAAATACAAAAGTTCAAAAAATGTCCGACAGATGGCGCTTCATCTGATCAGAATAGCAATAATTAGCGTAACAAAGTAAGACAAAGCAAAGATGATGTTCTTTACAGGAAATGGTCAATATGTCCACCATCATTCCTCAACAATAGCTGTAGTCGAAGAATAATGTTGTGAACAGTACTGTAAAGCATGTCCCGAGTTACGGTGAGGCACTGGCGTCGGATGTTGTCTTTCAGAATCCCTAGAGATGTCGGTAAATCAGGATACACTTGTGACTTCAAGTAACCCCAAAGCCATTAATCGCACGGACTGAGGTCTGGGGACCTGGGAGGCCAAGCATGACGAAAGTGGCGGCTGAGCACACGATCATCACCAAACGACGCGCATCTGTCGGATATTTTGTGAACTTTGTTTTTTTTCATCCCATGTGTTTTTTTTTTTTTTTTGTTCTAATAAAACTCCATGTCATTCCAAGAATGTGTGTCAATTTTTACCTCTCTCTCTACATTATTCCGTTGTTTATTAAGTTTTCAAATTTATACTGACTTTTTGATCACCCGGTGTATCTTCAGAGAAAGAGATACTATTAATAGATGATGCGAAAAGGCAATATGTGAAGTTAAACTATGAGCAATTGTTGTGTAAAAAAGTATATCAAAGTCACAGAATATGTAAGCAAACATTTGTTCCTTTGTCTAATTATGATCATGAGATGTGTGAGGCTAGAATGCTACAAGCAGTTACCAAGATACCGAAAGATTGTAACCAAAGGTATATAGTATTAAATGAAAGCGTATGGACGCAAATCAGAGGTGACGAATGGTTATTCGTAGCACCTAAAGATGAAGGTCTTACAGTGTTATGTAGTGATAATGAGCCCAGAGATGTAGTTGTTCATGGTACAGGTAAGTTTAAATTTCTTCAAAAATGTAAAGGTTATGGTGCTCAAATATTAATACAATCTGAGCACATAATTAGAACAAATGTAACAAATGATGATATTGTTCCAAATCTGATTATGGAGATAGACTGTTGCATTGTTAACGAAGAAAAGCAAAATATAACAAAGCTTACCTTAAATTTGCCAGTCGAACATGTTGTAAGACAGTTAGAGGACTTAAATGCAGCTGGACATAAGTTAGATGAATTGGAGAATGAAATTTTATATCAGCCAAGGACCGCCTTTAGCGGATTTTCACTAAGCAGTATGTCCATCTGAAGTTATATGGGCTCAAGTATTGTAATTGTAATAATTATTTTATGTATTTGCAGATACTGTAAATGTTGTGGAGACTTACAAATTTATGTTTAAGAGTATGAGAGACGAATGTTGTAAAAAGATCTGTGCAAGAAATAAAATTGTAAATCACTATCCAAGTAGAGAAACGGTTAGGTACCAACCAGCTCGTAGGGAAGTTGGAGAAAATGAGGAAATTATTTTAGAAAGAATGCCTGTCAGATATGAGGCAAGAGATAGCGAGCATGTAAGTTATGAAAGAAGGATAGTACCAACAAGATATTCGGAAGAGATCGAAAGACGACCACCAGTAATGTTAATGTCAAGATCAGAGAAGAGATAAATAAATAAGATTGTATTAATGTAATAATCGAGATGATACTGTGTGTTTGCCTCAAGATGTAATTATTCGTGTGCCCTTGAAAAATTATGATGTGCCCATGATGTGTATAGATACAAATGTATACAGAAAGAAAAATTTTCTGTTGTATTAAGAATAGATATTATGTGTGCCCTTGAGAAAATATTATTTGTGTGACCCTAGAAAACAAAGAAACTATGATGTGCCTATGACTGCACAGAAAGTATAACTTTCTAGTGTATTAAAACTAGATAGTGTGTATGTCCTTGTGATAGTAATGTTCAGGTCTTCCTTGAAAAACAAAAAAAATTGTGCCTATGAATTGTATACAAAGAGAGTAAATAATTGCGATGTGGAGGATGAATAACTATGTATAAACTTGAAGATGATTTTTAAATACTATTTAAAAGAAAGGGATTATTGTACTAATGAATTTGTATATTCTTAATAGAATTTTGTAAAAGACCATTGAAAGGTAAAAGTATCAGGTGCCTTTCGCTAAACAAATGGTTTTAAAAGACATGAATGCACTTTAAAGAAAAAGAAGCAGATATTTAAAGAAAATGTAAATTTACAATTTAATAAAAAAATCTCGTATGCTAGAGGCATAAGCTAACACATTGATAACAAAGTTTTGCAGTCTCTGACGATAGAGACTACAAACTTTTTCCTCGGGGAGGGAGCTGTCGCGAATGGGTCGCGGATATGAATAGAAATGTATAAGACTGCATGAGATGAACATGTAGGAAAACAACCTAACGTCAGCCAGGGCGCTGGCCGACCGCGGTGGTCTAGCGGTTCTAGGCGCGCAGTCCGGAACCGCGCGACTGCTACGGTCGCAGGTTCGAATCCTGCCTCGGGCATGGATGTGTGTGATGTCCTTAGGTTAGTTAGGTTTAAGTAGTTCTAAGTTCTAGGGGACTGATGACCACAGATGTTAAGTCCCATACTGCTCAGAACCATTTTGAACCAGGGCGCTGGGAAGCAGGAGAGGTTGCGTTTTTGTGGCAAGGGACGCTGGAGCTACGCGACCAGCTACGACAGAATGTTCTGGAAGGACGACAGGACACGGGAGACGCGGGGGATTGCATCAGACGAGCCTGTATAAGCAGAGATTCCTTGGACTCTGCCCTCGGGCCGGGGCTTAGTTTCTCGTGACACTTAGCTGCACAGGGAACATGCACGATTGCCCAACTTACGTTCAAAGTGTTGGTGCCTCTTAGGGTTCGACAGTGGTCTTATCCTACCTCGTGTTTCATCTCAGTTATTTCATCACAAGCATACGTCCTTTATCCCACCGAGTTCCTTATCTGCAAAGAATTTCCAACTTGTTTTCCAGCACCAGGACTTGGAGCTGGACGAGCCACCTCAATACCGGATTTAGCGTCTAATTCCCATCCTGATCCGCTCGCAGGAAACTGCAGACGCGACAAGTCATCAGAAATCACCCAGTCTAGCGCTTTTTTGAGTATGTAAATCAGTTGATTGTATTGTGTGAGATCCTCTGTACATCTTGGACTACTTCTCGTCTCTATCCATTGATATTTGTACATTGCTGATCAATTTCTGTTTCTTCATTTACGATGAAATATACTTGCAGAAATTCGTGGTGTTCATTGGTAGTGGTTGTAATGATCCCATGTTGTGACAGATTTGTCCTTGGATGGAAAAAAACATAGTCGATTTCATCTCTGTTAGTGTTGATCGAAGTGATACAGAAACAATTCATTTGGAGAAAGCGTTGTACGTTTTTACATTTTGAAGAAGTGTTTTGGTTCTGGAGTTTCTCCGTTCATGTAATGTAAAAATTCCTGCGGAGATACTTCCAGTGGCGATAATCGAATTTTTCCGTTCGTGCAACAGAATCCTGGTGTTTCTCTACTGAATTTTTTTCGAGTTGCATAATTGGCAGATGTTATCCATTTTTCCGCTTAAGACGTGTTTTTGTTGCTTATATTCTTTCGTCGGGTGGTAATGGAATGCTACATTTGTTAGGTTATGCTGTTTACTTGTCCTCGCCCGCACTTCTCGAAAGGTGATGTCTTCATGGTTGGCTTGATTCCGCAGTCTTTTATTATAAGATTGTGTCGCAATTCTTGATTCTTCAGTCCGTTCATTTCGTTGTTCTTCGGTTTCTCTGCTCATTGTAGTTTGTTGGGAACTTAGATGTGCTTCGCACTCTTCGTCTGTTTCGTTTTTTCGCTGTTCTTTTTGTTTTCGCCGTTTTGCTTCAGAACTGGCAAGATCTCCTCCTCTTTGTTTTGGCATTGTCTGAAATATAAACAAAATCAACTTTTTATCAACAGCACAATTTACATACATTATTATTGATATACAGGGTGTTACAAAAAGGTACGGCCAAACTTTCAGGAAACGTTCCTCACACACAAGGAAAGAAAATATGTTATGTGGACATGTGTCCGGAAACGCTTACTTTCCATGTTAGAGCTCATTTTATTACTTCTCTTAAAATCACATTAATCATGGAATGGAAACACACAGAAACAGAACGTACCAGCGTGACTACAAACACTTTGTTACAGGAAATGTTCGCCGGCCGCGGTGGTCTAGCGGTTCTAGGCGCGCAGTCCGGAACCGCGCGACTGTTACGGTCGCAGGTTCGAATCCTGCCTCGGGCATGGATGTGTGTGATGTCCTTAGGTTAGTTAGGTTTAAGTAGTTCTAAGTTCTAGGGGACTGATGACCACAGTAGTTAAGTCCCATAGTGCTCAGAGCCATTTGAACCATTTGAACCAGGAAATGTTCAAAATGTACTCCGTTAGCGAGGATACATGCATCCACCCACCGTCGCATGGAATCCCTGATGCGCTGATGCAGTCCTGGAGAATGGCGTATTGTATCACAACCGTCCACAATACGAGCACGAAGAGTCTCTACATTTGGTACCGGGGTTGCGTAGACAAGAGCTTTCAAGTGCCCCCATAAATGAAAGTCAAGAGGGTTGAGGTCAGGAGAGCGTGGAGGCCATGGAATTGGTCCGCCTCTACCAATCCATCGGTCACCGAATCTGTTGTTGAGAAGCGTACGAACACTTCGACTGAAATGTGCAGGAGCTCCATCGTGCATGAACCACATGTTGTGTCGTACTTGTAAAGGCACGTGTTCTAGCAGCACAGGTAGAGTATCCCGTATGAAATCATGGCGGTGAATCGAGGAAGTACAGTACATATTGACGAAACTAAAATGTGCTCTAACATGGAAATTAAGCGTTTCCGGACACATGTCCATGTAACATCTTCTCTTTACTTGTGTGCGAGGAATGCTTCCTGAAAGTTTGGCCGTACCTTCTTGTAACACCCTGTATACACGGTGGTCCATTGATCGTGACCGGGCCAAATATCTCACGAAATAAGCGTCAAACGAAAAAACTCCAAAGAACGAAAGTTGTCTAGCTTGAAGGGGGAAACCAGATGGTGCTATGGTTGGCCCTCTAGATGGCGCTGCCATATGTCAAACGGATATCAACTGCATTTTTTAACAGGAACCCCCATTTTTATTACATATTCTTATAGTACGTAAAGAAATATGAATGTTTTAGTTGGACCACTTTTTTCGCTTTGTGATAGATGACGCTGTAATAGTCACAAACATATGGCTCACAATTTTAGATGAACAGTTGGTAACAGGTAGGTTTTTTACATAAAAATACAGAAAGTAGGTACGTTTAAACATTTTATTTCGGTTGTTCCAATGTGATACATGTACTTTTGTGAACTTATCATTTCTGAGAAGGCATGCTGTTTCAGCGTGATTGCCTTTAAATACAACATTGATGCAATAAAGGCTCAAAATAGTGTCCGCCAACCTCAATGCATTTGGCAATACGTGTAATGACATTCCTCTCAACAGCGTGTAGTTCGCCTTCCGTAATGTTCGCACATGCATTGACAATGCGCTGACGCATGTTGTCAGGCGTTGTCGGTGCATCACGATAGCAAATATCCTTCAACTTTTCCCACAGAACGAAATCCGGGGACGTCAGATCCGGTGAACGTTCGGGCCATGGTATGGTGCTTCGACGACCAATCCACCTGTCATGAAATATGCTATTCAGTACCGCTTCAACCGCACGCGAGCTATGTGCCGAACATCCATCATGTTGGAAGTACATCGCCATTCTGTCATGCAGTGAAACATCTTGTAGGAAAACAGCATACATTGCACCATTTAGATTGCCATCGATAAAATGGGGGCCAATTATCCTTTCTCCCATAATGCCGCACCACCATATATTAACCCGTCAAGGTCGCTGATGTTTCACTTGTCGCAGCCATCGTGGATTTTCCGTTGCCCAATAGTGCATATTATGTCGGTTTACATTACCGCTGTTGGTGAATGACGCTTCGTCACTAAACAGACGTGTGCAAAAAATCTGTCATAGTCCCGTAATTTCTCTTGTGCCCAGTGGCAGAACTGTACACGACGTTCAAAGTCATCACCATGCAATTCCTGGTGCATAGAAATATGGTACGGGGGAAATCGATGTTGATGTAGCATTCTCAACACCGACGTTTTTGAGATTCCCGATTCTCGCGCGATGTGTCAGCTACTGATGTGCGGATTAGCCGCGACAGCAGCTAAAACACCTACTTGGGCATCGTCATTTGTTGCAGGTCGTGGTTGACGTTTCACATGTGGCTGAACACTTCCTGTTTCCTTAAATAACGTAACTATCCGGCGAAAGGTCCGGACACTTGGATGATGTCGTCCAGGTTACCGAGCAGCATACATAGCACGCGCCCGTTGGGCATTTTGATCACAATAGCCATACATCAACACGATATCGACCTTTTCCACAATTGGTAAACGGTCCATTTTAACACGGGTAATGTATCACGAAGCAAATACCGTCCGCACTGGCGGAATGTTACGTGATACCACGTACTTATACGTTTGTGACTATTACAGCGCCATCTATCACAGAGCGAAAAAAGTGGTCCAACTAAAACATTCATATTTCTTTACGTACTATACGAATATGTAATAAAAAAATGGGGGTTCCTATTTACAAAACGTAGTTGATATCCGTTTGACCTATGGCAGCGCCATCTGGCGGGCGAACCATAGCGTCATCTAGTTTATCCCTTCAAGCTATACGAGTTTCGTTCTTTGTAGTTTTTTCGATGCTTATTTCGTGAGATATTTGGCCCAGTCACTATCAATGGACCACCTTGCATATACAGCCACTGCATCACTGACTACTCACGTTTCACTGTTTGTTTTTATTCACTCACTGCACTACTTTTTCGGTTCCTCCCGTCATCTCTGATAAGAAACTGACGGTCGAACCCACGACAGGTCTTGCTTTATAGACACCTATAAATGGGTAGCCCCTCCAGTGATGAATTCCAGAACATACCAAAAAGGCTTCGAAACGGTCCACAATGTTCCAGAACATTCCACAACATTCGAGAGTGTTCTGGAATGTTCCCCAACATTCTGGAATCTTCCCGATTGCTCCAGACTATTCCCGAACAACTCCGAACATCCTGGAATATTCTGGAATGTTGTGGAATGCTCTCGAATATTCTCGAATGTTCTCAAATACTCTCGAATGTTCTAGAATGTTCTAGAAATTTCTAGAGGGCGAAATTTCCAAGCCCTTTTATCTTCAAAAGGACGCCCTTCAGGTAAAAACTAGAACCTTCTTCATGGGTGGGGATAGCGGACTACCACATCATATTACTCCCTTGATCGTACTGGGACTCGTCTCTGAGTTTTAGAGGCACACACATTGTACACTTACTTTTATAATATATCTATATTGATATCGAAACTTAATACACCACAGTTACTAACCAAACCATAATATTTTTAACATGAGATGTCTTCTTTTATCTGTATGTATTAGGCACTTGTGTGTTCCATCCTACTGGTTGAAATTATTGATCTTTCCACATTCTTCTTGGTCTCCCTAAAGACATTACACCCACTGGGTAATGGTTCATCATTAATTCAGGTAATCTGTCATATTCCAGTCTTTTGACACAGTCCATTCAATTGTTCTTGTATTACTTAATCTGCTCATTTAAGTCTTTCACTCCAAATTGTTAGCTTTCTTTGTTCATTTCTTTTTGTCACAGTCCATGATTCACTTCCAAACGTCATGGTTGGTTCTGACATCGTTTGGTAGAGTTTATTTAGAGTTTCCTTTCTTACTTTCGTTCTAAATGTTCGACAGATCGTTCTGTTTATGTAAGTAAGTCTTTCTGCTTAATTTGTACAGCCTTTTCTGTCGTGAATGAGAAAGTATTTCGTTAGAGGTTTAACATTTTTACTCTTTCTGTTTTCTAATCAGTTGTTATTATTTTATTAGGAATCGACTCCGGGTCCCTGCAACAATAACTTCTGTTTTCTTTATAGATACAGAAAGATTATATCCCTTAGCGGTTGTGAATAAAATATTAACAGCTATCTGGAGTGTTTTCTCAGTGCCAAGGATTTTGTCACCCTACACATGCAGCGATTGTTGAACTAGAGAAGTATTTATCTGAGGCATGTTTGCCTAGAAACAGCGATCATTTAAACTGGTGGGAAATGAGAAAATTGCTGTACCTAACGCTGTACCAATTGGTCTTGAAAATATTATGTATCTCAGCCGAAAAAAGAAACTGGCTCACTTCGAGTAAAATAGATCGAATTTTATTTATAGATCATAATTATGTAGTCTTGTTTGTTTTGCGAGATACCAGTGATCCTCCACAACACAAAAATGTGAATATATTTAATGTCAGTAAAAATGCTGTGTGCTGAAATCTTTCACATGTGTTGGTTGGAGAAGATCGTCAAGAAAGGCGCGAGAAACAAAAATGCTGACAACTAAAGAAAGCAAACGCGTTTGGTCTCAGTGTGACATTGTTAAGTTCCAAAAGACGGTATTTAACATATATAAACATATACTAATCATAATATTAAATTTTCCGTCCTGGTCCGCAGCTCGTGGTCGTGCGGTAGCGTTCTTGCTTCCCGCTCCCGGGTTCCCGGGTTCGATTCTCGCCGGGGTCAGGGATTTTCTCTGCCTCGTGATGACTGGGTGTTGTGTGCTGTCCTTAGGTTAGTTAGGTGTAAGTAGTTCTAGGGGACTGATGACCATAGCTGTTAAGTCCCATAGTGCTCAGAGCCATTTGAACCATTTTTTCCTTCTTGGGTACATAATCGTCATACTGATTGTAAATTATGATTGTGGCTACTTAAATAAGTTACAATTATACTACATTCCTTATATTGTACTTTGTCTTCAATAAAAGTATGAAAACGTAACAAGAATCAGTCTTATTAGTTTTCCCATTCTATAAAAATTATTTAGAATTTTATTGTAATATTGTTAATTTTTGCAGCAGATGAATGCAGAACATTTAGATCTCAAAACTATTAGGAGCATAATACAAACATATTACTGCTCTTTCTACGATTTTCCAAAATAGGACTGAATCAGGTAAAGAAATAAGCATAACGACCTTAGCGAAAAAGGCAAGGTGACTTCCTCTGATTTATTTTTGTGAGTGACTGCTGAGTGGTGAGCCAAGAAAAAGAGCTTTTCCATTGCAGTGAGTGGGCATATCTGTTCCAGTCTCTGAAAAGAACAGTTCTGCTAATTTCTACGGCCGTCATTTTTGTTGGATCAGAGTACTATCACGAAATTTTAATCAGGGTTCATGCACGTTACTTTCAGGGCATTCGTTTTATAACAGTAAGAGGATATTATTTATTATTTTGAGGTGTGATTTTGGATCAATCAGACTTCTAGCAGAATCTTATCTTTTATGAATGCCAGTACATGTCTACATCACATCTACGTGCAGTAAAGCCATATTAAGGGACAAATTGTGGTTTGTGCATGTGAAGGGCCGCAAGCATGGGGGATGGGGGTGGAGGGTAGAAACGTAATGGGAAGGAAGGTCTCCAAATTGTGGTCGTGCACTTCCCCCCTTTGTAGGTCTGCAGGAGCCAAATGCGAGTCTAAACTCTCTCTGCAACACCACTTCACAAAAAACAACTCAGGGTGTTTCACAAAGTTATACTGAGTCTTTCGCAGCTTGCCTCGTGAATAACTGGCGATATAGCGCACAGACACATCCAACGGGTATTTATTTTCCACCAAGTGAATCCACTGTGCATGGAATACGAGTAGCAGCTGAAATACATTTCACAATATGAGAGGTATCAAATGCAACACCCAAGCCGCAGCTCACCCAACATCTGAAGAGACCCAGTGGCTCAAATTGGCTCCTCCTGAAACAGAATTAGTATCCAGGATGTAAATGTACTTCAGGTATTTCAGTATCTGTCACGCAGTGCATTACAGTAGATTATTGTTCTAGACTTGAACATGATCAGTATCATTCCAACAGACATATCACACCCACCATAGAAGATGCACTGTGAATATGTGGTTAGGCGGCTCCACTCACGGTAGTGGCAGCAGTTCCTTAAAGGAGGTGATTGAAGCATTCTACCATTAACGTAATTAGTGGTAAGTGAGGTGCAGTAACCTTTTGGCTGTTCATTAATTCACCACCAAGTGACTACAACACAGTTACACCGCCTTACAATACGCTGGCAATGACAGACACCACAAGGAGCCACATTTATCAATCTTTTTTCCACCAACGTTATGTAGGTCACTAACAACATTACACAACTTAAATGCTTCTCAGCCATTGTTAACAGGAGCGTATTTTACAATAAAATGCACTTAAAGCTATGCATAAATACTTATTTAATATACTGAAAATAACTCTACTACATAAACAGGAGCCTGCTGCTCGCGTCCTCGCTTCCCGAGCACGTAGTCCCGGGTTCGATTCCCAGCGGGAAGTACAGAGGGGGCCGATACTGAATGGATTTAATAGTATAAAAATTGATTTTTATTTTTCACTCGATATCTGTCAGTACCTTCCGCCTGGCGGCTAGTTGTTGCAGCTCAGTCACGTTGCAAAACCGGACAGAACCACTTTGAAACTCACGTGTTGAACCATCAGCAGCTGAACTCACGTGTTGCTGACGAGGTAAAGCTACCGAAATGCGCGTCTTCGATTAGGCCGACCAATAGGCTTGGAGATGGTCGAGGGGGTGGGACCGCGGCCAGCCGCTGGGAGCGCACACGCCGTCCGACCTCCTCTGCTGGCAGCTTCCGACCTGGCCAGACGTTCTCCTCTCCTGCTCTCTCGGGAGGCAGCCCATTCAGTTTCGGCGGCTTCTCTAGGTCTGCCTTTCCCTTTTACGGCATTAAACATCCGTGCATTTAAAATATGTTTGATTTTTCACCTCAACGGGTGACACTGCTTTCCCTTCCTCGCCAATCTTGACACGCTAACAGGGAATTTCATCTGCCCCGAGGTGACTGGGTTTCGTTGTGTCATCTTCACCATCATCATCATTCATCCCCATTACGGTCGGAGGAAGGCAACAGCAAACCGCCTTCATTGCCTAGAACGGCGGTGCGGGTCTCCCGCATTGTTCCCCTACGTACTGTCAAGTAGCGTAGGACTTCATTTCCATTTCCATATAAACACGAGATCAGGGAAGTTTCTTTGCCTACCCACATAAGAGAAGGAAATTTTGGTGAGATGTAGTCCGTCTCTAAATTGTAAAGCAAGCAGTGCTTGTGATGGAGGATGCTGGCTTTCCTAGAAGGACTCTACAGCTATTGTACAGCATGAGTAGAATCAACACCCCTCTAGCAGTGTAAAACAGTGTGCTGAGGTTTACACAGAATCTGTCAACATGCGTTATTTGCTTGACTAGTATTAGTAACTCCGTGTTCCATGTAGTGCTAATAGACTTTGATCACCCCCTAGGCGAGTCTGCACAGTGTGACGCCAGTAATTCATCAGGCAAGCTGCAGAAGAATCAGTATAAGTTTGAAAAGCACCCAGTATTTGCTCTTGGGAAGCAGTGTAGTGGAAAGAGTGAGGCCTCACAGTTTGCAGACGTAACAAAGGAGAAATGCGTGACGACTTTCGGGCAACCTACCTACTCTCACCTGCCACCCTCCACTTGTCAGACCGCAGAACACAATTTATTCCTTAATACGTATTTACTACACATACATGTGGTACGCACATTTAGTATTTATTCTTAACCCACTACATTAAACAATAAACGTTAATTTTAATGACCTGTGCCGGCCGCGGTGACCGAGCAGTTCTAGGCGCTTCAGTCTGGAACAGCGCGATTGCAACGGTCGCAGGTTCGAATCCTGCCTCAGGCATGAATGTGTGTGATGTCCTTAGGTTAGTCAGGTTTAAGTACTTCTAAGTTCTAGGGGACCTCAGATGTTAAGTCCCATAGTGCTCAGAGCCATTTGAACGTTGTTTTTTTTTTTTTTTTAGTGACCTGCGATTTTTCCATCAGCTGTAACGTAAAAACTATTAGTTCTACAGAAAAAATGAATTTATCTTTATTGTACGAAGTTTAATGAAGTTTAGTTTTGTACTGGGTAGCATTTTCGCTAGAAGCCTCGATTTTGGAGTTATTTAAGAAAAACATATTCTAATGTGCCCCTACTCCCACGCTCATATTCTACCAATCACTCCTGCCTACCATTGTACAAAATTATGAGACTGCACAAATTTTTCCTAATCGACCTTTTTCCGTCTTCGATGACTGGGCTACAGAGTAACTAATCGAATAATTATTACATTTTTTGCCTCGAATGAAACTGGTAATGACATACTTTTGATAAAATTACGCCCTCAAATTTAAGCTCCAAGATCAACAGGAATCCTTTTCCCCTTTCATTTGGAAATATTAAAATTCACTAGCACTCTCGAATTCGAAAACAATCAAGTCCAAATTAAGTAGTTGAAGCGAAAGTTTTGTCTGTATGAATAAAGTTATTCACAGAAGTGGGAGAAAAATTCATTAAGACTAAACTGAGGAAGAGAGAATAAATGTTTAACGAGGAGCTCAAATTCTCACCTCAAAATAAAATTACTAATATCCTGAAAAAAATTAGTTCGACTATTCTGCGTAATGAGTTTGAATAAGACGTTTAAATTCTGTCAGATAATATTTATTAAAGTCTGATCGGATGTGTACAATGACCCAAAAGAGATAAGTAGTTATGAAACTGCACGATCTACCAAGTGACAAGCCAAACGAATAAAATGGTTTACCAACGAAAATTATGGTTTGTTTCTCCCTAATTTTAGCGACCGCTACGGTCTCAGGTTCGAATCTTGCCTCGGGCATGGATGTGTGTGATGTCCTTAGGTTAGTTAGGATTAAGTAGTTCTAAGTTCTAGGGGACTGATGACCTCCGATGTTAAGTCCCGTAGTGCTCAGAGCCATTTCAATTTCTCCCTAGTTTTAAGAGAAAATAGAACTCGATAATTTTGGTGGTCTGTGAGTATGAGATTATATGTTCTAGAATGCACTACGCTTTGCCTTACTGCAATTAGAATTAAATCTGAGAAATTGACTTTTTATGTTCTGATTTGACATTGATTTTAATACACCCAGCAGATACTAATCATTATTTAAAATGTTTTGCAATACAGAGGAGTGGTGCCTACTGAAATGAAATGTCGTGTGGCTAGGACCTCCCGTCGGGTAGACCGGTCGCCTGGTGCAAGTCTTTCGAGTTGACAACACTTCGGCGACTTGCGCGTCGATGAGGATGAGATGATAAATGATAAAGACAACACAACCCCCACTCCCTGAGCGGCGAAAATCTCCGACCCCGCCGGGAATCGAACCTTGGCCCCTTAGCACGGCATGCTGTCCCGCTGACCTCGCAGCTACCGAGGCGGACATGGTGTCTAGTCAGAGAGAGTTCGCTAGTGTGAGACAGCTAGGTTCTTACTAAAGTACGTGCTCAAGGGTGTTCGGAAGTATCAGAACTTAATTCTCACAGTGCCTGAGGTGCAGGGCAGTGACAGTAAGTCGATTGTGGATATTGTCGAGAATTCTTGATTTTATAAGTGTAGAATTTCAAGTTTTTTGAGTGTATATGCTTGTAGGACTGAAATATCTGAAACTGAGTAGCTGTTGCAACAATGCCGGCCGCGGTGGTCTCGCGGTTCTAGGCGCTCAGTCCGGAACCGCGCGACTGCTACGGTCGCAGGTTGGAATCCTGCCTTGGGCATGGATGTGTGTGATGCCCTTAGGTTAGTTAGGTTTAAGTAGTTCTAAGTTCTAGGGGACTGATGACCACAGATGTTAAGTCCCATAGTGCTCAGAGCCATTTTTTTAGCCTTTTGCAACAATATTCATTTCACTGTATACCTATTCTTCACAATGCAATCTTTCATTCACTGTGATGAATTGTCCTTCAAACTGACCACCATAACTTATTCCTAATGTGTGATACCACGGGTATAAAATACTCGACTGCACTGCATGTCAGGACATGCTATCTCATCTATAATATTATATAAAGACAAATCGTTGTTTAAGTTTGTTAGCAAAAATCTCAAAAAGTACTTGACCGACTTGCTTCACATTTTTACGTGACACTCTAACAAACATTAGGAAAGATATAAGCTATATGTTTTGACTACACATAATATAAAACACATATATGAATGGAATGTTCTTTCCAATAATTTCGAAAATTTCTCGACCAATTTACGACAGATTTCTACATGTTGATATAATAAACATTCAGACAGACACAGATGACATATATAAAGATATATATTTATCTATACTAATAAATGAAGACGAAATGTTGCTTAACATTGGTACCAAAAGTCTCAAAAAACTGCTCAGCCTATATACTTCAGATTTACACACAATGCTCAAATAAACATTTAGAGAGACACAGACTATATAATTTACAAGTATATATAAAATATACACACACGCACACACACACACACACACACACACACATATATATATATATATATATATATATATATATATATATATATATGAGAGGGAGAGAGAGTGAGAGAGAGAGAGAGAGAGAGAGAGAGAGAGAGAGGGAGAGAGGGAGAGAAAAGGGAACACTGTTAAGAATTTTTCGAAAAATTCTTGATCAATTTGCTTCAGTTGGACCGACATAGGCTATATATAATAGCCGGGGGTTGGAATTTTTAGCCAATAAACAGATTTTAACAATTCTTAGAAAGTGTATTTTTGTGCAAACAAACACCACTTTTTTAAATGGAACAGTGCCTATTGACATTAACATCATAAAAGTAGGATAAATTAGAAGGTTAGTGGTGTTTGTTGCAGGATTATAGTTGAATCGCTTACGAGATATCGTTTTTGGAAAAGTTTCCATGCCGACACTTGTTAGCGCCATTCAGCCTGTGTAGTTACTAGGTACAATGTTGTTATGTTTACTTAGAGTGTCCTTGTGTGTTCCTTGAGTGCACTGTGACTGCTATCAGTGTGTAACAGACCAAGCAGTAGGCTGTGAGTGGATGGTGGTGTTTACCAACGCAGACACAGCCAATATACGTATGGTGTATAGAGAGTGTAGGAAGAATGCATTTAGTTCTTGTACAGTGCATGGGGCAAGATATCCCAACAGGCGTCAACCGTCTCAGCAATTATTTATAAATCTCTTCCACTAGTTACATGAAAGTGGTAATGTGACACCTAGACAATGTAACAGATAGAAACAAATTATGACAGAACAGAGGGAAATTAATGTTCTTATTGCTGTTGCAGCTGATCCATACATTAACTCCCATGCAACTACACGAGAAAGTGGCGGGAATCAGGCAAGTGTTCTATGCATTCCGCATCAACTTTGATTCCATCTCTATCACCTCTCTCTCCATCAAGAGCTGCATGGAAACGATTATGAGAATCGTGTTAACGTCTGTACATGGGCATTAAGACAGGATACTCCAGATGTATCACATATCTTGTTTAGTGATGAAGTCACATTTACCAATCACGGCCAGGTAAACCGCCGAAACATGCGCTATATTCGTTCGTTGACATACCCAGTTGGCTTCGTCAGGTGGAATGTCAGCGTCCATGGAGTGTAAACGTGTGGTGTGGGATAGTGAACCATCAATTCAAAGGCCCATTTTTCATAGGTGGAACATCGAACACACACAAGTATAACAGACTCTTAGCAGACTATCTTCCACAGATGCAATAAGGTGTTCCTCTGTAGACTAGGAGGAACCTGTGGTACCAACATGATGGTTTCCCAGCCCATAGTGCAAGAAGTGTTACGGCATGTCTTCACGAAGTGTTTCCAAATCATTGTATTGGATGCAGAGAACGTGTACCTTGGCTGGCCCCTTCCCAATATTTGAAGATTTTAGACTTTTTTCTCTGGGAGAAAGCTGAAAGACACTGTCTCCAAGGACGTACGAACACTATGATATGCAATGACACATTACTGCAGCCTACTCAAACATCTCAACTGAAATGCTAGCACACATGCAGCAGTCATTCTATACCAGATGGAAGCGTGTATTGCCGCTGCCAGTGGTCATGTGTGTACCGTTTTATTGTGAATAATTTCTGATTGTCAAGGCAGTCTGACCGTCTGCATTTGATGCACACATGTTTCAACTGCAGCTATCCTACTTTCACTCACATGCCTTATGCCCAACCTCACTACACTGTGGCTGATTGTATTGCTTCTTCAAATGGCCCCCTCGTCGCAATCTGTAGCATTTCACCTCAGAGAAGACGACACCACCGTCATTCTGTTTCTGAGTCACAATATCTGTTCCCTTCAACTGTATGGCAATTCTGATAGCTCAAGACAAATCACTAGGAGTTTCCATCCTCACCAATCGTGACATATCCGCGAACTGCCCCTGACGAACATGTCTTAAGGCACTGTTCTCTGCTTCTCACAAGAAGGCTCTATCTGCCTCTGCATTATGCATCGGTTCGTAAGTCGAGGAGTTTAACTTACGGATTCTGTTAGAGAATGCCTCTACTGTTTCTGTGTCAATTCCGTGAGATTTCTCCTGAAAAATCTGGCAGTATTTTGCTTTCAACAGCATTGGGTAAGCTCTTCGGCTAGGTGGTCAAATGCCTGTGTTTTACCAGAGGTTTCATGGCACGTGACATACGTTTTAGCGTCACCTGTCAACCGTAATTTAGCCATAGACAGATATGTCGCAATGGACTAGTTCCCTAACTTTGCTTCTTCCCTCATATCATCCAGAATGGCTGATACATCCTTGGATGGTTTCACAGAAAAAGGCATAATGAGACTAGTTGCCACAGGATCAATGTATGGGATAGATACATCTTCCACAGTCTTGGTATCCCCACCTAGTGGTTGCATCAACCCAGTCACAGCATGTGATGCTTCTAGCTCTCTCTTTATTTCTTCGCTAGCCTGGTTTCGTTGTGTTTTATTCTGGAGTAATGCAACTACCTGACGTTTCAAAACTTCAACAGTTTCATACAAAGTTGCTGAAAGCGTTTCTGGTTGTTGCGTAACGTCTATTTCGACTTATGATGCAGAACCAGTGGGAAACTAGTATACCGACCCACTATCAATAAGCGAAAACAACTGCATTCATCTTTTCTACATATCATAGCGAGACTCACTGCACTATGTACTTCACGGCCAAACCTTATATAAGTCTCACGCATTACTGGCACTGCCTAATTAGTGCCCTGATAAATTACAATACTGGCACCTAGTTGGCTGTAAGTACCCTTCCCTGCAGTTATCCCAGAACTGTGAAAGGTGTGCATGTTCTAGTGCCTTATACACTATCACTTTCACGTTCAATCAGATCCTACTGATTCAAGATGGCCCCAAAATAAAAGCAAACAGAAAACAGGCCAACAAAAATTAGCCACTCACTGCACCACAGAATGACAGATGTCGAAGACTGCTGATGTATAGGTGTGGCTCGTCGATGGCAGAGATAGCTGTCATCAGCATTCATGGAGGCCAGTTTGTGGGGTGTCAGAAATCACAGATTCTTGCCCCCAAGCCGGCTGGTGTGGCCGAGCGGTTCTAGGTGCTTCAGTCTGCAATCGCGCGACCGCTACGATCGCAGGTTCGAATCCTGCCTCGGGCATGGATGTGTGTGATGTCTTTAGGTTACTTATGTTGAAGTAGTTCTAAGTTCTAGGGGACTGATGACCTTAGATTTCAAGTCCCATACTGCTCAGAGCCATTTGAACCATTTGAACTTGCCCCCAATTTGGTGGACTCTGTAAGAACCCACCAGATGCGGTCTCCAGTGTTAATGTAGGATACACGAGCAGAAGTGAAGTGTTGGAGTCCTGTTGAGTACCGGGGCACAAATGAGACGTCAGTCAATCAGTAGACATTTATTTCTAAAAGTTTTACAAAGGCATAGTGAATCACGTCATCGCCTAGTGAGGAATTTGCAGGCTCTGGGGTTGTCTGAGATCAGTGCTGCAGCTCCCTCAGAGGAAGGTCTGAAGGCTGGAGCATTGCAAAGCCCAGCGTGGCTGTGGACATCTGTCGGAGGCTCAGTGTTCTCATTGTGTGAAGCTGTGCTTAAGGTAAGCCGCAGAAATCTGCATGCCCCTGTTGATGGTTGTTGATGTAGCATATAGGTTGAAACCCAACAGCGTCATGAAAAACAGCCCAAAAGGTGGTCCCAGTATGGTGCTGGTAAGATGGTCCTTGTGCTGCCCATGAGTGGTGGAACAGGAGCCCTGCACCCAAGTTGAGCAATTCACAGATGGGCAATCCATTCTTCATCCACAGAAGATCATCATCAGTCGGTCATCATTGTGACCGGCAGGTTTGCAGCTTGCAGAGTTGAAAATTCCCTCAACAGCCAGACAGTTGTGAACTCATAACAGTGGACTCCAAAGTGGCGGTTTCTGTAGACACATTCAATACATTTTTATAACAATTTGGTCCGCTCTACACAATTGGCTTTTTGTAATGTACACTGATATATTTAATGTAATACCAAAAATCACATTGTTCATGTTTTTGATATTTCATTGGATATAATTTTTATGGATAATGTTGATAATTATCTATTTTTAAAGGTAAACTTTTGGACTCAACATAAATAATAAATAAAACTTTCATTGTATGTTGATCATTTTTAAAACTTATATAGGTATTTTTACCTGGTAATTATACTTTTACAGGCTTATCTACTATAAAATTTCGAAAATGATGATGTAATTTTTCTTTATTGTCAACACATATCACAAATAAATTTCGATTCTTAAGGTTTTAAGATATGAGTTCATATACGTAATTTTTAAAATATAGGACTTCAATATGCTCATCTTGTTTACATTTAGCTGTTTTCAATTAATATAATTTACTTTTTCGTCAAAAGAATATATATTAAGAGATACATTAATTTCAGTCTCAGATTTTGAAAAATAAAGAATTGCAACATGAAATGAGATATAAGGTTACAAATTATGTGTTTAAAATTTAAATTCCATTGTTTTCTCAGAATCTGATTATTTCATATTATAGTCACAAAAAAGTAGAAAATTTACTTCAAACCATTATAAATTTTAAATTTTTGCCCTCTTTTCATAATTTTTCGTTCTGATGCATTTGAAACAAAATGTTTACCAAGGAAGTTTAGATTATTCTCTATGTTTATAATTTGTAATCTGTTTTCAAATGCCTTATTAACCAGATATTGATTAATTGTTTATTGACTTTTTGCTTCCCGAATATATGTTACTAGAAAATGGAAATATTACTTTCAAGTGTTTAGTTTCATCAGTTTTTAAAAAAATAATAATTTTCAATTTCAAAGTAAAGTAATTTTTTCCAAATATTTGTCTTAATACTACTGTAGTGGCGGCTTCTGCCACCGAATGTATCAGGATCATCAAATGTAGCAGCAAAAGGTAGAAGTCATCACATTAAGACTCGTCTGAGCTTTCCTAGTGATTTATTGTTTCCAAAAACAGTGCCCCTGCGTCACAGGGCCCCACAATGCTGAGGAAGCACCCCAGCAGCCCATGCAATGCAATGCTGTGTCGACCTGGCCTTATCAGCTAGCGGAGCTGGGGCGTCGTCAGGATGCCAGCAGTTGGCTCAGTGGTCTGCGTCCCTGCCGACTCAGCGCTGTCCTTCTCGACAGCATGGCTGAGATTGCAGCGACAATTGCCTGTGATGCGGCATCTGAATCTACGGCCCTCGCCTTGGAATGCCTCTGGCTTGTGTTGGAAGCCAGTACGACTGCCTGCGGTTGCAATCTGTGGAGTGGCCCACCGCTGGCTGGCTGGCTACGGACCACGCGTCAGCATCAGGGGGTCGAATCAACGACCCACCATGGACTGGACTGCTGGCGCCCCATCTGCTGCTGTGTAGCCGGTGGTGTGACACGCCCTTCCACCCAGGAGAGCTGCCACACTTGAATGAATCTCGTTAAAAAACGGCACCTCTTTATACTCTGCTGTGCACCTCTGTTTTGCCAAGAGTGCCGCTTCGCGTAACGTACTCATAACACGCTGGGTTGGCCAGTGGTCCCCTTCTGCCTGCAACTTATGACAAGCAAAACAGCTACAATACTCTTTCAGCAATTTGACGGCACTGTGGCCTCTTTTCTACTTTGCAACTGTTGGTATGCATAACTCACTGCAATCTGGCCCACACCTGGCTGTAACTTGTGCTCAGAATATTGCACAAAACTAACTTTCCCTATTCTAAACGGTGGTGCCACCACATTATTCCCCTCTTCGGAAAGACCAGGTCCCTGTGTCGACCCTTAACTAGCTCTTAATTTGTTTGGGTCGGCACCTATGGCATATTTACTTCTATGAGGTCTAGTGCCTTCTTAAAACCATGACATGAAACAAAACGTAAAAATTCCTTACTGGACGATCACTGCTCGATCAACCCCTAACCTACTTTTCTCACACCCTCGGTATCCTATCCACTGGGACTTGGACTACTTTTGGTTCCCTTTTAGAATTAGCTCTCTGACTGATCAGAAAGAAAACAACACATAACAAAGTTAAGGCTGCAATGACACTTGGCACAGAGGTGCTCAAAATGATAGTTATTTGCCATTGCCTTTCCCTATATTGAGCAACATGTTGAACGAGTTGTTCGGCTGATATGCAGCCCCTGTTGCTCTAAAATGAACTGGTTTACGGATCTCAACAGACCAGACTCCAGAGTTTGATTTGACAAGGTCAAGTTCTGTCTTCGCAAAAACTCTAAAGTTGCTTCTGGCCAGTACAGCTGTGGCTGCATAACATTCAATTGTGTGACTCCTGAAATTGTCGCTGGCGGATGGAAGGTTGGTCCTATTATGTTACACTTAGTTCCACTGATTAAAATTCCACTCCCCTCGAGCTCTATACGTTTCGCTTCTGCAAATGCTACCCGCTCAAAACAACTTGCTATTACTACCAAATTCTCATAGGTGGAGAAGATCCAATGCATCCTGACCCGTTGCAAGCTCAGATTTTTGCTCCACGATGTCCCTTGGACAGTCTATTCCTATTCCCCTTGCTAAAAATAGCTGCACCGTGCACGTGTCCCATATTTGAAGCTTCACAGATTTTCCTACAACATTCACTATTCTTGATCCAATCTCAACACCGATTGTGTGACTACTTTCATCCTTAAATTTACATTATATGAATTGGTGCAATAAACACGACTTTCCTGACCTAGCATTGTCGATAACTTAAAATTTAAACAGGAAATCGTACGACTCTGACATCGTTCAACACATATTTATTACGGTTTTGCCGCAAAATTAACTCCGACACATTTATTTCTCCAGAACTGTGTTTGTTTTCTCCTCCAACAACACTCCACATACGTCAGACGCTACACTTCCCTTTTTAGTGACCTGAGAACAGGGATCACCACCACCTTTCCTCCCTCTTCAAAAGCACTGCTGCCCCTAGCAGGCGCACATACTCGAAAACACATATAAAATACCATGCCTAATTAATCTATGCAAACCCAATGAAACATAATTAGGAAAACAACAGAAACTATAAATACTCTACTACTTTCTGGATTGCAAAGCATACGGGACTCCATGCTGTACTGTATCTTCCTGGTTTTCTCTGTTCTTAGCACCTCTCTTCACTCTCTCTTTCTTCCTCTTTCCTTCCTGTGACACGCCTGGAATCACATCCAGGCAACCCTTAAATGGCCGTAACCACCTAATGTGTTCTATCGTTGTCCTAGTTGGCAGCTGAGGCTTAGCATTAATGGGGAATGTGGTTTCAACAACTTGGTATGGCCCTTGATACCTCGTGAGGAACTTCTTCGTTTTCCCTTTTTGTGTATAGGGCCTGGACAGTAAACTGCGGTAAACTTCCTTTCCGCTTTTCTGCGTCTTCCTGCCTTTCCAAAGCCTTTGTGTTCACCTTTGTACCCGTGTCCAAACTCTAGCGAATTGACGTACAGATTCACCAGTCCCTTTCTGTAGCTTCACTAAATCAAACGGTGAGGGCATTTTTCGCCCTTACACTACCTCATATGGAGGCAAACAGATGTTTGTATGGACTTTTGCATTGTGTGCACATACAGTATGCCTCAAATACTCGTCCCACTGACGGTGATGAGAATCCACATAAAAACTCAGCATCTTCTAGATTGTTCTGTGTAACCGTTCTGTCCTTCTGTCCTCCTGTGGATGCAATGCGATCGTCCTCAACGTCTTTACATTCAACAATTTACACAGTTCCTTCATTAAATCCGACATGAAGCTGGTCCCTTGGTCAGTAATTCTTGTCTCTGGTACACCAAACTTCAAAGTCCAGATGTTTACTAACGCTTGTGCGACCATTGCTGCCTGTTGATTTGGCATAGCCACCATCTCCACATACCTTGAAAAATGGTCTATTATTGTCAGGATGAATCTGTTCCCTGATAGTGTTCGCCTGAAAGGTCCTAAGACATCGATCCCCAGCATAAAGAATGGACATATTGCTTCTGGTAATCGTTGTAGGTGTATCTGTTTCTGACTCAAATCTGGTCTCTGCGCACATGGTATACAATTCTTGACATACTGATCCACATTACTTTCCTATCTCTCCACCAATACCTCTCCTCCACCTTCCTCTTCGTCGCTCTACACCCTCCATGACCAGATAACACGTGATCGTGTGCTTCCTTTAAAATCTCATCCCTCACCTTCGCTGGCACCACTACCCTTCGCCCTAACTTCATTTCCCTGCACAGAAGACCGTCGTACATATTAAATTGTGGCTGTGTCTGATACAATTTACAATCGTTGTCCGTGTCCTGTAATTCTTGCCATACTGCTAGGCCATAACCTATGACTTCTACTTTTTCCACCTTCCTACTTAGTGCATCCGCATTACCATGCTTCTTCCCAGGCTTGTGCACCACCTCGTAGTCGAATTCACTAAGCCTCACAGCCCATCTAGCGAGTCTAGTGGACGGATCCTTCAACCCCAACAACCACTTCAACGCAACATGATCTGTCACTAAATGAAATCTTCTCCCATATAAATAACATTTAAAATATGTGATTCCATAGATTATGCTAAGCATCTCCGTCTCTGTTCTTGAGTAATTCCTCTCCGCTGCATTCAACTGCCTAGGCGCATAGGCTACAGGATGTTCTTTCCCATCAATTTCCTGAGAACACACTCTAATGCTTGATTCGATGCATCGCATGCTAGTATAGCTCCCTTTGAAAATCTGGAAACACAAGAAACGGACTTGATGTTAACCCTTCTTTCAGTTTGTCAAACGCTTTCTGGCACTCTTGTGTCCATCCAAATTTCACACCCTTCCATAACAATCGCATCAACAGCTGTGCTAAATCTGCAACACCCTTCACTAACTTTCGATAGAAATTGCAAATTCCGATGAATGACTCCACTTCCTTAACTGTTTTCGGTTCCCGAAAATCCCTTACAGCCTGTACCAACCTCAGATCTGTTCGCACTCCGTCCTTACTGATAATACGCCCCAAATATTTTACTTCTTCTAATGCAAAATGACACTTCTCCAGGCTCAACGTCAAACGAGCTGCTCTTAACCTCATAAAGACTTCCCTTAACCGCTGTCTATGATGCTCCATACTACTTGAAAACACTATAATGTCATCCACACTTATAACATTTTACACCCACTGTAAACACTGTTTGCCACTCGCGTACCCCTGTTGTCACGTATATTTCCTCACATCGGATTGCCAGCAGAATGTCCGAATACAAATCTTTTGGAGTCCCTTCACGCACTTTCCGTGACATATGCGCTGGTAAACCTCTCAAAAATAACATCAAGTGCCCTTTGCTCAGCCTCCTGCAACAGAACACTATTCGCTTCATTGCTCTGACCTAACTCGTAAGTATACTCGTTAATTTCCCTTATCCTGGCCGCAAATTTCTCCATCGTCTCCCCCTGTCTCTTTTTCATTGTACTTAACCTCTCTCTAAAGTACTGAGCGCTATTCTGTTTCTTGTACCTTTGTAAAAGCCCCTCCTTCAACTGCCTAAACTGTCCTGACTTCCTTAAGGCCTCAGAACACCTTACAAATATCTTCGCTTCACCTGTTAATGTGATCTTGGCTACACATAACAACTGTTCATCAGACCAACCATTCATCACAGCTGAAATCCCAAGTCCTCCACAAACGAACGCATATCCTCAGATGCCTTGCCAGAAAACGGAATAATCAAACTTGCAGCTGGATCAGTCTCCTGCTGCGGCATCCTAGGCAACAACGGCTGATCCGATGCGGTTTCCCGCTCACTTCTAGATGTTAATTCACTTCTCAATTGCGTATTTTCCGCTGTCAATTGTGCATTTTTTCCATCAAAATGCGCACCGCAACTGGTTCCGACACACCTAGCGTCCCTGACTATGCGATTGTGTTGCTTTGTTCCCAGTTAGTCCCAAAACAAAACATTTAAGTATAAGAATAACTCGTCTCCCTAAACCTCAGTGTCATCATACTCAGTAACATCATATACAAACCAATACAAAACTAATTAAATGCAAAGAAAAAAAATAATAAATCTTACTACCCCAAATACACCAACACTTACTCTGACAACAAAAAATACTATGCCCAAGCAAAACACCTAAAATGTAGCTTGCCAAGAGCCATATTCGAAAAAACAAAAAGAAAGGCCAGAAAACGTCCAATAACCAGAAGAAAACTGATCAAAACTCACCACATCTTGTGACCCTAATGCACGCAGTGGGGTCGAACGTTGTGCTGTACAAATGACGTCAACTATTCTGACGCCAAATGTAGTGGGAAGAGGTAGAAGGCACCGTATTCAGACTCGTCCGAGCTTTCTAAGTGATTTATTGTTTCCAACTACAGTGCCATGTTCCCCTCGATCTGCGTCACAGGGCCCCCACAATGCTGAGGAAGCACTCCAGGAGCCTGTGCAATGCAATACTGTGTCAAGCCAGCCTTGCAGGCCAGTGGAGTTGCGGCATCGTCAGGATGCCAGCAGTTGGCTCAGCGGTCTGCGTCCCTGCCGACTCAGCGCTGTTCGGTGTGAGCCACAGGCGGCCAGCTGCTGCTTCTTCTCGCCAGCAAGACTGAGATCACAGCGACGACAAGCAGCCATGATCCAGCTTCGGAATCTCCAGCCCTCACCATGGGATGCCACCAGTGTGTGTTGGAAGCCAGGACGACTGCCCCCATAACAGCGAGCTGTGGAGTGGTTCGCCGCTGGCTGGCTGCCTACGGACCACGCGTCGGCATCAGGGGGTCGAACCAACAATCTGCTGTGGACTGGAATGCTGGCGCCCCATCTGCTGCTGTGTGTAGCCGGTGGTGTGACATACCCTGCCATCCCGGAGAGATGCCACACTTGAATGAATCTCGTTAGAAAACGGCACCTATTTATACTCGGCAGTGCGCCTCTGTTTCGACAAGAGCGCCGCTTTGCGTCACGTACTCATAACCCGCTGGGTTGGCCAGTGGTCCCCTTCTGCCTGCAACTTATGAGATGCAAAGCAGCTATGTATACTCTTTGAGCAATTTGACAGCCCTGTAACCTCTATTCTACTTCGCAACTGTTGGTATGCGCAACTCACTGCAATCCGGCCCGCACCTAGCTGTAACTTGTGCTCAGAATATTGCACAAAACTAACTTTCCCTATCCTAAATGGTGCTGCCCCTAGACTATGATGTTTAATTATATAAACAAGTACATCATATTTTCTTAAATTACTATATCCAGTAAATTTATTTCTCAGAATAGTCGAAAAGTTGAGCTACTGTGAACTGTCTCTATTTTGTAGCCATTTATAAGACAAAAAGTTTTATTACATACATAAAAATATAGTGATGATGGAAATATGGAATAAAAATGTATAAATTTGAGCAAAATTGTTAAAAATTACAAAATAAAAAGATTGAATAAATTAAAAATTAATTGAGTTCAAGATAATGGTAAATTTAATTGCATTCCAAATAAAAATAAAATTAGAGTTACGATCTTTAATATAGTTTTAATTGGGTTCAAGCTAATTTTTATTCATCTGATATCTGTATTATTTATAAGGGAAAGATTTATTAGGACAATAAAAAATTAGAATTAATCATTATTAAAAAGTAATTGAATAAGAGACAAAAATAAATTTAATTGATTTCAAGTTTTGAAGTTATGTGGATTCGAGCTGTTTCTAATCATCGGATTTCATATTTTTGATGTGTTCTAAAATACAATTTTTACGTTTACTTGAATGTTTACTTTTAGATGATGGATTTCAGTGAAAACAATCAAAAGTTTTATATCTTGACATGTTAGACACTTCTTCGTTAACTCTGATGAATACGAACTTAATTCTGATAAATCTGTATATGTCCTTCTGTTATGATACTGAATACAAGTTTTACATTTATTTGTATGTTTCTCTTTAGATGATGGGTTTGAATGAAAACAAGCAAAATCTTTAATTTCTTGACAAATGAAATGAGCGTGTGGCATTGTTGGCAGGAGGCCCCATCCTGGGAAGTTCAGTATTATATAATTTTTATGATGCTCATTAAAACATTAACTATATATTGTCCAATAAGCATATTTTGCATAATTTTATAAATCAAAATTATCAGTTGGTATCTCAATTTCGAACATTTTACTCTTTTTAGTTTTGACATAGTCTGAAGATTACTTTGGCAGTTGCTTAATCGTTTCCATTTACTAGAAAAAAATGTAACATCACAAAAATTATATAGAAGTTAAATGTTCAAGATTTTGTAATTTATTCCTTAAAGTAGGAATTAACTCAGGTAATTTAATACAACAAATACAAATTATCATAAGAGGTAGCTAACAATAAATTAATGTGATTAAAGAAAAAATTTCTTATAAATGGAGTTATTCATGGGTAGCATCATTAACAAAAATTTGTTTATAATAATAAATAAGCTTTCATATTAGTTAATGAAACACCAAACCTTGGTTTAGAGGTAAACATGTTGCTGGAATTTAGAATATAAAGATAAAGAAAAAGCAGTTAGAAAAAAATGTTGATGTGGAAGGCAAAAATTAATTAGAATCCAAACCCCATCTACCAGACTGGTTTAATAGATAATGAAAGAAATATCATATTTATGAATGAACCAAGATTATGTACTTTAATTTTATAATCTAAAAAAGAAGAAGCAAAAAAGTTTTGAAAATGAGTAACTAGTGATATTTTGCCATCAAACAGAAAATATGTTGAGTACAAACTATAAAAAATTCCACAATAAAAAATAAAAAAATATCAGAAAGATTATAGGGCAACAGCTACAAACGGTACATAAATTAAACAATGACATCATCAAATGAAAAGATGATTTATTGAACTTTAAGATGTATTATAGAACAATTTAATGACTTGATTAAGAAAAGAAATTGTAGGGTATTGTCTCATTTTGTACCCCCAAACAATTAATCAGAAAATAAAACCAGCTATTGTTCCCCTAAAATTAATTGATGGTGATACTGAATTCAAATATTAGATGATTAGAAAACACAGTAAAACCTTACACAAACAACTGAACTACGAGGGCAGTTCAATAAGTAATGCAACACATTTTTTCTGAAACAGGGGTTGTTTTATTCAGCATTGAAATACACCAGGTTATTCCCCAATCTTTTAGCTACACAACACTATTTTTCAAAGTAATCTCCATTCAATGCTACGGCCTTACGCCACCTTGAAATGAGGGCCTCTATGCCTGCACGGTACCATTCCACTGGTCGATGTCGGAGCCAACGTCGTACTGCATCAATAACTTCTTCATCATCCGCGTAGTGCCTCCCACGGATTGCGTCCTTCATTGGGCCAAACATATGGAAATCTGACGGTGCGAGATCGGGGCTGTAGGGTGCATGAGGAAGAACAGTCCACTGAAGTTTTGTGAGCTCCTCTGGGGTGCGAAGACGTGTGTGAGGTCTTGCGTTGTCATGAAGAAGGAGAAGTTCGTTCAGATTTTTGTGCCTACGAACACGCTGAAGTCGTTTCTTCAATTTCTGAAGAGTAGCACAATACACTTCAGAGTTGATCGTTTGACCATGGGGAAGGACATCGAACAGAATAACCCCTTCAGCGTCCCAGGAGACTGTAACCATGACTTTACCGGCTGAGGGTATGGCTTTAAACTTTTTATTGGTAGGGGAGTGGGTGTGGCGCCACTCCATTGATTGCCGTTTTGTTTCAGGTTCGAAGTGATGAACCCATGTTTCATCGCCTGTAACAATCTTTGACAAGAAATTGTCACCATCAGCCACATGACGAGCAAGTAATTCCGCACAGATGGTTCTCCTTTGCTCTTTATGGTGTTCGGTTAGACAACGAGGGACCCAGCGGGAACAAACCTTTCAATATCCCAACTGGTGAACAATTGTGACAGCACTACCAACAGAGATGTCAAGTTGAGCACTGAGTTGTTTGATGGTGATCCGTCGATCATCTCGAACGAGTGTGTTCGCACGCTCCGCCATTGCAGGAGTCACAGCTGTGCACGGCCGGCCCGCATGCGGGAGATCAGACAGTCTTGCTTGACCTTGCGGCGATGATGACACACGCTTTGCCCAACGACTCACCGTGCTTTTGTCCACTGCCAGATCACTGTAGACATTCTGCAAGCGCCTATGAATATCTGAGATTCCCTGGTTTTCCGCCAAAAGAAACTCGATCACTGCCCATTGTTTGCAACGCACATCCGTTACAGACGCCATTTTAACAGCTCCGTACAGCGCTGCCACCTGTCGGAAGTCAATGAAACTATACAAGACGAAGCGGGAATGTTTGAAAATAGTCCACAAGAAATTTCCGGTTTTTTCAACCAAAATTGGTCGAGAAAAAAAATGTATTGCATTACTTATTGAACTGCCCTCGTATATTAAAAGAAGATATGTGTAATAAACAGAAATGTTAAGAATTAATTATTATTCTATTTCTAAAACCTAGTACTTATTGTATCTTTTCAAAATTATCTAAAACTTTTGAACAGTTATACAAAAAATGATTAATTTATGATATAATAAAACTTCATTTTGTTTTTTTTTAAATTTAATAAATACCTAATTCATCACCTTATCACACAGCCTTCACCTTCATCATCAGGATACCAAACAGATATATAAAAATATTTATAAAATAATTTTGTCTTTATTTACCCAACTGTATGTGAATTATCATATTATAACAACTTAACATAGACTTTATCACCTTTATTTCTCAAAACATTCTCTGCTCTATATATACGAAATTTTGTAGCTCTTGCTACTACAAATTTGCTTTTATATCTTTCAACTTGCATGTAATTGATCTAAAAAATACAACACTTTCCAAACACATTTTCAAAAACATCACTTACAGTCAATAAATATTTATATCCTTTATTCATCTCTGGAATTCCTTTTAATTTTTCAGAATCCATCCATTTCCGGTAAATCTGCTTGTCATAAATCATCTGAATCAAGTGAAATAATGCTTCTTATTTTTAAAAAATTTCTCATTGCCTTAAGTAATTCATTAATAATTTCTTCCCAAATATTAATGCTACCAATATTTATAAAGTTTTTAACAAATATACTTTTTTTAGTTCTACATTCGCCTCAAATTCCTTCAATCCTTTAAATTTAGTGACAGCTAGAGCAGCGTTCAGACTTCGTCTGTAAATATTTGACAATGGTTTTAACACACATAAACACAAATGACCATGTATAACTTCACAATAATCTTCTATTCAATTAAAACTGAAATATATGTATCCCACATTTGAAATTTTTGGTTTATTGAGTAATTTGCCAATCATAAAAACACGACAAAAGTGTTTTATTTTCATTTGTTTATCAGGTTTTTCTATATCAAAATTACTTAGTGCATTAGGATATATTGTCCTGTAGAAGAAGGTGTAATTAGATGAATGACAAACACTAACTTCACTTAACAAAGGTTTATTCAGCACTTGCACATACAAGAGAGTGGAGTGAATTGCCTCTGGCCAGAGCACATACAATATATATATATTTGTGAATACTTCTACAATGTACTCGAAACAAATATAGAAATTAAAATCGTACAAGTGAGGAAGTTTTGAACACATGACTATTCATGCAACAGTTTAATATCAGATCCACTACACCAAAGTGTTACTTGGCTTCTTCTGTGACAGTATATTATCTATTCTTTTCAACATTTTTAAATTCGAATTCTTTATTCAAATACTAGATGACACCTTTGGTGTTCTGCTAAATCTTGAGCATGTTCTGTTTATCACGACCTGATTTAGGGATAGCTGGTGCTCTGCAGCTAATGAAGCAATACCTCCTAATGCTGCTAATAAAATCGGTAAAAAATCCTCCCTCATGTTTTTTTGAACCTCCTTCTTCCTCTTTTGTTAAATATTCAACAATTGTTTTCATAATAGGTGTACCTAGTGTTATGATCAAATTTCCACCAGCTTTTTCCTTCTCTCTCTTTCTTTTTTGAGAGCCTTTAAAAATTATCAATACTATGTAATTAATAATTATTGAGATTAATTTTAAATGATTTACCTTTAGTTTCCCACTCAGCAGCAAAGAATAATCGCTGCAACAATTATTCATTTATATAGACTTTATAAATCCTAAAAAACTTTATAATCCCCAAACATTATCATCAATTTCCTATCCTAGCCCTATTTCTTGCCATAACTTATTGCTCTAACTATTGTTGTAGCTACTTTTTCTCGAAATGATACATCATCAGCATACATTCTTCTTTTGCAGTTTTCTAAAGTTGTTTATTTGCTTCATGCCTAGATTCTCGATTTTTGTGATTTTATATGAAATACTCATTTATTTAAACCTTGATCTCCACTAGCTAATCTTTCTTCTAATTTTGTTCCTGGACCATAATAATTACTGCCAGATATATGTATTTCAAATGCTAACTTGTTAATTAATGTGTTACATAAACTTCTACCATATTTTTAATTTTTCCAAAATTTATGATGTAACTAGTTTAAAAATCTAATTGAATAAGGTATACTTTTTGGATGGGTGATAATAAATTACTAGTTAACATTACTGATATATCAACTACTTCATTCTTCATTCTTCTGCATGAATCATCATTAATCCATGGATTAAATCATTAACACCATTCACCTAGACATATTCAACTGGTTTTCCTTCATATTTTGTTATTAATCCTTGCACCTGATTTCCCTTCTTGTGGAGACTCTGCTGTTAATTTAGGAAATAAACTCCAACAATTTCCTTTATTAAATTATTGTACTTAATTCTTCTACTTGATTCTATTTTCTTTCAAGTATTTCCAGGATATAATTTTCCTGAATTAAATAATATATTCAAGTAATTTGACAAATCGTTAGAACCAAATTTTGAGTTTATGTCTTCTATAGTATTATGCTCTTTAGTTAAAACATATATTAAAAGAATCATATCCTTTTCCACACATAATTGATTTATCTCCATCATAGTTTACTCATAAATTACCAACAGATTTTAATCCACAAACATTATCTTCACTATTGTCAATGTATTACAACATTTATTGGTTTATAATTTATTTTTTAACATTAAGTTCTTTTAGATTTTTTATTCTCTTCATACTTATTTCTTGCATATTATATTTTTGATTCGTTTAATTCATAATCAATTGCCAGTATATCTTCGAAATTTTCTAAATGTTAAGGGACCAATGACCTAGCAATTTGGTCTCTTCCCCTCTCTTTAAACCAACCAACCTTTTCTAAATGATGATGAATATAAGCTTCCATATGATAAGGGATCATTTCTTTTTCAACTTCTCTGTTATCTTCAATAGCTTTTAACACATTATTCCCTATATTTTCAATTCCTTGTTTAACTTTTGGAATTGCATCAATAACAGATTCTTCTTCATATTCATTTCTTAGTTGATTCTTCCATGTTTTATTATTCTTTTAATTCTTCAAATTCTTTCTACTCAGTTTAGTTTGTTGAACAACTTCTCCATTGAGCATTGTAAATTTCATATCATAGTTTGCCAACATTTAATTAAGAAACAAAACATTAATTATTTATTTCTTAACATCTGTGTTTTATGTTTAATATTCACATTTATGTTTATGTTATGTTTATGTTTACTGAATGAATAATTTGTAACAATATTTTAAATTATATTCGTATCTTTATAAAAATTAATCATACGAAGTGTTTTACATACACATTTATCAAAAAATAACAACCACTTTTCATTTTTTTACACATTTTCATAAATCATTGATAATTTGCTTAATCTATACTTTTAGAATAAACATATAAATAATTGATTTCATCACAATTTAATCATCCTGGAGCCAAAATATAATTGTCAGTCATGATTGTTGTTATTCCACATCAGCTTGCCCAATTATCATGCATCAGATTGAATTAGGGAAAAATCTTCCATGTTTATTTTTTGATTTCTTCTCTACAATACTTATTTATGAATAGCAATATGTTTTTCAGCAGCTAAATCAGTCTCAATTTGTGTCCCATTTGATAAGTAATAATTAATTACTAATAAAGGGTTGATTATTTCATTTAAGTGGTAATTCACCAATTCCCAAAGAAAGATTAACTGTACTTATAAGAGATAGTTACAAAAAGTTGCACTAGTTGGATTTTACACAACATTTTTAACTCTAAATATCATATTAAAAAATAATTAACTATATGGTGATGAAGAAACAATAGAAATTTCTATTGTACAATATAGTTTTAAAAACTGAGAAAAATTTTTTCATGTAAAGAAACCTAATATAAACACTCTAGCACTTGAAAATTTAATTATAGTGGCTTTCAAAGTAATGTTGAATCATATATACACATATAAAATATACCATCAAAAGTGTGATAGGATTTAATAAGCGAACTATTGAAGCTAATGAAGAACTATTGCTAATAATATTTCAAAAATTATTCCATGTGAATTAGTTAATGCTGTTGGAATGTTTGTAAAAAATGATGATAATTTTCATTATGAAACTAGTAGTATTGCTTCATATAAGCCTAAAGGTGAAATTGGTGCACTGATACATTATGATCCAAATTATCGTTTATTTACGCCAATTCACGATAAAATTCAGTATTTAGCAATAAATATTATTGATGAAAATGATGATTTGATTGATATGAATGGTGCTACTGTAACAGTTATTTTAAAAATGAATTAATAATTTTTTATCCTTACTCAGTGATTAAGATGGAGAACTATCAGTTTCATTTTTTTCCTGTGAATGACAAAAGTCAAAACAATCTAAATATGGCTACTAAAGGTGCAGAAATTAATGTTCATATTGATAATGGCTGGCAACATCCAAATTACATTCAATTGGCCATAATTTTTAAAATTATTAGACTGTTGGACTAGATTATCTTACATATGATGGAAAACCTAAAAATAAAATTAATTGGTAACTATGCAGCAAACCTATTTACTTTTGTAACCATCAAAAACGGAAATAATATTTTATTTAGAGTAGAACATCCCTTTATTTCATCATCAGTTTATTACACCTAACTTTGTCTCTACTGATTTTGAAGGACAGTTACTTAATAATGCAAAATAAAGAGCAAAATCATGAAGTACTATACCCACTTCAGATTTCGGATGGATTGTTTAAACATTACTTGTTTATAATGTGGGAAGGAGATTTAACTGTAACTTTCACTAGAGTTCAAGTTCAAATTACGTAATTCTTGGATGACCTGATTTTAATTACGCTGTAGTCGAAATAAAAGATACATTTCCAAATGAAAATAAAGTTGTAGTTGAGATTATGGAAATTTGAGTGCCAGTTGGTAAATATGAACCAAAGTATGACCTTGAACAATGAGAAATGACACTGAAAATCGTAAGATACCGATTTCCATTTATGAATTACACACTAATGAGGTAGCAGGATTAACTACAACGAAAAATTTTGAAATAAACATATCACAATATTAATGTTTAATGGAGTCTGGTGTTCCCTATTCCATATTTGTTGTGTTTCAAACTAACTGTAAAAACAATAAGTTGCTTGATTACCATTATAGTATTTTGTTAAATTATGTACAGTATATTTGAGAAATGGAAGAAATGAAATATTTCCAGAAGAAATGTAGAACTTAGAGCCACAATGTAATTTTTTGGAAATTTATGATACCTTTTATGATTTTAAATCAGTTACACTACTAAAAGTTGGTGTTCATATAAATCCACAATTTTATTATAAATTATCCTATGACACATAGAAAAGATATTTAAATGATACAAAGAACGACAATAAAATCACGAACTACTTTTAATGCTAATATACCAGCTGATACACTTATTTAAATAATTATGTATGTGAAAAAGATTTTAAGATAACATGCTCAACATGCAATACTTCGATAAAATACTTGTATTGGTATGAAATTCAAACTTTCAGATGTTTTGTTATCGAGTGAGCACTTTTAAAAATAATGTATATAAATTAATATTGGAAAATATTACATTGAACTTGTTTCTCTTTTGTTTGTTATTCCTCTCAACAAAAATATATTTGTGTTAAATTTGAGTTCCAGAAGGCTCAAAGATCTAGATTTTGCAGACGACATTTGCTTAATGGCACTACGATATCGAGACATCGAAGAGAAGCTGGCCATGTTACAGATAGAGGCGGAAGTTGCAGGCCTCAAGATAATGTTCACAAAATCAAAGAAAGGCGGATAAATTCGACCATCACGAATAGGCTGGCCATTAATGGAGAGGACGTATAACAGGTCCAATCTTTCCTCTATCTCTGATGCATAGTCACGAATACAAGAGGCACTGAGGAGGACGTCTGCAGTCGCATCCGCAAAGCAAATGGTGCATTTGTACAACTGTACCCTGTCTGGAGAAATAGAACATCTCAAAGAAGACCAAACTCCAGCTTTTCAATAGGAATGTGAAGGCTGTTCTGTTGTATGGTTGCGAAACTTTGAGGGTGACTAACCACATCAAAAACCACCTCCGTTGTCTCCATCGTATTTTAAATGTGAGATGGCCAGATATAATGACAAATGAAGATCGCTGGAGGGAGACAAATCAGCAACCAACTAATATACAAATCAAAGAAAGAAAATGGCGCTGGATTGAGCACACATTGAGGAAACCAGATGGCGTTGTTGAAAGGATGGCATTGGATTGGAACCCACAAGGAGTTAGAAAACGTGATCGTCCCAAACAGACGTGGAAAAGGACGATCGAGAGAGAAGCTGCAGAGGATGGGAAAACCTGGATTGAAGTGAAGAGATTTGCTAGAAATCGTACCAGGTGGAGGAATTTCGTCACGGCCCTATGCTCCAGAGGGAACGACAGGAACTAAAAAGAAGAAGAAGAAGAAGAAGAAGAAGAAGAAGAAATTTAAATTCATCCCATATATTAGTCACATTTGATGCCATAGAAAATTTATCAGTTTTTTATTTGTCCTAATTTAGCATAAAAAATAAATAAAAAACTAAAACAAATTCTTGCTATCTGTTTCTTACTAAATGGAGAGTTTACTTCAAACACTCAACAATACAAACAATACTATATTGTTTAAGAAAATTAATGAGCCAGAAATATATGTTTTATTTAACATTACTGACAGATTATTTGAAAACTATATATGGAGAAAATATTTGTATGGAATTTAATTATGAACTTAAAATTGTTTTGCCAAACAAATATTTGGAAATTGTATTTGAAAATAATGAGTGTTTGATTTTCAGTTTTGTGAAGATGGAAAAGTGAAATTAAAGTATAAAGGAAAAAAGAAGTAAGGTGATTATAGTGTAATTCATGATACAGAGTTCCTTATATGAATTCCATGAGTATTTAGCTTTTACAGTGAAGAGCCAAAGAATGACGTGGTATGGACTTGACTAATATCTGAAGTTGTGCTGGAGGGAAATGACACCATGAATCCTGCAGGGCTATCCATAAATCCGAAAGAGTATGAGGGGATGGAGCCCAGCACATTGCAAGGCATCCCAAATATGCTCAATAATGTTCGTATCTGGGGAGTTTGGTGGCCACTCAGAAGAGAGTTCTTGGAGCTACTCTGTAGCAATTATAGACGTGTGAGGTGCCGCATTGTCCTGATGGAACTGTCCAAATCTGGAATGGACAATCGACTTGCAGGTGGTCATACAGAATGCTTACTTACATGTCACGTGTCACCTGTCAGAGTCGTATCTAGACGTATCAGGAGTCTCAGATCACTCCAACTGCACATGCCCCACACCATTACAAAGCCTCCACCAGCTTGAGCAATCCCCTGGTGACATGCAGGGTCCAAGGATTCATGAGATTGTCTCCATACCCATACACGTCGATACAGTTTGAGATGAGACTCGTCCAACCAGGCAACATGTTTCCAGTCATCAACAGTCCAATGTTGGTGTTGACGGGCCCAGGCGAGGCATAAAGCTTTGTGTCATGCAGTCATCTAGGGTACACGAGTGGGCCTTCAGCTCCGAAAGCCCATATCAACGATGTTTCGTTAAATGGTTCGCACGCTGACATTTTTTGAGGGACCAGCATTGAAATCTGCAGCAATTTGCGGAAGGGTTGCAATTCTGTCGCGTTGAACGATTCTCCTCAGTCGTCGTCGGTCCTGTTCTTACAGGATCTTTTTCCGGCCGCAGCGACGTCAACGATTTGTTGTTCATGTTTTTCTGGATTCCTGATATTCGCGGTACACTCGAGAAATGGTCATACAGGAAAATCCCCACTTCATCACTACCTCAGAGATGCTGTGTCCTATCGCTCGTACGCAAATTGTAACACCATTTTCAAACTCACTTATATCTTAATAACCTGCCATTGTAGCAGCAATAATCGATCTAACAACTGCGACAGACACTTGTCGTTTTATATAGGCGGTGCCGACCATAGCGCCGTATTCTGCCTGTTTACATATCTCTGTATTTGAATAAGTATGCCTATACCAGTTTTTCTGGCGCTTCAGTGTAGTTTGAAAGTTTAAATCTTTTTTTATTTTTTGCTTGGCGATATTTGGAACATACCGGTATTTGAAAAATGAAACAAACGCTCAAAATTAATAGTTAAAAATGCTTGAAAAATTGTAAAAATACTTGAAAAATTGATAAAATGCTAAAATGATTGAAAAAGAAATGAAAATATTTGAAGAACCGACTGAAATGCTTAAGAACTGACGACTGGTTATCGTTCATATCGATTTGACTTTTTGTTAATAATATCTGACCTTTCGGCAAGAATGTGTACTTTGTGATATTTTGCTAATTTCTTACTACTTTTTGTGAAATTCAGTGAAATTTGAAGAATTTGTTGATTTTGTGGAAATTGGGTAACCCTAATTTATATCTACTCCCATCCTTAATGTCATGATAGGAAGCATTTTGTCAATTAGTGAAATTACAACATTATTCTGAATAACAGTAGTACTATTAATGTTTCAGGAAATGACGAAGCTCAGAGAACCTAAAGCCTTATTGGCTGTAAGGACAACAGTTAGATAATCAAAAGTATGTATAGCTCATTCCATAAGTATCTCAATTCTAAAAATCATTTCATTATGGCCTCATGAATATGGGAGTCAATTGGAAAGCACACCTGGAACAGATGCAGCAATAAATATTCCATTCATACTGTGCAACTTTCAACTTCTATAGCAGAAAAAGTATGAGTAACAGCTTCTGAATCACAAAACCTGATGACAAGGAAGATCCTATACTCCAGGATTTAAATGGGGCAATTGAGGGCATCGCCAGATTGCAATTCAAACTGCCAATACTATACAATTGTCTTATCACAAAGAGAGAACAAGATACCACATTGCTTATGATTAAATAAGTTTCCAGAACTAGGAGGTTGGACAAAAATATTGAAACACCACAAGAAATGCTAGCCGAGCCTGTAGTTTGCACTGTTGTGCCATTTGTGGTCATAACGGTGTTCTGTATAATTGTAAGTGCTTTATGTCAGAGTTAAGTGACTGAAAACGTAGGCACATTCTTTGTGCTTGTAGCCAAGATAGCTGAAGTTCTTGCTGTTTCAAGAGGCACCACATCTAGCATTTATACCACGTACAGGAAATCAGAGAAACATCATCGGTTCAGTTACAATGTGGCTGAAAGTGTGTGTTGAGTGATCGTGGTAGATGGTCACTAAAGAAGACTGTGACAAAAAAGAAGACAATGACAGTTGCAAAACTAACTGCATAACTGAATCTCATACTGATGAACCCTGTCAGTACTAAACCAAAACACAAAGGGAGCTCTATAAGCTGCGAACTGCAGATCGAGCTCTAATTCCAAAACCACAAATCAGTGATACAAAAGCCCCTAACAGGGAAATATGGCGCCAAAGCTATAAAACCTGGAATGTGGGAAAATAGGAAAGAGTAATTTTGTCAGATGAGTCTTGTTGTGCACTGTTTCCACCTTGTGGCAGTGTTTACATGCCAAGAGTTGAATGTGGTGGTGGGGGGGGGGGGGGGGGGGAAGGTTGATTCAGTGGTTATCTGGGTAGCCATATAATGGTATTCCATGGGCCCTGTGGGTGTTCTGCACAGTCGCATTACTGCCAAGGATTATGTCACTATTTTGGCTAATCAGGTCCATCCCATGGTACAACCACTAATTGTGAGGTGTTCAAAGACAGAGAAACTCATCAATTTCTTTTTGTGTGGGATCTAGGAGTACAGTTTTACAGTTCATGACGTGTTTTTTTTTTTTTTTTTTTTTTTTTTTTTTGTGGTTTTCGGGCGCACAACTTCAATGGTCATTAGCGCCCTGACTACTCTAAGAATGCACCGCGAGGCACAAGTTGACAACAACAACTAAAAGGGAAAACACAATAAAAGACAGACTGACAGGCATAGGATTAAAAAACATCATCAAATGTCCTTAGCGAGGTGTGTCAAATTGATAAAACAAAGAACACGAGCAGCTGCTCGTGGGTCATCCGCTAAAATGGCATCGAAAGTATTAGGCAGGTTAAGATCGAGGCGCAGTGTGTTAAGATCAGGACAGGACATTAAAATGTGTCTAACCGTCAGCAAGTGCCCACATGGGCAGAACGGCGCCGGCGCAGCCGTCAGCAGATGGCGATGGCTGAACCGGCAGTGTCCAATTCTTAACCTTGCTAAAACGACCTCCTCCCGCCGAGAAGGGCGTGAGGAGGACGTCCAAGCCACGGGAAGAGGTTTTAAGGCCCGAAGCTTGTTGTCGGTAAGTGCAGCCCAATCGGCATGCCACAGCGACACAACGCGCCGACAAATGACCCTGCTAAAATCGGACGAAGGGACACAACAAGAAGCTGTCCGAGGCTGGAGGACCGCAGCCTTGGCCGCGGCATCTGCAGCTTCGTTCCCAGGGATACCGACATGGCCAGGAACCCACATAAAGCTAACCGGCGTACCGACGTCCACCAGCTGCTGAAGAGAGCGTTGGATCCGGTGTACGAAAGGGTGAACCGGGTACGGATCACTGAGGCTCTGGATGGCGCTCAGGGAATCTGAGCAGATGACATAAGCAGAATGTCGGTGGCAGCAGATGTAAAGAACAGCCTGGTAGAGGGCAAAGAGCTCAGCTGTGAAGACCGAACAATGGCCATGGAGCCGGTATTGGAAACTTTGTGCCCCGACAATAAAGGAACACCCGACCCCGTCATTGGTCTTAGAGCCATCTGTATAAATGAAAGTCATGTTGTTGAACTTCGAACGAAGTTGGACAAAACGGGAGTGGTAGACCGAACCGGGGGTGACCTCTTTTGGGAGCGAGCTGAGGTCGAGGTGAACGCGGACCTGAGCCTGGAGCCAAGGTGGCGTGCGGCTCTCGCCCACTCGAAAGGTTGCAGGGAGTGAAAAATGAAGGTGTTGAAGGAGGCGACGAAAGCGAACTCCAGGGGGTAGCAAGGCAGAGACATACAACCCGTATTGAAGGTCAAGAGAGTCGTCAAAAAAGGAACGATAAGACGGATGGTCGGGCATTGACAGTAGCCGACAGGCATACCGACAAAGCAGTATATCGCGCCGGTAGGTGAGTGGCAATTCGCCAGCGTCAGCATGAAGACTCTCTACGGGACTGGTATAAAATGCTCCGATCGCAAGTCGTAAACCCCGATGTTGTATGGAGTTGAGGCGGCGTAAGATGGATGGCCGTGCAGAGGAGTATACGAAGCTCCCATAATCCAGCTTGGAGCGGACGATCGACCGATATAGACGAAGTAGGACGGTTCGATCCGCTCCCCACGACATACCACTGAGAACACGGAGGACATTTAAAGAACGGGTACAACGGGCGGCCAAATATGACACATGTGGAGACCAGCTAAGTTTCCTGTCAAAGGTAAGGCCTAAAAATTTGATTGTCTCCACGAGTGGGAGAGCAACGGGACCGAGTCGTAAGGACGGTGGGAGAAACTCTTTGTAGCGCCAGAAGTTAATACAGACCGTCTTCTCGGCAGAAAAACGGAAGCCATTGGCGACACTCCAGGAGTAAAGACGGTCAAGAGAACGCTGAAGACAGCGCTCCAGGACACGTGCACACTGCGCGCTGCAATAGATGGTAAAATCGTCCACGAAAAGGGAGCCTGATACATCAGCTGGGAGGCAATCCATTATTGGATTGATCGCGATGGCGAAGAGAGCGACGCTCAAAACTGAGCCCTGTGGCACCCCATTCTCCTGGCGAAAGGTGTCGGACAGGACAGAACCCACACGTACCCGAAACTGTCGATCCATTAAAAAGGAATGAATAAAAAGAGGGAGGCGACCGCGAAAGCCCCATGTATGCATGGTGCGGAGAATGCCCGCCCTCCAACAGGTGTCGTAAGCCTTCTCCAAATCAAAGAACACAGCCGCGGTCGGGCGCTTCCGCAAGAAGTTATTCATAATGAAGGTCGACAAGGTAACCAGATGGTCAACAGCAGAGCGGCGCCTTCGAAATCCACATTGTACATTGGTAAGTAGGCGTCGAGACTCGAGCAGCCAAACCAATCGAGAGTTAACCATTCGCTCCATCACTTTACAGACACAGCTGGTAAGCGAGATAGGTCGATAACTGGAAGGCAAGTGCTTGTCCTTCCCCGGCTTAGGAATCGGGACAACAATAGACTCGCGCCAGCATGCGGGAACATGTCCCTCAATCCAGATGCGATTGTATGTATGAAGAAGAAAACCTTTACCCGCAGGAGAAAGGTTCTTCAGCATCTGAATATGAATAGAATCAGGCCCTGGAGCGGAGGACCGTGATCGGCCAAGTGCGGTTTCGAGTTCCCGCATGGTGAATGGGGCATTATAACTTTCACAATTCGAGGAGCGGAAGTCAGGTGGCCTAGCCTCCTCTGCCTGTTTGCGGGGGAGGAAGGCAGGGTGGTAATGAGCGGAGCTCGAAACCTCGGCGAAAAAGCGGCCGAAGGCATTGGAGACAGCCTCAGGGGCCACAAGGACTTCATTCGCGACCTTCAAGCCAGAAACTGGGGAGTGGACCTTAGTGCCAGATAGCCGGCGCAGGCTACCCCAGACAACAGAAGAAGGGGTAGAACTGTTGAAGGTGCTTGTGAAAGCAGCCCAGCTGGCTTTCTTGCTTTCTTTAATAATACGACGACACTGAGCACGTAATCGTTTATAATTAATACAATTCGCCACTGTAGGGTGGCGCTTAAAGGTGCGTAAAGCACGTCGACGAGCACGTAAAGCATCTCTACATGCTGCGGTCCACCAGGGGACCGGTACGCGACGTGGAGAAGAAGTAGGGTGAGGGATGGAATATTCAGCAGCAGCGAGAATGACTTCCGTGAGGTGTGCGACCTGACGATCGCAGCTTGTGAAGGTTTGATCCTGAAAGGTAGCCCTGGAAGAGAAGAGCTCCCAGTCTGCCTTGGAGATGGTCCAACGAGAGGAGCACGGAGAGGGAGTATGCTGCAGGAGATGGATAACACACGGGAAATGGTCGCTCGAATATGTATCAGAAAGTGCATACCACTCAAACCGGCGTGCAAGTTGGGGAGTACATATAGAGAGGTCTAAATGGGAATAGGTGTGAGATGTGTCCGAAAGAAAAGTAGGGGCGCCAGTATTGAGGCAGACAAGATCGAGCTGGTTGAAAAGGTCTGCTAACAAGGAGCCCCTCGGGCAGGATGCTGGAGAGCCCCAAAGGGGATGGTGGGCATTGAAGTCTCCAGTTAACAAAAATGGTGCAGGTAGCTGAGCAATAAGTTGCATCACGTCTGCCCTGGTAACGGCAGATGACGATGGAGTGTAAACGGTACAAAAGGAAAACGTAAAAGTGGGGAGAGTAATGCGGATGGCAACTGCCTGCAGGCCGGTGTGCAACGTGATGGGATCGTAGTAAATATCATCCCGGACCAGCAACATAACCCCTCCATGAGCTGGGATACCTACCACAGGGGGTAGGTCAAAACGCACAGAGGTGTAGTGTGCCAAGGCAATTTGATCGCATGGGCGTAGCTTCGTTTCCTGGAGGGCTACGACAAGCGGACGGTGCAAGCGGAGCAGCAACTTCAAGTCCTCTCGGTTGGAGCGAATGCTGCGAATATTCCAGTGAATAAGTGCCATCGTAAGAAAAGAAAGATGAGAGAAGTGGTCACCTCGAAGGCCGCTTAGGGCCTGGCTTTGAGCGAGCACTGCCGCCGCTATCAGTAGGCGGACAGTCATCGTCCATTGGGTCTATAGGGTCATCGGCCATCTCGTGAGGATGGCCGGGAGGGGGAGCTTCCTCCGCCAGTGAACGGCCAGATGTACGGCGACCAGCGGTGCGGCCAGGCGAAACGGATGACGGCCTGGGGCGGCAGCCGCTGGGTGGCGCAAGAGAAGAAATGCGCCGTGGCGGGGAAGGAGAACTGTGCTTCCTATGCGCCTTTTTGGAAGGACGTGTAGTGGAAGTACCGGTCGAAGGCTGTGAGGTCGAGGTACGGAGGAAGTCTGCACGGGATGGTTCCTTCTTGAAGGCCCGTGCATCTGACTTCGGTGTCTTCGTTTTAGCAGAAGCTGAAGAAGGTGCTCGTGTCTGTGGGGTGATGGGAGGAAGAGGAGACGTCGACCGCGCGATCTTAGCACTGGCCGAACGGACGACCGTGGTGCTGAAGGTCAGATCGCATGTCTGGGTTGCTACCTCCCGGGTAGTCCGAGGAGAGGCGAGGACAGTACTGTATTTCCCCGCTGGGAGCAGCGTGGGCTTCCTACTAGCCAATAGCTTGCGAGCAGCCGAGGTGGACACTTTCTCTTTGACCCGAATTTCCTGGATACAGCGTTCTTCCTTATAGACAGGACAGTCGCGGGAGGATGCTGCATGGTCACCCTGACAGTTCACACAACGAGGAGACGGAGGTGGACAGTCACCCTCATGGGCATCCCTGCCACAGGTGACACATTTAGCCGCATTGGAACAAGACTGTCGAGTGTGATTGAAACGCTGACACTGGTAGCAGCGCGTAGGTGTCGGGATATAGGGGCGAACAGAAATAACCTCGTAGCCCGCCTTGATGCGCGATGGCAGCTTAACACTATCGAAGGTCAAGAAAATTGTCCGGGTCGGTACAAGGTCATTGTTGACCTTTTTCATGACCCTATGGACAGCCGTCACGCCCTGCTCAGCGAGGAATGATTGAAGCTCCTCGTCAGTCAATCCGTCGAGGGAGTCAGTATAGACCACACCACGAGACGAATTCAAAGTTCGGTGGGCCTCCACCCGGACAGGGAACGTGTACAGGAGGGTGGCCCGAAGCAGTTTTTGTGCCTGAAAGGCATTCTCAGTTTCCAGTAATAAGGTGCCGTTACGCAACCTGGTACAGGATTTGACAGATCCGGCTATGGCATCTACGCCCTTCTGAATAACGAAAGGGTTGACAGAGGAAAAATCCTTTCCGTCCTCAGTTCGAGAAACTACGAGGAACTGTGGGGCAGGCGGTAGTACTTTTGTCACTGTTGGCTGGTCACGTTTCCGTTTTTGGGTCGAAGTCGAAAGAGATGGAGTAGAATCCATTGCGGAGGAATCCCCCATGATTGCCAGCGTCTCCGATGGCGCGCTCCTTCCTTGTGGGGACCCTCTCAGAGGGCACTCCCGCCTTAGGTGAATGTTTACACCTCAGGTCACACCTCCCGAGAAACAGACGGAGGGACCAATCGGCATGGTCAGAAGGTATCAGCTCAGGCAATCACCCCTCCCCGGGCCTGGCCTTTACCAGGGGGTACGCGCGTGCCTTACATGTCTACCCAGGGCGGGGACTTACGCGTTACCCCGTCACCGGCTACGCGTGCGAACGCGTGGGTCGGCCTTCAGACACGCACAGGGAGGAAGGAAGAAAGAAGAGGAAAAAGAAGAGAGAGAGGGAAAAAGAGGACAGACTGTCTCAAACGCCGAGGCGGAGACCAGAGAAGGCAAGGAGAAGAAGGCAATGAGAAAGCAAGGGGAAGAAGGCAATAAGAAGGCAAGGAGAAGAAGGCAATGAGAAGGCAAGGAGAAGAAGGCAATGAGAAGGCAAGGAGAAAAAGGCAATGAGAAGGCAAGGAGAAAAAGGCAATGAGAAGGCAAGGAGAAAAAGGCAATGAGAAGGCAAGGAGAAAAAGGCAATGAGAAGGCAAGGAGAAAAAGGCAATGAGAAGGCAAGGAGAAGGCAAGGGAAAGAGTAAGGAAGACAGTGAGGTGGAGAAGAGCAAAGAAAGGAACCAACAAAAGGAAGGAAGAAACGAGAAGTGAAAAAACCAAAAGGACCACGATGATAGGTCGTGGAACCGTCCGTCTCCGGACGCAGGCGCGAACTACCCCCGTGAGGGGGATGGACTCCTTTTAGTCGCCTCTTACGACAGGCAGGAATACCGCGGGCCTATTCTAATCCCCGGACCCGCAGGGGGGAGTTCATGACGTAACCTTTCTAACATATAACGCACCTTGCAGCGGTATACTTCTTTTCATTACACTGAGAAAGTCTCTCATATCATGTGGCCATACAGCAATTTATCTCTGGTTTTTGCAGACATCTCAGCAACAAAGTAAAAATCCCAATCAGTCTTTGTTAACAGACTACTATATAAATATTTTTCTTGAGGCTCACAGCTTCAATATTATGGGGCAGGAAGTAAGAATGAGAGACAGCATCTGTTTCAATCTGCGTTGAAAGAAACATCAAACATAAATATCTTATGGATACAGACATATAATCTAATTAATTGGCACAGTTACTGAAACTCATTTGATAACATTCCCTCTTGGTTCGAATGCATTACTCGCAGGCCTGTTCACAGATCTTATTTTAATATCAGGATGCATCAAATAATCTATAATTTTATGTTGACTAGTATGTGAACCAGCACACACAGGAACACTGACAGAACATGCTGAGCTATCGTGCTGGCTACCACTTAACTACAATACCGTCGCTTCTCTTTCTCGGTCAATGTCGTACTTGTTAAGCTTGGACTGTTCACTGTTTCTATTTTCCTTTTTTTTCATGCTTCAGTACACCTTCCTGTTTGATCTGTGTTTGTTTTGACAGGCTGTCCACTGGGCGATCTTGGCACTAAATCTGAGGGAGTTGTGACGGAGAGGTTCCCCAGTGATTTAGATGGCACTGCGACGACGACACTGATGCGGGATTTGGGTTGGAGTAAGGTGAGTGGGAGGTGTGACACTGCGCCATCTCCTTGCGTGCCATTTTCACACTGTTGAGAAAAGTAGTGTTATGACCTGACAGGAAAAAGCAGTGGAAGTGACGAGCATTATGTCACAATCAGAAAAACTGACTCTCCAGTCTGTGCATAGCGAGACGAAGTGAAGCAATCCTTACCCAACTCAACACAGATTTTAACTACAGTAAAAAATATATCTGATAATTGTGGCATGTCACATTTTAAATTCTTTATCCATAATAAATAGGGCATCATTCAGGTTTTTAGTAACTTGTCCTCCATTCACACAGGCACTGATAAAAGAGGTTCAAGTTCTAACGGTATGTAGCATCCGATCTCATCCACGAATTAAAGCAATATTTTGTGTACTACCAGTGACTCATTCCTCCATATATATACATTTTGCCGTCCGCACGTCTCTTACAAATTTATTCGGTTGGCACCGGCAGCGCTAATTCGGATTACTTGGCTTGTTGCCGGCCGCTTGTCACCTCTCCATTGATAACCTTCAAACACATTGACTTTTGCGCGCTTTAATTTTTCCGTAAATCCTCTATTTTGCTGTATCATTCCACAAACTCGAATTTTCTTTTTAAGTAACTTCTCTGCAAGTTCTACACTGTTATAATAATTATCCATGAAGAGGTGATGCAACTTTCCATAAGAAGGTGTCAATAATTCCATCACTGTTTTTGCTAAACGTTGTCCAGCGCCGGAATTATCTTGAATGAGGAACTGTATCAAAAATGGTTCAAATGGCTCTGAGCACTATGGGACTTAGCTTCTGAGGTCATCAGTCCCCCCAGAACTTAGAACTACTTAAACCTAACTAACCTAAGTACATCACACACATCCATGCCCGAGGCAGGATCCGAACCTGCGACCGTATCGGTCGCGCGGTTCCAGACTGAAGCGCCTAGAACCTCTCGGCCAGAACGGAAATGTATCCCGTATTCGAATCACACAGCATCCGAGTGAGTATGCCATATTTCGTCATTTTCGACGGATTGTAAACTAACTTTCCACGCCACGGTATCATTCCTTCATCAATTGAGATGTTTTGACTTAGATTAAACGTTTCTTTAAACATTTTGGGAAAATAATCAATTACGAATAGCACTTTGAAAAGCTGGTCGGCATTATCCAGTTTATTGTTATTGTCGGAAAAATGTAAAAATGATATTTGTCTGAATCGGTTGAGGGACATCGTTTTGCGAAATATCGGTGTGTCTATCAACGTATTCGTTGACCAGTAATCATCTATCCTTGATTTTTTTTTTGTTTACAATTCCCATAGGAATAGCAAGCCCAAACCATTTCATAAGTTCGGATCCCGTGATGTCGACAAATTTGGCATTTTATTTTTTTAAATCCAGTTTCCTTCTACTGCAATTTTGGCTGTAGTACTTGGTGGTTTCGTTGCTAATATATTCAAATAGATCGTTGCCATTATATAATTCTATGATATCCACGACGCTCTGTGCATCTTTGGGAAAATGTATGTGGACCCGGAGATCCTCCAAATTTATTATTCGTCCTCAGTAAATCATTGTCTTCTTCGTCTCATTCATCCGAATCAGTTGGCAACCGTTGCGAACGCCGGATTCTCCGTGGACGTATTTCACTATCTTCCGACGATTCTGCTTCACTTTCTTTTTTTATATCCAATGTCTTCTTCCCAATCGGCCAAGTCGTCTGGAACGTCAGACAAGACGTCCGCGCATTCATCGTAAATAATCGTATCGTCTCTTTCGTCTACCATGATGAAAGTGCACAAATACTTATAAAAACAAAGAACTTTTTGACGTATGTAACTTATTGCTACCTAAACAAAACACAAACAGAATGAAAAAGATAAAGTGCTGTCACCGGCCACTGCGCGATACTATGCTCACGACACCACTGGTGTCGCCGGCCGCTGAGTGATACTATGCACAAGACAGCACTGTGGTGTCGCCGGACGGCAAAGTGTTACATGATCAGTCACCGCAACCTTTTGTGACATTTAAAACATACTGCCTGAGAAAAAATGTGAAATTCCCAGAAGACGTCAATGTAGAGTTGTAGCAGTTCTGAAGCGAATGCTGTGAAGAGTTTTTTTCAATTCAGAAATCGAGTTGAACTCACGAGGACTTAAGTCAGGGGAGTGCAGAAGGCGGTATAGCACTTAGCAGCCCCATCAGTTAAATCAGTAATGAGTAACAGCTTGCAATGTACGTACTTAACACTGTCCTGCAAAATGATGGTCAGGTCCTGCAGAAAGTGTCATCACATCTGTCTCCAAGCTGGTCGTAGGTTATGTTCCAAACATGAACAGCATAGAAAAATGATGACACTTTCCGCAGGACCTGACAATTTTGTAGGACGCATCTCCGTCCTCCCCCACATGACATGAGCCATCAGGCATGACTCAAGGTCATGATCGGTAGTATGTGAGGAAACTGACAGCACAACAGTATGTCACATAAATTCTGTGTTCTCTTACTCTCACATGCAAACTGATCCATGGAGTGGTTGAAATTTAAAGATGAATTTACCGTTTAATTCTGATGAAAATTCATTCAACTACTGCAACATGGAAAAATGTCATCAATGAAAGAACTGAAGAACTTGTGTTTATCATTATTGCACACCCAGTTTACGTTTTGTGGAATTGTGATGTTCTTCAGTATCCTCCTGCATAACATAGCTGGGAAAGACAACATGTCTACAATTTTTGGTAGTTGCTAGTTCTCTCTTATTTGTATCTATAGACACAGTTTCCACAATTGTGAAAACTCACAATACACTGAGAAACACTCTCACTAGTGTGCAGAGATAGACAACACAAACAATGCCCGACACTGTATCAACTCAGCCGTCAATCGAAGGTTGTAACGTGTCAAAGCTGCCGACTACCACAATTTGACAAACTAGTGTAGTTTTACATATTGTTTGATCTACAGATGCCATACGAAACGTTTGCCCGATGTTGAGATACTCCCGTGGCCAGAAAAAATGGCCAGATATATCCCCCAATAAGAACTGTGGAGCTAGCTTGGACATCAAGTCCACCCCAGTGCCAGCATCCAGGATCCAGGATATCTAGGACCAGATGCAACAGTCATGGGCCACCTTGCCTCAGGAGAGGTAACAACAACTTTATGACACCCTTCCTAACCGAAACAGTTCATACATCCAGGCCAAAGGGTGGGGCGATGTTCTTTGTATTTCTGACTATCGCATAAGCGCTGAAGTAACATCACACATCCTCTCTCAACCTATGAAATTCCCTTTCCTCCTCGCCTTCTGCGTGCTTCCCTTTCATCAAGCACTCTACTACACCACACTGCTGGGAAATTAATAACTATCTTTTTGTCGGAAACATTCTTTTTTCAATAAAGTATCTAACAGCACTTTCCTTATTTTGGTTTTACCTGCACCAATGAGTATCCTAAATTCCACATCTAAGACAAAACCAAATGGGCATCAGCTGATTGGTGGAGCAGAGGGAAAAGGGGGGTCATGTTTGATAACATTCATATTCAGATCCTGCTATACAAATGTAACTGTACTTACGTAATTACCTTACAGTCGTTGAAAATGACTACTCCAAGATAACATCACTGTACAGTATAGCATTACACCAACAAACTAAACACTTACACAAATCACATTACCAATAATTTTACAAACCTTATTCCAAAACTGTTTCATTACTCATACCATGTGCTTGCTTATCTATCTTTTGGATTAACTTTTCGTGGTGTCAACCAAAGAACAAGGTCCAATGTCAAAATTGGTACCTCATGACAGAACCAAAATTAAGGACAGTTGCTGCCACATGCAGCAACAAATGAGATGATGTATACACAACCTTAAGATATTCCATAGGCCACCACTACTACTGGGAGAGTACTTACATCAGAGTGCAGTGACACTTAGCCAGACTGCAATTGTTTACAACAGCACCTTACTTCAGATCTAGTTGAGTCAGTTGTATTAGAAGTCAGAACCATATCAAAGCTTAGTCAATTTATTTTGAGAGATAACCATCATTCTGTATTATATAAAGTGATAAGTCAGTGTGGTGTTTAGTAACGGTAACAAATACCTACACATTCCTGTGTACATGAATTGTTACAAAGTTATCATAAAATTATCTAATATTTTGGGTGTGTTTTAGCTGCTCATCATCCTACAGAAATAAATCGAAGCTTATAGACTCGTTAGGGCCCATTATGGTACCAACACGTGTCAAGTGTTTTTTTGTCTGGCAATTCAATTTTGTTTTAAGCTGTTACATCCAACATTTCCGTAAGTCAAAAATTAGAACACATCTTAACATTACACGCAACCTGTTTCTCAAGCCTTACATCAAGGTACCACCAAAATTGTCTCGAAAACAAATCTGTAACAGCACAATGCAGTTCACTAGAACACTGTCATTTTCTGAAACAATTCAATCTGAACAAACTGCTTAAAGGCATATCTAGCAATTTACATTAATCTTTACAGCATTTGCAGTAATCTATTTTTATCCCATGAGGCATGCTAATTAACTGCTTTTCCACAGATCAATGCTGTAAAATAGTTTTTTGTTCAGCAGTTCTACAATGGATCTCTCATTGTGGCATCAACACACCAACTTGAGATTGCGCTCTGCATGCATGCAGATATGTTAAGAAACATATCTGCCTTCCTGTTAAGCTAGTGCAGCCAAAAGTTTTCAAATCTAAATGCATCTAAACTGTCCTCTCTAGTGCAGACATTTTTACAAAATGCAAAATTTTTATGCACGATGACAGTACTATTTTCATTAATGCCTTAGCCTCACGGAAATACTAATGGTTGGCAGAAATGGGTGAGGAATCAAAAGCCACCTATGTACATAAATGCTAACCTGACAAACACACAACTGAAGACCACATTTGCTTCTACTTTTCAATAAATACCAATTTGTGCCTAATTTTTTTTATATTAGATTTGCAATATAGGTACTTTTACCACATTGATGACCATAAACATTTCAGCACTAACACAGCTGTGTATATACTTTATAGCACTGAAATTTAAGAACTAGATTTTATACACTATACCCCTTTCACAATTATTATTTTACACTACAGAGGAGAAAAGAGGAAAAGTTTAATTAGTCATAAGTTCGTACAAGCACAGCCACAGGTGACACCAGGCAGGGGTGATAACATGCTGTAGCTATGCAGAAGAAATAATCAGTATTAAGTCACACACATGAGCACACACCACTAAATCAGCACCAATTGCCAGGCACAAGTTACACATTCAGAGGAACATCCACTGAGGGGGAGAGAAAAAGAGATTCATTAGCACTTGTTATGTGGAGCAAGTTATACCTCTAACAATAACACGTTACAGACTTGAAAGCGCCTGTAACAGATTTTTATGCAAACACAGTGAGGACCTCCACCCACTAGTAAAGAAGCAGGTCACAATCCGTCCCAATTAACAGAGCCTCACACCAATGTTTCCCGCTCAACAGCTTCGCCCACAGACTTAAGAAGTCAGCCAACGAGACTTCAGCCAACGAGACTTCAGCCGACTGCTGGAGGAGCAGCCTTGCCTGCCAAACTGACAACACGAGTCATCAGAATTTCTTGTCAAAGGCACGAGGCGTCAGCCAAGACTGATGACAAGACACAGTTGTAAATCTGAATGAATGAATATTAACTAGCTAATCATGTTTTATTAGTGCTGAAAGACACTACAGGTTCCACCACACCACCCTGACAATGTAAAGGTGCACATGTTCAGCACCGCAATAGTTGCTCGAATTACACATGGACACTTAAAAGATAATATTCCCTATTGAATATAATACCTGCACTTTCTGTGATCATGAACTTTTCCTCTGCTTTCTTGGCAGAAAATAAGAAAGTAAATTCTTGTAAACACCCTTATGTCAAGACTGAACCAGAAGTCTCTTCATTTCTCTCCAATACCTCTTAAGTGTACAGAAGTAACGGTAATGGAAAAACATGTTATGCATGTTACGACACTTTGAAAGTGCTTTGTACACTTCAAACACTCCCATTGAACAGAAGTCTTTCTCATAGTAACTCCATGTACATTTGGAACAAGTCAAGCTGCAGGAATTTATATTTTTTAATTTTGTTTTTGCAGGTGAGGGAGGGAGGGAGGAGAGTGCAATTTGGAGTGGGCAGTTGTGCATTACAGTAAATGGTGGAATGCTTGATCCACAATATGAAGGGTAGTCTACCATACTGCACTGCAATTCAACAACTGAATCATTTGTTGAAAGGCATTAAATTTTGACACGTTCATTTTAGCATGATTTTGCATTCTAATAAGAAAGATGCACGTTTTGGTGTAGAAAGGAACCACACTACGGCATCGGAAGTTCCATTAACACAGCAATCAGATTAGTCATTCTGTGCCGAAAGGAACTTAGTCCTGCAGTTAGTGAGTTTCAACACAGAACATCTATAAGCACCAGAGATGCTGCTATGTTTCAGATGTCAATATTGGCACACTGTTTTGTTTGCGTGGATATTGAGTATTATTGACATTATAGCCCATGTGGCCGTTGTGCTGCGCACATCTTCTCATGCTGTGTTCATAAACTATTTTCATTATGGATAATGAAGTTATTTAAGAAAGACATGTCAACACAAAGAATAAAATTATGCCATGAATAAAGCAAACCGATTAAGGGTTTAGGGTACTGTACATACAAGCTATGCAGGAAAGGCAGTTCCTCAGTAACGTATCAGACCTTCATGCACGTCTGTCAGAAATTATCTTATTACCTAAATATTATCTGTCCTACCATATCACTTCCATAAAAGAGGTTTGAATGGTTATTGATACTGAAGTTATGATTACTTAATTTATGTCCGACAATGATTTTACTCGGGTAACGCGCGCGCGTACGCGTTTTAGGTGCCAACGTCAATGGTTCAATAAATTGCAAGAAGAGAAGCTGGAGCTATTTAATACTTTTTACGATGATGAAACCAAAGATGAACGGGATATCCACCTACAGAGACAGACTAAACGGCATCCCATTAAATGGCAAAAACCTAGGGTTGTTAATCAAAACAGGCAATATAAAGTGCTATGTGACTCTGCATATACATATTACATAATTACACATTATGAGCATCTGCAGGTATGTAAGAACGCAGTCATTGGCTTACACGGTATAACACAGACGTGTTTATTCAGGATTGCTAAGCTGCTAATGAATGAAAGTAGACAAGAGGGGATTTAATAAGACATGAAATCTGCACTGAAATTCGGGATCATATTTTCAAGTTTCCAGTCAAAACATCTCCTTATGGTGGAAAAGGAGTGAAATAATTAGATGGAAGGCAGAACCTTAAAAAATGCAGAAATTATTTTGTGAGGAACATCGTAATCTTAAATAAGAATATGCATTTTATGTTATTTCAACAAGAACTTTGCCTACAGATTCAGTAGACCCCACACGGGTGTGTGCAGTACCAGTGATGAACTTCAAGTCAACATGAAGTCTCCGTACTTATCACAAAATATTAAATTAGCAAACGGCAAGTGAACGAAGTATTCACATGTGCAGAAGTCACTAATTTTATTCGTGTATGAAAGCATGCTCAGAATCCTGTCAGCCCAATGATACAGTGTGTGTTGCCTTTGACTTCATGCAAAATTTACCTGTCTCATACCTTTTCAGGAAATATTCTACCTAAGGACGCTATGACTGCATGTATTTACCATGCATCACCTCCAGGACAATAGTACCATAGTATACATGATTCATGAGGGTCAAGTCAAGAAAGGTGCCAATGAGGTGTGTACTTTCAGATTGGACTACCTAATCAATGAGATTAAATCAGGCACAAAGAAACTACACTTTTACTCTGATGCGCGTTCAGGTCAAAATAGGAATCTTTCATTTATTCATGGGTTTGGTTGAAGACCGATTCGAGAAAATTATTCACCACTTCCCTATTAGAGGTTATTCCTTTCTACCTTGTGACTGGGATTATGGTGTTTTTCAAGAAAAAAATTAAGTGGTGCAATAGAATCTACACTCCAAGATACTATTGTGCAATCATTGCTAATGCAAAAAGGGATCTTATAGTACAAATGGTGGAAGGAGCTTATCATTGATGTGGACACTTTGTGGCCTAAGCATTACAGGAAAACAACACTAAGTGATGATTCAAAGGGGAAGAACGTTCCTAGAAGCACCAAAGTGTAATTTGCTCCCGTATCTTTCTCAGAGTTCCATTACCCTGCAAATCATCCTGTCCCTTCATTGGGAGTGTTGTCCATTCCATTTGTCTCAGCATGGACCAAGAAATGCACCTCTTATGAACCATTTCAGAAGGGCCTATGAAGAAGGAAGAGTTCCAATCAAATCAACAAAACAGGACAATCTCAAGATTGTTCATAATTATGTCATGACTTCCGAGGTGAGTGAAGGATTCTTCGATGAAATACTAGAATGGCCTTGTTGGTGAAAAATTACTTACCCTAACAGTTTTTTTGTGCAGTATCTATGACTATACAGCAGCTGTTTTATCAGTAATAGGGTTTTATTCCGCCAAAGAAAATAATTCCACGAGTTGTATAAAAAAATAATTATTTCACTGATGTTACCTTTTAATTTCATACTTCATATTCAGATATTCATTTGGAAATAAACAGCCTTTCAGATCTATACTCATCTGATGTGGTCAGTCACTTTACTTCTAAGAAATACTGTTATACCATAAAATTCTAATTTGTCAATCTGGAATTTTACACTTTATTACTACCACTACAAAACAATACAATGCACTGAGCGAACTTGTTATACATTGCTTTGCATATCTGAGTAACCTGAATTTTTTCCAGTAGTATCACTTTAAGGCGCACCCAAGTTAACCTCAAATAAAAAGTAGTTGTGTTTAGGGAACGGTAATAATCCAACAAGTTGGCAATGCATGAAGTTGCTCCAAATATGTTCAGAGGAGAGGTTCAACATTATGTAAAAATCAACTTTTGATATGTACTACCCCCCAGTTCATATTGCTAGACAACACTAGTGTGTTTTTGTTTTTTTTTTATTAAAGGACAAATTTATCAAATGAAGCAAATATCCAAGAGAAAAAGCAATTCAAATAAAGTTAATGTGTTTTCACAAGGCTGAGACTTGTGAGCAAAATTTATGGACAGCAAAGTGTTGTACAAAACTCCTCTATTTCACTCAAAATTCATATAACTAAAACCCATGAGAAAAGGAACAGTATTAAAAGACTGAATTTGACAGTAGCATATATGAAAAGTTCTAGATGCATTATTTTAACATTCAGCCTATATTGGTTACGAAAGATTTTTAGGATAATTAACTGGAAGCCAACACATTTTCACAAAATTTAGCTCCAACAGGTAACATCTTTATTCCATACATAGTCTAAACCGAAAATTGATAAAATGTGGTTTAATCTGAGGTGATTTGTACTGCACCTCAGCATAAGTCTGCCTTGCTTTCCTACAACGATATGAACATCAATTGCATCAATAAACCATCTAGGACTGAATTCACACACATACAAATACGATGAAAATTCAGGAAATTAAAGACTTCTTTGAACTTTAATAAAAACAAAGTTCTGGTAGATTCACACTGAAAACATATATTATATCTCTTGACATGTTTACTACAGTATACTTCAATAGTTCATTGAACAACAGCATATTTTTATCTGTATTTTGTCTAACATCTCCTACATCATTTCTTGTATGTATGTTTTGTTTGAATGTAATGAGGCGTGCAAATGGCAATGACTACTGTACAATATTAAGCTTTGACAGATAAGGAAAATATTCATTCTCAGTCTAGAAACATTACATAAAAAAACTCTTTACGGAATTATTTTAAGTAAGTTTCTACAGTATAGACCACTGCAACACTTATACCATAATATTGTCTTGTTACAATCAACATTTAATATCTGCCTGTCATGCACATGAAGACTTACGTGTAATTATGTGCTCGCACACACACACACACACACACACACACACACACACACACACACACACACACACACACACACACACGTGATGGGTAACTAACACTGCAGGCAAATGTGCCCTGTTACAAATGAATCTTCAGAAAACTTACAGCCAGTATATACCTTAGAACACGTAAAGCATTTCTGTGACAATTACACTGTTAGTGCTATGTTAACATTGGACACATTACAATGCTTCAATAAGACTGCACACACATTCTTTTTCATACACAGAGCAATGACTTACATATGCTAGAAATATGTGAATGAGTTTTAAGTGTTCCTTTCTACACAAGGAAACTGCAGTCCAGCTTATAGAGAATGTGGAACACGTGTTTGTTGTGGCCAACAAAATCATTACTAACGTACACAAATAAAAATTAAAAGTAACTGCAAAACTGGGAAACAAATTTTCTAAAACTTTTATGGATTCTAGTCTACTGGGAGGAATGATGGGTCAGAGAGAAGCACTATCGAGGTTCACCAAGGAAGACGAAGTTGAGAAACACACATCCTCTTCTTTACTGAGTACATCTACAGGACTGAATGAAGTTTATATATAGATATACATTTATCAACATCAATCTTATTACAATACACATGTACAGTATTGGGGAACATAAATGCTGTTAAACATTTAACACACATAATATATCTTATATACAGTTTCCTTTAAGATAAATTTCGATACACTTATCTTACAGTGCTTTCTACTGGAGCACTATCTTCTATTTCATTCATTCCCATTCATAATCAACAATGAATATTTGATTCACTTTAAATCCAATAGACTCACTTTCAATTTTGTAAGTACAGGAAACAGATCTATTTAACACACACAAACCATGGTGTTAAAACATGCTTGCAAAACATTTTAGTTTACTTGCACTGCTGCTGTTTAAATTTCTTCAGTTTTTACAGAAAATTAATGTACGTTCAATTAACTGTAATTATCTAAATAAGATTAGTAATTTGAATCTATACTGTCCAAAATAAACAGTGAAACTTGTTGCAATCCACATGAAATTTTTCCCTCTTGTAATTACAATTACCAACATAATTTAAACCTGCCATGTCATGCAATGAATACAGGATGTGTCAACTACTCACTAGAAACAAATATTTACTCAAAATGAGTACACTGAAATCAATCTCCACACTTCATTACTGTCACATACTTCAGAGTAAGTTACAAGATGTAAATTTAATACTTGCACCAGTAGCTATCTCCATTATAATTACTGTACAGTGAAGTTAATTTGATACTATACCTAGGAAGTTTACAAATAGAAAGCAAAAGTCTTATTAACACCTGTACAAGGGTTTTGCACAATCACAATGCAAACATTCAGATTATAACTTAGCCTTTGCTCCACTTATGGAATGCAAAACAGAACAATGAGCAGGACCTCAACATTTAATATATATCAATATTAACCTAATGAGGGAACTAAGCTCTGCTCAAACTGCTCCAACAGTACACTTTCAATTACCAAATATCAATTACTATCAGTGTCCACTCTATTGTGTTCAGTTGGAGGAGGGCAAGATGAGCAACAATTAATACAAACCTAACATACAAATTTAACTTTCCTTGTGAATACTAAACATCCAACAAATTTTGATTTTATTGGTCTGACAAACAATTCCAAATTACTTTAATACTCTTTGGTTGTAAAAAGCAGTGGAATAATATACCAAATTTAACAACATAACCAACAGTTTCCTTTACCTCTGTATGCGACAATTTGAGATTGTACACCTTACACTCACTGCAACCAGATCTACCCTTCACAAACAATGTTTCTTCAGAACTAAGTCATAAGCACAAGGGCCTTGTAAACAAAAATCTTAACTCATTGTACACCACAGCCTTTAATGTCATCAGTATCCATGCATACTGTGCTAGAACCATATCACTGGAAGTCCACCGAATTATTATTCAGATCCACATGAAACTATTGGAACTTCAGCACATTAATTTGAGGGGTCTAAGTTTGTTGAGAGCTTTATTTACATCCCTGCAAAATAAAAATGGAGAACTTAGTTTCAAGATTTTTTAAAAAACACACACACACACACACACACTCTCACTCACTCACTCAAGGAATTGTGTAACAAAACTCGAATGAGTAATTGATTAATTGTACAGAACATTACTGTTAAACTGTGACAAAGCTTAAATTTGAAATAATTCAAAAACCATTCCATTTAACTTTTAACGCTGAATATGCAGTTAAGAGCAAATAACATATGTAAAAAACAAATTTCAAATTTTTTACACAACATTTTTATTGTTACCTGATTGAATCCAAGGTGAGATTACATTCTACTAAATGTTATTACACTCACAGGAATTAATATAAAAAAGCATGTTCTGTAGACGTTACATCACTATTCCCAGAAGTTCTGATTCTAAAATACTTTTGCAACCAGACTTTTGTGTTTAGCAATTATTTTACCATCTGAAATTCTGTAGGTCCTGCAAACAACCAATTAGGTAATTTCTGATACAGTAAACGTAAGACCTGACAAAGTTAACACCTCCACAATATTTGTACCCAAGGAAGTGAGGGATGGTACTAAAATCCTACACTAGTATCCTTAAAAGTGGTGTACTGTCACTTATTACTTGTCCGTTCTATTTAGTGCACTGACATGTGAATATTAATCAGCACTTTAACAACATTAATCACATAATATGATTTTTAAAATTCATTATTGTATATGAACCCACATTTTGCCAGAATAAACCACTGGTCACTAATTCTGATGCTTCATTTTTTCATCAAAAACTTGTTTGGTAAGTCTTTCTTTGAATTATACCACCTTTGAACTGTATCACTCACTGACTACTAATTTATTCAGGTTTTGCAGTATTTGTAGTTCTCTGCATTGTTTGTACCACAGAACTACTTTTGGGGAGGGGGAGGTGGGGGTAGGGGTTAGAAACTTCAATCTCATTTCACTCTTCCCAAACTGCCATAATTTCACACTGCTTGATCAACTTTAACATTTCACTTGCACATTCAGTCACTTTTCTATTAAGACTAACTCCTTTCCACAAGGGGTGCTCAGTAAGTACGCAGCACATTTTTCTGAAAGGAGGTTGGTTTTATTAAGGATTTCATTACACCATATTATTCCTTTGGACTACAAGAATCTTATTTTTCAATATAATCTCCATTCGATGCCTTACTCCAACTTACTGGGAGGGCCTGTATGCCCAGACAGTACCACTCCACTGGCCGAACAGAACAAATATACTGCTGCACCAATAGCCTCCCCATTATCGATATACTGTTTCCCGCATTCTTCATTGGGCCAAACAGATGGAAGTCCGAAGGTGTGAAATCCAGGCTGTAGTGTGGATGAGTAAGAACAGCCCAATGACGTTTTACAAGCTACTCTCTGGTGTGCAGACTTGGGTGAGGTCTTGCACTGTCACAGAGACTGAGAAGTTCATTCGCATTTTAGTAATTGTGAACATGCTGAAGTTGTTTCTTCAGTTTCCCCGAGGGTAGCACGACACGCTGCAGAGTCGATCATCACATCACAAGGGAGGATGTCTTACAGAATAACCCCATTCAGAGTCCCAGGAAACAGTCACCGTGACTTTACGGGCTGAGGGTCCAGCTTTGAATTTATTCTTCGGAGAAGAAGTGGTGTGGGGCTACTTCACATATTGCAAATTTGTTTCCAGTTCGAGGTGATGAACCCGTGTGTCATTGCCTGTGAAGATGACTGACAAAAGTGTCACAATAACACTCACAATGAGCAAGAAATTCCACACAGACGGTCCTTCATAGCTCTTTACGATCTGTTATGTGGCGAGGAACCCAGCGGGCGTGCAAACTCACCGAGTACCCGAACTGGTGGACAACTATCTCAGCACTATCAACACGGTCATCCAGTTGAGTTGCAGGAGTCTTTGCCGCGTGTGGCTGGCTGGGACGTGGGAGATTGGACAGGTTTGTGGGACCCTGTTGCAAGGATGACAAACACCTCACCCAACGACTCCCTGTACTTTTGTTCACGGTCAGGTCGCTGTAGACCTTCTGCGAGCACCTACGAGTATCTGTGTTGCTATCATTTCCCAGCTCTCTGCTTGGAATGCACCCTTGTCACCAGTGCCATTTTGAAGGCTACACACAGCAATACCACTTATTTGAACTTCATGACACTATAGTGGCTGAAGCAGATTATGTCCCACAAAAAATTCCACACTTTCCCAGTTTAAATTGGTTGAGAAAAAATGTATTGCACTGCTTAGTTAACACCTCTCTTAATTCTAACCTAAAAATGTAATGATGTTAACAGAAAACTGTCTTATCTGTGCACAGAGGCATCACTATCACTTCCCATGACCGGGTTGCATGGTACCAACATACACCACTATGAACATACCCATGGCTTACACAGCTGGACCTGCAGTTCACTTTGTCGAGTAACTCTTTCTTTTTGGTTTGTTTCCCCATTAGGCTTCACGATTTCATAATGGGATATTTTGATATATGGCCAAGGTCTTGCAGCAAAATACCCAGAATAAAAGTGGCATTACTTCAACTTTCAGATGTTACTGCGAGAAACTGCCATGCCGTGCACTTTACTTCTCTCATGTGAAACCCTTCGTGCAAAATTCAGGATCAACAAATTATTTCCCTACAACACAGTATCAGCGTTCCTTTTCTGAATTTCTCAATGTTTCCCCACCTGAACACTTTCAGTATTTGCTATATTTGTAACAGATGGTAACGAATACCTGAAACCACTAACACTGTACTGTGCTGGGCAAGTTCATTCTGTCATTTTCAGTCATGAAATGATTAACTTTTGAATTGTTTTAGAGGAATTTTACGTCAGTCTTGCCAAACCCTGCCTGACAAGTAGTGTACATAGTTTGGTGCACCTGCATTTAAAATTGCAGCCATTTACAGGAACGTTTGCTAGAGCATGCACTACATTACTTGGAAGAAAAATGTAAACCTTGGCTTTAAATATTCCCTGTAACAGAAGAAGCAGACATATATAGTATCAGGACACTATAGGTTGGAAGGACGTATTCCACAACACAAGCTCCTGCTGCATATCTGCAACACCCATATTCCTCATCGACAGATATTTTGATCAATGGCATCAATACATTACGCAGTTCCAATCATTATAGGCCGAACAATAATTCCTGGTAGGTAATAGAAATTTTGAGATCACTTGTCCCAGCTTGGGCTAGACTTATTTACATATCTAGTTGTTTGAAAAATGGACGGCATTTTCTAATTATTGTTATTAGATCAATGGTTGTGACATGCCTGTGAACTGTCCAGGTATTTCTGTTATTAATATTCACTTTTGTCTCACCAACACTATCTCATCCTCAAATTTGCTGTAACTGGATGTTTGACTTCTTTGATGTCTAGCCAGTCTCAAATAGGAACAGATAATTCGCCAAATACTCAATGAACACTAATCAACACCCTCAAGCAATGTGTTTTGTTTTATTTGCAGATGTTCACATTACCATATCAAGTTCATTTTTCAGTGCCACAGATAAAGGGCATTAAGCATTTCATCAAACCCACTAGTTAAGTATTCATTAGCTGAATAACAACAATGATGAAACATGCTTTAAGAAATCCCTATGATAATCAAGATCAGAAAATGTGTGTTTCATTTAGCTGTAACTAAAATATGCTATAATTGTCAGATTGTCAACAAATACTGAAAATGACATTTCCTGACAATATTGGTGGACCATTCACAATTTAACATTTTCTTATGCAACATTAAATGTCGTTGTGGGTGTAGCTTTTAATTGATAAGTTAACTGCTAGAAAGTTCACAACTCAATTTGTTTCAGTTTTAGCACAGCTTAAGCATAAAATGTGAGCCTATCCTCTGGAAGGCAAGAAGAATGACAGCTTACCTACAAAGCTCCAAAAGGATCAAGTTGTGTCCCTTGTTGGGCTTGCTGTTGTGCTTGCTGTGCATTCAAAGTGGGTGCAGGTGTTGCAGCCATCATACCAGGTGCCGGTCCCCCAATTCGAGGGCTCCCCATCATGGTAGCACCACCTCCAATCATGCCAGGATTACCCATAATAGGGACAGCGCCTACTGGTCGTATGCCCTGCAAATTCTATGATATAAAAAAATCCTCAGACACATACTATTAGCCAAAATGTGCACTTAGCTCACGCATTCTGCTACAATACACCGTTGGACATAAAAATTTCAACACCAAAGAATAATTAATGTAGAGCAATGAAAACTGGATTACATTTGCTTACGTAACATATTTAACTGATTCACACTGCAAGATCACAGATTAATGTATGTGCGAGATGAGCCATTGCAAATGTGAAATGCTGGTACATTAATAGCCAGTGTAACTGCCAGTGTTGAATGCAAGCACATTTGCATGCTTGCATTGTGTTCTACACATGCCAAATGTTAGCTTGTGGGATGGAGTTCCATGCCTGCTGCACTTGGCAGGTCAGTACAGGGACCAATAATCCTATAATTGTTCAATGATGTCCAGTATGTGCTCGATTGGAGACAGATCTAGTGATCGAGCAGGCTGAGGCAACATGTCAACACAATGTAGAGCACATTTGGTTACAACAGCAGTACGTGGGTGAGCATTATCCTGCTGGGAAACACCCCATGGAATACTGCTCACAAAAAGGCAGCACGGCATGTCCAATCATCAGATGAGTGCAAATTTGTACAATCAGGGTGTATTTGATAACCACAAGAGTGCTCTTCCTATTATATGAAATTGCACCACTCCAGCTGTGGGTCCAGTGTGCCTAGCAAGCAGACAGGTTGGTTACACATCCTCAACTGGCCACCACCTAAACTCACTCACAGCTATCACGCACTGAGGTAGAACCAGCTTTCACCAGGAAACACAACAGCCCTCCACCCTGCTCTGTTATGAGCTCTCACTTGACACCACTGAAGTCACAAATGGCTGTGGTTTGTCATCTATGGGATGCACACTACAGGGAGTCTGGCTCGGAGCTGTACTTCAAGTAACAGATTTGAACCAGTTCGTTGTGTCAATGTGGTGCCAACTGCTGCTCAAATTTCTGGTGCAGATGCAGTATGACGCACCAGAGCCACGCGCCAAATGTGACTATCATCCATGTTTGTAGTGACACGAACATCCAGAGACCAGTCTTCTTGCAACCCTACATTATCACGACCATTACTGCCAACAACCATGTACATAGGCTGCGTTACTGCCAAGTCTTTCAGGATTTTTTAAAACGAAGTGGGGTGCTGATAATAGTATTTTTGGCTCTAAAGGCATTCTTGACTAAAAACAGCACCACCCACCCCCCCACCCCCCACCCCTCCAAGTCCAGAGCCAGAGGTAACCAACACATCCAGTACCTTATGTATTTAATGCAAACCTGATTTGAATCCCCAGTGAAGCTACTAGCACCACTGTTATACGACTGGCATGAAACTAATAGGAATCTTTCATATTTAGGAACACACAGAAGCACTCTGTGTTTCAATTTTTTTTCCCACTACTATATTTTGTACCCTCTTATGACAAACTAAATTCCTCAGAAGTAGTTAAATTTATCTGTTGTCTGACACACACACACACACACACACACACACACACACACACACACAGTGTGTTACATGATTTTTTTAAAGCCACATTGAAAGTAAACAATAATTATACCAAGATGAGATACAAAATGCTGAAATGACACACCGCTGAAAAACTGCATCTCCTTTGCAAATCTGCTAATACAGTACACTGTAACACCATGAATAACACAACAAAGCATGCCCAAGCAGTTTCAGTAATGAATTAAAACACTTACCACAGGTGATAATGCTTGAAATGGCATACTGGTCATTCCGGGCCCCTGAAATATTAATCACCAGCATCATGCTCAGCCCACTGCCATATACTATAACCAAACACCACTATGAAAAGCAGAGCAAAAATTATTACAAGTTGAATTAACATAGCAATTTAAAAGCTGCAGACATGCCCAGAAGAAATGATGTCCTTCATACACATCAGCAAAGGACTTTCTGTAAATCAATGAGTAACTGTACTCAAATCCATGCCAAACATGCTAAGTAATTCTGACAATATTCAGAGTAAAGGAGGGGAGAGAGAGAGAGAGAGAGAGATATAGACAGAGAGAGAGAGAGAGAGAGAGAGAGAGAGAGAGAGAGAGAGAGAGAGAGAGAGAGAGAGAGAGAGAGAGAGAGAGAGAGACACAGAGAGAGAGAGAGAGATAGACACAGAGAGAGAGATAGAGATAGAGAGAGATAGAGATAGAGAGAGATAGACACAGAGAGAGATAGAGAGAGATAGAGATAGAGAGATATAGAGATAGAGAGAGATAGAGATAGAGAGATATAGAGATAGAGAGATATAGAGATAGAGAGATATAGAGATAGAGAGATATAGAGATAGAGAGATATAGAGATAGAGAGATATAGAGATAGAGAGATATAGAGATAGAGAGATAGAGAGATATAGAGATAGAGAGAGATATAGAGATAGAGAGAGATATAGAGATATAGAGAGATATAGAGATATAGAGAGATATAGAGATAGAGAGAGATATAGAGACAGAGAGAGAGAGATAGACAGAGAGAGAGAGAGAGAGACAGAGAGAGATAGACAGAGAGAGAGAGAGAGAGACAGAGAGAGATAGACAGAGAGAGAGAGAGAGAGAGAGACAGAGAGAGATAGACACAGAGAGAGAGAGAGAGAGAGAGAGAGAGACAGAGAGAGATAGACACAGAGAGAGAGAGATAGAGATAGACAGAGAGAGATAGAGATAGAGATAGAGATAGAGAGAGAGAGAGAGAGAGAGATAGAGAGAGAGAGATAGAGATAGAGAATGCCATCACTAACTTCAAATAGAGTACAATATTTTTAAATATTTCTTGAACTACAATTATTTTACTGATAATTTATAGAAGGTGCAGAACTATTCAAAAATTTCATTTTGCTTCTACAGAACTAGCTGGGTGCACAAATTGCAGTACCCAAATACTATACCATTACTCTAGCAGCATAAAGAAAAAAAATATTTTAATGCAGCAATTACCATAGGTCGATATCCAGCACCAGTCGTTGCAGCCATCGGTTGTGGGGACCAACCAGTGGCTCCTGGTTTTGCAGCGTTTTTGGGCGAGTTCCACTGAACACCCCTGTATCAAATTATTTCAATAGTTAGGAAAGAATTAAACAAGAGATGTACATACGTATGTACGTATACACGGACACACACGCACCTGTTCTGTATATACAACTTGACAATTAGATGCGGTTTTTCACTTATCTGTAATCTGAACTGAATGCATAAAAAAGAGAGATTACTACTACTAAATTTTTGTTAAAACATTACATACTGTACAGGATATTCAAAGGGGCAGCTGCTAATTATTATTTATGAACTTAAATACTATATCCACATTTTCAGTAAGTCAATGCTAAACAAACCATTGTTTATATGTCTTAAAAGTAAGTTATCTCCAATGTCTTCCCCCATCCACTTCCTGATACAACAATCTGAACTGTGCACTGTACAGGTACAGTAAAGGCATAAATAGATGAGGTGCAGTGAAATTTAGTTCCTCTGGTAACCTAAGGGAATGAAGAACCTAACATTAAGTATTGCTGTCATAGGCACAAACGGGGGGGGGGGGGAGAGAGAGAGAGAGAGAGAGAGAGAGAGAGAGAGAGAGAGAGAGAGAGAGAGAGAGAGAGAGAGAGAGAGAGGGGGGGGGGGGGGGGGAGCCACTACTAATATTTTTGAAGCTGCATTTCATTTCTTATTTGCAGAACTGGCACATTTGGTACTGATTACACCACCCCCAATTGAGAAATTTTTCTTTGAAAAACATGTTGAACAATTTGCTGTTAATCACTGCACCCCTTCTGTATACCATATCAACAATCTTCCTTTCAAATATATGATACTAATGTAATTAACAGTATTCCAGCAACTACAAAAAGCTTTCCTTTTCACAGTGCTTTCCAATGGCATTCTATTACTAAAAATGGAGACCAATCTAAATTACAGTGACTTACTTCACAGTCTGAGTGCTGCCCTTGTTGATAGTTAAGTTCTGTGCCAGAGAAGCAAGGCTGCTATCCAAGTCTCCAGTGAGCACCTTACTGCTGCTGTCTGCAGGTACAGAGCTTGCAGCAGTGGCAGCTAGGCCTGGGACTGCTGAAACGGGACCAGGACCACCACTGTGTTGCTGAGATGGTAGCAACACATCGCCCAAGCCATCAAAACCTAGCGCATCAACAAGCATACGACCGCCACCATGCCAGCCAAGCAACAAAACCAAGCTAGTTCTTAAGAAACCCCAACATGCTTTCAACATAAATTTCTAGTTAAATTTATTAGCAGAGAGTAGCACAGGTGACCATGAAGCAGTGTTGGGACTTGCCAAGATGAAGTGTACACACACACACACACACACACACACACACACACACACACACACACACACACACACACACACACACACACACGTACGTCTACAAACTTAAGCATTAATGAATAGTTCTCAGAATTACAGACCATTAACAGCATTTAAGTTCCAGTGATTTATGTTACTGAGCATATGGAAATCTATGTTTAATGATGCATACATTATGACAGTGATCTGCTTTAATATCCATAACTATTAGTCTGTTAAATCTAATGAGAAAGGTTATATTTATATGTAATTAAAATCACTTACTACAGAAACCTAGTTTCATTAATACTGTGATATTACTACAATTATCAATCCTGATGCTGCTCTAGTAGCAACTTACTAAACAAAACTTCAAATTGGAGGAAAAAGAGGCAGTAGGTTATGCAAAACCTTGGCTTAATCCTCAAGAAGAGAGGAGATCATTCTTATTTGTGATGCACATAGTACTAAACGCTATCCTCTCGAACTATCTTCTTATACTGGGAGGAAATTAAATGGAAGTAACAGAAGTGTAAATGTTGAACAACACAAACAGGAAAGGCTAACAAAAGCTTACTATGTTTGAGGTGAATCTTAACCTTTTTGGAAAATACGTCAATTTCTTTACCTTTCAATCTCCGAAAGTTAACACTGAGGTAAATGCTCTAAGTTTTCTCCCAAGGTCCCGAATTCATGGATAGACATTACTATGTATAAAAATATTGTCATTACAGCATTCCAACAAGTTGGGAGTGAATACTAGAAGGAAGGAAGAACTATTAGCACTTAATTTTTTGGTAACTACCATAATTTTGTAGTCTTTAGGAGTGTTAAAGACTAATGTTTGAAGGATTAGTCTCTTTTTCCTCCTCCCAAAAACACTCACTCACTCACTCACCAAAGTCAGTAAGTAGCAACAAAATAAATGACCCTATCAAGAACCAGTTTAAATAGTTGAAACAATATTCATCAAATGGAAAGGTATGAAACAACGTAACAACCAAACAGGTTGAAATTTGTGTATGCTACTCTGGGATATGAGTCACATCTAGAAACACGAATGTAATGTTGCCACATGCCCCAAAAAAGTTCAAAGATTTGCACTCAGCAGTCCAGTTGATGCTCGCTTCATTTTTGATGTCCAAGGTAAAATACTCATCAAATTCCTCAAGCACAGAAAAACCATTAACAGTGGTATGTACTATGAGAGACACTGTAGCCTACGAAGTCCAACAGCAGACACCATGGGTTCCTCAAAAGGGGGGGGGGGGGGGGGGGGGGGGGGGAAAGGTGGTGCCACTGATTCTACTCAACAGTAACTTGTGTCCACAGGCCTCCATGGTCACACGAAGTATAATGGCCAAGTTCAAGTGCGACCAACTTTAACATCAGCCCTACTGCCTGGACATGCTGCCCTGCAACTTCCATGTATGTTATTTGCTAAACAAACATCACGAAGCACTCTGATGACTAACTGCAGGACACAGTGACAGGAATTCCGGGAACAGGTAATCTTTCAGCTACTGATACCATGGGGTAGATTTTCTCAGGCCTCTGGTGATTACTTTGGAATAGACTTCAATTATATGACAGTGTTGTTTCATACCTTTTCTTTTGAAGTTCCCTCATAGAAAAAAAAATTTCACTCAGTATTGACAGTAACAAGCTGTAACCCCCTCTTCACGAGAAACTACATCACTTAGTTAAACTTTGGAAGCAATGTTGTGTACTTTAAAAATACTATGCAACAGCTTTTGCAACTGTGATACTAGTTTTATCATGCAGTGTGTGAATTTGTATCTTATTACTTTCTAGACTTCCAAAGAAATGTAATGTCAAAATTAAAATTCAACTTTTACAAGTGTGGGTATTACCAAGGTCTTATTTCTTAAAACTATTACATAGTTACAATAACTAAGGTGCTTCTTAAGCAAAACTGCTATTCAATTGACAGGATCTGCAAATTAACTAATTACTATAAGCTAAGTCTCAGCACGGTCTATGACCACATTTGCATTAAGCTCAAGTTCAGAATGGAAAACGCACACGATCCTTTTTTTACCCGCTGTTGACACTATCAGAATTTTCGACAGCAATTCATTTGGAGATTATATGCAGGGTGTTACAAAAATGTACGGCCAAACTTTCAGGAAACATTCCTCACACACAAAGAAAGAAAATATGTTATGTGGACATGTGTCCGGAAACACTTACTTTCCATGTTAGAGCTCATTTTATTACTTCTCTTCAAATCACATTAATCACGGAATGGAAACACACAGCAACAGAATGTACCAGCGTGACTTCAAACACTGTTACAGGAAATGTTCAAAATGTCCTCCGTTAGCGAGGATACATGCATCCACCCTCCAGTCGCATGGAATCCCTGATGTGCTGATGCAGCCCTGGAGAATGGCGTATCACAGCCGTCCACAATACGAGCACGAAGAGTCTCTACATTTGGTACCCGGGTTGCGTAGACAAGAGCTTTCAAACGCCCCCATAAATGAAAGTCAAGAGGGTTGAGGTCAGGAGAGCGTGCAGGCCATGGAATTGGTCCACCTCTACCAATCCATCGGTCACCGAATCTGTTGTTGAGAAGCGTACGAACACTTCGACTGAAATGTGCAGGAGCTCCATCGTGCATGAACCACATGTGTCGTACTTGTAAAGGCACATGTTCTAGCAGCACAGGTAGAGTACCCCGTATGAAATCATGGTGGTGAATCGAGGAAGTACAGTACATACTGACGAAACTAAAATGAGCTCTAACACAGAAATTAAGCATTTCCGGACACATGTCCACATAACATATTTTCTTTGTTTGTGTGTGTGTGAGGAATGTTTCCTGAAAGTTTGGCCGTACCTTCTTGTAACATCAAAATTCTGTCTCGATATGAGACTGGTAGTTTCCCCACTAAAGTCGTCTCCTCCTCCTCCTCCTCCTCCTCTTGCACGTATGCAGTTACTAAGATCTCCATAGCAATATCTCCATCATTACGTACCATCAGACATCTGGGGTTGGGCAATGCCACAGCCTCAGAATTATTTGTCATTATTGTATCAGTATTTGTCATTTCATTTTGTTACTTTGCACATAGGTGAAAATAAAGATTAGTTCTTCCTCCAGAAAACTATTTATGTTAGTATAGCATAGCCACATAACAAGCACATTGACAACATGGAGTGCAAGGAGATACTGCAACACATGCACACAATAAGCACAAATAATATTCCTCCAATACTTTAAGATCCAACACCTAACTAAGAACTTAATGCCTCTGATAACCTTCCATTATATATTCACCCATTCAATGTTACTATATTCTACATCTATTTAATGCAACATACAAACTATAATATAAATAACATGTCACGAGGATTATGTATACAGAGTCCTTCATATTAGCACTATGTAAGCTTATCCTAAGATGAACTATTGTGTAACTTCAAAAATCATTGAAATGGAAAAATTGCCAGTTTAAATAGTAAATTCAATTTTTATGCATTTTTAAAGACACATAAGTAGAAATTTAAGTAAACTGGGAACAAATTTAAATTTTAATACTGCATTTTTAAATTGTGTCTCGAATTTCATAAGGGTGATGACTATTTATACAAAAAAATTATCAGTTTTACTTACGAAGTATTTCTGAATTGCAAGTACTGAACATTAACTTCTCAATACCCTGACACACTGGCTAAAGCAAAGCTGGCAACTACTAGAAAGCCATAAGCAGATGTGTAACATAGAAGCAGAAGTCAACAGCATCCAATTGAGTCACCTGTCATGCCCATTCCTCGTTTGGCTGGTGAGCCGTAGCCCATAGGAGCACCAGCAGGTGTCTGGCCAAACGCCACACCTCCACCTCCTCCTCCTCCGGCCATTATCCCCATATCGAACCCACCATACATAGGCTGCGCAGGATACGATGCAGGCACAGATGTTGTGACTGACCCCACAGAGGGTGGAGGTCGCGTAGGTGAGCCACCCAGAGCAGCGCGAATACTTTCATTGAGGTCCTCAAAAGCACTCTTTGATGGAATATTGGCAGGAGCAGGTCTGCTAGGAGAGCCTCCAGCAGGCACAGGAGAGTCCGTCCTCGGTGTTCCACTTGTAGCAGGAGGAGGAGGACGGGGAGGTGGAGGTGATGCCACTTTCGCAGCCATCTGGGCAGATCCCTCTGTAATGCTATTATCAGACACTGACTGTTCCTCTCTGACCTTTTTTTCCTCTAAACCTGATACCTCTGTGGGTTGCAAGAGTCCCTCACCCCCTGCGAATAAGCCAGTGTCTCGACTGCCTCCAAAATCGTTCCCAAAAAGATCATTCCCACTGTCCCCCCGTTTTGTTTGCTCGTCAAATATCCCCGACCCAGTGGCCATGGCTGAGGAGGTGGTTTCCTGGTGGCTTCCATGAGCCGGGCTAAAGTCGGACACGAAGGGATTCGGTGCAGCCGTCCCGGCAGTCGCAGCTTGCGGAAAGAACAACAATTTGTGAACAGAATAGCAGGACAGGGTTACACAGAAGTTGTTGCCAAATCTGAGTATCTGTCATCTACAAATTACAAAAATTTGTCAGGTAATAAAGGAGTGACTGGAATGATATATTCCTGATTAACAGCAGAATCAGATGCAGCTTGTGAGTTAACACTATCTGCTTTGTAACAGCTAAGTGAATATATAGCTTTCAATTTTGAACAATTTAATTGGCCAGTACCACTACAGCCATTCAAATAAAAGCTGTGGCCCAATTCCTCAGTACAAAGTAACTCTCAGCAAAAAATCACCGAGTAAAGCTACATCGGGAGAGGTGAGAAAGAAGAATTGATAAAGACAAATGTTTTTGAAGAAATACATTAAAAAGTGCAATGCAAGCAGTATGTTATAATGAAAGGTATCATGCATCTGTGCTGTTATGGTCTTAGTGCAGATGAGTACATAGCATTTATATTATGTTACAAAAACTGAATTCAAATTTAATGATTCGACAACACTGTTCATGACTGGAGTTTCACACCAGAAGCCATTTTGCAAAATTATTTGAGCAACCTGCTCCATGCTAAAATTATAAGCTGAAGTAATTTCACGTTTTCCATTTTCCTAAATGTTTTGGGATTTAAAGTTAAAGATTACAGTGAATCATTAAATGTCACAACACAAACCTACAAAGTTATAATTTTTACTTTGTGTTTTTGTACATGCATCAACTTTATGCATACTTTCTTTAATTACATGTCCACAGATTGATCCAAGAGCTACATAGGCTGCCTTGTTTGTCACTAATCAGTGTTTATTAGATTCTGAAGCTGTGACATTCTATGAACAGGAATAGCTCCACACTGTAAGCACATCTGCAGTTCAGTGACTGCACAATGAATGTAACTTACGGAGACATTTTCCTACTTAATTATGTTCCTAAATATGGGCACAAGTGGACGAAGTGCTGCAACGTTAACACACAATATGGAAGATAAAGTATAAAATCTTAAATTCTCTGTTTGAAAGCAAGAATACTAGTCATAAATAACCCTGCCGAGTTAACAATTGTAGAAGTCTCTGCACTTTACTACTGTTTTATACTTATCCAGTCTTGTAAATTCCTTTACACACGCCAACACCTAACTTTATGTCAACACAATATTATGTTGTGACAGTTTTGTTTTTTCTTTGTATGAAAGCCGGGCACAGTATCAAATGAAGGCATGTATCCGAGTTCGTTGTTTTAGTATTTGTTATGTAACTATTTGCGTATTTGTCTTAATAATGGTTAATGCTTTCATTCAAATTTCTGTCTACTTCAGCTTAATTTTTTGTTGCAGAACAACCTGTCAGTTCTATGTACTGGACAAAGTTTCCTTCAATTACTTCCGGATTCATGGAAGCTGTGCACAAGAAAATAGGATTGATGGGCTTGTCTGCAGCTACAGCTTATCTGAAGCTACTGAAAATTTCTACAAAAATCAGTATCATTAAAACAAATGGGACAATCTGAAGCAAAATACTAGAATTTTTTCTTTTTAAGATCAGTTTCTCTCAAGACATAGTTGCTGGCCTCTGGTGACATGATCTTAACTATTTCAGCATTCTCTCAACCTTTTTCAGCTGGTAGGTTTAGGAAACTACAGTTCTGAGTGCAGTGACTTAGCATCTGTTTGGTGTGAATGTGTAAATATGGCTGGGTCATCTGAGCCATGTGCTTAGGATGACAACTTATTGTTTCATGGCTAGAAGTGTGTAGGGATGAGGAATAGATTTAATCTTCCACTGAAAGTAACAAAGCATGCATAGCAACAGCGTATGTGACCGAGGACAGTGGGACTGATAAAATTTGAATAGTCTACATTGTTTGATCAGCAGGACATACTTAAAGTGTATGTGTTTTGACGACATCTGCTCAGAACAAAGGACATGTTCATTTACAGTAAGTCCACAACAAAGTAGTAATAAATAATTCAGTGGATCCATTAGAACTCCCAACTTTCTGTAACCAATTAACCAGTTCATACCGCACTAAAAGTGAATTTGTATGTATCACAGCAACAAAAGTTTCCTCACGTGGAAAGTCATGTTTGTCAGATATACATGTATTTTTGCTTTGTTATTGCGTCTGGTATTATGTGGTTAAACTTATTTCCTGTATACAGTATCTATAACTAATAATTTTGAGATTGATGTCATGAAATAGACTAATATCGTTATTCTTTTTCCTCATTTTCTGCTAACACGAATATTACTGTGAACTATATTCAATGTTATAAGGTGCAATCAATTACTGCTCGTCAAGACAAGATTTTGTGATGTGCGTGCACCTGACCAGAATTCTGTTGTGAATGGGAGCCTCAGGTTCTGGAAATGGAACCTCAGTCTTCTTAAACTCATTATTGTGAAACTATCAAGACTTTGAATGATGTTCTCATTTTTTTTCAGGTTATTTGTAGAACATGGTAGTACATTGTGGCAGGAACATACAAATATGGTCAAGTATTGGGCCACATCTTGACACTGTAAAGTGAGTGGCCTGGGCTAAAGGTGAAGTAGGAGAAACAGAAATCTTTAGTCGCCTAATACACACTGCAGATGGTGGAGTAAGGAATGCAGCGAGATCAGATATATTTTCACACTTCACCTCCATGAAGATCATATCTAAAAAGAAAGGAAGGATAAAGGTAGTGGCCATTTCAAGAATAGTGAATGACTAGGAAATATTTACGAGGTACAGGTAAGTGGCTAGACACTGACTATTCATCCAATGAAGAGTGAAAACCTGAAAGTGTGGTACAGAGAAACTTTCAGCTACATTAACGTGTCTCCAATGCATGTCTTTTACCAAAAATAAGTTGGAGAAAATGATTCTCTGGACTGTAGGGGGAAGTTTATTCAAGAACTGGTACACACCACTGTGCAAAATAAATCTGGAAAGTTATGCCAGAAGACAAAAGATTATTCTCTACATTTCATTGTAAGACTCGTGTGCATGTGCCAGCTACAGAGAAACAGGAGTGCATCGAAAAGTATCTGAAGTGAATCATTTTACCAACAAAGTTTGTTATGTTTAACTGTGTGGCTCCCCATTTTGAAATCTACCAATGAATAGAAAATGTTAACTTTGTGACCAATTTTTTTTTTAATTTTGGTGTTTTCTGAAACACTGTGAATAAACTGCAAAATTTCATGGCTAAAATCAAATATAAATTTAGCTGCCCTACACGCACCACCTGTCTTCCATCCATGCTCTCAGAACTTAACATCATCTACTTTTACACAATTACTCCAGTTTAGAATTACTTGCTTGGCAAAAGGTTCATTGAACCACCTTCAAGCTATTTCTCTACCATTCCACTCTGTAACAGTGCACAGGAAGAACTATCACATACATACATACATACATACATACATAAATCCCTGTTCCATAGATCATGAATACGTTTCCTAATGATGTGGAACGTGTCACTTCAAGTTAAGTTTTCTTTACACAAAATAATTTTTTTTCTCCAGTTACTACTTCGTATCTAAGAATTCATCTATTGAGTAGAAGGATTTATCATTCAGAAATTCTTTTAATTTGCTTTTAAATGTTGCTTGACCATCTGTCTGACTTAATACTATTTGGCAAATGACCAAAGATTTTTGTGGCAGCATAATTCACCCCTTTCTGTGCCAAAGTGAGATTTAATCCAGAATAGAGAAGATTACGATTTCTTCTAGTGTTGTAGCTATGCACTTTGCAGTCATTTTTGAACTGGAATTGGTTATTAATGACAAATTTCATAAGTGAATCTATGTATTGCAAAGGTACTGTGAATATCCAGAGTTCCTTAAATGTCTGGGTGGGCTCCAGCTATTATTCTGGTTACACGCATTTGTGCAATGAACACTCTCTCTCAATGATGAATTGCCCCAAAGTATGATGCCATATAAAAACAGTGAGCAAAAAATAAGCATAGTAGGCTAATTTACCAATATGTTTATCACCAAAATTAGCAATAACACAAATAGCATAAGTAGCAGAACCTAACTGTTTCAGCAGATCATCAAGGTGTTTCTTCAAATTCAAGTTCTCATTTTCAGTATTCTGCCTTAGTAACGTATTTCTGTTCATAATCTCTATCAATGGTTTTATGCCACGTACTGTACAGAATTGTATAAACTGTGTTTTCTCAAAACGTAGCGAGTCTATTTGCAAAGAACCACTTAATTTTCTGAAAGACATTATTTGCAATTTCCTCAGCTGATTCTGGCATGTTGGGTGTGATTTCTATACTTTCATCATCGAGGAGAACTAGCTTTCCATCTTCATGAATACAGAGCGGCAAGTCATTAATATATATTAAGAATATGGGACCCATGACAGCCCTGTGGGACACCATTCTTGATACCTCTGCAGTTAAAGGATTTTGCTGGTTTTTGCAGACCATCTGTACTGTCAATTTCAACCTTCTGCATTCTTCCAGTCAAATATGAATTAAACCATTTGTGCACTGTCTCACTCATACCACAATATTTAAGCTTATCTAGAAGAATTTCATGATTCACACAATCAAAAGCCTGTGAGAGCTCAAAGTGTCCCAATGTGTGACGTTTGGTTATTCAATGCATTTAATATTTGATCAGTGAAAGCATATGTAGCATTTTCTGTTGAAAAACCTTCCTGAAAACCAAACTGACATTTTGTTAGTACTTCATTTTTACGAATATGCGATGCTACTCTTGAATACATTACTTTTTCAAGAATTTTGGATAAAGCTATCACAGATGAGATTGGGCAGTAGATGTTAGCATCAGCTCCATCCCTTTTTTATGCAATGGTTTAACAATAGCGCATTTCAGTTTATCTGGAAAAAAATTTTAATACTCTGTTGGATATGCCATCAATTCCATGTGAGCTTTTACTTTTGACTGAATTTATTATTTTCCTAATTTCAGTGGGAGAGAGGGGTTGAATTTCACTTTTATCAAATTGCATAAGTACTGCCTCTTCAATATACCATCTTGCATTTTCTAATGAACAGCTGGATCCTATTTTCTCTACAACATTTAAAAAATGATTATTAATAATGTTTTTCTACCTCTGACTTGTTGACAAACTTTTCACTGTGTCTGATAGAAACACAGTCTTCCTGTGCTCTCAGTTGCCCTTTTTCCCTTTTAAGATATTTTATCCCTTTAGTAAGCTGCAGCTTTTTACATGGTTTCTTACAATTATATTTTACTGTTTTCTTCAGCAAACAGTTTTCAAATATACTCTCAAAGGTATCATGAAATAGGTTAACTTTTAAAAGCTTTCCCTAAAATTTTGAATTGTTAAATCATTAATTGAACGCAATATTTTGGAGGACTGTTTTGCTTTACTGTATGGAGCTATATCATACTCCAACTAGCTGTGCATCATGATGAGACAGACCATTCTTAACAGGGAACGTTTTTATTTGATTAAATTTATCTTTGTCTATGAAAACATCTATCAATGTGCCACTTTCCTGTATCACCCAAGTAGGAAAATTAATAACTTATGTCAAATTGAAAGAACCAAGTAATACTTCAAGGTCAAGCTTTCTATCTGACTCTTTCAGAAAATCTACATTGAAATCCCCACAAACAATTTGCTTTCCTCTGTCTGACAGCACAACAAAGAATCCAAGTTCTTCAAAAGTACCTTAAAATTTCCCAATGGGGACCTATATACGGCTACAATTATGGAAGTGCCATTATTTGGATTAAGCTGACATGCACATGCTTCTATATGCTGCTCTACACAAAAATTTTTAGTTTCCAAATTTTCCACACTGACAGATTTTAACATATATGGCAACTCCTCCTCTGTCCATAGTGTCTTTACTTACATGTGCTGAAAGCTTATATCCACCTACATCTTTCCATGTGAGCTCTGATTTCTCTGGTTATGAAGATCATTTTTCACTATATAGATGGGCACCAACAAAATACTTTTACATTCCGAGGAGAAAGTTGGGGTTAGAATTTCATACAAACCTCCTGTGGCAATGGAACACTTTTTTTTAATGATTGCAACCTCAGTTTTCATATCATATCCATAGCACTCTATCCCTTATTTCATAACAAAAATGAACTGCCCTTTGGACTTTTCTGATGTCCTATCTGACACATATCTCATCATGCAGCAATATTCCTGAAGTTTTATTGGTTTGCTTCTCCCCCTGGCGTATTCTTATTGCATGTGTTATGCTCTTATGGTCTTCTGACTTCTTGGAAACTTACCCTGTCAATTAGATGACCTACAGTTGAATGGACTCTTAACATACTGCAACTTGGCCTTTTTCACACTAAAGAATCATTGCCAGAGGTAGAAGAAGCAATAAATGATAGAAGAAGCAAGGACTGCCTAGAGATTGAAAACTTAACATCTGAATTTTTTGTCTAGCACTTACCCCATCGAATCACCATGCAACACAACATACTGACACCATACACAATGAAACTAAGAGGAATAATTACTACCACATAGCATGTAACAGCTATTGGGCTTTCAAATCTACTAAACTTTTGGAGTTTTGTCCCTCCCTCTACCCCTCCCCCTACTTTCCTAATATCTTTGCCCTAACTCCTCCCAAAGCACTAAATCAGAATATACCGATGTTTTTTTCTTTTGCAACTGTTGGCAAACTTCAGTCATGAACACTTCCACAGTGGAAAGAGCATTCCAAAGTAAATCTTTTCTCAATTGAAACCATTAAGCCTTCAGAATGTCAAGTTTTTACTTAGTAACTTACCTGTTGCCTCACCACCTCCAAAAACTGATGTGAAGTTCTGGTCAGAAACAAATGCGTTTGTGCTGGACACTGGTGTAGGCTTGAAACCTAAAAAAAAAAAAAAAAAAACAGTATGAGGTGTCAGTATTCCACCAGTTTCATAATCCAACAATTTATCTACTTATCTTTGAAACAAGTTGTAGTTGCCAGCCAGGACTTAACCTGCCCATTTGATTTTCACAAAAATCATGGAGAGAGAGAGAGACAGAGAGAGAGAGAGAGAGAGAGAGAGAGAGAGAGAGACACAGAGACACAGAGACACAGAGACACAGAGAAGTTACTGACTAGTTCCAACTTCAGTTTTATTCTCTCTGAAGGAATCATTCTGGTTCAATTCCCTACCTTCGCCAAACTACAAAAATCATTCTACTAGAATTTTATGAACATCTATCAAGATCAATAAACATAAGGTGCAGAAAATTCACCGATAACTGCTTAAGAGGTTTATTTGGAACCCTGCACAAGAATAGTTTTCATTCACCCATCACCCAAATACAACAATAGGTCATGTTTTGCTGTAAGTCACTATTTACATGAAAGGATGTGTGCTCTTTCAATATGAGCAAATTTCAAATTCAATGTCTCTTTGCTTACCATTTGATAACCAAATGTCCGTTGAAGTCTTCCCAGCTGGAACAGACACTGGCTGTGGTGTTGCTGAGAATATGTCTGCAAATGGATTTCCACTCAACTGCAGAAGGTCATCTGATGCCTTTACGATTTGCTGAAACAATTTAACAATGTGAAATGCAAAAGAGCTGCTCTTTTCTCCACAAATACAATTTACAGATACTATACCTTTGCTAGGAACTGAAATTGAGCACACAATACTGAAGTTCTCTCTCTTATACCATTTACATCCAACACAGTTGTCTGAATATTCTCTGCACTCATTTCCTTTTTAAAAATATTCATCCCAGAAAGAACAATTTGTTTCTGTTTAAATGCATGCCTTTGCTCCCAAAGTACTTTTGGTTTCTGCAAGTAGTCTAATCTATGACATGCACTTACCCTTCTACCTCTCTACAACATTCATAAGCCATAAAATGCTTACAAATCAGCATGAAATTTTTCATCAACTCATTTCCTAAGAGAAAAGGGCACAGTTTTGCAATGCTGTGAACTTATCGGCAAGTTGTGAAGAACTAATCATAATCAAACAGATAGCCCAAAATAAACTACTAATACCTCTTAAAAATAGGCCAACATTTCTGCATTGTTTTGGAATTCCACCAAAAGTGATGAAAGAAGTGCCACTTTATACTTTTGACAAATTCATAGTATCTAAAGAGCTAATAAAGGGAGAAAAAGTATTTAAAAAGCCACAATAATAGAGCAAACTTAAATATTTGAACATTGTAGTTTAAATACCAAACAACTGAAGTTTATACTACCTAAATCACAGCTATATTTTCACGTAAGTGAATTGTAACACTACTTTCTGACATGTCTGCTGTAGCCTGATCCAATGAGTAGCATATATGTTATGAGAGTAATAAATCTATCGTCACCTCTTATGTTCTCCTAGCTATTTCTCTAAATTAGTCTGTTAAATGTTAGGCTCTATGATGAAACAATATCTTTTAGAGAGCTTTTATGAATGAAGCTCCAAAAAGATATTCAGAATTCTAGGAAATTTTCATAGAAACAACTAAAAAGAATATGTAAAATGTGATGATACTTTGGCAACTTGAAATGTTTTGATCCTTACCCTGTCAACTTTTCTGTTCATTTAACACTGAAAACAAAGCCGCTAATCTACACAGGGATGGTGCACTGGAACATGGCATATTAGGGGTGTCAATTGAAAATGCAAACACACCAACCCCCCCCCCCCCCCCCCCCCCCACACACACACACACACACACACACACACACACACACACACACACACACACACACACACACACACACACACACACACACACACACACACACACGAATTTATGGTTTTGTGTCGATTTTGAGAAAATGATAAATCAATATGACACAGAAGAGAACATTATGAAGTAACCATATCAGATCTCAGACTGACTATTCCATATAATAATTTATTTGAATCATCCTATTTTCAAAAAAACAGGTGACTATCTTAATCCATATTCCACATAACTAAGAGAATGCCCATTAATTTATTTGACTGAAGTTTAAATTTTGATTATTTTCCTTAAAATCAAAATATGGGAAATTATTATCAACAGCTTCAGAAAATTGTGAGCTTCAATCACATCAAAACAATTTAGAAACATGACAGGATATAAAAAAATGGGTGTAACTATTCAACTATGGAAATTTAAGTACCTTCTGTAAATCAGGAACAATCAGCCTACAAAATTGACAAGGTTGTTGGTTCTTAAGCTTCAATTTTAACACTTATATTTTGCACAGTAATGAATTTACGATATCTTCATATCATGGTATCTCCTGAACTATACGTGAAAACAATTGCACCAAGATTGGAGAAGCTATGTATAATACTAGAAATATGAAATTCACTACAGAATTGCCAAGTTAACAAGTTTGTTTACACTTATGGTGTTATCACAATGCTGTCATACCCTTACGAAGGACTAATGTGAAAGATCCACTCTGTGAACTTGCAGAGCATATTTTACTTTATTCCTGTCATAGGCAAATCATATGCCATTGAAAGGAGGTCCCCTGCTTAAGCAGCTACACCATGTACCTTCCATATAAAACTACAGCACAGTCTTATATCAACTGTTCACTTGGATGAATGGCAACTGTCAAATACTGTGGCCAAGGACAAGGTTCACTGCCCACTGCCCGAACATGGCACAATGAACTTCGAGTTGACTCCACTTACTGTGAATTTCTGAGCCATCTGTCCTCCCTCCGCCCCCAAAACCAAATTCACCAATTTGCGTAGGTGCGTAGTGCCTTTCAAGCATTCCCTCACTCCCTTTGCATTCTCCTCATCCTACCTCTCTCTCTTCTCCACTAACTACTCCACAAACTACTGCACAGCTCCATGCTCACTTCTTTCCTTGCATACACCCCCCCCCCCCCCCAACCTTCTCTTTACCAAATCATCCAACTCCCATACCCTTTAACTTTCCATATTTCAAGGGTTACAGATATCACTATCCCCCTCCCCTCTTGGAAATGTCCCAGCAGTGCAAGTGAACTGCATAGCATTTGAAGCACCAGCTCTCTGGAGGAATTGTCTGTCACTTTGGTTCACATGCATTGAAATCATTTCATCACCACCAGAATAACAAAACAGTCCATCAAATATGGACATGTAGTAGCCCTACTAGGAAGCCAATCCACCAGTGAGGTTAGTGACACGATGATGAACCTGCCCAATTATGAAAAGTGCGAGTTACTAGAAAGTGAGCTCATTTAGCAGCTCTCCCTACAAGATGCAACATTTGGGACAATTTTACCACAGGGAAGTAACTGGCAACAGGAAGTTGTCAATTTTTGTGACACTTTAATACCTTCACCAGACCAAATATCCTAGATCCGCTTCTGTGGTTCATATGGTGACTTGCTTGTCAGAGATGCATCAAATCATCCTCTCAGTAACACAAGAGGTGAACCTGAGCAAGCTGGCAGGTAGTGGACAGTATCAGAGGCTGCTGCCCCCCAAATGTTTACTACAATGCCTGCCAGAGAGGCTGGAGAACACCACCTCTTGTCTCAATGGGAGGATATGGCAGGCCACAGCCCTCAGCATACACAAGCAACACACCATGTGCACCTCGCCCCTCATCAAATCTGAACTAGCGTTTTCGCCACTGCCATTTTTGCTACAGAACACACAGGTGCAGATCACCATGTTATTGGGCAGGAAACATGCATGGCAGCCTCCCACAGTAGTGAGCAAGTCTGCTAGCAGCACTGACCACAGCAGTTGTCACTAAATTCAGTTACAACAGAAAGGACTATTAAAGTGCAGTTTCTGGTGGTTATTGGGTTGCACGTGGTTTTTTTTTTAGGGCACTCAACTACTAAGGTCATTAGCACCCATTCACAAACATTAATGCACTAATAGCGTAGAAAAATGCAAGGGGGCAACACCAGAAAGTACATGCTGAGGAAAATACCAGTTCCACCACAGCAGTTTAAATCATCATCAGCTGGTGGTCACCAATGTGTCAGCATATCTGTTGCACACGTCTGTTGCATCAAGATGATTGTTTGAGAACTGCAACGTGGGACAGATTGAGCACCACAATCCTGTCAATGCAGCAGAAGTCTGGGCTCTTTCAGGACAAGCCAAGTTGTTTTTACACTGCTTAGTCACAGTCTGTTACTCCACACATTGCTGGTAGCAGTAAATCAGCACAATGAGCAAGCTTCTGAATAGTATAAATAGCTGTCAGTTCTAGCAGAGGTATCTGCTGTCTGGCAGCACCTACCTACATTGACGACTATGCCGGACGCCGGGTAGATACGGGTAAGCCATCAGTCACTAGAAATTTGGGTCTCCGACCCTCCCCCTCCCCCTCCCCCTCCCTCCCCCCCCCCCCCCACAGTATCATCTAGCATGTTGTCACCCACCCTCGACTTTGTGCCTTCCTAGTGGTGGTCTGCCTCTAGACTTACTTCACTCTTGCCCTGATGGTACTCCTGCTTATCCTACTACCTGGGTGCACATGTCCTGGTGCCATGTGACCTTTTTTTTTTGCAAGTGTGACTTCCAATCCTGGAGGCTGTCACCCTGCGAAAACTCCAGAAGGCTTCTGTGACCAGCCACACCATACGTAATTGGTTCAGACGCTGACGAGTGGGCTTATGGGCATCAGCATTCCTGGCTTAGACATCATGGCTGTCTTCTTAGCCGACAGCTGGCCATCACAGCTCACCGAGAGTCAACCACACCGCACACAGGGGGGCAAGGCCATTGCATCACAAAACAATGTGTGTATTAGCATGTTTCTCAACAGAATTTTTTAGCTTTCTAATATTTTTACCTGAGCCACCAACAGTCTGCATCCTCATGAAGGCTCGCCACCCCAATCCACCCACGCATATAAACGGCTCTTCACCCCAGGCCACTTCAGGTAATAAGAAGACTTTACCTCAAAGCAGCATGCTGGCACAGTCACAGCTCAGTGTCAATGAGGTGAGTGAATTGTTTCTGCACACCGAAGTACAGAAGATGGGTGTATAGTCAGAAGATTCGTGGAAATGCGATGGCACAAAGTGGAACCATTAATATCAGTTGATGTGTCACTATGTCGTGGCAATACCAGATAGTAGTATTTGCAAACAGCAAGGTGTTCCCAATGTAATTTTATATGGCACACTGCATCTTGCGCCGAGTATGTCTCGGTAGATTTTTTACTGAAATGGGCATATGGCTAGGCAATGTACCAAGTTGAGATAGCTCACAAGACATATTTCTAACAAAGGAACCTCCCCATCGCACCCCCCTCAGATTTAGTTATAAGTTGGCACAGTGGATAGGCCTTGAAAAACTGAACACAGATCAATCGAGAAAACAGGAAGAAGTTGTGTGGAACTATGAAAAAATAAGCAAAATATACCAACTGAGTAGTCCATGCGCAAGATAAGCAACATTAAGGACAATGTGAGCTCAGGAGTGCCGTGGTCCCGTGGTTAGCGTGAGCAGTTCCCGAATGAGAGGTCCTTGGTTCAAGCCTTCCCTTGAGTTAAAATTTTATTTTCGCAAAGTTATGATCTGTCCGTTCGTTCATTGACGTCTCTGTTCACTGTAATAAGTATAGTGTCTGTGTTTTGCAACCGCACCACAAAACCGTGCGATTAGTAGACGAAAGGACGTGCCTCTCCAATGGGAACCGAAAACATTTGATCGCGAGGTCATAGGTCAACCGATTCCTCCACAGGAAAACACGTCTGATATATTCTATATGACACTGGTGATGAATATGCGTCACATGACAGGAATATGTTGTCGACCCACCTAACTTTTACACTTGGCGAATGGGTAAAAAGATTCTTCTACCTTGCCCGATTTAGGTTTTCTTGTGGATGTGATTATCAAAAATTAAATAAAATAAAATAAATTTTTCATTCGATGGAAGACTTGAACCAAGGACCTGTCGTTCCGCAGCTGCTCACGCTAACCATGGGACCACGGCACTCCTGAGCTCATATTGTCCTTAATGTTGCTTATCTTGCGCATGGACTACTCAGTTTGTATATTTTGCTTATTTTTTCATAGTTCCACACAACTACTTCCTGTTTTCTTGATTGATCTGTGTTCAGTTTTTCAAGGCCTATCCACTGTGCCAACTTATGACTAAATCTGAGGGGGGTGCGACGGGGAGGTTCCCTTTTAAGTTAATTTATTATAATTGCAAGTGCATCAGCTATTATTGATTGGTAGTGTGTTATACCTGGTTGTGTACTGGGAAAAAGCTTTCCACAGTTACAGAGACTGGGACACAGGATGATTCCCTGCAACAAGCATTGCTGTTTTTACTTAACCCTTTCGCAACTACACATGTGTTCTTCGTATTATGTGCCGAGTCAGCTTCTGTTATGGTTGTACTGCTCATCAGATGCTGATGCCTGTGCTGAGAGAGGGCACTCCAGCCAATATGAAATACGTATCATACACTTTTTCGGAAACTATCAGTTGAAAAAAAATTTTTTTGCTCATCTTACAGACTGATATCTTTACTTGATAAAGGACAGAATTTTTTTTGTTACATGCTATAGCCACTGCAGTGCATCAAATTAAGTAAAATGCTGCACAAAATTGGAAAGATTTTTCAGAGGTAAAAATCACATTGCATAAACTTTGTGCATGGCTGATTTTAGCTCATACATTGCAGTGATTTTATTTGAAACAGAGTAGAAGGGGATCTCATTTCATTCTCAAGTTACTGGATTTTATATCCAGTCATGCACGACACCTATTCACATCGTTGTGCATCACGAATTGTGGTTAATCATATCTTAAATGATTGAAGATATGAAAAAGGTTGTTTTTTTTTTTGCAAATAATGATATGCAGTGAGGCACATATGTTGTATGATGAATACTTCAAACTTTTTGTTTATCATATGGAAGTTAGTTATCTGCAAGAGTGAGGTGTTTGTAGCTCAGGGTGCATTCACATGTCCATAACACTGCAGGGAAACCCAAGTGGTGCGTGCAGACAACCACACCACCAGGGCAATCGCATAGCAGGATGTGTGCATATGACCATAACAGCCAAAGGATTAATGAAATACCACAGTTTACAGTGGCAAGGACTGTCTTCCACAACATGCACCTGATAGTGTAATGGGTTCAATCAATTTCTTCCAACCTACAAGGTCCAGACTTGCCACTGACAGGTGCACGTGCCCAGCAAAAGCTTAGGTTTTCTGCTTCCCACCACTGCTTACACACCTGCAGCATCAAGGTTTGTTAGATGATCAATTACTGCAAGTAACAAAATTGTAGTTGGTAAGGGAGGCACCAACATTTGTCAGACATACAGAGGGATTGAGGAACATGCAGACAATTAACCAATTGAAACAAGACCTCCTGAAATGATAAAAAAGGCACCAGGCTTTTCTGCAAACAATAAAGTGGTTTTACAAAGAGACATAGTGAAACAGGGAAAGTTTTGTGGACAGGATACTGAAAGTGTGTACATGTACAAACTGGGTGACAGTGATGAGTCAAATATGATTACTCTCCAAGAAGCTGAACATACCTTTCTGAGTGGCAAGTCACCCATCAGGTCTAGGAGGGTGTGGACAGATACCCCAAAAAACGTGTATGCTGCTGTTAGGTTGACTAAAATCTGAAGAGATTGACGCAGCAATAGAAGCTAGCGATAAGCGAGACATATTTTCTGCTAATTTAAAACGTTTTAGGTGTGAACAGTTGGGGGATGTCCAAAGCAATGTCAACAGCCTCAATGAGGTAAGAATGGTATGGGTGGACACAAATTTTACTCCACAACAGAAAAATAAATGCTCAGTTTGACATATGAAATTACATACTTTTGATGCTATTTGTACGGAAAGAAATTCAAGGTGGTAATCCATCATGTAGCTCTAAACTGCTTATTAGGGTTAAAGGATTCATCTAGCAGTCTCTCAATGTAGGCATAGAAACTGAGAGAGTTTCGTTATTAACTTTTTCATTGCACCAAGAAAGAAGTGTAAGCAATAAGCACAGAAACGCACAGAAACAATCACATTTTGAACAGGTAGGTAACAGCATTGCAGGCACTACATTACAGCATTGTACAGTGGCAGACAGCACAAGCTGCTGATACCAACTACAAACCATACATGATGTAAACACAGTTCAGCCTAGTAAATCACCTATGTTGGAGCTAAATGGGATAGTATCAGCGAAGCTCAAGGAAGCAGTGCTGAAGGAAAAACATGATAATGTGCAATCTGGGCATGGAAATTTTAAAGCAATGAACTGGAAGATAGTGGAAGGGTACAGTGTAAGATTAGGATGGAAGATTTAGACTGTAGAACAATACATGGAAAACAGGGTACAGTGTCCACAAATGGACACGAACCATGAGCAAGTAAGATTGGAAAGTTTACTGGGGGGGGGGGGGGGGGGGGGGGGGGGGGGGGGGGGCAGCTAAACCTTTTTAAGTAATAGTACTGGCTACACCAGATCCATTTAATTTTACCCCAGTGGGAGACTGTTTCAATTAAACCATTAATAGCCCCAGCTATCAGCGTGTGGAATGATTCCTATTCCGAACCAGCAAGCAAATACTCTGGCACAAGCCATGGTCAGCAACTGGTTGTTCAAGTTTGGTGTACCTTAAACAGTAATCACAGAGCAAGTGAAAAATTTCAAGTTGGACTTCAAACAATGGTGTCATTTGCTGTGGGTTCAGAAATTAAGATTAGTCCACTACACCTGCATATTAAGGGTAGAACAAAGCATATTTATTGTACTCTGTGTAGTCTGGGTAGCTACTACGTAAATTCTCACCATAATGATTGGGATATAAACTTTTAATATGTCTTAGTGGCTTATAACTCTGATATGTTTTATTACTACCTTTACTAACCTTTCATACTGTACTACACTTTCTTACTTTTATAAGTGGGCTACCCCCTCCTCCCATTTTGAGTTGGTGTATGGGGGAAGATGCTTTCACCATTTGGTATGGTCAGACCAAATAAATTTGCAGTGTGCAGGGGCAAAAACGAAGGCCCCAGAATGCCTAGAGTTAGCAGAAAAACAAACGGGGGAAATTATAGTCGTATAGAGTACAGCAATAAATGTTACCTAGATTGTATACCCCCAAGGGCAAAACAAAGTTTATTACAAGATACCAATGACCATACCAAGCAACACAGACAAGAGCACCAGTCAATATCAAGCTCCAGTTGCCAACTATGACCATTCCAGGGCACTCAAAATTCATTGCCCAAGTATCGGCATCCATTCCTTGGGAGCAGAGCAAAGGAAGTAAGAACAATTGAGCATTAGTTAAGGTGTGGAATTGTGTTATTGGAATGAAACTATTTCAATTTTTTTACAACAAAAATGTCTGGTGAATAATTTTGTGTGCCACAATTTTAACAGTTTTATGCCAACAGTTTATCATCAACGTGTTTGAAAGCATTATTTCAAGTCACAGTAGACCTTGTCAAATGGAGAGCGAAAGTAATTGCAGCTCCCTGTTCCAGGCTGCTGTGCACTATAGAGCGCTGAAGGGAATCTTAGTCATAGCAATGCTCCACCTCTTCACCTAGGGAGGAGTGGGAGCAATGCAGGATCAGTGGTTGGAAAGCAGAGTGCTTTTCACCAGGCAACAGGATTTTGATGGACACTAAGACTAACCTTTCATGTGTGGGAGATGAGGAACCAGGTGAGAAGGTTGTAGGACATGTTTTCATGGGTATGACAAGAATCTGAACCAACAGCTATGGTGGCAAATGCCCTAGGCGATGGATGTACCACATATCTTGCAACAGCTCAAGAAGGATCAGTTAGAGGCTGGGGGAAGGATATTTAAAACTGTTCAGGATTGCAGACAGCATCCGTGAGTAAATGTCATTGAGAGTGTGAAGGAAATGGCAAAAGTAACAAGGTGGTTACAGAATGGTATACCATGCAGCTGTCAGGTTTGGAATAATGAGCGTTAAAAAATATGCACATATTTAGTCATAAACCTGGCACCTATAGTCTAGTTAGGACAAGAGCAAGGGCCAGTAAATACAGATAAGAGTAGCATGATCCACACCCCATTCGGCAAGGATGCAAGGAGTGTTAAGCTTCTGCAAGCAACTAGTCTTTAGTTGACTAATATGGGACAGCTTACAGCTTTTTATGAAGGAAGTGGCCCCAACAAACTGGACTAAGCAACGAATTCCAAAAGCTGTGTACACAAGTAGAGGCCTGGATCAGGACACACTGCAGTACAACAGAAATGCATGTCCTGTACTTTTCCATAAGGGAATTAGAAACCAAAGGAGAGCATCCATGTTGAGGCCTGTCTGATGGTGCCTTGGAGTTTGCTTTCAACAAAGGTTGCTGAGTGGAAGCCATACTTACTTCAGCATACAGTGCAGGAGTGACCAGTGGCCCAACAGAAGCCACCAGCCCACTGATACTGATGACTGGCAACATACAGCCCTGCAGAAAGCTGTTCTCTTTGATCCATGGTGAGCAGAATGAAGTGCTGACCAACCCAGAACAATCAGTAGGGTAAAAACTGAAAAATAATTGGTAGCAGGCCTCAAAAGCCCCAGACATAGAAGGTGAATGAAATATGATAGTGATAGTGACAGTGTTGTGTGACTTATGTACATCAGAATAGTTGCAATGATGTGTGTGGTTAGAGAAAGCCTGTTTTATTGCTGTTTCCAACCAGACCAGATGGTCAGCTGCAGATTGTTCACTCCCAGAAACACTGACAGGATGACAGAAGGTATTTAGACTCCAGGACCCACCATAATCTACAGACATTTTCAAGCAACCTGCACAGCATTTTGGTGACACTAATCAGTTGGCAGCTCTAGACACACTGGGTTTTTTCACTGCATAAGGAAGACAGCAAGCCAAAGACAGTGGAAGACCCTGAATAGATGTAGCCTTTGTGTAACATTCAGATATTGGATCATCTGATTAGGAATCTGATCAGGGCCTGGGGCCACATCACAAGATCAGGCAAAAGCTTGAGGCAGCTCCCAGTAAGTCAAAGGTGCATTGTGAGAGTCCACTTTGTGTGTGTGTGTGTGTGTGTGTGTGTGTGTGTGTGTGTGTGTGTGTGTGTGTGAGGGGGGGGGGCAGTGAAACAGGGGGAGGGGGGTTGACCAACTAGTCATTTCTGCAATAGAAAGGTAGCCAGATAAGAAGAGCATGCCCATGCTGTCAAAGAGGATGACTCAGTGACCAGAAACAGCCAACCCATCAGCACAAAGACCACCCTGAAGGACCAGACTCAAGTAGTTATTCATCACGGACATCCCATAAGGCTATGTACAGTACTTGGCCCACACCTGGAAGGAAGTAGCATACATACACAGGGAGGAGACATAGCACTCTTAACATTCCTTACTGCATTTAATTAGACAGCTAGCCTGAGCATAAAGTTGCTTACCAAGTGATGAGGTTGGTCTGGGAATGATTTTAATTTGAACTGCAGGGCTCTTTGCTGTTACTGAAAGCTATAATGTCCGTTCTGCCATGGCACACTCTGATAGTGGAGCAGACCTGTAGAAAAGGGAATAGCAGTTCCAACAGCATGGGTGATTGCAGCAGACTTTTGCATAAGCTCAATGATGCAATGTGACAGAGGGCGAAGGTAATAGCAGAAGCATACAACTGCCAGTTAGCTCTTCAAAGCTCCCATTGTGGAGGTCCATCTGTCTAGTAGTGGCAAGGAAGTGACACGATCACGGTCAAGGTTTCATTGTCACAAAGATCATGTGTAGTGAAATACAGTGAAGCCTTGAGACTGGGAGAAGAAGTGTTCAGATCAACAGTTGAAAAGGTATCACAGGTGGCACTGAAGTAGGTAGGAGCATTATCACTTAGACAGATCATGGTCACTATGAAGATTGCCAATCAGAAGGCCCCTATCAGATGAAGTGGTACTCCCCACAGGGGGGCAGTGTGCATTGGAATACCTCAGTTGAGGGCAGGAAGTAGTAGGTGGATTAAGTTGGTCAACTCATGGTAAGTCAGTGACCTGCCTCGATGTATGTAAATGTTGCAAATGGTGATTGTTGATTTGCTTTTTACTCACACCACTATTGCTTCCGAAATGGTACAAAGTGGAATCAATCCACTGACCAAATCAGTGTGAACCTATGTACAGAACCTTCCACATGGCCCCTCAGGGTCAGCACAGCAACACAATGGACAATAATCACAGAGCACTGGGACCCATCTTTGCGACAATTTGGGGAGGAGGGACCTCACCTCTCTGGTCACCAGGGCAGCCTTATCTTTGGTGGGCAGCACTCTTTGAAGAGCCTATGTGTGACAAGCTTGGGGACAGATGAAGAGTGGGTAGCCCTGTGACCCCACAGGTCAGTTCCTTTGGCCATAGGCTGGCGTCGAGTCTTCGATCTGTGGGTTCTATGAAGGAGGTTCCCTGTCACAGGTAGGTGCCACAAGAAGTAGCTGCTGCTCTAGTCATGTGTGGGTAGTGGTTCCCAAGACTGAAGTGAGAACAGCAAGGGGAGGGCAGTGGGAGACACTTTTAAAAAAGGTGAGGCGGTGGGAGTGACAACTGCGACTTTTGCATAATTAGACGTCATATCAACAGGATGTAGCCATTCGTATTTTTTTTTACATACCTCAGTATGCGACAGGCGATCAGTAAATTTATATTCCTGTATTTTGTTTCTCTAGAAGACTGGGCAAACTTGTGACGAGGAAGATTGTGTTCCGTCTAATTGGTGGACACGCATGCACGCAGGCAAAAAGTTGTAACTCAGAGGGCTTCTTTCATGGAGTGATCATCCGCAGTTGCCACATTTTGGTCCCACTGGGCAGTGTGATGACATATTACTTAAGTGCAAGCAACCTAAGAACCTCACAGGTTGTGGGTCATACCATCTCATGCCATACATGTAGATCATGATTTTTCTGGGTGGACATTATCTTCCAAGGTTAATATAAAGGCACCTTATCTGCTCTATTATCCTTTGTACCTCTTTGAACGTGACGGGCAAAGTGTGTCTTGCCACTGAAGATTATCCCATAGCTCATTGCCTCTTTGAAATGCTAGTTCTCCATCAAAGATGGACAATATTTGAAGTCTCAAGTGGTGCAATGGTATGTCAGCCAGATATTCACATGCCTGAAGACCTGTAGACTGTGCTGCTGAGGACTGACAAACAGATATACATTTTGCATTTCTCCCTATGACTAAACTGCTTGAAATTTATCTTCAATATGTTCCACAGAAAATTATTTTATTGTGATAAGAGTATCCCTATCAGTTAAAGTACATACTAAATATTTTATACTGTTTCACTCCCAGATGTCTGCATGGTCCCTCTTCCAATGGGGTAGCCAGGGTAAGGAAAGCCACAGGGTTATAATTTTCCATACGCAAGTTTCAGTTCCTGTCTGAAGACTGCTGGGACAAACTACCTTTTTTTTGTTTTTGTTTTTTTTTTGTTTTAAGTAATTTATTGTTTTTCATGTACAAAATGTCCACCCTAATGCCACCAACTCCAATTATGGGCTCTTCCTGTGGGTGTCATCCAGCTGCAGCAAATACCATCCCTCACAATGGACATCGCCAGGAATGCTGATGCCACAGAAAAACGGGCATGTACTCCTTAGCATGCATGGGGAGGGGAGGGGGGGGGGCGGTGGACTGGCACCTCAAGCATCAGCATTGTTACCCTTGTGTTGTCAGGGGCTCAATCAAGAGGGTACGTAACTTCACCACATCCAGAATGCTAGCACCTTAGCTTTGATTTCATCAGTAACAGAGTATGCACATACTTTGTGGATATTTTTTGTTTTGTTTTAGGGCACAAAACAACTGAGGTTGTGTGCACCCCAGCCAAAACTACAGAACTTTAAGACATAGGAGTTAAAAACGACTATATATCAATCCTAACAGACGGTTAAACACAGGCACGTGGAAAAAGGGCTGATAAAGACACCATACAGAAATGGAGGTCCAAAACTAAAAATTAAATGGCCTTCGCCATATTGCTTTGGCGGATAAAAAGTAAGACGCGGTCAACAGCCCATGTGTCATTTGCTAAAACAGCTGATAACTCGGACGGCAAACCCGAACAGGAATGTAAAAGGTCAAAAGTGGACATTCCATCAGGAAGTGGTGAACAGTTAAAACTTTGGCACAATGTGAACAAAGTGGTGGGGTAGTGCCACTTAGCAAATGACAATGGCTAAAAAGGCAGTGCCCAATACGCAGCCAAGTTCAAATAACTACCAACCAGTGGGAGGGCTGAGAGGTCGTCCAAGCCACAGAGATGCTTAATAAGTCTGAGCTCATTCCCATGAAAGGACGACCATTGGCAATGCCAAAGGGACACCACCACCTGACAGACGACAACACAGATCACTGGAGAGAATATAAGTTCTCATGGGCTGAAGTACTAGAACTGAAGCTTTGGCAGCAGCGTCAGCAGACTCATTTCGTAAGACTGACGACCCCCATAGTGACAATCAAAGGAATCATCAAAGGAGGCGGCACAGGATGGGTGGCCACACATGGCAGACAAACGGCATGCATACCTGCTGAGGAGAAAGTCATGGCAGTAGGACAGTGGTAGTTCAGCGGCTTCAGCATACAGACGCTCAACCGGACTGGTGTAAGAAGTGCCTATGGCCAAACTGATGCCACGATGGTGGATAGTGTTGAGATGGTGTAAGATGCATGGGCGTGCACATGCATAAACAAAGCACCCATAGTCTAGTTTCGAACAGACAAGGGACTGGTACAAACAGAGGAGGGTGGTTCGATTGGCACCCTAGGAAGGGCACGTAGGATATTGAGTAACTGTACAGCAGGTTGCCAGTTAAGAGACATGGCAGGACCAAGCGTTTCCTATCCAGCATGAGCCCCAGGAATTTCGTAGTTTCAACAAACAGGAGGGCAACGGGCCCAAGATGTAAAGATGATGGGAGAAACCATTTGCATTGTCAGAAATTAATACAGACAGTTTTGTCAGTGGAAAATTGAAGTATTCACAGGAGTACTCTTCCTGTCCTGACGCTTGTCTAGCTGTGCCCCTTGAGGTACGAGTTTGACGGCTTGTTGCACAGCTGGATAGGGAGGACAGTGATGCAACCTTGACACTGGAAAATTTCACAACCTCAGTGCTGAATTTTAGGTAATGTCTGTGTGGCCATTTTCTTCTCGGAGCAAGGGGGTAACAAGAACAGAACTATAGGTAGAAGACGGGAGAATGCAGGGTTTGCGACTAGCTAGCAACTTCCAAGCGACTGGGTAAGGCACCTTTTCCTTTACCTGGACCTCTAACAGCCTGCTCATCAAGATACATGGGACAATCCCCAGAGAAAGAGGGATGGCCACCATTGCAGTTTATACAGCAGGGAGGAGGAGGTTGACAATCACCTTCTTGCATCCCTACCACAGGTGACATTTGGCTGGGTGTCAACAAGTCGTTCTAGTGTGGTTGAAACTATGACACTGGTAGCAGCATATCAGGTTCAGAATGTACGGCTGGACAGTGAATTTCATAGCCTGCTTTGAGCACGGACAGAAGTATCACTTTATCAAAGGAGAGGAAAAGAGTGCGGGTGGGAACCAAGGAGGAATCTACCTCTCATTACACGATTGACGGCAATGACACCTCGATCATAGAGGTAAGCTCGGATTTCGGCCTCTGTTAGACTGTCGAGCAGCCTGGTGTAAATTACACCACAGGAAGAATTCGAAGTTCTATGGGCCTCAACACGAACAGGTTAACTGGAGAAGAGAGGTGACAAGCAGTTTTTGTGCTTGAGCATCAGGAGTGGTCTCCAAAAGTAAAGTGCCATTCCACAAACGAGAGCAGGATTTCACAGGGCTGCAATAACAGAAGTTGCAAAGAAAAACATATACACAAAGAAGTTAACTTCAGTTGATTGATGAAATAAGTACAAAAATGTTCAGGGAAATACTGTAATACAGAAATACAAGTCACTGAGGAATGGAACAGTTAGGAAGTGCAGGGAAGCCAAGGCTAAATTGCTGCATGAAAAATGGGAAGGAATCTAAAGAGATATGATTGTCTTTCTGACAAACTCAGCCTATAGAAGAGTCAAAACAACCTTTCATGAAACAGAGTGCAATGGGAATTCCACTATTAACTGCAGAGGAGAGAGCTGATGGGTGGAAAGAGTACACTGAAGGCCTCTATGAGGGTTGGGGGGGGGGGGGAGAGAGATTTGATGTGAGAGAGGAGTAGAGTTATTATAAGAGATACAGGATTCAGTATTAGAAACTGAATTTAGAAGAGCTTTGGAAGACTTCAGATCAAATACAGCAGGAGGTATAAACAACATTTCATCAGAATTTCTAAAATTGTTGGGGAAAGCAGCAGCAAAACAACTTCACCTTGATGTGTAGATTGTACGAGTCTGGTGAAATACCAGACGACTTTCAGAAAGTCATCCACCACACAATTCCTAAGACTGAAAGAGCTGACAAGTGTGAGAATTATTGCAGTGTCAGTGTAACAGCTTATACATTGAAGCTGCTGACAAGAGTAATATACAGAAGGACGGAGAAGAAAATTGAGGATATTTTAGATAACAGTCAGTTTGGCTTTGCGAAAGGTAAAGGCAACAAAGACAATTCTGACATTGTTGTCAATAATGGAAGTAAGACTACAGAAAAATCAAGACACGTTCATAGGATTTGATGGCCATAGGTGTTCAACATCAAATGGTGCCAGTTTTTTTTCCTCTTCTATTCTGTGGAAAATAGGGGTAAACTATAGGGGGATCCTTACTGTAGAAGATGTACTTGAGTCAAGAGGGAACAATAAGTGTGGAAGACCAAGAACAAAGTGCTCAGATTAGAAAGGGTGTAAGGCAGGGCTGTAGTCTTCAGCCTCTACTGTTCAATCTATACTCCAAAGAAGCAATGATGGGGGGGGGGGGGGGGGGGGGGGGAAAGGAAGGTTCACGAGTGGACCTGAAATTCTAGATGAAAGGATATCTATACGATTCAGTCATGACCTTGGTTTCATCAGTGAAACTGAGGAAGAACTGCATGATCTGCTGAAGGAAATTAACAGCAATGAGCACAGAACTGTGACAGTATATGAAAGGACAATGGAAGTAATGGGAAGCAATAGAAATGAGAACAGTGAGAAACTTATCAGTATTGGTGATCACTAAGTACAGGAAGAAATGGAATTCTGGTACATAGCCAGTGAAAAACCCATGATGGACAGAGCAAGGCACGGCATTACATGGTAGTGAAACTGACAGAGAAAATCAGAACCAGTAAGAATCAAAGAATTTGCAATGTAGTGCTACAAACAAATGTTGAAAATTAGGTGGGCTGATAACGTATGGAATGAGGTGTTTCTGCACAGAATTGAAGAGGAAAGGAATATTTGGAAAACATTGTCAAGCAGAAGGAGCCGGATAATAGGACAGCTTTTAAGATCTCGAATAATAACTTCCGTGGTACTATGGAGCTGTAGAGGGTAAAAACTGTAGGAAGCAGATACTGGAATACATCCAGTAAATAAATGAGTACGTTTGTTATAAGTGCTACACTGAGATGAAGAGGTTGGCATAGGTGAAGAATTTATGGTGGGTCACCTCAAACCAGTTGGAAGACTGACTAGAAAAAAAATTACATTTGTTGCATCCAGAGTTTTACGAACTCGCCCTAGATTTTTACTCATCCTTGGGTGATAACTGGTTTATCTCAAAGTTTAGCATCATCTCATTTTCCAGAGGCACCAGACATGCCACAGATTTGACTAGACAATGCACCATCAAGTAGCCTCCAGAGTGGAGCTAATTTCTGTTCTGTCTCACACACATGAAGTACAGTCCATATCCATTTTGCACAGTGCTGAACTACACAATTACATGAAAGTATGTATGAGGGGCAGGCAAATGAAAATGTCACAGATGGAGAAAGTATGTAAACTTTAGAAATAAGGTAATCACCTTAACTTACTACATTTATTCACTGTGAGACAAGATAGTTCATGTCTTACTGGAAAAATTTTGCAGTTCCCAGTGGAACCACAATTGTAACCAGGCATGCATCTGTTTGTCTGAAGCACGTTGACAGTCACAAATGTCTCTTCAGTGCTTCAAACAGATTGATGGAAATCACATGGGGAAAGATTGGGACTGGAAGGTGTGCAAGGGCTTCCCAGTGAAATTTTTGGAGTGTAGACTAAATAGCATCATGTTGCAGGATAATGCCCACTCACATGTTGCTAAGTTGCATATGAATACAGTAAGTTCCACTGGGAATCCATTACACATGCTCAATATAGGCTCTATCCCTCCCCACATGATTTCCATATTCTGAAGCCCTGAAAAAAAGGTCCATGGCAATGATTTACTTTGGACAAAGAGTGCTTACCAGGATACAATCATAGTTCTGTAGGAAACCACAAACATCTTTCCATAAAGGCACTGACCAAGTGTGTCACTGAAAAATGTGTTAAGAGTTATAGTGATAACTTTTGAAACTTTATTAACAGTTTACTCACTTTTCTCCCTGTCATTTTCATTTGACTGCCCCTTATACTAACCCAAACAATTTGGGACGGAACTGAGGAGAAGAGTAGAGATTTAACTGCAGACCTCAAGCACCACTGGCAGTGCAAAGCTATACTATAAAATGTAGGTAACATACAAGTAATAAAGTTAAGTAAAGTAAAAGCAATCTGATTTCTTTTTCCTTAACTAGTTCAGTATATCTAAGTTGCTGCCATAAAGACAAGTGAACTGCTGCATAATCAATCTTAGTGACTATCCCAAAGCACATAGCAGGCATTCAGAGTCACTACTTATTTTTGTAATTAACAAAAACATCTGTGACCTTAAAGCTGATTTGAAGTTTTTGTCACCTAATTCAGCATGGCCATGATGGAGGAGATTTCTTTTACTGACAACCTCCTAGCCAGTTTCAAGGAAATCTGCAATTGAATGGGCACTCTGAACCACAACACACCTAGTCATTTTTCATGTGTCAAAGTTTTAACATGTGAAAGAAGCAGTAAGTATCCAAACAAGCCCAAAGTAAAGACTGAACCCTGAACTTTTAGATCCATAGGCCAATGTTTACCCATCAGTAACCCAGCCACACACATCTACCACCAAACACTTCCATTATGTAATGAGTGGTTAATATTCCACTAAATTTCCTGGCAAATAAGGGTTTTAGCTCATATGCCATGTGATGTTTTGCACCACCACATTCACACAAATTATACAGCCATTAAATTTTTTCGGTTCTTAGCTCTGACTTTACTGGCACTTTCAATCAGACAGCTCTAGAAAACCTTATATTGACTGTACTTTATATTGAAAGTGTGCAATGAAGTAACAGTACAGGCATTGGAGAAAAAATCTAGATAAGCCTGCAAAAAATGCACACCTGAACATAAATGAAGATGTAGCCAAGTCTGCATGCTACATTGCTTTATCTGTCCACAAATGGCACCTTTGCAATGTAATTAATACATTGCAAGTCATGTTCAGAACAATGTTCTGTTTAGTCTTGAGTGTATTATGTCTGAGCTAAGTCAAGTCTAACATGGGCAAATTGTTGGTGCTTTTATGGTGGGCTCTTTCATAACCAACATATCTGAAGTGTTTAGTGTTTCAAGGGGGGCACCATTTCTAAGATTTACAATGCATATAGGGAAAGTATAGAAACATCCTCCACCAAGTCACAACATGTAGTAAAGTGTATGTTGGGCAATCTTGAGGCTGTCACTGAAGAGGATGGTGAAGAAAAATAATTGAACAATAGCAGCAAAAGTCACTGCAGAGGTTACTGTCACACTTGCAAACTCAGTCAGCACCAAAATACCAGTTAGGCAGCTACAAAAGCAGGAAATTACAGCGAGCTGGAGTTCCAGAACCACATCAGTGATGCAAATGCGTGGTGCCAAAGCCATAAATCCTGGACTATGGAGTAATACGAGAATATAACTTTTTTGGACGAGTCTTGTTTGAAACTGTTTCCAATTTCTGGCTGAATTTACATACCAGGAATGAAACATGGAAGTTTTGTTATTTGTGCTGCCACATCATTGTATTCCATGGTCACCATGGTTACTATGTGAGGTTGCATTACTGCTAAGGACTATATGACTATCACCTCCATCCATGGTACAATGTGTTTGTTCCCAATGGTGACATTGTGTTCCTCGACAACAGGGTCCCTGTCTTAACTAGTCACACTTTGTTAACAAGGATGAATTATCTCATCTCACCTGGCCATCCATCAGCAGATTTCAATAGTATTCAGCCTTAGTGATCTACTTTTGAGGGAAAGGTGTGCAATCGCTATCCACCTCCAATCGTTATTACTTTAACTTGCAAATATTTTGCTACAAGAACAATGTAATATTGCCTTGAAAACCACTGAGGACCTGTTTTTATTTATTTCGAGATCCCTATTTTTTTTTACTGCTACCAGCTTTCCTACACTGTATTAAGCATGGTAATGTATTGTGCTTTTTATCTTGCCATATTTTGTCCAACCTCTGTATCTACCCAGACTAAAATACCTTCTGTTTAAATTCATTGACAAACAGATTTTGTACCATGGATATTTATTGGTAGTACAGAGTCTTACATGAAAGTAAGAACTTCAGGCACCACACTACTATAGCAATACCTTTAACTATTCTACAGTTTCATCAAGCAGGAAGTATGTCCAAGACAACCACAGCACATTCTTGTACCAAGGTTAGCAAACTGTGTTTGTATTAATAGAAGGAAAGTGACAAACTACCAGTTATACAGAAATCCATTATTGTCTGAATTTTTATCTTCAATACACTCAGAAAGAAATACTTCTTTCCTTGAGATTTTATTTCTTTTCCCACAAGATTTTAGACCACACTATTTTTCATTTGTGCTTCGTTCTGCACTGGACTCTCCCTCTTTACTCACACACCCAAGAAAAACATTTACACAACCATTCCTCTTTAATCACTATTAATGAAAACTGTATCAAAATCCTTGCAGTTGTTCCCAAGTTTATCTCTTCACACGCACACAATTTAGTAATGAACTAAATAGTCTCCCAAAGGAAAATCCAGGATGGAATAATGACAATGTTATGAAAAGGACAGATTACTACTCACCATATAGCAGAGCTACTCTGTCACAGACAAGCAAAACAAAAAGACCACTAAACACATGAGCTTTTGGCCAGAAGGCCTTCTAAAATAAAAAAGACGACACACACACACACACACACACACACACACACACACACACACACACACACACACACACACACACACACACACAAAGGCTTTCTGGTTGGTTGGTTACTAAACAGCAAGGTCATCGATCCCATCAGATTGGTGAAAGGTGGGGAAGGAAGTACTTTCAAAGGAACCATCCTGGCATTGGCTTGAAGCGATTTAGGGAAATCATGAAAAAACTCAAATCAGTGTCACCATATGCAGGTTTGAACTGTCGTCCTCCCAAAGGTGAATCCAGTGTGCTAACTACTGTGCCACCTCACTCTAAGGCCTTCTCGCTGAGAGCTTGTGTGTTTAGGAGTCTTGTGTGTCTGCAACTCGGCATCTCCACTATATAGTTAGTAGGGAATTAATTTATAATATGTAGCAATAAATGTAACATACCTGTGAAGATTCTGGACCTGATGTGGGGGAACCAAACAAATCAACAATTGGCTGTGATGTTGCAGCAGTGGTTACAGGTGTAGCTGATGTAGGAGAGCTTAAGAATGGATTGGTACTCTGACTGCCACTAGTTGGGGACGAAACTTTTGCCTGAAACAAGAAACAATTTGTTGGTAAGCATTTTCATTATTTCAGTATCTCGGCTAAGGTTCTGCGAGTTTTGTCAGCAAAATAATATTTGGCAAAATTTCTACTGACACTATATGTATGTGAAGCACTTTGTATACTGTGTTACATACTACCTTTTTTAGGAAGCCTGAAGTAAAGTTACTTAACCAGATACAGTAAGAAATAAAATTAATAGAAGCCCGCAAGATTATTTGCTTAAGACAATAAAATACCAGACATGGTAAAATATTGTGGAAATTAAAGTATTAATACACAGTACACAGAGAGAATGTGAGAATATGTGAAACAGGGAGCAGTTGTGGATCTTAGTTACAGCAGCAGACGAGTGAAATTTTGTATTGTACAACGGATTCTTCACAAGAGCAATAACCAAGATAAAGCTTCTTTGTTTTGTTTGATTTGCAGACTAAGTGAGAATAGAAAAACTATCAGCTTCCTTTATGACACACTGCAGCAGAGAAGTACGTTCAACAGAAGTTTCTTACATACTTAAACTATATTCCTCATTGTCATTAATACTTTCACCCTTGCTGCAGAGAAGCTGGGAAACGACAGTGTGAATGATATCAACTAACAATGCCAATGCCGTATAAAATTTTATTTCATAGTGAGGGGATCTAACATAGAAGGGCAAGCTGGAAAGTAATGCCTCCAAGTTTTCATGTAATCCCTTAAGGATTTTTAAATAAAACAATTAGGTAACATTCAACATCTTTATTCTCAATATCTTCATATCTGCAGCCCTCTGCCACTAGTCAGCTCCAACTTATAGCATGACTGTAACTTAACAATGACTGTGTGAGGAACAGAGGAATGTAAACAAATTTTGAATTTGAAGAGTTCATTCACACACAATGCCAGAACACACAAGTATGGCAACATCTGCAACAATTTGACACCTTGGGATCACTCATCTATCATCTTCCATAGAGTTACAACTTGGCCCCATCCAATTTTTGTCTTTTCCCAAAACTTAGAGAACAAAACTTCACTTTGATGGTGATGCAGCATTGTAAGTAGAGGCAGTGATTTATTTCCAACAGCCAAATATTCTACAGTAACAGAATCGACAAACTTGTCTCGGTGGGAGAAACGTGTTCATCACCAGGGTGACTTGACAAATATGTAGACATGAAGAACAAAGATGTAGAATGTTAATGTTTATTAAACAAGCTGTAATTTTTCACAAATTCAAAGGCACAGCTTTTCAGCACACCCTCATAGTAACTTATTAAGTCACAAATGGGACAAATATTTTTTCCTGGAACATAAAACACATGCAACATAATTCGTTCAACACTACAGAATCAGCGTTATGCTACATGACAGTAAGATTATGTGATTTAGGAATGCCGTGGAAATGGCTACTCAGGACCTTCACACTAGGATTTGCAGTCTACAGTTCCCTACTGCAATAGCTTTCCATTCCCAACACAAACAAAACCCACACACAACTTCTGATCTCTTCTTTATTGACATACCTTGTACTGATTCATAGCAGCTTCTTCTTCTGCCAATACTTGCTGTTTAAGTGACTCATCAATACCATTGGTATGGGAGTCTAGCCTTGCATTGGCAGCTGCTGTCCCAAATGCTGTACTGGTTGAGGAAAGTGCAGAAACTCCAGACTTAACATTGGTGCGATTACTGTAAATTACAGAAGCAAAGAGAAACTTATTTTAACTTATCATTCATCCCATTCGAACACTTAATATCCAGATACTGGGGGGAGGGTGGGGGGGATGGTTGTATATTAGCACCATGAGAGGTGACCATGATGAGCATTAGCCCTACTGTTATGCATACCACACACATTCCACCACACCTTCACCCACTGGTATACGAGCTGACTCATACTAATTCAGGAACTAGTCCTGGCTACCAAACAGCATCATAACTGCATCTTTAATATGTCCACCCTGCAATTGGCTCTTCACATAAGCTCCATATGAAGGCGTCATTGGGCATCACGTTTCACAATTGATGAGGATAGGAAAAAATTTATGTAAAAAGCAGTCATCTGCATCATTGGAAGCTGGGATAATGTGCCCATATTATACAGCATTTTAACTTGCATGGCATTTCTCTTCAATATCCTTATGAATTTCTCCTTGTACTAAAATACTTACAAAGAAACTCGGCCCAGTGCATACCCCGTCAAAAACTGAACACAGCTCAAGCATGAAAAGGGGAAGAAAGCGAGCTGAAGAGTGGTTGGGGGGGGGGGGGGGGGGGGGAAGAGTCTCTCTCTCTCTCTCTCTCTCTCTCTCTCTCTCTCTCTCTCTCTGAGGGAGGGAGGGAGGGGGAGGGAGGGAGAGAGAGAGAGAGAGAGAGAGAGAGAGAGAGAGAGAGAGAGAGAGATCCAAGAATATGAAGTTCAATATAGATCAGCTGGATATACCAATAACATCTTAGTGAAGTTATGGTATTGGACTGCCGCAGGGGCGTGCGCTGTTCAAATCTCCCTCGTGCCATTCATTCATTCATTCATTCATTCATTCATACAACGTTATGAACTGTCCATCTGGTCACGGAAATGTTTGTTCTCTTGTAGTCTTTGCAGTTGTCATACTATACAATGGTTAAAGAATACAAGTCATGTGTTAAGAATATGTTACTGTCCCACGTAAATGTTATGAATAGCGAGAGCAGGCAAGATGCAATATGGATGCCTCTCAGAAATGGAAACACTGAAAAGGTGTGAACTATGTTTTCATCATTTCTTTGGGAGTGCTCACATTCATTCACAGTCCTACGAACACCTGTATCGGGCAAGGAGGCCTATCACTCACTCACCAGTCATACAAACTAGATGCATCGATAAGAGTTTCCTATCATATGAGAGAGACTGTCACTAGTGCCATGAATGACATCATACATGTTTTCTGGTGGAGATTTCAGTTGACTCTTTGCCTTATCAAAAGTTTGTGGTTCCCATTTGAAAGCCACGTCCTGTTGCTAATAGAGTAGTTGTGCAGAATCAACTTCCATTACACCTCGCTGTTGGCAATGGACATTACACCACGACAGACAAATTTGAATAAAGCAAACAGCAGGAAAAAAGAAAACAGAAAAAAAGAAATATTGACACATGGGAGATTTTAACACAGCTTGCCCATGTGGCAGTTCATCACTAATCACTTCACCACAACACTGTCTCTTCCCGGCTGCTCTATATTTTACATTTTTGTTCTTTGATCATTCACCATTTCTATTTTGCTTTTTTCACAGTCCAGTATACCTTCCCGTTTTCATACTTTATCTGTGTTCAGTTTTTGACAGGCTGTACACTGGGCCCTCTGACCACTAGATCTGAGGTTAGCACAGTCATGTTTGACTGATGCTTTATCTGGGCACATCAGCCAACAAAGGAACCTAATACTTGCTTGCAGCAGATGGGAAAATGCACGACCCATATCTAAGAACAACTTGTTATATGTCGTACGGTTGGGTCACAAACCATTGCATTAAGCTTTGCAGCTAAGCTAGTCAAGATTTGTTTCTCAAGTTATCCTGCTATCAAAATTTTTTTAAGTTTCACATGCTTTAGAAGTAAGACAGCATAATTTATGAACAGAGATAAATAATAGGCTACACCAAAGACCAGTTTTAACCAATTTATGATCCAATTACTCAACAAACATACTAAATAGAATAGTGACCCTATAAAGTAGACAATTAATGCATTTATAAGAAAGAATGGCAGACACTGCTTGTTTACAAAACTGGACTGTTAGTGCAAGCACATTTGCTGAATTCAACTATTCAACCCAAATGCAATTATTATAAAATCTCCCAACACATCGTTTATAGATCAGTAACTAGTTCACATAAAGTGTTAAGTAGTATGTTAATGAATGTTAAGTCCTGTAAATATTCATGCAGTCTTTCAGGCTAACCAATAGCAATTCTCAAACACAACAGAAATAATTCCAAGCACCCCATGCTGCATGCTGTCAGATACTCGCAGAATTTAGAGTTGTGACTGGTTGCCAGATTTCAAGTTTAGCTCTGGTAGTGATTTTTAGTAAATCCCTACAAAAAGTTAAAGCACTAAGTGGCATACTTCCATCCAAATTCTATCACTTTAATAGTTCAAAGTCACCCTAAAACTCATGCACAAGGTACATCCTCTGTGGCTTGGACCACAACTACCCACAGCATGCCTAAGTCCATCCTTTTCTGTCTCCTCCTTTGAATGCCAAAATACATCAAATCAACGAATTGTACCACCACTGGCAACATATACAATCCACAGATAATATTTAAAAGTTGAGAAGTGTCCCTCCCAATCCTCCTCAAACCACATGATATTTTCTTCACAAATGACAAATAGAAATTATGTGCACACATGCTTAACATTTTTAATGAAACAGCCTGTTCACAGTAAGTGCCTTTTTGAGCTGCATTTAATGACTGTATTAGAACTTACAAAGGTAGCACTGCTTTCAGATGACTTATGTCCATGTAAATGGCCAAATGAGTGTAATCGATCAAAACATCAATCAAACTGAAATCAGCCACCTTGGACACGTTCATCCTTTAGCACCTCTTCAACCATGTGTGTCTGACCATATCACTCTGGGAAATCCAGTGGGCAAGTACATTACTGGTCGATTGCTGGTTTGAGATCCACTCCACCTTCAGCCATGCCACTTCAATTCATGTTTACACAATACGCTCACAGCCAGTCTGGGAAATGGGTGTTGCCTCACATCCTCATATCAGAAGATCCAGGAAATATTTTGTGACCATCCCTTATAGAGAATCTGTCAACTTCACTATATGGCAATCTTTCAGAAACTACAGAACATAGCCTTTGTTTATGATATACTTGTATTTTGTTGTCTGAATGCAGGTTTTCGAAGTACGCTACGACCTTTGGTTTTGGATTCCAAATGTGTCCAACAATTGCTGCATCTGATTAGGCAGTCATAAATCTTCTGGATCAGGATGACTAAGTTGCTAATTTTGGCCTTCATTTGCTTTTGGCATAGTCTTTTGCTCAGGTATGAGCAAGGAGAACCTCTGTCCGGCAAAGATCTTTAACACATACAAAAGCTCTTTAAATTTTTTTCCAGTGAACCATAGTTAATGCACTACCTCAGCCTCAGTCATCCAGTAGCTGGGCCTCCACTTCCGCAGCTATGCCAGTTCTTAACATCTACACCTATACTCTGCAAGGCACTTGACAGCTGTGACAGAGGTTAACAGAAGTTAAACAATTTCTTGGCCCCATCTTCCAAGTAGTATACCCACATAAGAAATGGCTATGCCTTTCAGAAACAGGAAGACAGCCACTACTTTAGATTCAGTTTTTAGCAGGTTGCAGTGTACTCTTTCCACATTTTGCGATAGTATAGTACAGAAAATTTAAGCAGCAGAAATTATAGGAACAACATACCGTCTGATAGTGTCTTCCACCTATGCACCCTTATGGTAAACATCCTACACAAAGACCCACGTACTGCCTTGAGTTAAATAATTAGATGCATTACAGAATGCTTGTGGTCATTCACTCACCAAATAAAATACGAGAGTTATCCAGAGAGTAAGGTCCAATTTCTTCTAGAACAAACCATCACAGATTTTTCCAAAAACTAATTCCTTACATGTTTATTTTTTCCACTAAGTTTCCATATTTGTTTAAATATTTGTCATAACTATGTCCACCTTTTAACAGATGGTTGCAGGACCTTGGCTGTTCAGTACAGCAGTCCAAGTTTCGAAACTGTTACTTTATTGGGCTACCAATTTCGATGACATAATATGGCATCTTCAGACCCCCTGACTGACATTCAGAAAGATTCCCACCTCTGATCCTGTCAAAATATGGGCCAACATCAATAACTGGTATACCTATATTTTTGAGAGAACGATCACCTCAGAAAGTGATCGCCGTCTCAAAAATCTATAAATACCAGTCATTGAATTCTGGCCCCTATTTTGACTGGACTGGAGCAATCAGGGGGCCTGAAGATGGTGTAGTAATGACAAAACTGGCAACCCAATAAAACAACAATTTGGAAATTTAGACGGCTAAAAAGTGTGATTTGACATTCTATTCATCGTAACATTCTACAAACTTTTGTACACGTAAGTCATAGATGCCTGCCATCTGCAAAGCTAACATTCCTAAACACTTCTTTCATATCATCTGTTGGAAGCACTTTCTGCCAGAACAAGTGAATTGCCAGACTTCACAAATCTGTTCGTCCATGGTTTTGACAAAATCTATTGTCACTGCTAGTCAGCCTGGTCACAGTTTTTCATGAACTTTTCTTCTCCATCCTTGAAAGCTCTCACCCACTTACACACTTTGCTGTCATTCATCACATTGTAGTCATACATTTCACTTATCTGCCAATGGATTTTCAGTGGCCCAGTGTCACTTCGTCAAAAATGGGATCACAGACTGCATTTAAGTAACTGAGAATGTTCTACACATTTTGAGCTTACACTGGACACAATGACAACCACGCAAATGGTATCCTCTTACGAGTAAGGCATGCCAGGAGCCTGAGTGGATGTGAATTTCATTGTTCACAGGACACTATTAGTTACAGCTATTTGGACTGTGCTTTCCAAATAATCCTTTTAAAAAGGCCACGAACTGGCAACACATTAAGAAACTTCAAACATTAACCATCCACATTTTGAGAAACTATAAAGATGGATGTGATAGAAGTTTCTATCAGTTTTTGCGAAACTCTTAGGTTTTAGACAGATGGAAGCATATAACAATGTGTGTTATGTTTCATAATGACTGAAGAGGCAGAATCAGATGATCACTTACAATAAAGAGTGTGTTTCAGATAAGATAACAAATAAATCTCCCAGGAAAGTGATCAAGGAATTTGACGTGGCTGTGTACCCATGCACAAAAAGGCTTATTGGCACTGTTTCTCTTATAATATAAAATCCACTTCCTAAAACTGTGTTGTAAAGTAGTACCTAAAGCGTAAATACCATGAACTGGAGTAGTTTAATGCCTCCTGAAACTTATTAGGAAAGAACACATTTCATCCAAGACTTTTTTTGCTGCTGAATGATCTCTTCCATCTGAATGCATTTCCTCAGTCATTATTTTGTTGTATTTGTTGAAAAATTTCAAAACAGTTTGTTGCAACAATTATAACAGGTCGTCGTCGTCATCATCATCGACCGATTATGCCTTTCAGCATTCAGTCTGTAGCATAGTCCCCTATTCAGTGCTAACATTGGTGCCTCTTCTGATGGTAAGCCTATTACTTCAAAACCATTCTTAACCGAAACCAGGTACCTTCTCCTTGGTCTACCTCGAGTCGTCCTACCCTCTACTGCTGAACCCACGAGTCTCTTGTGTAAACATGCTTCTCCAATGCGTGTAAAATTATCCCACCATCTAAGCCTGTTCGCCCTGACTGCTACATCTGTAGAGTTCATTCCCAGTTTTTCTTTGATTTCCTCATTGTGGACACCCTCCTGCCATTGTTCCCATCTACTAGTACGGCAATCATCCTAGCTACTTTCATATCCGTAACCTCAACCTTATCAATAAGTAGTAACAGTAATTTTTAAAACAATTTTCAGATTTTATTACATCTATCTCACCTTGCAGTCTGAGTAGGTGTGTTTGCTGCAGAGCCCTTCTTGCCTTCCAGTGAGGCTAAATGCTGTTCCAGAGCATCCAAAAGACTACTGGGAGCCTGGAAACAGATTTTATAGTTCAATTATGTATCTGCAAGTATTATAATCCATAAATACCATACTGCAGTGTAAATTTTATGACAGCAATCTTTAACATTTACATGCATGCTCATGAAAAAATTAAAAATTGCAACAACAAGCTGTTAACCTTCCACCCACAGTAAAGAAACAAACTACTACTTTACCTTTGTTAAGTCTGGTATGTCTCCTTTGTCTATACCAACATTCTGAAACAAAAGTTTTTCAAGTAAACAAATTTTGTAAATTAATTTTACATCATCATAATATTCATTAGTGGTAGTAGCAGTAGTAATAGTAGTAGCAGTAGTAGCAGTAGTAGTCGTAGTAGTAGTAGTTACCTCTGCAACTTTAAGAAATTCTGCTACTCTGTCCATTCTAATGAGAAATTTCTTGTACAAATCCAGAGCATCTCTGCACTGCTTCTTATTCATATCAAAATATTTTTCTGGAACAAGGAAAGCACTTAAGAGTTATACATCTGTGCTTCTGTGATGCTCTTTTATTAAATTTATATTGTAAGTTACATACCTAGCAGGTTTATTATGCCATCATTGTAACAAGCAAATAACCTAATCAGATCTCTGAAGAGTAGCATAAATGCCATATTAATGACACCATTAGTTAAGTCATTTGCTGTACAATCAAATTCCAACAATGCATCAAGTTGGCTCTGTAGCACTGGCAAGGTTTTGAGTAGTTTCTCTGCACTCATTGTTCTTAATGTTCCATCATCTTTCCTGGGGTGAAAGTAAAAGAAAAAACAATGAACACAGAAGTCACACACAGCTAAGTAAGAAGTTATTTTAAGTTGGTGCAAATAGTTTATCAATGGACAACTATTTTTATTACTTCTGGACCATTTTATTTCATTACTTTGCATATCTGTTTTTCGAACATGTCAGATTAGCAGATTTCATACAAAAATTACAGAATCAAGCAAATTAAATTTTGTACACAAAAATTCTATATTACCATTTTCATTAATGCTTGGAATCTATGACAACATGAAGGAGTCTATGTATCACGGATTCTTAGCAAATTACTAATATTTTTACCTTCAGGGATTTTGATACATTTTATTTGTAATTATTTACTTTTCCAGAGTAGCTATCTTAAGAGGATAAGCTTATTGTCACTTAGCATTCTGTTAATTGACATTTACTTCATAATTCTGAATTTGCCATCAGAAGTATCACAGTAATACAAACTCATTTTTTGGAAGTATTTTTCCTTCTTCACAAAAGTAATTTATTTTGTACCTATTCTTTACTTTTAAATGACAAATTCTGTCTTGCAGGCATACTTAATATTGTAAATAATAAGTACTGAAAATATTCTGAAGCATCCTTTGCCACTTAAACCAAACACACAGAACAAGTATCAGTGATTAATAATTCACTGGTGGCACGGAAATTTTACATCCTCTGCCAGAAGACTTATGACAATCAACCTGAATCTGCTGCAAATAATTCTCCCAACTCTGTAACAGATTTTAGAGGGATATGCAGCTGTCACCAGCATCTGTGGCCAGAAAGAGATGGGAATCTTTTTATAGACAGTTACAAATGTAACAATTATTTCATGAAATTATGTAGAAACTATCTTTCCCATCATTATGAAAAGTCTCCAGAGTTCAAACATGGCCGCAGAAACCTTCCACATTAACCACATGTGTCATGGGGAAGTAGTCCATTTCACTAAAAGTTCTGGATTAATTTTTCACTCTGTAGCAAAGTGCGTGCTATTTTCAACCATCCCATATATTGAGAGAAGACAAGTTTTGCCTGGATAGCACAGGCCATAAGAGCACTGCCCCTCAAACAACATTTTAGGTTTCAGTCACTACAGAACATAGTTTTGACCCGGCAGGAAGTGTCAGCAGTCTAAGTGTGGGATAGTATTAGGATTAAACATTTTGCCTGGATAATTGCACCATGAAAGTGCAGAGAACCTTAGACAAAATGGCTGCATGAAAAATGTGAAGAAATCTAAAAACAAATAATTTTCTGAAGGATTGACTCAGCAGACAGGAGAAAAAAAAACACTTTTGGTGAAATTAAAAATCAAGTGTGATAACACTAAGAGTTCAATGGAAACTCCACTTAAATGCAGAGGAGAATCCAGATAGGTGGAAACAGTACAGTTAAGGCCTCTGCAAGGGGGAAGATTTGTCTGATATGATACAAGAAGAAACAGGAGTCAATTTAGAAGACATTGGTGATCCAGTATTCGAATCAGAATTTAAAAGAGCTTTGGAGGACTTAGCATCAAATAAGGCAGGAGGGACAGAAATTCCATCAGGATTTCTAAAATCATTGCGGAAAGTGGCAACAAAATAACTATTCACATTGGTGTGTAGAGTGCATGAGTCTGGCAACATACCATCGACAATTCAGAAGACTACTAGAGCTGACAAGTGTGAGAATTATCACACAATCAGGTTAACAGCTCATGCATCCAAGTTGCCGACAATAATAAATATGGAAGAATGGAAAAGAAAGTCTAGGATGTGTTAGTTGACTATCAGTTTGGCTTTAGGAAAAGTAAATGCACCTGAGAGCTAATTCTGACATTGCAGTTCATAATGGAAGCAAGACTAAAGAAAAATCAAGACGTGTTCATAGGATTTGTCGACCTGGAAAAGCATTCGGCAATATAAAATGGTGCAAGATTTTTGGAATTATGAAAAAGTAGGGGTAAGCTGTAGGGAGAGACTGATAATATACAATATGTACAAAGCCATGGGGGTTAACAATAGTGGATGACCAAGAATGAAGTGCTCAAACTGAAGAGGGTTTAAGACAGGAATGTAGTCTTCCGTCCCTACCATTTCATCTGTATGTCAGAATAAGCAATGATGGAAATAAAAGAAATGTTCAGGAGTGGGATTAAAATGCAAGATGAAAAGATATAACTTACACGATTTGCTGATGAAATTGCTATGCTGAGTGGAAGTGAAGAAGAATTACAGGCTCTGCTGAATGGAATTAACAGCCTACCAAGTGCAGAATACGGAGAGAGTAAATCGAATAAAGCCTGAAATAATGAGAAGTAGCAGAAACACCAATGTGAATAGTTATTTTGTTGCCACTTCCCCAATGATTTTAGAAATCCTGATGGAATTTCTGTCCCTCCTGCCTTATTTGATGCTAAGTCCTCCAAATCTTAAATTCTGGTACGAATACTGGATCACCAATGTCTTCTAAATTGACTCCTGACACACTGAGACACTTAACATCAGAATTTATGGTCACAAAGTAAATGCAGTTAAGGCATTCTGCTGCTAGGCAGCAAAATCACAAATGACTGACTGAGCAAGGGGGACATCAAAAGCAGAACAGCACTATCCAAAAGGGCATTCCTGGCTGAGAGAAGTCTACTAGTATCCAACATAGGCCTTAATTTGGGGAAGAAATTTCTGATAATGTATATTTGGTGCACAGCATTTATGGTAGTGAAACATGGAGTGTTGGAAAACTGGAACAGAAGAGTGTTTGAGATGTGGTGCCACAGACAAATGTTGAAAATTAGGTGGACTGATAAGGTAAGGAATGAGGCGGTTCTGTTCAGAATCTAAGAGGAAAGAAATACGTGGGAAACACTGACAAAGAGGGGGGACAGGATGATAGGACATCTGCTAAGGCATCAGGAAATGACTTCCATGGTACTAGAGGAAGCTGTAGAGGTCAAACACTGTAGAAGAAGATACAGATTGCAATCTACATCCTTAATTATTTGCTGGATGTATTCCAAGTGCCTCTCCGAGATGAAGAGGTTGGCACAGGAGACGAATTCGTGGTGGGTCGCATCAAACTAATCAGAAGATTTTTCAAAAAAAAAAAAAAATTATTTTGCACATGGAAAGGTGCCTACCATGGCTTCAGAATTACTTAGTGGATCAGAATAAAGGTGAACGAAACATACGGAATAATTTATAACTATGTCAGGCATCCAAGAAATCAAGAGTATAATAATGAATCCATATCCTGAACAGCAAGATACCACATTATAAACAATATCAAACAATACTGGGCTTTGTTGCTACATTGTAACATTTGCCACAGCTTGAAAGTTAAGTGACTATCTCTATACAAAGAGCACAATTTAGTCACTGTCTCAGTCTTCTTTGCCAACACCTACCACTACTATTGTCATTCCTTGCTGCCTCAATGATATTACTGACATAGCTTGCCTGTTGCCTATCACATCATGGACACAATGAGTATTTCAAACAAAGTTTTTGGGGTGATTGAGCTCCTCCAGTTCACACAGAAGAATAATTATATCTATGTATTCACATGGGTTGCTGTATGCATTAGATGTGTTCCAGGTAAGGGTTCTCATGTTTCTGCTTTCATGTTACCATTCTCCATGAAAATCTTATTGTCAATGCCACTGTCAATTTAATGAAAAAGATTCTTTGATAACTGTGGAATAAAACTGAAAAGCAATTACAACATACACTAAACTTGTTCTTGCCTGCCGTTAACCTATTAAATTATACAAAAGGTTTGTGTGCATTGTAAGTGTTGTTCAGAAGTTGTTAATTTGAAGAAGCAAATCAGAGGTAGAATACTGGTTTCAGTAACTATATCGACACCCAGAATTCATGAAACTGAAGTTTCCAGAATACCAATTCATATTCATTAGGACAAAGCACTTCGACATGTGTGTTCACGAATAACAAAGCTCGTGCATCTTCAATACTAAGATTGCAAGTTATCCACTTTATTCCTCCAGCTTTGAGTAGCTCAGATTTTCACCCCTTTCCAAAAATCCCCCACACTTTTCGACCATTTAGTCTACTATTACTTATTTGGAACCTACAGTGTGCTGCTCGAGTTGCGATAAAGCAACGAGACATTGCAGAGGGAGACTTCCCATTTCCCCCCATTTTCAAGCGAAGTCTAACAAATTGTTTAGCACAGTTTGTCATGTTTTTGACACAAACTAAACCAACAACTGTGTACCCCTTTCCACTCTTCACCAACTTGCATGTTTTAGGAACTACTCAATGAAATAATTTTTTATAACTTACCCACGTTTTACTTTACAAAAATCAAATGCAACAGTTCTGTATGAAAGCGCTTTTTCATTCAGGTACTTGGCGTATCTCCTAATAAATGGAGACATGTCATAACCTGAAAACAAAAAAAGGGGGAAAATTGTTAAATACAGGAAATCAATTGACAGCCGCACACAAATTTACAGTATTATGAATAAATTAATCTTTGCCATTTATATTTCAGCTTAGAGCCTATAGTGGAACTAGAAGTAAAGACTTGTTTTTTGGGATCAACCCCAAAAGAAAAAAGGAAAAAGAAGAAAAAAAGAAAAAAGAGGATTGGAGCCATTTTCATGTGTCGAGATCTCATCTCATTACAACTGAACAGCAATATGGACATTAATGGAGTCAAGTTCACTTTACATCTAGGAAGAGCTCAGTTGGTTAAAGGTAACTGACAGCTTGCTGCACTGTTGCCAGCTTGCAAATGTCAAGTGGTGCAAGTGGGAACAATAGTTTTCTGTAAAGTTGTGGTAACACCATGAATTGCACTAAAGATGGGTACAAAATCAAATTACGTGGCTGGATCCGTGAAGCAGTTGTGCCAGGCCCATGGCAACTATCTCTGATCTTGTTTCACCAACTACTGTCGTTTCATATGATTTAACACTTAAAGCAATCTAAGCCCTTAAGGGTATGTTTTTCAGGGGCACAAAAACTAATCTAACACCTTAAGCTAGTTAACACTCTGAATGAGTATTTTCAAGTACATTCCTAATACTAGGATTATCTACAATTCATTGAATTAAGTGGTCCATCCAATTAATATAATTGGATTAACTGAAATCCAGTTTTGTTAATGTGGAGGGAAGACTTAACTGAATATCTTGTTCTAACAGAAATAGTTCTAATATGAGCAGTAGAAAATATGAAGCAAAAAGGACTATTTCTGAACATAGTAAGGAAAAATTAGATACCTACACTGAAGTCACAAACATAAATGTTTGAATAACCTGTGTGGTAATTGCAATTATGTTCAGACACTAGTGAAAGCACTCAATACAAAACCCAGAAACTACACTGAAGTCTTGCTATGATATGCTTTACAATGAAGTTTAGCATATATAAAATGGCACTAGCTTAGCCAGTGCCTAAGGCTGGTTGGTTGGTTTAAAAGAGGGGGGAGAAGGGACCAAACTACAAGGTCATTGGTCCCTTGTTCCTAATAAAACAATGCCACAAGTGTGAGAATAAAACAGACAAGACATAACAAAGAGGGGAAAGAGGGGAAAGAGGGGAAAGAGAGGGAAAGAGGGGAAAGAGGGGAAAGAGGGGAAAGAGGGGAAAGAGGGGAAAGAGGGGAAAGAGGGGAAAGAGGGAAAGAGGGGAAAGAGGGGAAAGAGGGGAAAGAGGGGAAAGAGGGAAAGAGGGGAAAGAGGGGAAAGAGGGGAAAGAGGGGAAAGAGGGGAAAGAGGGGAAAGAGGGGAAAGAGGGGAAAGAGGGGAAAGAGGGAAAGAGGGGAAAGAGGGAAAGAGGGGAAAGAGGGGAAAGAGGGAAAGAGGGAAGAGGGGAAAGAGGGGAAAGAGGGGAAAGAGGGGAAAGAGGGGAAAGAGGGGAAAGAGGGGAAAGAGGGGAAAGAGGGGAAAGAGGGGAAAGAGGGGAAAGAGGGAAAGAGGGGAAAGAGGGGAAAGAGGGGAAAGAGGGGAAAGAGGGGAAAGAGGGGAAAGAGGGGAAAGAGGGGAAAGAGGGGAAAGAGGGGAAAGAGGGGAAAAGAGGGGGAAAGAGGGGAAAGAGGGAAAGAGGGAAAGAGGGGAAAGAGGAGAGGGAAAGAGGGGAAAGAGGGGAAAGAGGGGAAAGAGGGGAAAGAGGGGAAGAGGGGAAAGAGGGGAAAGAGGGAAAGAGGGGAAAGAGGGAAAGAGGGGAAAGAGGGGAAAGAGGGGAAAGAGGGGAAAGAGGGGAAAGAGGGGAAAGAGGGGAAAGAGGGAAAGAGGGGAAAGAGGGGAAAGAGGGGAAAGAGGGGAAAGAGGGGAAAGAGGGGAAAGAGGGGAAAGAGGGGAAAGAGAGGGGAAAGAGGGGAAAGAGGGGAAAGAGGGGAAAGAGGGGAAAGAGGGGAAAGAGGGGAAAGAGGGGAAAGAGGGGAAAGAGGGGAAAGAGGGAAAGAGGGGAAAGAGGGGAAAGAGGGGAAAGAGGGGAAAGAGGGGAAAGAGGAGGGAAAGAGGGGAAAGAGGGAAAGAGGGGAAAGAGGGGAAAGAGGAGGGGAAAGAGGGGAAAGAGGGGAAAGAGGGGAAAGAGGGGAAAGAGGGGAAAGAGGGGAAAGAGGGGAAAGAGGGGAAAGAGGGGAAAGAGGGGAAAGAGGGGAAAGAGGGAAAGAGGGAGAAAGAGGGGAAAGAGGGGAAGAGGGGGAAAGAGGGGAAAGAGGGGAAAGAGGGGAAAGAGGGGAAAGTGGGGAAAGAGGGGAAAGAGGGGAAAGAGGGGAAAGAGGGGAAAGAGGGGAAAGAGGGGAAAGAGGGAAAGAGGGGAAAGAGGGGAAAGAGGGAAGAGGGGGAAAGAGGGGAAAGAGGGGAAAGAGGGGAAAGAGGGGAAAGAGGGGAAAGAGGGGAAAGAGGGGAAAGAGGGGAAAGAGGGAGAAGAGGGAAAGAGGGGAAAGAGGGGAAAGAGGGGAAAGAAGGGGAAAGAAAGGGGGGACGGAAAGAAAGAAAGAAAGAAAGAAAGAAAGAAAGAGGGGGGACGGAAGAAAGAAAGAAAGAAATAAGAAAGAAAGAAAAGAAAAGAAAGAAAAGAAAGAAAGAAAAGGGGGGACGGGAAAGAAGAAAGAAAGAAAAGAAAGACAAGAAAGAAAGAAAGGGGGACGGAAAGAAAGAAAGAAAGAAAGAAAGAAAGAAAGAAAGAAGACAAGAAAGAAAGCAAGGGGGGGACGGAAAGAAAGAAAGAAGAAAGAAAAGAAGAAAGAAAGAAGAAAGAAAGAAGAAAGAAAGAAAGAAAAGAAAAAGGGGCGGGCTGGGACGGAAAGAAAGAAAGAAAGAAGAAAGCAAGAAAGAAAGAATAAGAAAGAAAGAAAGGGGGGGGAGACGGAAAGAAAGAAAGAAAGAAAGAAAAGAAAGAAAGAAAGGGGGGACGGAAAAAGAAAGACAGAGGGGGGGGGAAAGAAAGACAGAGGGGGGGGGAAAGAAAGACAGAGGGGGGGGAAAGAAAGACAGAGGGGGGGGGAAAGAAAAGAGAGGGGGGGGAAAGAAAGAAGAGGGGGGGGAAAGAAAGACAGAGGGGGGGAAAGAAAGACAGAGGGGGGGGAGGAAAGAAAGACAGAGGGGGGGGAAAGAAAGACAGAGGGGGGGGAAAGAAAGACAGAGGGGGGGGAAAGAAAGACAGAGGGGGGGGGGGAAAAGAAAGACAGAGAGGGGGGGGAAAAGAAAGAACGAGAGGGGGGGGGAAAGAAAGACAGAGATGGGGGGGAAAGAAAGACAGAGGGGGGGAAAGAAAGACAGAGGGGGGGGAATGAAAGACAGAGGGGGGGGGAAAGAAAGACAGAGGGGGGGGAAAGAAAGACAGAGGGGGGGAAAGAAAGACAGAGGGGGGGAAAGAAAGACAGAGGGGGGGGAAAGAAAGACAGAGGGGGGGGGAAAGAAAGACAGAGGGGGGGGGAAAGAAAGACAGAGGGGGGGGAAAGAAAGACAGAGGGGGGGGGAAAGAAAGACAGAGGGGGGGAAAGAAGAGGGGAAAAGGAAAGAAGGGACAGAAAGAAAGAGGGGGAAAAGGAAAGAGGGACGGAAAGAAAGAAAGAAACGAAAGAAAGAGAAAGAAAGAACGAAGAAGAAAGAAAAGAAACGAAAAGAAAGAAGAAACTGAAAGAAAGAAAGAAACGAAAGAAAGAAAGAAAGAAAGAAAGAAAGAAAGAAGAAAGAAAGAAAACGAAAGAAAGAAAGAAAAGAAAACGAAAGAAAGAAAGAAAGAAACGAAAAGAAAGAAAAAGAAAGAAACGAAAAGAAAGAAAGAAAGAAAGAAACGAAAGAAAGAAAGAAACGAAAGAAAGAAAGAAACGAAAGAAAGAAAGAAACGAAGAAAGAAAGAAACGAAAGAAAGAAAGAAACGAAAGAAAGAAGAAAAGAAACGAAAGAAAGAAACGAAAAGAAAGAAAGAAAGAAACGAAAAGAAGAAAGAAAGAAAGAAAAGAAAGAAGAAACGAAAGGGAACGAAAGGAACGAAAGGGAACGAAAGGGAACGAAAGGGAACGAAAGGGAACGAAAGGGAACGAAAGGGAACGAAAGGGAACGAAAAGGGAACGAAAGGGAACGAAAGGCGGAACGAAAGGGAACGAAAGGGAACGAAAGGGAACGAAAGGGAACGAAGGAACGAAGGAACGAAAGGGAACGAAAGGGAACGAAAGGGAACGAAAGGAACGAAAGGAACGAAAGGGAACGAAGGGAACGAAAGGGAACGAAAGGGAACGAAAGGGAACGAAAGGAACGAAGGGAACGAAAGGGAACGAAAGGAACGAAAGGGAACGAAAGGGAACGAAAGGGAACGAAGGAACGAAAGGGAACGAAAGGGAACGAAGGGAACGAAAGAGAACGAAAGGGAACGAAAGGGAACGAAAGGGAACGAAAGGGAACGAAAGGGAACGAAAGGGAACGAAAGAGGGACAACACAGAGAGATAGAAGAAACAGAAGAGTATAAAAAGCGAGCAGATATCAGCAGCTGGCTGACCACAAAAATAAAAAGGAAAAGCCAGTCACGCTATAACATATGAAAACCTCCACCCAAAAAGCACTAGAATGCAGGGACACAGAGGGACGTAAGAGATGCACTAAAAGATCAAATGATAAAACCCACACTCACAGATGAACTTAAAACCAAATCATCTGATGAGGCATTGCCTGCTAAAATCAATAACAAGTCTGGCAATGAAGATGAAGTCCGGGGCAGACAAAGAAGGACAGAGCAGAAGAATATGGACCACTGTCAACAGGGCACTGCATCAACACTGAGGTGGGTCTTCACGGCGCAGGACGGTAACCGTCAGTTGCTCAGGCATGGGCAATGCGGAGCCGGCAGAGAACCACGGAGTCCCTCCAGAGGCCCTCATCGAGGACTTCCCTTAATGGTTCACAAGTTTGTTGTGTGTACTGAGATTTTTGCCATTCTCTCTGCCAAAGCTGAAAAACCTTGTGTTGTAATAATGACGCAGGTCAGTTGCATGGGATGCCTATCTCCGGAAGTGGCTTCCGTGTAGCCTGTTGGCCAGCCTGTCAGCAATTTCATTTCCTGGGATTCCAATGTGACCAGGGGTCCAGACGACCACCACTGAATGACTGGACGGTTCCAGGACAGAGGGACTCCTGGATGGACACTACCAAAGGATGACGAGGGTAGCACTGGTCGATAGTTTTCAGTCTGCTGAAAGAGTCAGTACGTAAAAGAAAAGACTCCCAAGGGCACGAATAGAGATACGGAAGTGCAAGAGAAATGGCCACCAGCTCTGCAGTGAATACACCGCAGCCATCAGGTAAGGATTGCTGTTCAACATGGCCCACCATGAACGTAGGCAAGCAAACGCGACCATGAGCCATCGCTGTAAACCACTTCAGAGCCCCAGAATACGTCAAGACTAATGAGGAAGTGGCAGTGGAGAGCTGCAGGGTTAATGGAGTGGGGTTGTTTGGGGAAGGAGACCAGACAGCTAGGTCATCGGTCTCATCGGATTAGGGAAGGAAGTCGGCCGTGCCCTTTCAGAGGAACCATCCCGACATTTGCCTGGAGTGATTTAGGGAAATCACGGAAAACTAAATCAGGATGGCTGGACGCAGGATTGAACCGTCGTCCTCCCGAAAGCGAAGGTCCAGTGTCTAAGGGTTAATGGAGTCCATGGGGCCACGTGAAGTGTCCAGACGAAGCTGGGCCAAGCGTACACCATGGAGGCATATGTGAATGGACCGCAAGTAGAGGTGGTAAAGGAAAGGACTCCAGTCCTGAGATAAGGGACTGCACGTGAACTGCAATCTTTAGCCTCGACCATGGGCCAACGACTGCAGAAGTGGACTGCCGCGGACTGGAAAATGAGAATAATTCGGCATGCTCAGGGAGAACTATGAATGTGTGCTGCAT